>NC_051068.1:126069092-126762623 GCF_004664715.2 Peromyscus leucopus | reverse complement strand
GTGCAGTGGGTGGTCCCACTGCACCCATGCTCAGGAGACAGAGAGATGAGTGGACTGCTCTGTTCAACTTTTACTCAGTCCATGGAACGGTGCTGCTCACATTTAGTAAGAGTTTCACACATCAATAACCCAATCCATAAACTTCCTCCCATATATGCCCAGAGGTTTGTCTCCCATGTGCTTCTAGAACCTTTCAAATTGACAATCAATATTACCATTCACAAGATGTAATCATCTTTAACACCTCTGTTTCATACTTACCAGGCATTTCACACTTTTCATGGACATAATAGAATTTTTCTCATTCACATTAACACTTCCTCCATCTGGTTTCCTTAGTAGGTTGAATTTTTCCATCAAGCGGTCAAGCTAAAACTTTCAGAGACTTCTTTGACTCTTCTTTTTCTCTCAAGCATCTTAATCTGAGAGTGGAATTACAAACTTAGACTCCATCACCATTTCTTGATGCACACCTTCCTCTACCACTACTACCTTAACTTCTCAAACAGCTGCCTTGAGCTCCTAATTTTGCCCCATTAAAGTCTATTTTCTATCCTGTTTTAAGGACAGAGAAGAGAAACACAATTCACAGTGCCAGATTCTTTCCTGAGAACTGGCAAAGAACTAGATGTTAAAATTTTCACACTTCTGCCCTCTTCAAGTTTCTGTTATTTCTCTTCTTCTATAGCCTTCAACAGAGGAAGAATTGAGTTTCAAATTTCACAAGCAATACATGACTACAGGCTGAACCATGATGCAGCTGTAGATTTTTTTAAAGGTGCTGAAATATTTTCCTACTGAACATTTCAAGCACATAACCAAGCACATTTTGAACTTAATGTTTTGGTCACACTTTAATTCACACTCTATGAGTTCCAGAAAATTTGCATTTTAGTCAAATGTGTGGAAATCAATTCAAATCAATGCAGGGGAGATTTATTTAAGAGAAGTGAAGATTGGATCCTTTCTAAAGACTTCATCTACTCAGTGAGTCATCACGCCCTAAACATCTCACTCCCAAGCCACGATTTCCATTTGAAAGGTTTACTAATCACAGAGGCCCTGAACTTCTCAAACTTAGACAGTGTGTTTGGCTTGATTATTCTCTTAGGTATGAACAGGTTAATTAGAATATTACAGTGAATTCGTTTCATAATTGACATATCTGTGACTAAACCCTCTTGAGGTGGCTTACGATGGTCATAACTGTATATCATCCCAGTATTGTGATCATGTGAACAAAACACACCTCCATTCTATTAAGGTTTATCTAGGTTTGAATAAATTTACAGAGTATATAAAATCAAATAAAATCATTTTTCTATAAGTTAAATGACTCTGACATGCCACTGCATGTGGGCAAGGGGAGGGACATACTTTAAGAATCTGAAATTGCTCAGCATCCCTAGCCACGTTGCTTCATTGCCAATAGCACATCACCCCGGTTGTAACGACAGGAAACACATCCTGATCATGACATCTGTACTGTTTTGGAGAAAATTCAACTCCAATAGCAAACTACTGCAGATCATATCCTCCTGATCACCCCCAAGCACCTAGGTATAGTATTATTTAACTCGTAAATCAGCTAGTCTATAATCTGTCTATCTGTCCGTCTGTCTGCCTCTGGATTTATAATGAAAACATCATAGTTGCATTCACAAATAGGGAAAAAATACTTCATAAATATTAAAAGTAGCTAAAATGTTCTACAAATTTGATTATCTCACATGTCACATTCTCTTTGTATGTATTTTTATTGTATGTATTTTTGTGTTACTTTCTATTCTACCTTTACATCTCTAGATGTACGAAGAGTGAAAAAGGCAATTATAGAGATGAGTGCATGTACACATCTCTAGAGAAATAAGCACACACAGAAAGAACACACATATATGCACAAGTAAGTCTTAGTAAAGTGTGCATAAATTGCTTTAAATAAAGTAAAAAAAAATGATAAATACATTGTATGTCTATTTAGGTTTCAAAAAGTCCAGACAGTTTGCAACTTTATAATTTTCTAAATCGATGAAAATGCCACATTTTTTTTCTTTTTTCATTTTTTTAAACAATTTGCCTTTGTTAATTGTGTCCCTATGGTACAGGTAAGTTAGTTGTTTTCTCTATTTCCTATTTTCTATATTTAGAGTTGTGAAGATTTTTTTGCTCCATAGAGGAGAATTAGCCCACTGACATACAAGACAAAACAGAGTTTCTTTATGACCAACACTTCCATTTCACTTCCTATTTGACAGTGATAGTCATCTCTCATAGCAAGACTCACAGGAAGGTATTCTCCACCCAGGAAGCACTTTAATTGTCTAAGATGCACAGACAGTAGTGCAGATCATACAAAGAACTATAAGCTAGAGGTTTTGAAAAGAAGGCAGAAGGAACACAAAATGGGATCAGACCAAGCTTGTTAGCAGACTCACTCAGCAGAGACTGTCCATAGTGAATCAATGCCAGGAGTTAAAAGGGGTTGTAACATTCCATGTGACTGGCTGAAGAGCTTTCATGATCAAACTGAAAAATTTGTCATTTAAGGCTCACTAGTTCATGAGTTGGTAAAATGGCTCCATGATTAAGAACATTGACTGTTCTTCTAGAGGTCTTGGGTTTGAGTCCCAGCATTAACATGATGGCTCACAAATGTCTGTAACTCTAGTACCAGAGAATTTAATGCCCTCTTATGGTCTCCATGGTCATTAGACATACACATGGTGCAGAGACACACATGCAGGCAAAACACTCATAAATATACAATTAAAACTTTTTTTTTTTTTTGGTTTTTCGAGACAGGGTTTCTCTGTGTAGCTTTGTGCCTTTCCTGGAGCTCACTTGGTAGCCCAGGCTGGCCTCGAACTCACAGAGATCCGCCTGGCTCTGCCTTCCGAGTGCTGGGATTAAAGGCGTGCGCCACCAACGCCCGGCTAAAAAACTTTTTTTAAGATTAAAAAAATGTCAGTCTATACTAAAAGGGTACAGGAAGTGTTTGTTTCCATTACTATAGCTCTTCATTGATACCTATAGTGATATTTTATTTGTGCTGAAATGTGATATTTTATTTGTATGTTAATAAATAAAGTTTGCCTGGAGATCAGAGGTCATAGGCAGCCATAAACAGAAGTCAGGAGGTGATAGCACATGTCCTTAATCCAATCACATGGCAGGCAGTCTCTGTGTGTTCAAGGACACAGCCAAGAGTAATAACACACCTTTAATCCCAGTACCAACCATAGAGACCTGGAGGTCTGTATAAACAGGCAGTGACAAGGAAGTGAGGTGGCTGGGTTAAGAGCCAATGAGAAGGCAGAACAGCAAGGCAATAAAGGTGCAGGTTAGACAGGAAGAGGTTCTCTTGGGAAGCAATGGCAGGGTGATGAGCTAAGGTTAGTTTGGTGGCTATTGCTCTGATTTCTACAGCTTGCACGCCTGTATTTGGCTCTGTGTTTCTTATTTAATAAGACTGTTTAGAAATTTGTCTGCAGGTATCCTTGGTGGACTGATTCTGAGACATCATGTGGATACCAAAACCTATGGATCCCAAGCTCCTCACACAAAATTATGCCTATATTACTTATAAGACACAAAGGTGATGCAATGTTTATGTATTTTTCAAAAAATGAGTGTAAGACAGATAAAAACTTTTCAATGTTCAGTAAAGATGATACAGGGAGCACAAGAGACAGCTGGCATACTCTTTGGGTACAGTTAGCAAAGACAGACATATTTATTGCTGTTTCTGTCGAGTATTTTTAATTCAGGGTCAACATCAGAGATGCAGAAGTCACAGATGAAGAAGGATGTGTAAAGGGCCTCAGAATCCTGTCAGAGGCTACTCATGCTTCCTTAAGTGTTTATACACAGTCATCACTAAGTGGACTCAGTTTAAAGATGGAGTAGATGGAATTGGGATGGAGTGATGGGAAGGATGGGGAAGAATTGGTGGCTAGTGAATGGGATATACATCTGATCAACAGTCATTACACACATGTGTGAAGTTTTCAAGGAGTAGAAAAAAATGTCTTTTTGTTTATTTTGTGTGTTTGTTTGTTTGTTTTAAAATATCCTCACCAATGAAGCATCCACCGGGAAATTAAAACATCTGGGGTGAGGTAGAGGAGAGACAAAGTTCCTCTGATTAATCTGGTGACACATATTTTACCCCTGTGTATCAGTACTGTCTTGAACTTTTAAACTCGGACAGGATATTAACAATGGCCTTCTTAGCTCAGAGCTTGCAAGCACCCTAGAGTGCAAATTCCTGGTCTCCTTACCCTGTGGCCAGTTGCAATGGCAGCAGTCCTCCTACACCCATGTGCTGTGGGATGGTCTGCATGTCAAATGCTCAGATTGGTCAATAAATAAAACACTGATTGGCCAGGGGCTAGGCAGGAGGTATAGGCGGGACTAACAGAGAGGAGAATTGAGAGAACAGGAAGGCAGAAGGAGACACTGCTAGCCACCGCCATGACAAGCAGCATGTGAAGATGCCGGTAAGCCACCAGCCACATGGCAAGGTATAGATTAATGGAAATGGATTAATTTAAGCTATAAGAACAGTTAGCAAGAAGCCTGCCACGGCCATACAGTTTGTAAGCAATATAAGTCTCTGTGTTTACTTGGTTGGGTCTGAGTGGCTGTGGGACTGGCAGGTGACAGAGATTTGTCCTGACTGTGGGCAAGGCAGGAAAACTCTAGCTACAAATGGTGCCCAATGCATTGGCAAGAGTTTCCACCTAAAACCTGAGAAAAAAAGATTCTAAAACAGAGCTAAAAACAGTTCCTAGTTTTCTCTCTTAACTTAGTGGCAGCCTGTGTGTTTGAGCTACTATGGTGGGTTCCTGGCATTTGTGTTCCACCTGCAGTATGGAAGGAATGAGGCCTCTGCAAGTGGCACATTAAGCTGCATGGTAGATTTAGCCTTTGCTAATACAAAATAAAAAGAGGTTTCTGGGCTACATGCTACTTTGATAGAAGCATAGACCCTCTATTTCTGAGAGTTGATGGCTCCCAAAGCTGGTGGAAAACATACCACCGCCATGTTGGGAAGCTGAAGTGGGCAGAGCCAGCAGCCACAACACTGGTTCAGTCTTAAAATGCTAGAGTTTAAAGCAATAGGCTCAAGGTAATATAAAAAATAAGCCACGTAAAGATGGCTATCACACAGAGAATCTGGATTATGTTTTCTTTGATATTTGTAACTGAAGAAAAACATTTGGTTGTAAAAGCTGTTGAGTTATGCCAAAATGTGTATTTTTAAGGTAACTTGACTTCAAAATTGGATATAAGGATATGTTGCTTTGGAAAGGAGGCTCTGTTTTTGTTTCCACAGAAAGCCAGAGGCTATGGATTTGTTTCAGATTAAGATACATTAGGTTTGACCAGCCAAGACCCCCTGAAAGGACTCCCAAGACACCATGGCCCAGATAATCCAACATCCCAATCGGATTCCTGGCTCAGACAATACACCCTCATGGACTACTCCATAATCCTAAAATTTTCTTTGTGTCCCCATAAGATACAGTGCCCCCCTCCCTCCAGCAGGAAGTAGTAAGAGAAGCTAGGTCCAAATTCCCAAATACACCAAGCTGGCTTTGGAGATGTGTAAAAGTTAAAGCCTTCCTTAAAAGAAAAAAATGGGGAAGTGCTGTGGGATTGTCTGAATGTCAAATCTCTTGCTCTGATTGGTCAATAAATAAAACACTGATTGGCCAGTGGCCAGGCAGGAAGTATAGGCGGGACTAACAGAGAGGAGAATTGAGAGAACAGGAAGGTGGGAGGAGACACTGCCAGCTGCTGCCATGACAAGCAGCATGTGAAGAATGCCGGTAAGCCACGAGCCACATGGCAAGGTATAAATTTATGGAAATGGATTAATTTAAGCTATAAGAACAGTTAGCAAGAAGCCTGCCACGGCCATACAGTTTGTAAGCAATATAAGTCTCTGTGTTTACTTGGTTGGGTCTGAGTGGCTGTGGGACTGGCGGGTGACAGAGATTTGTCCTGACTGTGGACAAGGCAGGAAAACTCTAGCTACGCCCATGCCATGGCTCTGGCCCATAGGGACCCTTCACTAACATAGATGGTGTCACAAGGCTTTGTGTTCTTCCCACACATGGCATCACACCTGGTAGAGGCAGATCTTTCTGTTTAAGGTGTATTAGGTGTCATTAACTGTCACCTCAGGTGCAACAGGCTGTTACTGTTTATGGATTTGTGAGACTTTAATTCTTTTGTTATTTTTGTGGAGGACAGAAGCTCTGGGGGAATGAGGAATGTGTCACAGGACATGTGCTGGAGTTGCATGAGGATTAACTGCTTATGAGTGCTGAGAACTGAACTGAGTCACCTGGAAGCCCTTATCCACCACAAGACATCTCTCTAGCTGCACCGACTTACAACATTCTAATTCTACTACCTCCTCTTCAGTTTACTACTCAAAACCTCCCATGGGCACAAACTTCAATGGTTTTCTTTCTGCACTTACGGCTCATGGGTGGAGATTATAGAGAAATTGTGAGCTCGATATTCAGGATATTCAGTTCTTCCCTTTATTGACTAGTTTTTGTGATATTCATGAGTACTCTGAAGATGACTGATACATTTTTTGTATTATATTTATGTACCTATGACTTGAAATGAATTTGGTGCATTTTAGCATATTATATTTAAGCTTGTTTAAAGCTTTCTATCTCCTGTGCCAGCAGATTTCTTCAAATTATCAGAGTACTTCCTTCAACAAAGTTCAAGTCTCTTCACACTTCATTGAACACTTTCAACTCCAGATCAGGGTCCGCCTGTGATGTTTTGAGTGAGAATTGTCCCCACGGGCTCATGTATTTGAATGTTTGGTTCTCTGTTGGTGGACCTTTTTGGGAAAAATTAGGAGGTGTGACTGTGTTGCAGTAGGTATGTTACTAGGGGTGAACTTTGTGGCCACACAAAGGCCACACCATTCCCAGTGAGCTCTCTCTGCCTTCTACTTGTGAATAAGATGTGAGTTCTCAGCCATTGCCCCAGCACCATGACTTCCTGCTTGTTGCCATATTCTCATCATAGTGGTCATGGACTCTACCCCTCTGAAACTGTAAGCACTGGTAAACCAAATTCTTTCTTCTAAAGAATAGGAAAATGTAAGTTCCAATGGGAAATAAAACGATAATATACCTCAGTTTTATGAACTATTCAGGGGCCCTTCACCTACCCTGGTTAGAGTTACAAAATTTTCATCTTACTATGATGCAAAGAACCATGAATGCTATAGAATCTATTCTCCAGATTTGGAAGAAATTATTCTATTTCTAGTGATGTGCAATGCAATTCCCTTTTAGGGAGAGAAGTTGTGGCATGGGTATGACTCCCTCTTGCCTCTCCAGCATGAGGGCAAACTACAGGATTCTGCAATGTACCACATCACCTACAGATGATCTTCTATAGGGTAGGACTATACAATGCATTTTCAACTTGCACATTTCCAGATAATTGGAATGTAACCCTACAGTAAGTTAAGGAGCATATGTATATTTATATGTATTATTCACAAAATTTATAGGCTACACAATTATTCACAATATTTATAGAATACATAAGTATCCTGTAATTTCATTGTAAAATTCATAGGCTACACAATGAATATTCACAAATTCATAGGATACATAAGTATCCTGTAATTTCATTGTAAAAATTCTCAGTACTATACTTATGGAAAGGAGTAAGGCAATGATCCCTGGAGTTAATGTACCTGCACCTTGGAGTCCATAGTATTCTAAAATTCAGATTATCTTTTCACTGGTACTGTGACCTTGAATTGTCCTTAATCTCCCAGATTTGAGTTTCTTTTCACAGAAAAAAATAACACAGTGTTTATTTTCCTTGAGATATCACACTATCTAAAGTGTCCGTGTGTTCCACTGTCCTGTGGGCCTGCTTACTCTCTGAAGTACAGTCACAATCATTTTAGCTATTGCTATTATTATTGTCTTTTTCTGATTGACCCCCTTTCATCAGAAAATCCCATCTCCTTCTCATAGAACATTGTCAGCTACAGTCATTTAGGTGGTATATATCACATTGTCTGCCTGCCTGTGATAATATTTTTTCTGTGATATAGATCTGTCAGATTGCTATAGAATAGATAAAAAGCCGAACTGTAAAGAAATGATCAGACCATTCCTTTTTCTCTTGCTCCTAACATCAGCTATTCTCCTCCTCACCTACCGCTGTGCACTGAGCCAGTGCTTTCAATGCCTTTTTTGTGATAACTTCCAGAAACCTGTGCTGGTCAGTGTACTGAATCACTCTTCCATTTAGCACCTTGCCCCCTGCTTGATTCCCATCTCTTGGCAAAATAAAGATCCAACTTGAACTCCAGCAGTCGTCTGGATTATATGCCGGATGACCTGTCACAAGAACCTTTGGGGAGGAAAGAAATGGTCATGAATTTTCAGGCTGAGACCATAATGCTGATTTAAATGGGTGAGAAAGCTTGTCCTGTGTTCTTACTTATTCCATCAACAGAAGCATTTTGAATTTACTTGCAGGACTGAAAAACACTCTCTGGTTGAGTGACACCTTTAGGAAAACCAATATCTCAGTTGAGAAATTCCATTGCAAGAAAGAAAAAGAAAAACCTTTAATAAAAGAACAAAAACAAAATAAATCTAATGCCTGTCTTTATGGGGACCTGGCACAGCCTTATTCTCATCCCCGCACAGGCTAAACAGATTTAATTGCCTTTTCATATGTCAGACCCAGCCTGTCCAGAGGGACAGTGGAGAGGGTCTGGAAGGGAGCGTCTGGAGCTGTATCTGCTACTGGAGCCGGTGTTTCCAACGCTGTCAATTATGCACATTTTCCACAGCACATATTCATTAAGACACAGTTGCCAACTTCATTGCCACTGCATTTTTTATTATATACATTAGTTCTGGTTGAAAGACAATTTAGGAATGTTTTTATGGGGAATAACAAAGACTTCTGGCTGAGGGGGGGTTCCTACCATTTATTACATTACACTAGCAGAGCAAAATGGCTCTGTGCCTTAATGATGCACTCTTATCTGCATTTAACTTCATTTGATCCTTTGAATATTCCCTTGTAGTAATATTGTTGCACCATAGAATGTGTTTCACAGACTCAGAAAACAGTATATTTATTGCTGTTGCCCTGAAAACATGTTGTCAAATATTAGATAGTGAATACAGGAATGTACAGAAAATACCCAAAGGTGGTTTTTTTTATAATAAAACATGATAAAGATACATTAAATGAGTGATGCTATATCCAGATAGTTATGAGAGTAGAACACAGAAAAGGCCAATTAAATAAAAATAGAAAAGTTTCCACCAGAGTGGGAGACCATACACTGTCCTACAGTAGAACAGATGCTGCTGAGAATAGCTTTGCATGTGAAGATACCTTGCCACTGTGCATTCTGTCTCAATACTATGACATCCAATCTTGCTCTTGGATGGCCTGGGACCTAACGTGAAGTGAGGTGTGGTGCAGGCACCTTGTAACCCTAGATGGATGAACAAGAAGGAGACTAAGCACATTTCAACAATTATAGATGTTTAGATTTCCAGAGATGTAATTTTTCCATAATGTATCCAGAGTTTATAAGCTCTGTATGGTAGAGTTTTGGGGCCTCATGACTATCCCTGGATACCTACAATGTCTTATGACTTTAGATGCCATGTAAAACAACCCTGTTTCTTCTTGGTTATTCCCTCTTCTCATTTGGCTCATCAGTTTTGGAGAGAAATAAACTTGAAGATAGGAAGGTAATTAGTGAAGGTCCTTGGAATCAATAAGTGTAACGGGGAAAAGAACAAAACAGGACACATAAAAAGAAAGGTTCAGGTGTGATGTAAGATCCAGAGACCTCAGTTTCCCATCCAGAAATCACCAAGGCCAAGGTGATGCTTAAAGCTATGTGGAGTCTAATTGAGAAGTTTTTTCCTTAAACTCCAAATGAATGAGCCATGGCAGTGAAGGGTTTTGGATTGTGTGGAGCCAACTGTTCTGCTGAGGCAGAAATCTGAGAAGGGTGGCAGCCAAGGGTTACATTCATGAGCACCCTAGGTGGGTGGAGGCTATGGTGTCAATAATGGTGGCAAGGAAGGGTGCTTCTAACAGTGCCACTGTGATGATTACATCTAACTAGCCCAGTTCTGGACACTAAACCATAGCTCAGTAAACATTTAAACTTCCTTTCCATAAAAGTTAAGTTTTGAAAACTTTTGAATTCACAATTTTTGTGGAAGATATTTATACTATCTTATACTTCTAATACCTTGGAGTTAGATCAAATTTTTGGATATTAATTATATTGACTGATATTTGTAATAGCTTTATAATGTGGATATTGCATACATTTTATTTTAATCATAGAAAAAAGGAGGTTTGCAATAATTTAGAAATATTTGCCAAGCTAAGATTTACTATGAAAAACCAAAGGTTTTGGGGGCAGCCTACACACTTCCATCTTAGATTGACAGAAGAGCTTTCTAATCAGACTCTCTAATATGTTCATAATCCTTCCCCTTAAAATATCATGATTTTAATATGCCAACCAGAGATTGTTATAAAGAAAACAAGGTGATTTGGATTTTACAAACAGTAACAAGAAGCATCTGCATATCCCTGCCCTTGAATTAAGCATGCAACATGTGCATCCACAGACACATGGAGCCATGCTTGTGTGGGCTGCTTCTAACAAGCATATGACATGTAAGTCAGTGCTAAGAAAGGATGTTTTGGTCACTCTCTTAAACCAACATGCTGTGCCTAGAACATGCAACATGATGACATGAGTTTAGAGTGACAAGAAGTAGATAAGGAGGGAAAGGGTCTTTTTATATCTTGAAAGGGAACAAGGACCCTGACTACCAAAGATCAGTCAGTGAAGGAATCTAAATAAGAAAGGCATGCTGTAAGTTTAGAATACTCCATGAGGGGGTAGAGATGCTTCACGAAGCTTGTTCACATTCATCACCCCAAGCTCAACTCCAACACATCCATTTTATAAAGATATTAAAAACGCAGACATGCTACTTCATAAGAACACACAAACCAAATAGAAATTACAAAAGTCACGTTGAAAAGTAACAGTGTATCAAAGGGAGAGTTTTTACATTCAAGAAGTGCTGGAGATGTAAAATACATATGTTTGAGTTAATTCTCTACATTTACTGGTTCATTTAATAATGTGTGTTCTTTGGGGCTATAAGCTAGTGAATGCCTAGAGATTTTTCCAAACTTAGATGGAGAAGTCTTCTTTTTTTTTTTTTTTTTTTTTTTTTAACTTGGAAACATTTCCATATAATGTTTGACACAGAAATCATCAAATAGAAGTATACAATGTTGACAGAAGGCAGTACATTTATAATTTATAACCCCAAATGTATTTATAAATTAGAAATGGAAAGATCTACAAATGAAATTATGAAGGTTCACCAAAGTTATTTAATCTGTCAGTTTCTCATTCATTTTTATGTCTTGATAATATTCTATTGTATGAATAAGCCACATTTTATTTCTCTCCAGTATTTGATAGATATTTGAGTTGTTTTAACTTTTTTACTATTAGCAGCACACTGCTGTAAACCTTCATGTACATGTTTCATAGGTGCACATTTTCAGTAGGTTGAGGATATATTCCTAAGGGTAGAATTGTTGAGTAACAGAGTAACAATGTTTTGCATTTTGACCAACCACCAAACTGTTTTGCCAAAGTGGCACACCATTTTACAATCTCACCAAATCCTTGTTTTTAAGGCTCTAATTTTTGTACAAAAGCATTCAATCATTCTGTCAGACCAAACCAGGAAAAGTAAGCTATAGTTCAGAGCTGTTCTATTCCATTTACTATGCAAAGCCATTCTTGGCGTTTGCAACTCTCAGCCCTTTTGAGTATTCTTGCAGTGTTCACCTTTTCCTCCACCACTTTTTTTTCTTCTTTTTTTCTGGTTTATTTCTATCTATTACAAATGTATAAAAAATCCTCCATCAATGCTGCTGATAGCAGCAGAACCTTGAGAAATATACCTTTGGTTTGCCTCAGAAAAGGAACACATATTGCACTGTAAAGTTTATAAAATTGGCGCAAAACATTATGATAATGTTACAATACCAGTTTTAAGTGTTCAGTGACTAGTGGGGAGCCGATGGGATACATGCAGAACTGTGAAAGTGATCTCACTTAGCCAGCTGTACACATAGACTGTAAATCTACATTCAGATCATTTCTGAACTAAGACTATCATCTCAGTTTATCTGTTGAGGTCAACCAGGGAACCCTAGAATATACCTTGATTTTGCAAAAAACAAAATAGGGGGAGGGGTTTCTTCAGCCTTTCAGTCCATGAGTAACAGTATCCTAACAGGCAAAGTGTCCTCTCACTGTCAACATAGAATGAACTGCTGCTAGAGGTCAACTTGGGCTTTAATTTGCATTAGCACTTACATGCATAGTAGTCCAAGTTGTTGACCTCATGACTTTAAAAAGTAACTCTAAAAAAGTAAAATGGCCCTTCTTGGAAGACTAGAGAAAGACATCCAGCCACAGTTGTAAAAAGTCTCATCAAAACAATATACCCTTTTATGAATTACGCCTCAATTTAAAAAAAAAAAAAGTAGCCCCAAATAAGAAGCAACTCTGAAAAAGAAAATATAACTTAAGATATTTGAAAAAAACCAAGGTGAATACAGGTTCAAAAATAATTAAGATACATTTTCTTAAGGCTACCTAGAATTAGGCTTTAAAGAATTCTACCATTTCAAGTTTACCACTAGTTACTAGATACCTATTTACAAACAAGATGTTCACCTTTTTTTGTTCCTTTATCAAGAGAAAAAAATCTACCTTCAGACTATGAGGGTGGTGATGGGGAGGGACTAGAAAACAAGATTCAAACAATCCCATGCAAATATCACATTTTTCAAATGGAAGAACTCCAAACTGCACTAGAAGTTCCAATCACTAAGATACTTTCCATTGAAATGATTTAAGTACAACTACATGGCACAAGGTTTAGGCCTAATATAGGCCTGACAACCAAGTCCTTGTTTTCTGGAAGAAAGGCCTAAAAAGTCCCACTCAATTCCACATAACAATACTTCAAAGATCAATTAGGTTTTCCTTTCCTTAATATTTTTTTTGACTTCTAATCTTAAAGACTAGATTAAAACTTAGCTCATTTCCCAGAAGGCATTGCTTCCCTTTGCTCTATGAAAGAGTCCACCAAGACCTCTTCCTCAAAACCATCTAGCCCCCAGCCTCCAGCCTGTGCTTGTGATGCATCTTTCTCAACATCCTGAAAAGGTAATGTAGGTAAAATATGCTCATAAACATTAAAACTAGTTGTTAGAAAGACGTAACTAGCTTTATAATTTAAGTTTTAAAACATAAATTCTTGCAGCTTAATCTGCACTGACAATGATTGTCGAAGCCTAGAATTCAACATTTACAAATTCTCATTCACACACACAAAACACACTATTATCACACAACTTGTGTCTTGAGAGAATCTTCTGCTTTTTAAATCTTTGGCCTCCCAGTCAATCCCAAGTTCAACCAACTTTTCCGAGTTCTGGTAGTTACCTGGACCACTGAGGCATTGCCACAAGACTTCTTCTCTTTTGAAACATCCTTTTTCTCTAGATATTAGGATAGTTACACCAACTTGTTTCTTCTGTGGTGTATGTTGCCATATAGGTCTTTATGTTGTTGCCTGTATTTTTGCACTGGCGTCTACTCATCTTTTCCTCTGTGCGGTGCAGGTGGTGTCTGTGTCTGAGAGTGCCTCTCTTGTTCTAATTTTTAGTCTTGGTTTAGTAGGGGTTCTTGGTTAAATTGGTGCTATTGGACTGTTTCTTCAGGGACAGTTGATTTCAGTCGGTGAATTATATACTTATGATTCTGGTGATCTGGTTTAGTGGCTGGGTAGTGCCTTCTTCTGTGTTACCAGGTCACGTTTTGTTCATTTGTCAACTCCTCAGCTGATCTTGTTTCTTCAGACTTCAAACTGTGGGCATCTGAATCCTCTCCCAGATGGGTTTCAGCTGAGCAGGGTAGTCTCACCAACACCTCCAAGTTGTTGGGTTTCACAGGATCAGCAGCTGGGCCCTGGGTTGTCCCCAGACGGAGTGCCCAGACTTGCCCTGGTTCCAACCCATGGAGATAGCTCTTCCCCAGGTGTTGGGGCTAGGGGCATCCCCGTTCCAAGCTGCGTCCGCCCCTCTCTGTCCCCGGTCCTGTCCACCCCTGTGGCCCACCTCCACAGGCCACCTGCGTCCACTTGTCTCCGCCGCCGCTGGGCCTGTATATCCCTGTCAGCTGCCGCTGGGTCTGTCTGCTTCTGCGGGCGGCCAACAGGCCTGTATGTCTCTGCCGGCTGCCACTGCGGGCCTACCTACCTCTGCTTGTCACTGCTGCCGGGCCCATCCACCTCTGCGAACTGCCACCGGGCCTGTATGTCTCTGCCGGTTGCCGCTGGGCCTGTATGTCCCTGTGGGCCGCTGCCACCGGGCCCTTCCACCTCCGCAAGTCGCTGACCTGCGTGTGCCTGTCTCCACCCCATGGCCTGTCTATTTTTATGGGCCTCCGCCAGGCCTGAATGTCTCTGTTGGCCACCACCGCCGGGCCCATCCACCTCCGTCTGCTTATCTCCGCCGCAGGGCCTGTCCACCTCTGTGGGCCGCCACTGGGCCTGAATGTCTCCGCCAGCTGCCGCCGGGCCTGAATGTCCCTGTTGGCTGCCGCCGGACCCGTCTACCTCTGCGGGCCGCTGCCACAGGCCTACAAAAATCTGCTTGTCTCCTGGAGAAGTCTTCTAAACTTCACATAATTTTATTTGGCATGCTAGGAAACAAAAAGTAAATGTACATTACTATTTATTTATTAATTTATTTAATTTTCATTACTATGATAGGCTGTACCCTTTTTTAAAGACGTTTGGAACTAAGATGTCTTATATTCCATTTTTCTTCAAATACCATAAACAAATGGAATTTAATCCAGGTAAATAATATGGTTTAACAAAGACTCATTGATGTTATGTATTCTATTAACAGCATAGAATAAAATCATATAGTCTTGTAAATGCATGCAGAAAAAGCATTGAATAAATTCAATAACCATGTGCAGCACCACAGTAGGAACAGAGAGGACCTTTCTGAACCCAACTCAAAGTATCTACCCAGACACCTCTACTGCATAGTTAATGTGAGAAGTTAAATTCCCCACAATACTTCAAAAGAAAATCTTAAGATGTACCTCAGTGGGTAGAATACTTGCCTGGCATTAACTAAGCCCTGGGAATCATCTTTAGTATCTCATCAAACCAGATGTGGTGATGTACACCCATAATGTCATCATTTATGAGAATTAGAAGTTCTAGACAATCTTTGGCTACACAGCCATCATATAGCTTGGATTATGTAAAGCCCTACTCAAACGCAAAATAGAATAAAAAGATCAGAAAAAGTATCATGATATTTGCTCTCATAACACTCACTAAGAACAGTGATCAAGCCAAGGGAAGAAGTGCCACCACTTTTCAACTTTAATGTATCATACATACTGTTGACTATATGACATGCTATATATTATATTTAATTACAAAATAGCAATGATGGCCAAAGCAACTTTAGACTTGGCAATATATATATTTCTAGATTAGATGTTATTAAAATTTTAAATACTTTCTTCTTGAGGGTCAATGTCAAAAGAGTGAAAATGTAATTCACAAGCCCTGAGAAATAATCAGGAAAATGTTTATTTGAAAAAAATCTGATATTAAAAACAGATAAAACTCTTCCTGTATTCAACAAGAAAATTAACAAACCAAAGTATATATTTATGTATATAACCCTTCACCAAAGCAAATACATACAAAGAAAACACATATATGAAGACATGTTCAGCATCATACATCATTAGAAATTCCAAATTCAAACAATATCACTGTGTAACTATTATAATAAACCAAATTCAAAATATAAAACCTTCCAAAGCATTAAAACTTCCATTTTGCTACTAAAAGAGGTTCATGATGGTAGAGCCACTCTGAAAACCACTTTGACTACTTCTGACAAAATTAAATACTACTTTAACACAACATTCACCAGCCAGCTCCTTGGTAATTACTCAAATATGTTAGCAACTTATTTTCATGGGGAAGCCTGTTCCTGAGTGCTTACAGTGGATTTGTTCATAATCGTCAAAACTTTGAAGCAATCAGCATGTCTTCCAGTGAGTGAACAGAAAAACACAGTAAGAAACACTCATTTATTAATGGTCTGGTGAAGAGAAACTGAGCCACATGAAAACACAAGACATCCTAAATCATGTGTCCAAAAAAAGGATACAAAATTTAAAAAAAAAAGCATATCATGCAAATCCTATGAAACTCCAGCCAAATAAAGTATGTAAAAAAAGGGGGGGCTCCTAATGGCCATGGCATTTTAGTCATAAGGAAGAGGAAGGACAGATGGACAGAAAAAGTGGGACAGAGGAACATTTTCTCTTTTGCACTTTGAATTCTTCAGTATGATTTTGTAATGGTAGGCTTATGTTACACATATTCCAAAATGCACAGAGTGAACAACCTGGGTGAGCGAACCCTTTATATACTAAAGCCTTAGATACCGATGCCTTGATTTACCAGTGGAAAGACATGCAACAAACCTTGCAGGAGCAATAACAGAGGGTTTGGTGTGGTGTGTGGTGAGGACTTCATGAGGACTCTCTGTACCTTCTGCTCACTTTTTCTATAAACAGGAAACTACCAGAAATAAAGTCTCTTAATTAACAAAAATGAATTGTTCCTATTTTTAAATGTCTCAGGCTTGTCAATCTCTCTGATGAGTTTTCAAACATAAAATGCTGGTCTCTTCAACAGAACTAAAAACATATATCCTTAGCACCATCCTGCACATGTCGCTTATGACATTTGCTTTGTGTTCTTTGTTTTAACTGTAAGGTCAGTGCTTAGAGACAATTCTTCTCTAATTGCTGGATAGGAGATGATGACTTTCTTTAATCAGCCCCCTAGATTTACTGCATTAACAAAGATTATTTTATCTCCAGGGTTTGGTATACATCATGGAGATGTTTTGTACATGTTTATTCTGTGATTCGTGTTTATTCTGAAATGACTATGATAATGAGCTGAGCACTGATGGAATGTGGACAAGTATGTCTCATTTGTTTTTAATTGACTGTCCTCCTTTACAAGACTGTCATGCCTTCTCAGGAAAGCTGGGAAGGGGGCACATGGTCATTCATTCAGGAATTACTAAGGCACTGATTCTTTATCCATCTAAGTTGTTTAGATTATCTTTTAAGGCAATTTTGCCAAATGTTATTCAGTTATAATACCAAAATAAACATGTTTTTGCTTTCCAAATATATCTAAAGAGTGAAGCTAAGAAACTGTAAAGTATAGAAAAAACATGCACATCCCACAACCACAGCCCTCTACATGGGTACATTGCTTTTGAAGGGTTTGTACATTTATTTTCTTTAGCAACACACCTTGAAGAAAAACTGGGCCACAGGTAATTCCTAACCGAGAATAGGATATCCAACACAAAAGAAGTTACAGAAGCATAGTTGGACCCAACCATTGAAATAATAGTGTCCCCAACTATGGCATACTTACTTTGAATCTAGTTCTTTCATATTAATCATGCCAATTAAGCTTCACCACACAACCTTAAAATAATATTCTATTATTTTCTGCATTAGGTACTTTATGATTTATCTACTCACTCAACCTGCTTCTGGTAACAAAGTACTGAGAGGTCAAGCAAGGATACCTAGTTCAAAAGTGGGGACAGTTAGCAGAATACTAGCAAGGACATGTATGAAACTGATGCTCTGAAATCTTTCTATAAGGAGTATTTTTGAATCCTTGCCTGGTGCTGCAGGCATACTTCGCATGAAAGTGTGAAATAGGTAGAGGTCTCTCCTACTAGGAATATATTTGTTATAATTTTCCCATCCATTCATGGTGTGACAGACGTCTTTGCCAATCTTTGATCAATCTTAAAGACCTCTTTCCTATGAAAACTCCTACCCTGTTAGATTCAATGAGTTGTTTTCCTCTTATCTTTTGTGTTGGTGAAAAATAGAAGAAAATAGTCTCTTGCCATTAATCAGGGCACAAGATTTATCAATATGAGATGGTATGTATGATATTTGGAGTGATTTGGGTGGTTCACATTCTATGGTGCCATAAAGAAGTCATTCATCTCCCAAGTTATGCATATATCCTTTGTCTATACTGCTCATTCTCTGAAGTCTGAGGTAAGGGACCAGGAATCAATGTGTTGTTTTGTGAACACAAGGCCTTTAGCACTTTGACTGTATTATTTTAAGATAAAACTCTCTTGTTATTGGAAAATATTGAGAGTATTGGGTTGTCACTCAGAACAAAACTTTTCTTTTTGTACTTCCTACTTAGAGCATATGACATGCTGTTTGTCTAAAGAATATGGAGAAAAGAGAAACAATGCCAACAATGAGCTGGACTTGATAGTTGTGGAAGACTGGCCAGTGACTGATCTCTGATTGATTTTACAAACACAGAAAAGCATTTCCTTCTGAGATTATGGATTAAGTTCATATGTCCCTCATCTGTTCTGTCAGAGACTATAAAGAAGTAATAAATTCTACAAAGAAAAGGAAGGTGTACTGTGTCAATGATTGTTAGAAAACAAACCCAAAGGAGAAATCCTGAATAAGGAAATTAGTGGGGAAAGTTTATCCACAGAAGTAAGAGAAGGGTGCTGCCACCTAGAAACACATGTGCTTGTCCTCTTGATCCCTAGTGAGACTCAGAAACAGATGGTCCTAGTAGTTCAGATATAGCAGGATGATTGACTTAAGGAAACAGAAGTTTTATTCTCTCTGCGTCCCTGTCAAGTTCCAACTTTATGACACAGCCATGGGCATTTGATCTTTAGCCAATAGGGAAAAGTACTCTTTAAAGAAAACTATGAAGGGTCTCTTTGAAGAACAGGTATTTGCATACCAGACATGACCTAAGGAGGACATGCTGCTTGTCCATCCAACCAACAATGTCAAGCTTTCAAGTTCAAATCTTTATTTACAAGCATATGCAAGAACAAAGACTTTGGGCTGACTCTAATACTTAAGTATTTGATTCAGGTTCTTCCGGATAGGGCACCTTTTGGAATGATCTCTGTAACGTGCCATCTACCCATGCTCCAGACTTCTCTGGATCTTAGTATGCATCCCTTGTTTAATATTGTTTGTGTTGGTTGTAGTTCCATCTTATCTAGGTCATTATCCCTTATTCCTCCTGGGTAATATTTGATAATCATTCTATTGTATATGGTTTTGTATTAGATTAGAACTTTCTTATTTAGACAAAAAGGGGGAGATGTAGTGGGTAGCTGTTCCAGCTTTGACCTGGAAGTACTACCCCCTGAGAACATGAGAATATATTTATGGGACTGAGGAGATGGCTCAGAAGGTCAGAACACTCACTGCTGTTGCAGAGAACACACAAGCTAGATTCTCAGAACCCATGTCAACAAACTCTTATCCAACTGTTACTCTAGCTTTGATGGGTGATATCACTCTGTATGCTGTGAATGTGATATTCTGATTGGTTGATAAATAAAATGCTGATTGGCCAGTAGCCAGTCAGGAAGTATAGGTGGAATAAGCAGACAAGGAGAATTCTGGGAAGAGAAAGGCTCAGTCAGGAGACACCAGCCCACCATCCAGGGAGCAGCATGTAATTGCACACAGCTAAAGCCACAGAACATGTGGCAACATATAGATCAACAGAAATTGGCTGAGTTTAAGTGTAAGAGCTAGTCAGTAGTAAGCCTGAGCTAATGGCCAAGCAGTTTTAATTAATATAAGCATCTGTGTGTTTACTTGGGTCTGAGCAGCTGCAGACCAGGCAGGACACAGGAAACTTCCAGCTACATAGCTTCAGGGCATCTTATACCTCTGGCTTCTGCAGGTACCTGCACTCATATGCAAAAACCCACACATAAGCTAAAAATAAAATCGTTTTTATTCATAAAAACTCAACCTCCATTATTTAGTTGAGGGAGATAAAAGATATGACTACAGAAAGACATCTAAGTAAATGCTCACAACATTCTTAGATAAGAAACAAAAAAAATGCTCTTCTACAGTGATGGCAGAATTGAGTGGCATGTTGTGTGTACCAGTGAATACACTCAGCAGAAAAGCTGAGCAGATGACTGTACTGTAATAGTGTGGTTGAAGGTGGCAGAATGCACTGAGTAAACTAAGCATGTTGCCAAAGAGACCTAAGATGTGGCCCCAGGAGCAGGAAAATCTAATCTTATTTTGCATGACAGGTCAGTGAGGGCCTCAAGCCAGGCATGATGGGGACTTAACTAGAGAGAGCTTGAGGAAATTTTAAGGATGATAGAAACGCACAATATCTCCACTATAGTGGTGTTTCAGCATTCATGTATTTGATTAAACTTACACTATCCTTATGGACATGTTAGCTTTGGTTGTGAATTTGACACAGCCTACAGTCATCTGGAAGGAAAGCCTAGATTGAGGAATTCACTACTCAGATTGGCTGTGGGCACATCTTTATGTAATTGCCTAGAATATGAATTAATACAAAAGGTTTCAGTCTACGATGGCAGGCACTATTCCACGAGCAGGTGGCCCACAGCTATATGAGAAAGCAAGTTAAGTGTGAGGTTGAGAATGAGGCAAGGATCATCATCCCTCTGTGGTTTCTGTTTCAAGTTCCCACTTAAGTTCTGCCTTGACTTTCCTCAGTGATAGACTATGACCTGGCAGTGTCAGCCAAAACAAAACAAAACAAAAAACCTCACCTTACCCCTAATTTGATTTCCGGTCATTATATATATATATATATATATTACAGTTACAGAATGAAACTAGAAAAATCTTAAGTATATTTTTATTTTACTGAAATAAGCCTTATTAAAACTAATTTTTAGGAGTCTGTTTCCAACCTGAATTAATCATATCCACAGGGCATTTCAGACGTCAGGAAACTCCGATCCTCTTCCATTTGCAGTAAAACATCAGTATCTCAGTTCCCCACATAGATAATCAATTACATACAAATCTCCACTCGGAGGACTCTGTAATCTAAACCACAGGCATCAGATGGCTTTAAGAAGTCTAAGCTTGAGATCAGAACAAATATTGACTTAGCCTTTTCCACAGACATCTTTGGCCTTCTAACAAAATGTATGCACTACAAAGTTTTTGACATTGGAGTTTCTGCTGCTGGAATAAAATATTTTTACAACCCTGGAAGTAATTATTAATAAAATTAGATTAAGGCTCAGCAGGTTTGCTGCTGACATCAACGCTGCTGTGAAGAAATGTCCAGTGGTGCACACAGCTGAACATTTAGAAACTGCATTTTCCTCCTTTCTGAACATCTGTAGATAGGCTGCTGCCTTTGGGGGCAGGGCAGCATGTAAGTACTCTGCTCCTCCCAACACTAGCACTCCTTTGCCAGGCCCCATGTGTGCCGTGGGGTCTTAGGTCCAACTCTAGAGCAGCAGCTTTTGCTGTCACAAAGATAATGAGAACAACAAACATGGCCTCCAAAGCTTCATAGACATGTTAGCGGGCAGTTTTTGGTTTCTTGATCATAATTATGACTAAATACACTAATGGCTGGCCAAAGACAAAAAGAGAAAGGGAATTTTTGTGAATTAGTGGTAAAAAAGAGATATGAGTCTGAGCTAACTTTGCACATCATGTTAATGGCACAGCCATGTGCTATTAGTGTGCCTCAAAGAGGAAGCTCCTGAGAAGTCTGTGTGCATGTGAGAGAGCCGCAGAGGGCTGAGCAATGGCATAGCTGAAGGGCATTTTCCTCATAGGAGTCATTGTTCTAGCAGAAGTAATTACACATGGTCTGTTCGTGAATTACCCTCTACTGAACCAGCACCGCTTGAATTTTCCAAGTTGTAACCCATAGGTTGTGCTCACACAGCAGTCTTTATGCCCACAACACACACACACACACACACACACACACACACACACACACACACACACCAATCAAGTAGCTCAAAAACCAGAAACAAGTCATTCTTTGTTTCCTATCCTATTCCACTCTAGAATATGTCACGTTAAAATGTGTCATTCAGACCTTTTTAGTTAACAGAAATCAGATTACTAAAATCGATTCATGGACTAGGGACAGGGACTGGTTGATAAATGTTTTTCTTGTGTGAGTGAGAGCCTGAGCTGATCTGAAGCCATGTGAAAGCTCTGAGTATGACGTTGAGTGTTTGTAACCCTAGCTCTGGCAGAGTAAAGGCAGGAAGACCCTTGAGACTTTTTGGTCAGCCAGCCTACACTGCTTGACAAACTTCAGGACAAAAATAGTGGACAGAAACTGAAAACTGACACCCAAAGTTGAACTGCAGCCTACACACACACACACCACACACACACACACACACACACACACCTCTCTACATATTTGCACACAAAAACACAAAATCATTTTAGAAAAAAAATCAACTAAGGATTTAAATATAAATCTAACAATACTTACAAATTCAATTAAAATATTATTGTGAATAAAGATTAGAAAGGGAACAAAGATGTCAGCAAAGATGCTTCCACCTACAGCAGATGGGAACAAATACAGAGACCCATAGCTAGACATTTACAGAGAGAGACCTTGGAACGAAAAGCTCTAAAAAAAAATGTCTCCATCAAATAAATCCCTTCCCTCAAAGCTCAGTGGGCCCTGTGGATAAGGAGGCTGAAAGAGTAGGAGAGAGACAGGAAGCGGACAGGGGACACCAGGAGAACAAGGCCCTCACAAACAACTGAGCAATGCTCACATGAACTCATCGAGACAGAAGTAGCAAGCACAGGGCCTGTGTAGGTCTGCACCAGGTCTTCTGCATATATGTTATAACCTTCAGTTTAGTACTTTTATGGAACTCCCGAGTGCATAAATGAGTGGGTCTCTGATTTTGTGCCTTCTCTTTTTTCTGTTGGCTTGGCTTGACCAACTTTGATATGATGGTTTTTGCTTCATCTTACTATATTTTATTTTGTTATGTTTTATTATCTCCTAGAAGCCTGTTCTTTTCTAATAAGAGACAAAAAAGCTAGTGGATCTAAGAGGCAGACACATCTTTGTGAGTTCAAGGTCAGCTTGGTCTACAGAGCAAGCTCCAGGAAAGGCACAAAACTACACAGAGAAACCCTGTCTCAAAAAAAAAAAAAAAAAAAAAAAAAGCTAGTGGATCTAGTTGGGAGTGGAGGTAGGAAGGGACAGAGAGTAGAGAAGGGGAACTGTATTCAGATTATATTGTAGGAGAAAAGAGTAGATGTTTAATAAAAGGGAGTAAAGTATCTTGTACAAACTTGTACAAAGAAAGAAGAAAAGGAAAAAAGGAAGGAAGAAAGGAAGGGAGAGAGAGCTAAATAAATAAATAAACAAACAAATCTAGAAACTGGACAGGGCAGCTCTACAAAGGTTTTGATTCACATATTTTTTTTCTACTGGTTTGAATAAGAGAAAAGTATCAGGATAAAGAAAGATGTGTAAGCAACAGTCTAAAAGTGCTGGTCAGCATCTAAATGGCTATCAGCTAGCAGGGTGTCCTTGATCACCACGTACCCAGGGCTGCTAATATGGAAGCTTACATCCATTGTAGAATTGTTGTGACTGGCATGGAAATAGATAAGCTTCTTCAAACCCAGGTGATGCACACACCCAGTGTTCTCTCCTCCATACCACAGAAGAGAAAACAGACCTATGGACCTTCCACCTCAGGTGTTTATGATGGTCATATAGTAAAACATTTGTAAAATAGAGTGTATAATTACGGATCTGGTTCAGTTACAGGGATGAATATGCAAAAGCATTATTCTGTCTTGGTTTGATTCAGACAGTATGGATTGGTTATGAACCTATTAATAATCACTGTTATATAAATGAATCAGTTCTTTATTCTGGGTGTTTGTAGGCATTAGAATGAAATGATGTTGAATATTATAAATTTCAATAAGGCACAATGTACGATCTCAGAAAACAATAGAGAATTGGGAATTCCTCTTTCATATTTCTTGTGTTATTATACAATCTCTTGTTAAGATTGTGAATATTTTAAGAAAATAAAGAATTAAAGCACCATTTATACCTAATCTACCTATCTAATCTATCTCTAATTTGTTGAGATCTGTATGATCTTGGCCATTCACATTTACAAATCCTAACTATATAAACTATGCCTGCAATGCTGCTGTATTTCATAAAAGAATTGATTATTTAAAATAGGATATGCTCTGCATATTTTAAACAGTAGCTACAAATAAACCCTCCAGAAATGATGCCAAAAACCAAAACTTAAAGTAAAATGGAGTGTTTATGATTTTTCACTTGCAATACATTTTAGAAAAATGACCACAGTCAACTGAATCCTAAATGTTGCATGGGTACTAGATTTAAAACATTAAAAAGTCCTTTTTATTTTATTTTATTTTTGTATCTCATAGTCAGTGGTGGGCTAAGTATAAAATGGTAAGTGAATAAACTATTTAGTAAGTCACTTGAGCATATGCATTTTTAGAAGTAAAATAAGATAGCCAAGGGGGAGATAGTGGTCCCAGCAGCTGTCAATATTGAGTCGTGAGTGTGCAGACTTGGGGGACCACGGCGGACAGCGGGTGGTGAAGCCAGGGCAGAACAAGGACAGCCCTAGCACAGATGCCTCCCAGAGGATTTAGGTTGTGACTGCATGGCCGGACTTGAATGACAGACATGGAATTCAAAGGGTTTGATCTTAAGATGGCTATTCTCATAGCCTGTCCTTAAGAGAGAAAAATGGGCAGTTTTGTACTTGTTGGTCCTTCTGGCCGCCTGCAGAGCACATCAGCACAAAGAGAAATCAGTGCCTGATCAGTCTCTGACTGTTCCAGTTGGAGTTTCTACTGCTGATGTAAAAACCATGACCAAAAACAACACAGTGCAGAAAGGCCTTGCTTATTTTACCCTACAGCACATTGTCCTTCATGGAGAGAAGTCATAGCAGGAACTCAAGGCAGGACCTTGGAGGCAAGAACTGTTCAGAGGTCATGGAGGCCTTCTGGTTACTGGCTTGGCCCCTGTGATTTGCTCAGCCTGATTTTTCTTAGTACTCAGGACTACCTGTACAGAGGTGGTATTGCCACAGTGAGCTGGACTTTCTAATTTCAATCATCATTCAAGGAAATGTCCCCATAGTCTTGCCCACAGGCAAATCTGGTAGAGGCAATTCCTCAAAAGAGATTGTCTCTTCCTGGATGGCTTCAGCTTGTGTCAAGCTGATAAAACAAGCAAACAATCAAAAACCAACCCTGATATCTGGACTGCTGAATGTGTGGACTAGTCCTGTGTGCTAGGAAGATTCCACTTCCAGAAGATGGTTCCTAACAGATGCCCAGCACTACTCACTTAAGTAAACACTCCCTGCAATGTAAAGAATGACATGTCAGCCTCATTGAAATTTCTAACTGCTCCTCAGCAGACAGGATGTGTTGATTCAGGAAGAACAGTCCCGACTTCTGTTCCCAGTGCCCAAGTCATCTGGATTTCATGAGTCTTTGAAATTACTGTAAGATACTATGTAATAAGTTATCAGATGCTTATGAATTGTACTTCTAAATAATGTCCTTCAGGTTGGTTGAAACTGGTAGCAATCTGATATATATTAAATCCCAAGTCCACTTCAGTTAAGTCACATGCTCCTAGTCACATGCTATATATATATGATTATATATAATGGGGATCTTTCTTCTTTGGGGCTCATTACATCTTTTCACAGTGAAAAACATTCTGGTTTTCATGAGGCTTTGCTGCTAAATTCCTACTGCACTGTCATTGTCAGGGAGCTGCACACAGATCAAGACAGACCCACAGAATTTCCCTTCAGAATGGAGAGATTAACATTTTACACTAGTTATATAGGTAGGGAAAATATTAGAACCAAGAGCAGGGTCTTGGAGAGAATGCCCATCACTCTTCTTCCTTAGAAATTTAAAGATGGTAAAATAGTGACTAACATGAAAAGCATGTGCCTTTAATACATGTATACATTCTGGGTCTCAAGTGCATAGCCAGAAATTTGACAAATCAAACCAAAATGTTCTATTATCTAAAAGTTGTATTCATCTATTATTGCACACTCAGAACACAAATCCACACTGTTCACAGAATGTGCCTTGTATTCTGATATAAAACTATCTGGAAGGAAATGGTTCTAAAACATCCACAGAATTAGTAAGATAGTTTCTTAAAATTCAGAGTCATGGACCCCATTTAATTCTGTCTTGTTAATAAACACTCAAGTTTTCCCCAAGAAACAGATACAATGGCAGAAAATTGAACTATACAGACACTCTTAGCATTGTGTGGGTGCATCTTGACTTTGAAGGAGTCTATCATCAGCTCTCACAGCTTCTGAGAGTGGAGGATGGGTACCTATGTATATGGAAGTGCAGTTAATCGAGCCAATAACAGCTCAGAGGGAACTGCCAAGAATGCTCAAGCTTATCAGTCCTTCCAGCATTTGGGAGGCTAAAGCAGGAAGGTGGTGAGTTCAAACCCAACTGGAGACACATAATAACTCAAGACACCAGCCTAGTCTACAGTGGGATCATTTCTTCAAAGGGAGATGTGAAAGCAGTCTTGTTTTGTTTGTCTGTTGGTTGGTTTCTTGTTGTTGTTGTTGTTGTTGTTGGTGTGGTGGTATGTGTGTGTGTGTGTGTGTGTGTGTGTGTGTGTATGTGTGTGTGTGTGTATGTACTAGAAATGAAACCTAGGGCTTTACACTTTCCAGTAAGTGCACTGCAGCTATGAAAACCATCTTAAATGAAATGCAGTTTACATTACCCCCTGAAAGAAACCTTAAATGAATGTCAGAATGTTTAACACAGTGGAGAAGCCCTGATTGCAGGACAGGAAATGGCAGCTGTCCGAAAGTGAAAGGGAGGGGAACACCTTTACCAAACACCTTTCCCTTTACTGGTATTCCTGAAAGAGGGAAATGCACAGAGATGCTGGGAATGAAAGAATCAGTGAAACAAGATCATCCAGAAGTGAACTGAGAATAGTCTCCTGAGCACCCCACCTCACACACTCGGCAGCACTGTGAGGGTTTATGACTTCAAAAATAGGCTCATGATAGGAAAGCAAGTGAAATTTCAAAAACATGAAGTATCTCACACTCATTAAAAACTTTTACACAAAAGAAAAGTCAGAAAACACATGTAAAAATACTCTTGTAAACAGTCAAAAAACCAGGTGAGATCATGAAAAGCTATGACCCAAACAGCCCAAACATCCTCAGATATTACATAGATATGGGAAGAAACTTCTTGAACACAAAGGTCAAAACAAAAAACAGATATGAGGAAGAGAAAATTGAAAGAGTGAGTCAAAAACAAATTCAAGAAAATACTAAAATAAAATCATGAAATCATATTAGAAATATAAGCTACAATTGACAGCAAGGAGGAGACAATGGATTACATAAATCCTTATTTAATCCCAAAGGAAACAGAGGTGGCAGGAGAGTGGAGGAGGGCTGAGGAAGACACAGATGCTCCAGAAGCACCCTGGCAGCCACTTGCCCTGCCATTACCCATAGTCATGGCCCCTGAAAGCTGAGGACAGGGAGTGAGGAATTCTGTGTTAGCCTAGCCCACACAGTGAGACTGAAGCTAGCCCCAGCTCACACTGAATTTCTGCTTGAAAAATGGCTAACATCAGACAATCAAAATGGAGAATCCATATATAAAGTAGACATCCCTAAAAACAAAACGAACAATAACAAAATTGATGCCTGACTGATACTAACACAGTGCTAAGAGCAAATGGAAACAGCATCAGAAAGTAGGAGCTGACAAAGCTGTGACTACTCAGACATTCTAAAGGAAGAAAGGAAGAATTAAAGGGAAGTTCAAAAATATCATTGTGTATTGGATAGGAAATGGGTAGAGTCATTTATAACTGAAATGTCATAGAAGACAGTTTAATAGTAGAGATTGATGCCCTAGAGTGACTTGACTGGCACTCAGGGCCAAGAACTTGCCTCATGCATGAGGTCCTAGGTACAGTCTTTAGCCATGCCAGGAAAAGAAGGAAGGGAGGGAGGGAAGGAGGAAGGGAGGAGGAGGGAGGGAGGGAAGGAAGGAAGGAAGGGATGGAGAGAGAGGGATGGAAGGAGGGAGAAAGGGAAAAATGAAGGGAAAGAGGGAAGGAAGAGGAAGACAGGAAAGGAGGAAGGAAGAAAGGGAGGGACAGAGGGAGGGAGGGAACAACTACTGGCAGACAATGCAGACATTCCTAAAGTGAAAGTGAATTTAATAAAGGAGATGCACAAATATGAAACAAACTCATGCATACCATATAAGCATCACAGGCTTATTAATTAATCAAATTGTGGGGTAGAATTGAGACCAAGCAAAATTTCAACTTTCTGAATAGACAATCCCAATTCTAGGATATATGCAAGAATCTGTTTAAAGTTGCATTCATCAACAGTAGCCAAGAGTAAAGAGAAGAACTGAAATTCACCAGGCAGATGGATACAGAAAAAGACAGATTGAAAACCTTATTCCTCCCTGCTTAGGACCTACTCAGAAAGCATTACATAATCTATAGAATAAGACTAAAGTAGAATCCATAATCCATGGGGTTAGTATGATAAGTACTAACATCTATTTAAAGAAACAGCAGTGATATCTACAAAAATAAAACCTAAGAATGATATGAAGGAAAACAGAATAGAACAGTATGTGAACAGTGGATTTTAGTACACCACTCTCGGTACATGATGAATAAGACAGAAAATTAGTAGACCCAAACATAGGTTATCAGGCTCTATAAATAATATACTTCTATCTCAATTTCATTTTACATTTGTGAAATGGGAAAACATAAAATAAAATCCTGCAATCTTCATGATTACTATGAATAAAATGGATATTTAAAATATTCTCATTTCTCCTTTACAAAACAGAAAAAATTCTCTGCCATCTGGATGTTTAATAGACATTCTATTAAACAACCATTTGGTAAGAGAAGTTACCCAGACAGAAATCAAGGGATTGCTGAAAATAACAATGAGCAAACCACTAGGTATCAGAATATCACAAGTATGTCAAAATGAAGGTTAGGAAAAAAATAGCTTTCAACATCTGCATCAGCAAAAATTTAAAAACAATAGACAAATAAACAAATGAATGTCAAGGGAGTTGAAAATAAAAACTATAAACAAAGGTACACAGGGTGTAGTAAGAATAAAACATATCCAGTTTGAAGACCAGAAATTGATTCTTTGACAGGAATCAGATTAACAAAAGACTGGCTTTCTTCCATTAAAGAAAGAAATACAGAGCTGCAACAATCTCAGGACAGTGATAGGTGGTTGTGGCACACTGTAGATGTAACAACCATCTTAATAAATAAGAGACACAGAACCAATGCAAAGAAGAAAGCCAAGAGATCAGAGCTAAGAGCCTTACCGCCTGCTGAAGCTAATCTCTTTAGCCAAGAGACCTCTCCGAAAGAGAGCTACTTTCTGTCTGTTTTTCTTTATATAGTCTTTCTGTTCTGCCTTCTCATTGGTTGTAAAACCAATCACATGACTGTCTCATCACTGTCTGTTGTACAGCCCTCCAGGTCTTCTATGGTATTGAGATTAAAGGTGTGTGTCTCCAATGCTGGCTGTATCCCTGAACACTCAGAGATCTACCTAGCTCTGCCTACCAAGTGCTGGGATTAAAAGCGTATGCCACCACCACCCAGCCTTTGCTATGGCTCTAATAGCTCTGATGCCTGGGCAACTTTATTTATTAACATACAATTAAAATCACATTTCAGCAGTCTATTGTGGGGGTATCTTTGTGGATTTCTGTGGGCCTCACTAGCACTTTGCTTCTTCCTTTTCTCATGTGGTTTTCATTTACCATGGTCTTCTATTCCTTGTTCCTCTCTGCTCTTGATCCAGCTGGGATCTCCCGCTCCCCCAAGCTCTCTTTCCCTCAACCCTCGCCCTTCATTACCCACAATCATATCCAGGCTGTTCATGTAGATCTCATCCATTTCTCCGTCATTGGGCGATCCTCGTGTCTTTCTTGGGGTCCTGTTTTCCAGGTAGCCTCCCTGGTGATGTGAGTACCAGTCCAATCATCCTTGTTCCACATCTAGTATCCTCCTATGAGTGAGTACATACCATATTTGTCTTTCTGAGTCTGGGTTACCTCACTCAGGATGATTTTTTTCTAGATCCATCCATTTGCCTGCAAACCTCATGATGTCATTTTTTTCTCTGCTGAGTAGTATTCCATTATGTATATGTACCACATTTTACTTATCCATTCTTCAGTTGAAGGGCATCTAGGTTGTTTCCAGGTTTTGGCTATTACCAACAATGCTGATATTAACATAGCTGAGCAAGTGCTCTTGTGGTATGATTGAGCATTCTTTGGGTATATGCTCAAGAGTGGTATAGCTGGATCTTGGGGGAGATTGATTCCCAGTTTTCTAAGAAAGCGTCATATTGATTTTCAAAGTGGTTGTACAAGCTTGCATTCCAACCAGCAGTGGAGGAGAGTTCCCCTAGCTCCACATCCTCTCCAGCAGACAGCCCGAACTGACCTACTCTGGTGATGCCAAACACCCTAATTGTCATACTAGAAACCCCATCCAACGACTGAGGCATCTGGATGCAGAGATCCATGGCTAGGCCCCAGGTGGAGCTCTGGGAGTCTAATTAGTGAGAAAGAGGAGGGTTTATATGAGTGAGAATTGTTGAAACCAAGGTTGGATAAAGCACAGGTACAAACAGCCAAGCGAATGGAAACACATGAACTATGAACAAATGGCTGAGGGGCCCCCAACTGGATCAGACCCTCTAATGGGGAGACAGTTGATTGGCTTGATCTGTTTGGGAGGCATCCAGCAGTGGAACCGGGTCCTGTGCTCATTGCATGAGTTAGCTGTTTGAAACCTGGGGCTTATGCAGGATCTCTAGGCTCGGCCTGGGAGGAGGGGACTGGACCTGCCTGGACTGAGTCTACCAGGTTGATCTCAGTCCTCAGGGGAGGCTTTGCCTGGAAAAGTAGGAATGGGGGTGGGCTGGGGAAAGGGAGGGGGCAGGAGGGGGGAGAACAAGGAAATCTGTGGCTGATATGTAGACCTGAATTGTATTGTAAAATAAAATAAAAAATTAAATTAAATTAAAAAAATCACATTTCAGTACAAATAAAATACCACCAGCACACATCTTTAAATCCAGCACTGGGAAACAGAGGCAGGAAAATCTCTGTGAGTTAAAGGCCAGTCATGCCTACATAATCAGTTCTAGAACAGCTAGGTTCACACACAGAGAAACTTTGTCTTGAAAAGCAAAAAGGAAGAAGAAGAGGGAGGAGGAGGAGGGAGGAGAAAAAGGAGAAGGAGAAGAAGGAAGAAGGAGAAGGAAGAAGAAGAAGAAGAAGAAGAAGAAGAAGAAGAAGAAGAAGAAGAAGAAGAAGAAGAAGAAGAAGAAGAAGAAGAAGAAGAAGAAGAAGAAGAAGAAGAAGAAGAAGGAGAGACTCAGGACACTGCAGGAGACTGAACAGGAGAGAAGCAGAAAGTCTCAAGCAAAAAGCAAGACACAAAGCAGGGCTCCAACCCAAGCTCCTCATGCCAGCATGGGGAGGAGGAAAACCATGGCCAAATCAGTCCTGTGGGCCTCTTAAGCCAGAGTCAACAGCCCTGGCTGTCCCATCCAGAAACCCAGACACAGTTGCTCAATGGCTTCGAATCCAATGTGTATGGATCCGCCATGACTGTAAGCCTCCCACAATTAGATGAGCATTTCTGATAAATCCATCCTATATCATCCCATATATAACTTGAAGTCCTACAGCCTGATTCCATCTTGAGTGGATGCTATAGTTTGAAACTGTGATACTCTAGTGACCTGAAAATTGCCAATCAACTGCATGTCCCACAGCTTGGATCAGCTCCCAACAGTGTTTGGGTAAAGACAAGACCCAGCAAAATTTACAAGAAGAAAGTCAGATCTTGAAATGCTGAGAAGTTGAAGCAGGGATCTGATCATGGCAGGAAGGAGGTAATGGCCCTGCCCTGTGTGATAAAGAGCCAAGCCCTGAGGATGACTGTCAGCCTCCACAGAAGGAAGGCCAGTGTGAGTAAACAAATATGAACTAGGCATTTGTTTACTTGGACAGGACAGATTGTATGTGAATGGAGGAAAATGGACTAGGTTGTGCCGTAACTATCTCTTTTAGTTTTCCAAGAAGCAGACTGCCCTCGTTAGCTTTAACTGATTCATTTCTGGACATGTCTTGGGGGTTGCCTTGATTGTCAATTGCTGTAGGAGAGCTCGATGTTGTATGAGTCCTAAATGGTCTTACAATAAGAAACTCGGAGCCAGCTTTTGGGGTAAATGCTGAAAGATCAGAGAGACAAAGGAACAAGTCACTAGAGAAAGTTCTCACCACTACCGAATCCTCAGGCTGAATGGAAGGCAAGATCCTATCTCCAGAAACCTCTGACTGAAAGCCTCTGAGTCCTCAGCAGAAAAGGGACCTGGTTCCTGCCTCCTCAGGCCTTACATGCCTTTCTCCTCCCAGCCATTTCACTCCTTCTCAGTGCTGAGACTAGTGTCATGTGTGCTTCCCAAATACTGGTAGTAAAAGCACTCAAGTGTAGCTAGAGTTTTCCTGCCTTGCCCACAGTTAGGACAAATCTCTGTCACCTGCCAGTCCCACAGCTGCTCAGACCCAACCAAGTAAACACAGAGACGTATATTGCTTACAAACTGTATGGCTGTGGCAGGCTTCTTGCTAACTGTTCTTATAGCTTAAATGAATCCTTTTCCTAAAATCTATACCTTACCATGTGGCTTGTGACTTACCGGCATCTTCACATGTGGCTTGTCATGGTGGCGGCTGGCAGTTTCTCTGCTCAGCCTTCCACTTCCCAGAATTCTTCTCCTCCTTGTCCCACCTATACTTCCTCCTGCCTGACCACTGGCCAATCAGTGTTTTATTCATTGACCAATCAGAGCGACAGATTTGACATACAGCCCATCCCACAGCACTCAAGTACTAGGATTAAAGGTGTGTGCCACCACTGTCTGGTTCTGTTTCTGTCCTAGATGGAGTCAATCTCATATAGTCCAGGGTGGCTTGGAACTCAAAGAGATCCAGATGGATCTCTGCCTCCTGAGTTCTAGGATTAAAGGTGTATGCCACCACTGCCTGGCCTCTATGTTAATCTAGTGGCTGGCTTTGTCCTCTGATCTTCAGGCAAGCTTTATGTGATACACAATATATCACCACAGCTCATTCTATTGTGGACGGTACCATGGATGCCAGCATTTCCTGGCAGGTAGTTCTGGAGTGCATAAGAAATTTAACTAAAAAATGGATCTGCCCATGAGCTGACCAGCAAGATGTGTCCTCCATGGTTTCTGTTTCAAGTTCCTATCCTGATTCCCTCTGTCATGGCTCATGGCCTATGAGCTGATACAAACTCCCCCTTCACCTCAAGTTGCTTTTACTGAGAAAGCTTCACCACAGTAACAGACACAAAACTAGATCACCCAATCCTGAATCAAGAATTTATAAAGGACTGTTACAGAGAAATGGCAGATTTAGTCACTGGCCACAGGTCCTAGGTTCAGCCATCCCTTTCTACCCATAAGATACGGGATGCTAATGTCCCTGTTCCATGACCCACTCCCATCACCATGAATCACCAGTCATGTGAGGGGCATGCAAAGAACCAGGAATCCCAACTGTTTTTAGAGCTGTCATGGAAGGAAACTGGATCAACGACCAAGGATGCATTTCTCAGAGTCTTGCAGTTCATATGACTCAGTAAATAAATAGGGAAAGTAGCAGCCAGGCAAACTTACACAAATAGGAAAAGTGAAGCCCTGCCTGCCACCGGATTTGATGTCCCGACTGACTAAATTGCTTAAACCTCCAAAGGTAAATTGCAAAAGCTAATAAAATGTCATGCATCTCTTAAACCGCACCTCTGAAATTTAGCAAATGTAGGTGATGGAAAGCTGTCTTCCCCCGCAGTGCACAGGGCATGCTCTTCGGAGTGATGTGGATTAGTCTTGTATGTTTTATTGCTCTGAAGGAAATTGTCCTTGAGAAATGTAGAGACTTTGAAGGATTTGACATAGATGGAGAACACTGTGCACCAGAAGTGAGAGAGTTCAGAGATTTCAAATTGCAGTATAAACTGAAAGCTTGGTTAAATAACAGATCCGTCCCTTTTACTCTTTTTGAATAAATTGGATAAGAAAAAAATATGCTGACTTAGAAAAAAAAAACTGTTGAAGCCAAATGTTCCTGGAAGAAGCATGAAGTTTAATTACTGTCATGTCTCACTTCTCAACGAAACATGACACTGTTTTACATGAGTGACCAGGATGGTAATTTTGAAAGATAGTAACACACACTCAGAAATCAAGAGTAGCTTCTAGACTGTATATTTGATACCTGACAGGATAGGCAAAGAAGCAGCACACGTTCACTCATAAATGGTTGCTTTAAACCATAGGCAAAACCTTGCTTGAGAAACTGTTGAGCTACAGAGGTAAGCCCAATGGCCCTTCAATACCAGTTGGACCACCTTTTCTAAGCCCACACTGCTCCACACACTCTAGCCACTATTTTATCGAACAGTAACAGACTGCAATTAAAAGCATTTTGAGCCCGACTTTGCAAATGTGGAAAGATTCTCCTGAGGAAATACTACATGTCTTCTACAATAGTCCAGTCCTGGTTCTTTTCTGAATTAGCTGCATAAAAAGTGAGCAAATGCCCATGCTTAGTTAAAACTCATTATTCAATGAAGTCTTGGGAAATAGAATTTTTAATCCTTTCCCCCTTTGCCTTTGAGCATTGTTCCAATTTAAACAGTCTCCGAGGACACTGACAGCATTATACCCTTTACAGTCCACTTGCTTTAGAAATGCCAAGAAGCACGGACAAGTCTCACTGACCATTTATCTGTCTAATAGTTTAATAATATTTACAATAAATGTATTATTGTAAAATACATATATCATGGCAGTGGTAAACTTGCAAATATATGTGAAGCCTATGACCATCTATGACCATTAAATGTCATACAAATCACCACCAAGATAGAAAAGCAAATGTTGCGTAAAATAAATTCTTGAACTGCTGGTTTCTTAATTAAATGTCTTAAATGATCATTTCCCAGATTTTATTTAAATATGTTTTCAGCATTGTTGCTGCATGTAATTCAGTGCTGTTTGCAACCTCAATCTGTGCCCACATCAAATAAGGATGTGACATCTCCATCGCATAGAGAGGAGACTTTCCTCTAGCTCATTTCTAATGTCCGGAATTTCCAGATGCAGCACTGATAATTAAGGAATCCGTATGGAGCATGTCTGAACTAAAACTAAGTGACTGCATAAGATTTCTTGTTTTCAGGGTGATTTGTAGCAGGTCAGCAGCCAAATAAAAATAATTGGGTTGGAAAAGGCATCAGCTCTTTTAACCAGCTCCAGCTAGGATGAGATTTCGCCTATAAGTTCTTGCAGAAAGATAGCCAAGAACCAGAAAAGCCAACAATAACAAAACAATGTATAAAAGATCCCAGAGGAATAAGAATGAATTGTTCTGAATATATGTCTGTGAAATTTTTGTTAAGTGTAGCTTGTAAAGTTGAGGACAAGTATGAGCTTAGAATGCAGCCCAGCTATTGGTGTTTGCCAATCATTAGGATTTAATCCTCGGAACCCACATCCTCATCATTAGAAAGGTGGAAATATTACCCAACTCACCGGATTAATGGAGGGTTTAAAATAACTATGCCTATACATTTCTTATCTTTCTCTTACTAATGGCTTCCATTCATCAGTCAAATTAACTCGCAGCACCTGTTATATTGATAACAGTAAACTACCACATTCCCAGGGGCCTCTCTTCATATGAACATCTGCTGCTAGCTGTTATCACGAGATCAGCCAGTGTTTGCAAACTAACCTCAAAGATACTCATTGGCTCATTAAATAGAAGTAATCTAGGCTCAGGTGGGAGTGCGGATGGTGTCCCAGTCAGTAAAGTACTTACCCTGCAGGCCTAAGGACCTAGGTTCGATTCCCAGAACCTGCATAAAGCCAGGTATGGCAATGCCAACTTGTAACTTCAGTAGAGGCAGAGAGAGAGAGAAGGATCCCTGGAGCTTGCTGGGCAGCCAGGCCAGCCAAACTGGCAATTCCCCCATCTCAAAAGTTATCATGGAAGGGCTCAGTCAATAAAACATTTATCTAGCAGGCATGAGGTACAGGGTTCAGATCCTCAGGACTATACAAATGCTGTGTGCATGTGGTAGGGGACTGTGACCGCAGAGCCTGGAAGTGTCAGGCAGGGAATCTTGGAGCTTACCTGGCTTTATTGGTAAGCTTCAGGTTCAACCAAGAGACAGACCCTGCCTCTATGAATGAGGCAGAAAGTGACCTAGGAAGACTTCCAGAGTCAGCCTCAGAACTTTCCGTCCATGCATATGTTCAGACACGTGTACATGTATCTGCACCCACTGGAGTCATGTGACACAGGTGCTTCCACAGCTGTAAGGATCTGGGGATGGGTCTCAGAGTCTCTCTCTTAAAAAAAATCACAGACTAACACTGAGAACTTAAGGCTGTTGCAGACAGTAAACATATCCTGACTCCACAGGTTTCCCTCCTGCTGGATTCTACCCAAGAAATACTCAGCCCATGGCCAATGCACACTGTTTTTTCTCCACTGGGGTTTGGGGCTTTGTTTCTTGAGAGGCATTGTTCCTCAGACTGACTTTTCTCTCCTATCACTATGCTATTATCAAGCAGCGGTTGCCTTAGCAACTCTTGACTAGGTTGCAGTTCTGTGGCTTGTTTCTCTGGAGTCAGTCTGCACATGCTTTCCAAATGAGCCAACAGCTCTCTTCCTGTCACACACAGAGGCAGCATTCCTGGGAAGAAAACCGATTGTTGAGATGAAGTATTTAATCTACTCAGATTTATCAAAAAAGTGTGTTCTGTTTTACTAACTAATACATCAGCTAAATATTATATCATCCCATATTGCTCCACCTAAGAGGTATACAGATGTAGCATTATTTGGCTTTAAGATATAGTGAATAAAAATACCTGAAGTCAGCAGGGGTTACATCAGCAGCATGCTAGTCTGTAAGTAGCAATTTAAAACAAACTTCCTTAAAAATGAAAACACATACATGCTATATATGTATAAATATATATGTGTGTATGTATGTATGAAATAATTGTGCATACCATACAATTTTATGAGTAATAATTATCCTTAAGATAAATTTAATTCTTAATAGTGACTACTTCACAGTTGGCACAATTCTTGAAAATTATAAAAATCAGCACCAGTCTCCTAGCACTGTTTAATGCCACTCTATCACTAGGATGGCAGCTTGTTCGAAATCACACACTAGCAGCAGTGATCTTATACCACACATTTTAAGTCGATCTGGGGCTTCAGAGATGACTTAAACATTCAAAAAGAAACACCGCTTTGGCATGCCTCTTTCTGCTCTAAATTTACCTGTCCGTTTCCTTCTCTGAAAACCACACAGTGTCACTGATTACCCAGGATAAAGGACATATCGACCTGTTCAGGCTCAGCACTTCATACCATGTCACTTCTTCACTGGCCTTAGTGTTTTCCTACTTGCTTTGGCCCTGGCACCTTCAACCCTGCTTGAAGAGCTACAGTTTGTTTGTAGGATGCACAAACACTTTCAGCTTGGATCTTCTTAGCTTGCCTATCTCTAGCAGCTAAAATACAGCAATGATGATGATGGTGGTGGTGGTGGTGATGATGGTGATGATGATGATGATATCAAAGTATGAGGAAAATCTAGTGTTCCTTTGCTATTTCCTTTGTCACAGTACATCAGTGACATTACTATGACGATAGAAGTCTAGATGGGAGAACACATCATATCTAGATAGAAAATACCCAGAGAGCATTCTTTTAGGATTCAGCAATATTTACGGAGTGTTTGGAGAGAATAAAATGATCTTATGTTAATTCTATAGCTCCTATGAACTTTGCCACAATAACTGTAAGAAGTAACAGAGACACCAGTGTCCTCTTGACATGAGAAGGACAAAATGCAATCCCACTACCTCTTAGCTGCCATCCTAGTCAAATATAAAAAGGAATGTTCATTCTAACAATACATAGCATGGCTATGTAGGAGGGAGGGTAAGCATTTTCCTTTCATTGCTTTTGTTCATTTGTTGATTTTGTTTTTTATAAAGAGCAGCAGTTTCTGATACGGTGAAATCCAACTAATTGTCTTGAAACTGGCACGGCATTCCACTTTCCAATTCAACCTTAAACACTCCTGAAATTCGAAGCAAGGCACTCTATGGGGAAAGGATATCAAGGTTTTAGGCAGCCTTAGTCTTGTCATTGTTTGCTTCTCTTTTCTCTATGAATTCTTTATCATTCAGAATATCAAAAAAAGTACCAACAGCTGCAGGAGATAAAAAGCCTTGGGAAGACCCCAGGGGCCACTTGACCTTTTCAGGGGCCTTTACTGAGCATAGGAAGGGAGAGATTTCATGGTTGTGGTTTCAGTGACAGAGCACACTCACTCCTCTCCAGGTAGTATTATCAAGATCCGTCTATCTGGAATGGTCCCCTCTTGCTTGCATTTGGCCCTAATTTCTGTTATATATGAATAGGCTCCTTGAGATACACATAGAACATATTCTTTGACTTTGCCCTAACTTACAAGAAGCTATGACACTTGATATATCAACAGAATTTTCTCATTTATGTCCATAAATAGCCTGAGTTATATTGGAGTTTATAGTGCTTGCTATATTTATATATAGTAAAAATAAATCCAGTATTTATGGAACATTTTTATATACTCTTTGGATATTCCTTGAATATTTTTTAATTAAATAAACTAAACGCCAAAATCCTATAAAAGCAAATCTGTACCAGGAAGCTAGAGTGTCAGCAAAGAAATATCTCAAGAATGTCACCGATCTAAATAATATTATAGATATTTAAACTGTCTAATTATATGTGGAATGTTTCCAGAGACTGTTGAGTTGCAATTTTCATAGAATTTCCCAAGGAAAAAAATGAATTTAAAAATGGAAAATACATAAAAAAATGTTATTTGCTTGATTTTCCTTTAACTCATTAGAAAAAGACAGGGCAGTCTTTTAAAGAATCCCCATATCTTATTTTTTATGGTTTCATGGTGTTCTTTTAAAAAGATTGAAAAAAACTAGAATTCATTACAAGTCCTTAATTGCTGGTTTCTCTACAAAATAGATGTTTACTCGTGGTTTTCAGAATAGCTCCCATTCACTGGAGTGAGAGCGCATGCAGCCCAAGTTTAAATAAACAGCGATGTTGTACTAGGTTTGCAAAAGCATAATTAGTTGTAGAGGCACAATATTTTTAAGTGTAGAATTCTTGTTCCCCAGCTGTAGTGGTTAGATTTGCAGTACAGAGGCAGCTCATCGTCTCTTTGAAGTCCAGGCCTCCTTGTGACTGAAAAGCACTTTCCCGACCCACTGGTTGACAAATGGTGCGATGCATTGCAGTCATCCCCCGAAGGAGACATCTGTGGTGCTTACAAACAGGTCAAAGTGGATTTCTTGAACCAGCACCACTGATCTGTGCATGTTCTATCGTGCAATTATAGGAGGGGTTAGGATGATCAACTGAAGTGATTCTGTGGTGTTTGGAGCTGGGAAAACAAGGCTTTGTTTTTATTCCTGTAGATAGTAAGTGTCAGGGCCAGCTTCTATCAAAGGGCTCAGTATAAGGATATGGCATAATGCACCATCATAACTAGTCCTACTGTGATATTTATAGAGATGATTGGACTCAAGTCACTAGTGTGAACCCCATTTAAACCAGTAAACTGTGCTCTCACCCAAAACTTGAAGATGTACACATAATTGTTACATAATAGAGAATTCAATGAACACAGCACCACATGGTTGAAATTCACTTAAGGAGGAAAACAGATAGACAGCTGGTGGACAGATATGGGTATAGATTTGTGTATGTCTATGAGTCTTCCTTGTAAACATCAGCTGTAATTCATCTCTTCTACTGTTAGCACTGCTGATTTTATGCAATCTTATGTGAGATGTGCTTCCTGTTTTATATAAATAGAGGTAGCATTTCTTCTTCTGGCACTGAGCTTATTAAACAAGATGGTATTAATGTCTAAATTTCCAAATTCCTTATCAAAATAGTAGATAGGGGTCCTTCACTATTCTATAGTAAGAAAACAAACAGACACAATAAAAACAGGGAGCTTTTCTGAGACCTCTTGAACTTGAGCCGCAGGTCTCTTCCTCCACCTGCATTAAGACACTTCCCAAACATACTGTATAAAGGTAAAGCAGAGAGATGTCCTTATGATTCATGACAATTTCTGAAATGGTCACAAAAGAACAATGTAAATCCACAAAGAGGAAGCAGCAGAGAAAGAAACAGAAGTCTGAGACAGGAGCATGACTGATCAGGCACAGCTGAGGAAACAATGACAGGAACATAAAAGGAGTTTGGACGAGGGAGCCTATGTAGTGAACTACAAGGCTGCCTGGAGGAGCTTTGTAAATGTTGTGTTGAGGGACCCATGTGGTAAAGTCCAAAGCTGCCTGGAGGAGCTTTGTAAATGTTGTGTTGAGAATACTGGCACCATCAGATGCACACATTTACAATATTTTGAAGATTTGTTATTATTTTAATTACATCTGTGTGTGTCGTGTGTTTGTGGGTACCCATGCAGGCCAAAGGAAGGCTGATGGCTCAGTTCCCTGGAGCCAGAATTACAGGTGACTGTGAGCCACCACACACAGGTGGACAATTAGTGCATGCTGTTAGTCACTGAGCCATATCTACACCCCCATACATCTAAAAAATACACATGGAATCTGAAAAAAATTGGACTAAGTGTTAAGTACATAATTTCAGTCAATCTAGTATGTCAAAAGTTATTTAACTATTAATAAAATGAAAACATTAATTAAAAATAGAACAGTAGATATAGCCAGTTCATGCCCCAAAATATAAATGTCTAATAAATACAAAAGCAAAAATTTGATTATTAATGAAAAATAGTTTACCTACAAGGACTTATAATTAAAAATTTCTAATACCACACCTTAATATTCTATAAAATCGTATTTTATAATAAACTATAATAAGATTACATTTATCTGGGTGTGATGACATACACCTTTAATCCTAGCACCTTCCAGGCAATGACAGAAAAATGTGTGTTCAAGGCCATCTTCATCTACATAATGATCCAAGTCAGCCAGAGCTGCACCATGAGATCCTTTCTAAAGAACAAGCAAACAAAAACTTAAATTACATTTTATCTATGTGTTAATTCACAACAATAAGTAATAAACATGTGTGTCTTCCTGGACTGTATATTGGCTTATTGTACTTTATGGTAGATGCATGAACATGTGTGTCTATGTCTGTACTCACTCAACACTGAGTATTTGCATTAGTTTAATCATGAGTAACTCTATGGTGCAGCCCTTTCCTCCCATTGAGGCATATTCTCCTGGAGAGAGAAGAACTCAGAATGAAACAAACCTTGTAAGTCCTCAAGACAAACTTTCAATTTCACAAGACTCTTCACTGAGTCTATGAAAACAACAAACACCAATAAATAAGCTAGGGCCCAAGGGGTTAGAACATGACAACCGCCGCATAGTACAAAGTCTGATAAAGGTTTAAACCGAGTTCTTTCCACAAAATACATACCCCCTACTAGTAATTCACTGTGAGATTCTAACACCCTTTATCCAAAGCAGCTACTTTAATATTGTAAGGCTTTTAAGCACTTACTTGATCATAAATACTTTTCTAGATATAATGAAGGGGAAAATAAATGAAATGACTGAGTAGAGAGATATGGGGCACACTCAGTTCACCAGAGGAAAGAAGCATACTGTGCATATGGGGCACTGTAATTATTGTTATTTAGGCCATCGCTTTTTGTCAGGTGTTTGACTTTATTTTCACACGTAACTTTCTATGCTCTGTTCATGTAATGCTTTCAATTCGTTTACTTTCTAAAGAGAAACTAAGTGCACAGATTACTGGTCCCTTTGGCCTCTCCTTGCATGTGCTCACACATAAAGTCTGGAGCAACATAAGGAGGAAGGAATAGTTGAGCCAAATTCTAACAAGTCATGCACACCAGGAGAGGACATACTCAGTCACAGCTCCCATATCAGCCACATTAAGGCCATTCTCATTCTGGCTGAGAACATGATCTGACATAATGACACAGGGTTGAGGTGCATGGAATCCATGATGGTCAACTGTGACTTCCTCTGCTCCAATTTAATAAGAGCTTACTGAGTGCTCAGGGAAGGTGCCTGACAATGCCAGGCAGTAGTAAAATACACTATTTTATGATTGAGCCTTCAAAGAAATAGCAAACTACTTAAGTGAAAATGCTCTTGAAATTTCTTCATTACCTCTTATCCAGAACCACAAAAGCAACATCATTATTGCTTTGCTCATAAGAATCCCTCAATCTCTGTTCATCTCCAGGCCCTGATTATGTATGCAGGCACTCTCTTTTCTTTAGGCATTTGAATTTATAACTGACCTACCTGTGTTATGCTGGCATGATAAAATTTCATTCCAGTTCATTATAAATCTCTGATGACAATGAACAAACAGTATGCAAGTTTACTGGATTTGGGAAAACAGTTTTAATGAAGTTAAAACTTTAATTCTTTCAGGATAGGCTTTTCAACTCAAAAGAGCAAAAGAGGACATTGGTGTCACTAAAAATGGTTTTCCGCAAACATGTGGGTTTCAAATGAAAGCATGTAAAAACCACTTGGCATTCATCTTTAAATATAAGGGTAGGATTAGGAAGAATACTAGTGAGGGCATGCAAAGTCAAAAGTCAATTTAGTAAAGGTGTAAATAAAAGAAAAAAGCTCTGTTGCTGGAAGGCTTCTCTCCAGGTTCCCCAAGCCCCGCAGTCCCACAATCCACGTATAAAATAATCACTCAGACGCTTATATCACTTATAAACTGTATGGCCATGGCAGGCTTCTTGCTAACTGTTCTTTTATCTTAAATTAACCCATTTTTATAAATCTATACCTTGCCACGTGGCTGGTGGTTTACCGGCGTCTTCACAAGCTGCTTCTCCTGGCGGTGGCTGCAGTCTCTCCCCTCAGCCTTCCCAGAATTCTCCTCTCTCCTTGTCCCACCTACTTCCTGCCTGGTCAGTGGCCATCAGTGTTTTATTTATATAGAATGATATCCACAGCACTTCCCCTTTTCTTCTTTTTTTAAAAAGTAAGGTTTTAACTTTAACATGGTAAAATTACATATAACAAAACAATTATCGAGCAAGAATTACAGTTACAATACTAAAGAAGATGTCCTATCTATCTTATATTTGTGAGTTTAAGGTTTTATATCTAAATTATCTTTTATCATAACTGAGGAAATTACAACTATCTAGTTTTCAACCACATCAAAGACCTGAGAAGGAACATAATGGTACCTGAGAAATGGTAGATGGATGCAAGCAACTTTCGGGAATCTTGCAAAAGTAGACCAAGACAGCTGGCAGCCTGGACAGTCACCCAATGTTTCTCAGCATTGTTGGTGCATTTAAATTGGCTACAGGCCTAGAGTATCTGACAGACCATTTTTAGAAGCAGGAATTCTGAGAGACCATCTTACCCTGTCTTGGCAGAGTACAGTGGTCGCTTTTCTTGTGTCCCGCTTGTCCAGCAAGTACAGCATTATATTTGTACTGTCAGCCATCAAGGCAAGGGCAGTTCTTTGCCCAGTAGGCCATTTTGTGCCAAAAAGACAAACTTCCAAATAGAAATGTCTTAGAAGCCCAACATTCTCTCGGGATCAATTGGTGCAGCCAGGAGCAATTGTGTCTCACGTCAACAGAATTCTAAGTTATTTAAATGCCATATTTTCTAGGTCTATGAAGTGTTTGAAGATTACCTATCTATCTGAAATATATCTATGTATACCTAGAAGACTTAACTAACATGGCTACAGATATGATTATCATAGATGACTAATTATTAATCTATTTTTTAATTATCCATTACAATTTTAAATGAGTTACATAAACATAATACCTCAAACAAGAATAGAAATATATATATACAGTATAACAAAATTAACTTCAAGTTTGTATCAATAAACTAAAATTTATACCAATGTAAAACATTTTAAACATAAACTAAAATCTATACCAATGTAAAACATTTTAAACAAGTTTTTCTTTAAAAGTAGGTTCATTAATCTACCCTTTTATCTTATCATCTCCATATCCTCCTATATATCTAATCATATCCCCTTTTTCTTTTTTAGAAAGAGATCACATTTATAATCAACCTGTTTTAAATAAAAATATTGGTTTTTCTCTGTCCCACACCAGAGGCTCTTCTGATTTGGGACACAAGAATCTCTTAACCATTTTTTTTTAAAGTAATATGTCTGGGTTTAGAGGGGAGTGAGCCAATTCCACCTCTAAAGCCAGCTTGGTATATTTGGGAATTTGGGCGTAGCATCTCTTACTACTTCCTGCTGGAGGGGGCGCTGTATCTTATGGGGATACAAAGAAAATTTTAGACCTATGGGTAGTCCATGAGGCTGTATTGTGTGAACCAGTTGCCTTGAAACCGGTCTGGATGTTGGATCATCTGGGCCATGGTGTCATCGGAGACCTTTCAGGGGGTCTTGGCTGGTGAAACCTGATGTATCTTAATCTGGAACAAATCCACAGCCTCTGGCTTTCTGTGGAGACAAAAGCAGAACCTCTTTTCCAAAGTAACATATCCTTATATCCAAATTTTGAAGTCAAGGTACTTTTAAAATATACATTTTGGCATAACTCAACAGCTTTTGCAATCAAATGTTTTTCTTCAGTTACGAATATCAAAGACAACATAATCCAGATTCTCTGTGTGGTAGCCATTGTTACGTGGCTTATTTTTTATATTACTCAAATAGCCTTGAGCCTATTGCTTTAAACTGTACCATTGTAAGCCTGAAACGGCGCTGTGGCTGCTGGCTCCGCCCACTTCAGCTTCCCAACATGGCAGTGGTACCTCCTGGGGATGCAGCGCTCTGTGGATCCTCACTCATTACAACGTGGCTTCTGGAATCCATATAGATTTGTCTGACCTTTGTTAGAATGTTTGCTTTCTAAACTCAACAGTTTTAAGAGTCAGTTTGTTTCCTTGCCCTTTGGACTGAAAGTCCATCTTCTCTATATTCTCTATACATTTCTTCACTATAATTAAATCTCCCCTTCCACTTGAAGAATCCTTGGCAACTTAGTGGCACATTTTCTTGTTCAGTATGATTTATGGTTAATGTCACATAGAGTTTCTTCCTTTGTATAAAAAAAAGCTTATGTTTTTGAAGGAGCTTTATTGGGGAAAATTATAAAGGCCACTCCACGTAGTTAAAAGGAAGATTTATTTAGTGGATGACTTACAAATGAAGGAATGGATAGGTCGCGGGGGTCTGGGGAAAGTGTATCGCAATCCAACGGTGTTCTCTGGAGCTCTGCACAATCAATCTCCACTATCCAGGGTCCAGGCGCAGAGAGCGCGCCCAGAGCGAGCGCTTGCCCATCCAGCTCTCAGGTTTCCAGCACCTCCCCTCGCCCCGCCTCGTAGGCGTGACAGTTGCCAGAGTCTCAATGGGGGTTGGAGCTTCCAGATCCAAGCTGGAATGGCTACCCACTACATCTCCCCCTTTTTGTCTAAATAAGAAGGTTCTAAACTAATACAAGACTATATACAAAGGAATGGTTATCAAATATTGTCCAGAAATAATGAGGGATAATGACCTAGATAAGATGTAGCTACAACCAACGCAAACAATATCAAGCAAGAAACACATTCTAAAATCCAGAGAAGTATAGAGCATAGGTAAATGGCATGTTATAAAGATCATTCAAAGGTGTCCTATCCTAAAGAACCTGAATCTAATACTTAATATGTTCTATCTAAGATATTATATATACTAAGTTGTAACTATAACTGCTAGTCTTCAATCCCATCAAAGACATGAGAAGGAACATAATGGTACCTGAGAAATGGTAGACGGATGCAAGCAACTTCGGGAATCTTGCAAGAGTAGACCAAGACAGCTGGCAGCCTGGACAGTCACCTAATGTTTCTCAGCATTGTTGGTGCATTCAAATTGGCTACAGGCCTAGAGTATCTGACAGACCATTTTCAGAAGCAGGATTTCTGAAAGACCATCTTACCCTGTCTTGGCAGAGTACAGTGGTCGCTTTCCTTGTGTCCCGCTTGTCCAGAAAGGACAGCATTTGTACTGTCAGCAGGTGAGGCAAGGGCAGTTCTTTGCCCAGTAGGCCATTTTCTGCCAAGAAGACAAACTTCCAAATGGCGCCCAACGGCTCGAGTTTCCACCTTAAACCTGAGAATATTTAATAACCAATTCTAAACAGAGCCAAAACCAGGTTCCTGCTTCTTGTCTCATACGGTCAGCTAGATACGGCAAAACGCAAGTTTAGACACTGGCGGGTTCCTGGCGGGTGCGTTTGACCGGCAGTATGGCGAAAATGAGGCATCTGCCAGCGGCAAATTAAGCTGTGTGGTAGATTTAGTCTTTACTAGTATTTAAAAAAAAAAAGAGGTTTCTGGGCTACACGCTGCTTTGATAAAAGCTTAGACCCACTATTTCTGAGACTTGATGACTCCCAGAGCTGGCGGAAAACGTACCACTGCACCATCACTGTTCATGTAGGATCTTAAATTTCAATAAGGGCTTTGTTACTACCTGGAAAATGTAAATGTAACCAATTTCCTAAAGATTATCGATCACAAGAGTGTCAGCCAACCTCAGTGGACACAGGATTAGTACAAACTTCCCCAGAGTTAGCAAAAAACACATCCTATGAGGCTGATTCAGCATCACCCACTGCACCCTCCACACACTGTGCCTTCTGACTATCCACATTGCCTTGTCTTGATGAGATAAGCACTGGACCTCAGCCACTGAAGGACAGCAGATAAGCTTACAGTTAGGACCCTTACTCCATTCTATGTACATCTGTTGAAATGTTTGACTATCATTCAGCCCCTTGAGTTGGAGAAGGACAGAGCATGGCCCCTTATCCTTGGTTTCCTCTACTGCCCTTGAAGCAGGTCTGTGAGTCACTTCAGTTATGTTTCCCATGGATCTCCACTACTGTTGCTCCACTGGGTTCTTTTTTGTTTTCTTTGCTATTTATTCTATCTGGTTGCCTTTGTTTTTGCCGGGATCATTCTTGGCAATGTAATTACCCTCTAGAATGTATTGCTACCTTGACTACCTTGCTGGAGGCTTCAGGAGACTGTGAACCTACAGTGTCTTCCTTCTCTAGCCAACGGGGAAGTCCCTTGTGAACAGGGTGGGGGAGAGAGCAGAACTGTGAAAAGCTTTCTTCATCTTCCACCAGTTCTGTTGTCAGCCTGTCAACTGAAGGGAAATACCAGGAATTGACATTTTCAATCTTTTCATTCTTTCCATCATGCAGTCTCCTTAAACACACACACACATACACACACACACACGCACTCACGCACACACACATGCACATGCGTGCACACACACTCACATGCACACACACATACACACACATGCACACACACACACACACACTTCACGTGAAATTTTAGAGAGGTGTTTTCTAAGAATACTAATGCGTCTTCCCTCATTGTATTTCGTTGGCGAGAAGGTGTACTTTGTAGTTCTTTGTAAGTCTATTCAGTTCTTTGTTTGGTCAGTGTCTGGGATTTTTTCTGGATAACTATTTTTTACTTTAGTCAGAGAAGATGAAGTGAAACATTACAGCTGTGACTTCCATACGCCTTAAAGCAATGGAGAATTACTGATGACTGCAAACAGCAGACATCACTTTTATTTTTAGAAATAATAATCAAGAATGGTTTGATGTGACAAAACATATGTACACATGCTACCAATAAACATGTTACTTTAAGGAACTGTGAAGAAGGCTTATCTCTCCCAAGCTATAATAATCACAAATACTTCATCATAATTCCTATGTGAGGGAAAGTCTAAATCCATTTGCAAATATTATTTCTTCGTGCTTCTTTTATTAAATCAAAATTTAACTAGATGTTGAAATCCTTGTGTTATAAACACCAGTCTCCAAAGACAGATGACATAATAATTGAAAATTAAAAATAATTCACATCCAATCAGACAGTGCCTACTCTTCCTCAAAGAAGATGTAGTTTACACTGAAACAGCATTTACAGCTTTAGAGAACACTGTTAACATTTATTCATGGAAAATAATCCAAAGATTGGGAAACATTTGAAACACCCAAAACTGGAGAACTAGAGAAAATGTTAGTATCTGTTATACATAAAGGACTCAGAATAGCACTGGGTTGAAGCAGAAAAAAATGACTTCAGTAGATACTCTACTCTTTACAAAATAAAAAAGCAACAAGTTAAGGTGCAACAAAATAACTATCAGGCCTACAAATTGATGAAATTTTTAGACAAAATCAAATATAGTTAAGGCTTGAGGTAGAATACTCAGTAAGAGCAGAGCTTGTTTGGACAACTTTAAAATCGGTTTGATACAACTGGTTACAATGACACATGCTGTAAGCTGTGATCCCCCTTCTAGACACCCACTCTGTAAGCTGTGATCCCCCTTCTAGACACCCACTCTGTAAGCTGTGATCCCCCTTCTAGACACCCACTCTAGAGGAATTTCTATTTTTGAATTAGTAGGCAATCTTGGAGATGGTTGCATCAGCATCATTCAAAACAGCAAAATTAAAATTACCCTGATAATCATTCACAAGAAAATGGTACAGATATGTTGGGATACAGTCATATAGTAAGACAGTCCACAGAAATGAAAACCTAATGAGCTATAGCTTTCAGCACTGATATGGATGAATTTTGATGGCTGTTCATGTTGCACTAATAAAAGGCAAGTCACAAAGGACTGTGCATATCATGATGTTATTTTGATGAAATTCAAACAATGGTGGAAAATATATTGTTCCATCACTGCTGAAACAAAAATATGTAGGGTCAGTGTTGAAAAATGCTGTAGTGTCCTATAGAGACTTAGGTTCAGAGTAAGGGTTCCTTATTGAGAAAAAGACATGAATTAATTGAGAGGTCTACAGGGAGTTCACAAGTATTGGTTTGTTGTATTTGAAGAAAAAGTGACTTCCAGATAGGTTTGCTTTTATGTATACATTCATGAGTAAAGGCTATGCTGTAACAGATTTATAAGCTACTATATAATTATACCACATTTCCACAAGTGTGTGCATACGTAAAATATTGTACAATTTTAATTTATTTTATAAAAGAATAAGGCAGCTTCATTAAATAAAATGATTCCTTTTACATGGTCCACATGTGAGCAAAAATGAGCAGTTTTCAATAATCACAGAAAAAATCATCAGATGTGATATGTATTAGGTGCATAAGCATGGGAAGTCTTTAAGAACTAGAATGCATTACTTCCCATGATTATAATCCATTGACAGTCAAGTCAAGGTTGTTAACACCAGAAACTTTTCTAGTGGTGTTCCTTAAGCACACTTCATTGTGTTGTTTTCAGTCACACGATCTTTGGGTGAAAGGAAATAGGGATGGGAAGAGCCATCCCATGTCACACTGACAAAAGCCTGTGAATATGTAGGGGAAGTTATCTGAACCAGGTATCCCTTTAGGGAACAGTAGATCACTCTCATGAGTCAGGAGAAAACTCTCATCAGAAATCTTTCATGGATCACACACTCAACTTCTAATACGCTCTGAGTCCAGAAGAGTTCCTAAGTGAATCCCATCCTGATTGAAGTCTACTGCTGTGAACTGTTTCTGTGGGATGCAACTACCTGGTCTACTGAATTTGCAGATTTATACTCAAATTAAGAATTTATTATTTGGAGTTCAGCATTCCTATGATCTTGCTGTAATCATACTCAAGAGCACAATGGTATTTCTCCATTCTTGTGAACATACCCTCCAGTTTCTTCCTCTATAGTGTGCAATTTGTGTCACCTGAGTGGTTTTGCCCTTTGGTGGGCTGAATTGTTAATTCTGATCATATGAGATTGTCTCTTTCATTGTTTAAAAAATAATCAGATGTTAATAATTTATGTTTTCTCTCTAAACATGGGTTGTGGAGATGCCTGTCAGTGACCTAAGCAGCTGCTAGGTGAAGAATCACCGTGGTGCTGTATCCATCCTCCAATGCCACTGTCCTGACATAACTGTCACTCATCCTCCCATGTGACCTCTAAATGCTGCTTCTGACTAATCACATCCCTACACTTCTCTTTTTATCAACTCTTGAAGGAATGCAGCAAAATTAAACTGAAGGGAAAATCCCATTAAAGCAGCTCTAATCCTAAGTGTAAAGTGAGAAACTCTCCAACTTTACCCAGACACCTTGTTTGAAGGGGCTCCCCAGGACCTAGCATCACTCTGAGATGTGTGCCCTTTCTGGGGATGTAAAACACTGCTATCCGAGGCATGTTCTTATTCTTTGTGAAGTGTCTGTGGAAATACTATCTGACAAGCAGAGGAGAAAATGTATTTCAATTTTTTTAAATTATAAATGTCTTTAATTCTGAAATAAAAGTGCTATGTCCTATAACAAAAAGGAAGTTGTTTTCTTCATATATGAATTTTTAACTGTTGGTTTGCCTGTTTGCTTTGGATGGTGGGAACAGAATCTAGTTCTTACTGTCCCTTAGGCAACTTGAACTCACTGGCTTCAGCTCTAAACTGGGCTCTAAGTCCAGCTCATATATTACATCCTACCATTAAGTTTATGGTAAGACTTCTGTGCTGACCATCAACTAAGGTAATCATTTTAGTCCAGGCTCTTTTAAAAAATAAATAAAATAAAAAAATGAACAAGAATAGTGAAATCTTACTCCAGATGTTTTATAGTAATTCTACATAAGGTAAGGATGTACAAAAATTAATTAAATTGATTTTGAAATAGCACATGATTTAGATCTTGGCTGGATTTGAAAAATGGTTTAACGCCATAAGTCTCACATGCATAGTATAGCTGAAATTAGATCAACTTAAAAAAGAAACATAAAAAAATTTAAAATTGGTAAGAATAACTTCCAATTTCTATAAAGAGAGCTTGAAGTTGTGTCTTGTGATTACATAAACTTTTTCTTTAATTGTGTGTGTGTGTGTGTGTACTGAGAATCCATTATATGTTGTATAACTCCACAGAGACAGAAATTCAAAATTGAAAGCTCATAAATTGAGATTTAGCATGCATATACTTCATAAAATGATTACCTAAGCTGATTAACACAGTCACCATGTCACTTAGTTGTCATTTTCCAGGGCGACATGAGAACAGCCAGGATCTGGTGTCCTAGCAATTTCCAGAAAACCAATACAACACTGAAAAACTGCAGTTACTGTGCTATGACCCTCGGGGTGTATCCAGCTCATGATGGAAAGCTTTGGTACTTGGACCCATCTCCCTGATTAATCCTGATCCAGACCCTGGCCAATGCCATTCTCCTCTGCCTCTGTGCCATTGGCTACTTTGGATTCTGCAGGTAAGTGAAGACACGCTGTACTTCTTGCTTCTGTTTTGTTTATGTCACATGAACCTACAAAGGTTCAGACACATTCTAACACATAGGTCTCCTCTGTATGACCAAATATTTTATTACAGATATATCACATCTGTAAGATATTTTAATTTCTTGGTGGGCACCTAGCTATTTCCAGCTCTTATAAAGAAATGGACAATTCTGAAGCTGACGATCAGCTGATCACTGTCCATAACAAATGCAGCTCACCCTCCTCTGCCATCTGCTACTTAATCCAGTGGTGTTTTTTTATTTGTTAGTTTTTTTAACTTTACAAAGGAAAATTCTCATTACATATCTAATTAAATGTATGCACAAATTAAAAATAAAAAAATTTACTTTTTATGGCTTTTGCATTTGAAGAACATGAACTAATATCAACTTTTTCTAAATATTTAATAATGGAAATGAAAGCAGAGATGCCGGATAAAAATATAATCAAATATACAGTCATCAGTTCTTTGTTCTTCGGCTATGCTCTAGAGTACAATTTTTGAAAGGATTAAATATATAAACATCAAAGGAAGATTGCCCTGAAGCTAAGAGTTGTATCAGAAAATCCCCTGCTTTGTTACATCCCTTGTGTTCAAATGTAAGACAATGGATCTAGTGATTGGAATGGTTTCTGTTTACTTTGTGCAATAAAGTAAAGGAAGAGAAATAAAGAAGAAAGATTTATATTTGTGTTTCATAGAAAATAAAATCAGAACCAATTTTGAATAGTTGATTTTTGTTTTTAGTATAGTTGATTTTTTTAATAAAATATTTATATATTAAATAAATGAAAAAACACAGTCATCAACAAATTGATTTACATCTATGTTATGAGTCTGAGACTTGTCCATCACTGTGTGTATATTATGAGTCTGAGACCTGTCCATCACTGTGTGTATATTATGAGTCTGAGACCTGTCCATCACTGTGTGTATATTATGAGTCTGATTTACTAATGAAGCCATATTTGCATGTAGCTATACAACCTCTTTCTTTACACTTCATGAATAGAGTGGCCACTGGTCCTTAAAGTTACAGCTTCATTCTTACTTATTGATTAGTGTGTTTCCTGATGTACAAGGCAATACAATAAGATGATAGATTTTGATCCCTAAGAGGATCAAAATGGGGAAAAGTAAATTTTCTTTAGGTATTTTGGGGAACAGTCTTGAATGTATGAACAAGTAAGTAACGAAATATCTAAGTGTGTTCTACAAGGTGAAGGCATGTGCTCTGTCCAGATCCCAGGCCTCACTAGAAATAAGAGCCTTTCCCTGTGTCCCATAGAGGTCAAGGCATATGCCCTTCTGAGGCTGGTAGAGGAAGAGATCCTTGACTCCTAGGTGAGCCTCAGGAGTATGTACACCTGAGAAAGAGAAGTCTTATGGTGGCTTTTTAATGACAATTAATTAACATAAAACCTCTTTTTACTTAGAGTGGTTTAGGACAACATTTTAAGTAGAGATTAACAGACTCAAGATATAAAAGTGAAAACATTCTAACCAAATTTTTCTCAATAGTCTTGACAATTATGTTCTCAGCATGCATTTATTGAGTACCTACTCTGCTCAATGAGCTTGGGATATTTTAATGAATTAGCTACAGAAGACATCTAACAAAGTTACAAATACATACATAAATAATCATGATTCAAAATGAGAGTTATTCTTGCTGTAAGAGAGATTTGGAATGTTACTGAAATATACAGAGAAGAAAAACATCTTCTCCAATGTTTTATTAAGAAAAGCTTTAAGGAGGAAACATCATTTGATCAGGCCTTGAGTAATCGTTTGTTTGAAGACAATGCATTGATTGGAGCAAAGACATAAAGAGTATGTTCTATAAAGTCAATCGGTTATATAAAGCTTCATGGGGAAATATGGTGGAAAATAAAAACACATTTCTGGAATTCTACAGTGTCCTTGAAGACTGGAGTATTATATCATATTCGATTTTACAGAGTTTTCACTTAAGGTGTGATATTATGGCCATCTTCTAGAAACAATGCCTTATATCAACACAGAATAGGGAGAGTCCATATAACCTTTTTTACTTAGTGGAATAAATAAGAGCATTCTAAGAGATAGATCCTGAGGAAGAAAACAATCCAGCAGCTGGGAAATGTTAATGTGAGGGCTGATATCATCAGAATTGCTGACCTCTGTTTATTGACACTGTGGGAATTTGGTTATATCCAAGGACACTGGTTATCAGATTTTCCCCAGAGGCAACAGTGCGAGAGGTGGGAGGCAGCATAGGGAAGCTGTGTAAACAAACATGCTTATCATAAGAAACACAAATACCAGAATTCAAGTTACTTGCTAGAGTTTGATGCAATATGACCCCATGTTTCTGCATATGGTTTCTGAGAGGTAGTGATGTGGGGGGATGCTATAGAAGAATTCAAGTTATCTGTTAGAGTTCTATACAATATGACCCATGTTTCTGCATTCTGGGAGGTGGTGATGTGTGGGGATGTTGTAGAGCCTTTGGGAATTGGGCCCTGGTTGAAGGAGGTTGATCTGTGAAATGTAAGAGAAGTAGGCTTTGAATATAGCCTGGCCCTTGTTCCCACCCTTGCTCTTCTTCATGGCACATGAAGATGTGAGCAAGCAGCTTCCTACTCCCATCACCAGAGACCTGTACTGTTTTCCATCGTGTCCTGCATGGTGATGGACCACATTGCCTCAAACCAAGAGTCAAGGAAAAAACTTTTCTTTTTGACTGGCTTCTTCTTGGGTATCTGGTCACAATGGAAAGAAACATAAGTTGAATGCTATCATACTCTTGGTTAGAACAGAAATCCAAATATGAGAAGGTGGACTGATAAAACCATCACTGAGAAGAAGAAATGGAAAATTATTTATAATCATCAGACATCTATTTAAATCTCTGACCAACTCTAAAAGTTGGGTGTTGACAGGAGACATTTATTCTATTCTAAGGGCACTAGGAAGGATGAGAAGCCCTATGGCCTAGGAAAGAAGTGTGATGGGCATTTGTGCTTGATGCTCAAGAGTACCAAAGAGAGATAAACTCATATAAATAAATAAAAGATGACCTTTGTGTATAGTTTTCTGTACAGAATTTCATTTAACCCTTTATTTTAGTTTTCTGTTGTTTGCTTGTTAATTTTTTTCTCATTTACATTTTCATGTATTAACTGTCCAGTCTCTTCTTGGGCAATTCATATGCATTTTAATGGCAGGTATCTTAATTTTCAAAGATTTATTCTACTATAGTTAGAGATAGAATTACAGGGCCTTGTGGCACTCATCTTTAATAATATTAAAACTCCCAACTAAAAGTACAAACACAATTGAAATTTAGAAGTAACAATAAGATAAACTTGATAGGATAAATATTGCTTTAATTTTTCAGGAATCAAGAAAATAAGTTATTTTGGAGATCTAGATAACATGAGCTGATTTGGTAAGGTTTTATAATACACAATTAATGTGAATATGATGTTTCTTTTAAATGGACTACTTAGTTGAATTGTTCTGAATGCGCTATGATAAGAAAAAGTTGGAATTTTCCTAAGTATACTTATATTTAGCACTGAGGTAGCTTCTTATAGATCGTGAAAGATGCTGTTAATGCTGTCTTGATAGGATAGGTGCTTTCTGAGACAGCCAAAGGAAAAACTCTTTGATTCAGGAAAAAAATGTATTTTTCATTGCAAGGCCATTTTCAATTAACTTGCTGTGATTTTTTAAAAAAATATTATACATAAGAAGTCTACAGGAAAAATAATGTTATTTCTTTTACATATTCTGAGATATATGCCTTTTAAAGACAGGTTTTTTAAAATGGAAGTCACAGTGAATAAAAAAGCATCCTGGGAAGAATGTTCAGCAGGAGACAAAGGCCAGCAGCTGTGAAGCAGGAGCCTTGGCGGGAAGCATATTCTAAAAGAACAGTTCTCAAGAGTGCATTTTGCAAATTGACTTCTATAATTTGGAAGATCACTTTGGCCCTGGTCTACATAGATAGATTGCCTCTTGTCTAACAGTCTTTGAACTGGGACCTCAGCTTTGTTCCTGATTCTGAACACAAAATTCATGCAGGAAGATTTTTCTTCCGTGTCTCCCACGTATGGACTTTCCAGAATTCAGAAACATGCATCTCTCTCTCTCTCTCTCTCTCTCTCTCTCTCTCTCTCTCCTCTCCCTCCCTCCCTCCCTCCCTCCTCCCTCCCTCCCTCTCCCTCTCTCTCTCTCTCTCTCTCTCTCACTCTCACACACACACACACACCTATCTTTCTCCCCTGTCTCCTTTCCTCTTCTCTAGACCTCCTCTTTCCTTCCTAATATATAGCTCTCCCCACCTTCTTTTTCCCTCTTCTAATTATACATATTATATATATATTATATATGTATGTATGTACATATGTATATGTATGTATGTACATATGTATATATATATATGTTTGTGTGTATGGAGAGAGAGAGAGAGAGAGAGAGAGAGAGAGAGAGAGAGAGAGAGAGAGGATGAGAATATATTGAGACTGAATGTAAAACAGAAAAAGACACCATCCAACACTGGACTCATGAATCTCCATGCAGCCTAGAGACATTACATGAACTTCCCGTTTATATAAGTGGAGTTTTGCAGTCTTATTTCACCTCATACCCTAATATTCCCTCTACCATTCTAATGAACCTAACTGTTTTACTTTCAATTACATTGAAAGATTTCACTACAGATATTCAGGCAGTATCACACCACCTGTCTACTACCTTCTTCACTCATATGTAGTGTCTTACATAAACATAGGTAAGACTCTTTAGAAAGCCAGTTTCCTCCCTAACCTCTCTCATTCACTGTATCCTGTCACCTGGTACCCATCTTTTCTTCTCTTCTACCCTAAAAAGAAATGGAACAGAAAGAACTGTTTAAACAGATAAGATGTGGGTTGCTAAGGCTACAACATCTCTGCTTTTCCTTCTAGAAGAAAAGATTCCCCCCAAATCAGAGAGTAAAATATGTTTATTGAGGGTTGGAGTCCTAAAAACAAACAAACAAAAACAACAAAAACCACTGTCATAATTCACAGAATTTAAGAGAGATCACTTAATTAGCATGACATGTTTGTGTGGTGGACATACTAAGATTCAAAATTACTCAGTAGTGTCCATCTCAAGATGAACTTGAACATTTGGAAGTGTTTGAGTGAAGTGTACTTATGATCAGAGAATTGGGTAGTATTGAGAATGAGATAAAAATAAATGAATGGGTTTTTTTTTTTTTTCATCCTGGCCACCTTGTAAGTCTGTGGACTTCTAAATAAGAATGAAAAAGAGAGACTGTCCCAAGTCCAAGATGAAATTCCCCCTAGATTGGTAACTGTAATTTCACAGTCAAATTTAATTTGATTTAGGAAAAAATAAATGTGACATTTCTGATCTCAAATATGAAGATTGAAAATTTATACAGGACAGTGTGTGGGCTTATTAAAATGTTCATGCTTCAGACAGTGACAACTCAAACAGATTAAAAACTCTATAATTGGAGCTAACTAATTTAGAGAAAAATAGCCTTGGCCTAAGAGAGGTCTGACACATAAAAGCCACTGGTAACTCAGCAGAATCAGCTGACTGTAGTGAGGTGGAGTTCATGAGAATATGTGAAAATATTTGGAGCCCCTGAGAAGTCATGGGATGACAAATAAGAAGCAGCTTTAAAAGGGAAAGACTTGGCTTCTCAGATATGCTGATTTGAGATTAATTTCTGTACAGTTCTCTGCAAACCAAAGAGTGTAAGAGAGATCTTTTGCCCTTCTGATTCAGATCGTATTTTGAAAAAAAACCTTTAACTATTAGGGACATAAAGTACCTATCTTGACTCATTCTAGTGGAAAAAAAAAAAGAAAAAAAAAACTACACTCCTATTTTTTTTGACTAGAGACTATTCTAGTTTCAACTCTGCTGCTGTGATAAACATTATGACCAAAAGCAACCTGAGGAGGAAAGGGTTTATTTCACTTCTAGGTTACAGTCCATAATCAGGGGAAGCCAGAGCAGGAACTCAAGACAGAAGCCTGGAGGTAGGAACTGAAGCAGAGAACGTGGAGTGCCACTGTTTACTACCTTGCTCATATTAAGCTACCTTTATTATACAAGCCAGGACCACCTGTCTGGTAGGGTGGCACCACCCACAGTGGGCTGGGTCTTCCTCCATGGATCACCAATTAAGAAAATGCCTTCCAGATATGTCCATGGGCCAATCTGATGAAAGCAATTCCCCAGTTGGGGATTTGAGGTTTCCTATTTCCAGATGACTCTAACCTGTGTCAATTTGATAAAATCTAACTAGTCCATATGTTAGGAATAAAAAATGACTACCAAGGCAAAATAGTAAATTCAATTTTTACATGATACATACAGCCCTGTTACTATAGCAATTGTGATTCTTTGTGTTCTAAAATGATAAGGACTTAGAATGTCCAATATTCCCAAACATGGTAATACTTCAACAGAATTAAACACATTGATTGTTTAGTTAAAAATATTACTTTCCCTAAACACCTGAGTATATTAAGATTGTCTCATAGGATTTGAAAATGTAAGTGAAGAATGTTTCAGGTAAAATATCTGACTGCAGTGGCATTGTCCTGGATCATGTCTAGGCTGCTGCTAGCATGTCAACACCAGTCTGAAGACCTGGAAACTGAATGGAGTGCTCTGCCCCACGCTCACTCACACAGCAATGGCCACTCCATTTGTTGCCTATCCTGCCTATCCCTCAAAGTATTAAACAATGAATCAGAAAAGAGAGGAACAAGAAGGGGAAGTCAATATGGATAGACTAACTTCACAGGAACCAACCCAAGACTTACCACTTCATCTTTTAGCATAACTGTTCAGTTCAATGTTTTTCTACTGAATAATTTGCAAAGATTCGTGACACAGCCTCCCCTGCACAGCCGACTTAGCTTCAGTGTCATATTGTACAGTAGCCTTAATACTGCTGAGAGTTTGCTGGGAGTACAGAATCACTGAGCATTCAATAATGTGTCAAGTCTGAACCAGCATTTTAACAAGATTCCTCAGTGGTAAATACATTAATTATGGTTTGAGAAGCACTGTGCCCAAACCAGCCCTCCACTGCAATGTTACATCACCTTAATTGTTAAAATCCTTCAACATTTGTGAACACCTTTGCCTCTGTGCAAGTAATTTTGAGTTAAAATTAAAAAAGAGAATCAACTACCTAGTAATACTTCCCAAATACAAAGAGACTCTCAACAACTTCCTGGGAGTATCTGTCTTATGTAATGAGAACAGAGAAGCTCAGAATATTCAGTGATGTAATGCAATAGAATTTACTGTTTGTGGGGTGAGCTCAATACAGATCAGATGATTACTCTCCAAATTCTAGTTACACCATTAAAGATAAGTGAACCCAAGGTCACAGGGACAGAACAAGAAGATGGAGGTGGTTTTTCATCTCTTACCTGTCTCAGTAGAGAACTGGGAATTGTCAGCACCACTGCCAGAATTTACAGAGTACATGGACATGGGCTCGGCTCTGAGCCTATCTTCATAAACGGCTGCATGAACATCATACTGCAAGTCCACTTCTCTACAGCCACCTGCCTGAGGTACATCACTTGTTCTGTCTCTCTCCTGCCACTGGATTGCTGCTCCTTGGCCTGTCAGTTCCAGATTACCTGCTTTGGAGTGCCTCTGACAGTTTACACACAATTTTGTCTACCTTGTGAACTAGTATGTGTAAGATGCGGCAACCTTGTTCTCCAATTGTCAACAATATTTTCAGTTTTCCCTGAGAAGCAGAAGACTGAACTCCACTCACATCTTCAGTTTCTGGTTAGCTCTTTGTGAACCGTAAGAACTGAAATCGTAAATACATTTACCCACCATCACATTCCCTCTTCATTTTGGTATATTCTCCCAGGCTTTCTCTAAGGCTGTCCCTGTTCCTACACTCACTCCAGGGTCCAGGGAGCTTTCTCTTAGGCAGCTGGGCATAGAAACTCTGGGTTGGGTATTTTTATAGAGAGCAAGTCATTTCCTGGTCCTACTTGCTTTACCTTCTTACTCTCAGCTTCTTTTTTACACAAAGGTGTCCAAGAATGCAGGGGGTCTAGGACATGTTTGAAGTATGACTGATGCAGAATTTCTACTTCTCCAGTTTACAGAAGGGAAAACTCAGTGTAAATAGTAAAACACTATCAGGAATTAAAATCCAGGTTAGCTGCCTGTGCTCTAAACCACGGGTTTCTAATAATTTCTATAGATATTTCAGCTTCTGTGCTAAGAAAAGGTTGGTGGAAGAGGAAAGGGCTGTCCTCACTAAACACGTGGACCACATCTGTTACCTGGTTGCCATAGAGATGGAGATATAACAATAGGAGGTGAGAAATGGAGAGGGAGAGATCTAGCCACCGGGATAACCTGAGCCATGGCTGTAACCTCACATTTGCCTGAACCTATTTTCTATCCAAAATCTTAGGTCACAAGAACAAGTGGGATGGGATGAGACACATTCCTACTGGAATCCTGAAAATTCTCATTTAAAATGTCACTTGCCTTAAAGGCAATTCACACACACACACACACACACACACACACACACACACACACACACGAAACAGAAGCAGGCTTCTAGAAGAATGAAGGCTTTTAAGTTGTCTGACTTAAATCCTTCTGTACACTGTGAATATGTATTACTCTCATTAGTTAGTAGAGAAACTGACTGGTTAATAGCTGAACAGGATAAAGTTAGGTGGAAGAGCCAAACTGAGAATGATGGGAAGAATAGAGGAGTCAGGAGTCATCAGCCAGATACAGAGAGAGCAGGAGATGAATGTGCCATGCTGATAAAGGTACCACCATGTGGCAGAGCACAAATAGGGAATATGGGTTAACTTAAAATGTAAGAGATAGTAATAAGTCTGAACTGCTGACCAAGCGTTTGTAATTAATATTAAGTCTCTGAATAATTATTTAAGAGCAGCTGTGGGACAGAAAAACTCCACCTACAATATTTCATTATCTATCCTATCATGGTGAGTCCAGAGCTTTGTAACTAATTTATTTTTTTATCCTAACTTGTTTTACCAATCAAAAACTATGTTTTTATACCTTAAAACATTTTCTTAGATAAACAACTTAAGTTTATATGTCTCTCAACCTTTATAAACTTTACATCTCTTTTGTGAGTTTTTTTTTTCTGAATTTGATAACAAACAAAACTGTAACTATAGCTATCTAGTCTTCAACTCCATCAGAGACCCAAGATGCATGGAATATTACCTGATTAAACAGGAAGTGCAGAGCAATCAACTTCCAAAACTATAGAAATGACAGAAACAGCTGGCTGCCTGAACAGTTACCTAAGATTCCTTTGCAGTGTTGGGGCATCCGTATTTGACCTGCAGCCCTAAAATATATGACAAACTTTTCTCTGAAGCAGGATTTTTGAAAGACTGCTCTATCTTGTCTTCGCAAAGTTTGACAGTCACCTCTTCTTTGTACTGCTCATTCAATTTGGACAGGAGAGTGTCAGTAGTCAAGACAAAGACAGTTTCTTTCCCACTGGCCAATTTTACCACAATAAAACAAACTCAATATGGAGGTTCTTCAATGTCAATCTTTCTTTTTTGAAGTAAATTTGTGCTGCCAGGAGCTGATGTGTCTCACTGTCATGAAAAGTCTTATGTTATTTAAACATTCTAAATGCCATATTCTGCAGGTCTCCTAAGTGTTTGAAGACCACCTATCTATATACACTATTTTAAAAAAAATAACCTTAAATTTGCATCAATATACAAAATTCCATACCAATGTAAAATATTTGAGATTGATAGTTGCTTTATAGTTTAGATCCAATAATCTACCCTTTTATTCTATCCTTTCAATATCTGCCCTTTTTTTCTTTCAGAAAGAGATCCTTTAATCCAACCCCATTGCTCAGTTTTCTCTCTTAAGATAACCAGAAACAATTTGCAACCAAACCCCTAAATGATGACAAACATTCATAACCCACTAAATGATCGAAACCACTCACCCCACTTCTTGGGAATATAGATTCTATATTCTTAAAACTACTTCTTGTTGTCTGGGAGTCATGGCATCTTAATGGGACACAAAGAAGATTGGGGTAATGGTCAAGTCCCATGAGAGCTAGCTATATTATTTTTTTGTTCAGCCTCTGTGTGATGGGAAAGTGTAGAACTTATCTGAAGTCTTGACTGCACAGTGTGTGAGGCTGGAGCATCTCAGCTAGCAGTTTTAAAGTTGTTCTGGGTATAAAATTTTGAGGAAACTGAAACATAAACATCTTGAGAGGCTGGATCATCTGATTTACTTGTTTTCATTCATATTTGGTCCCTTTTACTTTCTGAGAATACACAAAGTTTTAAAATATACAAAGTGACATGTATATCTACACTAACATCACACACATTAACATGAGTATGGAATATGTGGTGTACACAAGTCAGTTAAAGATGATTTTTTTTGTTCTATGTTTGAGCAGGTAAAAGGCATCTTTCCACTTTATAAGTCCATTTAGACTGCATAATATAAACCTCTATCTGGCCATATGAAAGGATGGCATGTAATAATAGGCCATGAGGACTCTGTAGCCAACAAGATTTATCGTGTTCATCCAGTCCCAGAGCTGTTCCCATGTCAAGAGATCAGCTTATACATTACCTGTCTTGTAGTCTTTCTTGGCTTTTTCCTTCAAGTCTGCAGTCAAGATTCTCAGGAGGTCTCCCCTGGTCAAATCTGGTCTTTATTCATTTTGAAGAGACAGTAACTTCTTATTTCCTGTGGAAACAAAGGCATAACCTCTCCCCACAATGGAACACATTGTCCGACTTCCTTTCTGAAGCTAAGACATTTTAAAAATATGTAGGTTGTATTAATTTAGCAGTTTTCATAATCCAATGTCTCTCAACAGCTATTGTTTTTGTTCATTAGCATTTAAAAATTCAAAGTGAACAAAATGCCATAGAGGATCCAGCCACCAGCTCACAGATAACAACATGGAGACTTATTCATTATGAAAGCTTAGCCTTTAGCTTGGGCTTGTCTCAATTAGCTCTTATAACTTAAGTCAATGCATTTAGATTAATCTATCTTCAGTTACCTACCACCCATCCTGCTTCCTCCACATCTCCTTGCATCTTTCTCAGGTACCTAGATTCTTCCTCCTACTTCCTCTCTCTGCCTGGAAGTCCCACCTATTCCTCTTGCCTAACTTTACCTTTTTATTAGACTAATCACAGCAATATACCTTCACATAGAGTGCGAATATCCCTCAATAATGATGACTATATCCTATATCAGGTCTTACTTCCACCCAGAAAATACTTGACTACCCCACAGCCTTCATCTGACAAGAGGTTAGGACTCAGTAAGGTGTCAAGAAGAATGCAACAGCAATATTGGCATAGTCTATGTTCTGAGCTATCCAAAAGATAGATTCATTTACCAACACTTATGTCTGAGTTAGATCTCCAACCAGACACAAGAAATACAGTGAGTAAGAATACAGCTACACTCCCAGACATCCTGGGGACCCTATACCACCAACCACCCCAACATAGGAGTGAGTTGGATACTCAGAAATTACAAAACACTGACTGGATCAAGGACCTTTACTGCCAACATATGGGGCAGTTAAAAGGTATTGTTCCTTCCAGGTCAGGGTTATTTATTATCAGTGATGAATAGACTGATAGACCACACTATGTCTCCATCTTTGGTGTGCTGACTCAACTCCTCTCACAAGAATTCTCTCAGCATGCAGTACAAACCTCCTCAAATGACCTTCACTGCCTTTGGTATGAGCAGATGGAAATAATTGCTAGGGTGACTGGGAGGTTCTAGTTCTAGGACAGACTTCCTACATTTAAGTAGGTGTGGCTTTCCCATGTCCACTTCAAGTCCCAACTGCACTTGATTGAAACTATTTTCAATCTTGATCAGCCAGAAGATGTTGGCTGTTTGTGAGTCTCCTAACTATTTAAGATTGTATGCACCTCTGAGCCTACTACAGAGACATATCAAATAAAATCTTCTTAGTCTATAATCTGTGTTTATCTGAGGCAAGTGTTGCTGCTCCCTCTGGAATACAATTATTATCTTTATGCAGTATTGTCATTAAAATTAAACAAAGTAAATTAATATACTAATATGTTAGGGATAACTATTAAACATGGTCTTTGTACACACACACACACACACACACACACACACACACACACACACATACGCTGCCTAAAGAAAGTTGTTCAAGCTGCAATCTAGAAGATGGGTATGACACACAGAGAAATGAGTCAAGAAATTCCTAGCATAAAAAATTATCTCAATAAACAACAGAAAGTGATGTTTGGGGGATGCATCAAATAAGTGTCCATTTGCACCCCAACATGAGTGATCACCAGGAAGCAAGTAATGAGCAGTAGGAAATAGAAACTTAGAAAGAATCCAAGGTGAGATGAGAGAATAGATTAGAGCAGGTACAGAGCCTAGGTGACGACAGTGTGAAGGCTCCTTGCTGCATTAACCTCCTTTTCATGGGAATTCTTTTTAAAGATCAATACTTCTACTTATAATTATGTGTGTGAGTGTGCCTGTGTGTGCCTGTGTGCACATGTATGTAGGTGCTAGTGGAGGCCACCTGATGCTGACACTGGGAACAGAACTCACATCCTCTGAAAGAGTGCCTACTAGACGCTTTTAACCACTTAGCCATTTCCCCTGTGCCTGTGTTAACTTCTTAATGGGCTTCTAAAAGATAATTTTCATCTGGTTATGTTTCTCTAGTGAGTAGAGAAATGGATGATGGAATTAAAAGTAAAAAATAGAGTCCATTTTGATAGTGTTTAATTGCAGAGGATATTACAGAAATGAGAGAGTAAGGTCCTAAACAGGGAAGAATATAATGAAATCTTAATAGTCACTTGAGATAAAAATATATTCCTAAAGTTACATTTCTTGAGAGCTACTATAAACAAGCAGCTAAATGAATCAGCTCATGCTTAACAAATAACTATCTTGCAAAATACAGATTTCATTTTTAACTTGGCAAAGCAGTTTTACAGCTGTCAATGAATAACACAGGAAAAGCTCACCAACAAAAGAGCCATTACATAGCAAAGAGAGATTCCAGAGGAATGATGGAGGGCTTACTTGGGGGGAGAAATAATTTTCTGTACATTTAAATACATATTTAGATTTCTCAGCTGCAATTTTGTATGTGTAAATGAAGTGAGTGTTTTGAAAATTCCAGTAAAGACTTTGTATATGCTCTTACTATTAGAGAATAAGTAATGATAAATTACTTTGCTGTTGTTCCCAATGAACAAACCAAGCCAAGAGAGTCAATTTGCAATCCGGACTAATCATCTAAAATTTATGGAAAATGACATTTTCTAAGATTGTATGAATATTTGATTATTATAATCATTAAATTGCAATCATTTTATGAGGAAATTCTCCCATGTTTTTCCTTAGCCCAGGAAGGACTTTAGAATACAACCATTAATACTGTAGATTGTTGCCACTTACCAAGGATCAAAGTCTGATTTAAGCACTTCCTAATTTTAATTTTGTGACCTAGAACTGTGACTGAAACTCTCATCTGCAAAATTAAGTTTTGACCCACACAACCAAATTTCTCTACAATCAGGTGGAAAGCTATTTTTATGTGTCTGAGCCTGCCAGTTGATTGGGTAGCTGGGTGGAGGCATGCACCACCATGCTGACTACCCAGTTGACTGGTTGGCAGGTTCTGACACGTGGTGGCCCATATTGGGCACCACCTTTTGTAGCCTGCCAACAGTCGACTGGATATCTGGGTGGAGGCATGCGGATTGTAGAGACAATGAAGAAGACAGAAAAGAGTCTGCCAGTCAATGCAGAGCAGCCCTGAGTTTATTTCACAGTCAGCTTATTTACAGTCTTGAAGAACAGAGGTAGAACAATGCATAGCATAGGCATTCAACCACTGTCTATCCTGTTCTTGTGTCAAGGAGCAGGCAGTTTCATTTTCTATGTTGATGTTCCACTGGCTGGCATCAGCGGCCTGCATCTAGATAGTATGTTACTTCCTGTGGACTAATTAGGACTTTCTCACAGCCCTGGAGCAAGCAATCTTGAACTCTATTGACTCTGAATAGACTTCAGATTCAAACTGGGAAACTGAGTCAGTTGTGAGGTCCTACAGCTACATAGTCATCTCACACATACTGAAAGCTGCTCATTTATTCCTTTCTTGTATCACACTTGGATAGTTTTTAGAAATCAGTCCAGGTCACTAGGGAACACAAGGGTAAAAGCCAGTTTATGAAGTGTCATTGCCAGTGGTGTTCAGCGACAGCTAACAAATTAAAAAAATTACTTTAAAGGTGAACTCTTGGAAATGTGGGAGCAGAAATTAGGTATGACTGGACTATTTATTTTATTTTTCAGTTCCATGGTATGACAAGGTATTTAGGTTTAGCTAATTGATGGCAAAAATGACTGGGCATGTCACCTCGAGGTTTGTTTATTTTATTGACCTATTTCAGACATCAGTCAATAATTCAGAGTACTTTAAAATTAAGACCTAAGTGCCTATCAGTGTGTTAAGTGGAGGGCTGTACATTTATCATCAAAGTCTCTGGAATTTCTAGTCCCCAAAGGGAGACAAGGACTCAGACTTCCATCCCTAAACCTCAGTGCAAACCCAGTTCTTCATGACATAGCAATCTCTTCACAGTAAGATGGAAATACCCAAGCACATGATGCAAATATGTGCAAGGTTATAAATATAACAAACATGGGGATAGCCAAGGCAGTGGAGTAAGCAATCTTAAACTGCCAAAATCACAGAAAAACAAAAAACAAATTTCAAAATTAGGCTGATTTTACATCAATCAACAACTGGGAAAAATCAACAAGGAGTATTGATTGGTCATTCACTATATTTTAAAGGAAAAAGAATAACAGGAAATTCTGAAGAAACCATAATAGGACTTGGACAATCTGTCCTTTGCATGGTATTGCTGTAAAAGTCAAAGCAGAATTTACAGTACCATAGGTGCTACAGTGCAGTTATTTTTTCATTGCCTACAAACACTATATTTGTGTGCATGCATAACATTTGCAGACAAGGTTTACGACATTGTGTTTTAATGATTAAAAATTCATCAGATTGTAACCAAGATTGCTTTCATGAAAAATTATTTTATGGCTAGTGAAATCTCAGTCCAAACTCCCCTGTTCGTGACAATGAAATTGGTTCTGTTTAAAGAAATTCCCTTTTGTGAATTATTTTAGATTATGTTTCCTTGTATGAAAACAAGCTTGTGTGTATAAATAATGATGTTCTAGTCTAAAAATTACAAGTAGTCCTGTCTTTACCTCCCTGGTGGCATGTCGCAGCTAATTGTCAACACAGAGTATTTCTATGCAAGATTCTGGAGGGATTCAGAAATATTTAGGCAACTAGAGACTGTATTTGTTGATGTTAGAAAGAGCACAATAATGAGTTAAGATAAGAAAACAAAGAATTTTCAATCATCAACTATAAGAGCCATGGTCATGTGCTATAAGGAAATGTTATTCCTGAAACATAGCTCTCTGTTTAGGCTTCCTAATGTGTGGCAAATGTCATGACAACAATAAGCTGGGTGATATCATTACCAGCATTCCATGGGATAATAACATTAAGTTGGATTTATAGTAGAAATAACATGAAAACTCTTAAGGTTGAGAATCAAAACATCTGACTATTCAAACAGTAAAATTTAAGTTGGCTTTTGGAAGTCATATATATGTGTATATATATGCCTTATATATGTGACATATGTGTCATATATATGAGTTATATATTATATATAATATTATATGATATGATATATATAACTCATTATATATGATTTTTATATTCATAGTATTGAAATATGAATTCAAGAAGACTGAAGTTCTCTGGGTAAGTAGCTATGATTGAAGTATTTATTGGTAGGCATTTCCAAGTGTGTTTCAATTGTATTCTTTTAGTCTATTTGGAAATGGGAGGTCTCCTTTTTGATTACTGGTATGATGATAAATCTCAACTTTTTTTAGAAGATCTTACACATTGCAAAATTGTACTCATATATATTTTCCTTTGCACATCAACAAAATTTCCAACTTCTGTGTCATATGCTCTGAAAGTCTGTGTGAGCCTGATACAGTTAAACCTATTTTTCCAACTAATACTATTCATCCAACTGCAGCAAAGATAAAATAGCTTCTGATGGTGCTCAGATCACCAGCAGTCTAAGGCAGCCCTGTTATTCCTGCTCTTTACTCACACTCCTTATGTCCTTTAACTGGCTCAAATACCCTAATAGGACATTGGGATTCTCAAAGTGATTAGGAGTCAGGGAACACTTACAGTGGCATGACCAGTATTGTGTTAAGTAATCTACAACTTACAACAAATAGTGTATTATGTGCTCTACAACCTACATAGCTACAGGAAAGAACAAATAGACAATCAACCTTAATACATCGCAAGACAAGATGATTAATAGGAAAGAAAGTGAATCCATCTTTTTTGTTTGATGTAAGAGTTAGTTTTCAACACACACTCAATAAAGGTTTAGTAGTCTCTTCCTTCTAAACCTTGCAGTAGGAACTGAAGGGTAAATACAAGTTAGAGAAAAGAGAAGGCCAGGCTTAGGAAGGAAACTTTGTTGCCTACATTAAGAGACTAGAAAGTTGAGATGGAATACAGATGAAAGTTGAATTGTAGTTTTATATCAGTTAAAATGTGGCAGATGGTTGAAGCCTGCCAGTGCTGGTAAGAGGCATTACTAAGCTTATATGCAAGGTAGAATTGAATGACATACTTTATTTATTTATTTGTTTGTTTGTTTACTTTGGTTTCTGTAGAGATAGGGTTTCTTTATGTAGCCTTGGCTGTCCTGGAACTAGTTTGGTAGCCCAGGCTAGCCTAGATCACAGAATTTTCCTGCTTCTCCCTCATGAGAGATGGGATTAAAGGTGTATGACACTACTTCTGGACCCAAGGGACATACTTTTAAAGGGTTAGGTCAACTGATGCAGTGAAGGGTCTCTGTTGGTGAAATTGCTTCATTATGCAAATGTGATTGGCCTGACCCACATGATGAAACATGAGAAGTAACTCCTGTATGCTTTTCTCTGACCTCAACACAACACACAAATGCAAAAAAGTGATAGGTACTCTTTCCGGATATTTCTAGCAGAGTCAGTCAACACCAACTCCATTAGTTTTTTATTCTTAGCTTAACAATCAATACTAGGGACAGAAAACTTAGGTGACTTAACTTGGATCCTATTCCTGGATGGGACAATTCTATTGCTACTCGATTTGTATCCTATCTGACGAAAAACCCAGCACACAGCCATTCCCTTCTTGTTGGTAGAAAGAGGGATAAATGTTAAAACTACAACTACTGAAAGTCCACAATGATTGTTATTACAGACCAAGACAGAAATAGCTAAGCAAACTGCAATAATATTAAAGTCTGGTGTGTACTGGAACAAATTATGGAAGAAATAGGGATGTGATGGTCAGTCGCCACTGCCCACTGGATTTAGAACCACATCCCTGAAATGTTTCATGCCTGTGGCATTCCCAAGAGAATCAAGAGAATCAGCTAGGATGGAAGAGCCACAGTAAACAGCCATGGCACCACTTTGCCAGCTGGAGTCTTGGTCTGCACAAAGAAAGAGTGAGAGTAGAGCAAGCTGATCACCAGCACCCACGTCTCTCTGTCTCTGTCACCATGGGACTTGCTGCCTAACCCTGACGAAGCTCTACTCCTCACCGTGAGAGACTGTGCCCAAATGTTCCCCCCGAAGTTACTTCCAAATGGAAATTTATTTGGTCACTGTGCAAAGAAAATTAATGGATGCAGCTATAATTTCACTAGTCAATCAATAAGACAAGAAACTCTCTTCAAATCAATTTTGATTGAAGATGGAAGGGCAAGGACCTTCTCGAGTTTTTTGTTTGTTTTGTTTTCTGGATTTGGCGTGTACTACCCCCAGCTGCAACCAAACTTCTGATGCCATTGCAGAGAAACCAAGAAAGTGAGATCACTTACAGTATCTGCTGTGTCTTGACTTTTTTGGCTGGATTAGTCCTCTGTGACTGGTTCAGTTGTGCTCACAGCTGCATGTGACCAGGGGAAAGAAAACAGAGGTCCATCCTCCATTACTCAGCTAGTGTTGGCAGAATTTGGGTGCAGACCCTGAGCTCTTCTGTTTCCACATCGGTTTTCACTAAAAGCAAAAAGCCCCATTCTCATACTTTGAGAGAGTCCCACAGTGAAGAATAAACTCCAGTGGTATAAGGCCATTGGTAATTTTCACTGGCTACTGGGAGAAGAAGCCAGAGGCCACATTTGGCAACCATAGCAGAAACCCACCATAGAAGAGAAGCTCATTATTTGTGTTTGATGCTTGAATCTTACCAACAAGATTCTGTCAACTGCCATGTTAATCACATAGTCTGTGACATTACCAAGAGAGACATTTTGTCTAATTACTATTGTTAGAAGTATGAGTTGATCACATGAAGTCACTTTTCTAGGATGAAGCTAAATGTAGTTTTCTATAACCTATTCTTTTTACACATACTTAAAATGTCAAGATTTTTCAATGTACTAAGAAAACTAAAGCAAGTATTATCCACAGAGACTAACAATTTACCTCTAGGAACGTTACCTTAGTGTGAACCACATTTGTATCTTTGCATTAGCAGGATATACTTATGGGGAAAATCATGATCAATGGGGTCAAACAGATGGAATTCTACCCCTTTCCACCACTCTTGCTCACAGTGAATCTAATCGTACCACTTAGCTTTCCTGAGCCTCAATTCCATCATCTATAAAATGGGAACAATGTGTGTGTGTGTGTGTGTGTGTGTGTGTGAGAGAGAGAGAGAGAGAGAGAGAGAGAGAGAGAGAGAGAGAGAGAGAGAGAGAGGGAGAGAGAGAGGGAAAGAGAGAGAGAGACGAATCCTAAACACTAGACCACAAGGGAAAGAGAGAGAGATTATGTAGAAGAGTAAGTAATGAAATAATGTTTATAAAATGTTTAAGACAACATCTAAAACAAATTAAATATTCACAAAATATTGGTTGTTATTTTGTAAGTTGTTCAACCTGTCTCAAGAGTAATTACTTAATTTGCAAATCACAAATATAATTTTTTTTACAGCTAGAATGTTTGTGGTTTCAACTGAAATATGCAAAACTGTCCTACAAGACATGAAGTAGCATTTAAAAATAGTATTTTTGTGATTACAATCACGGAACTGTAAATGTAAACAAAAAAATTCATCCCTGATCCTGTCTAAATCACCTCCTCTACATCAAATGCAGTAGTATTATACAGTTAGAAAAAGGAATCATGGTGTGTACCCCAGTACCATACAATGTGATTCCTAATCATATCTACTGAGTATGGCTCCTCCTTAAATTGCATCTATGGTGAACCATATTCAAGAAGAGGTCAAAAGATACATATGGGCAAAATGTACCTGGAAGCAAATTCACTTAAAGCTTCTTATATGGTTTGATGTTCTGTTGAGTTGGAAAATGAATTAGCACTGTGGTGGTGTGAAGGATTATGGCTGACATGACAGTGGTGCCCACTGGGAGGGACTTGGGTACACAGACTCTGCTTTCATGTGCAGATAGATCCCATTAAGAGAAGCATCAGGAGCAGTTTAGCTGTCCTGCACTTTCTGCCTCTTCTTACCATTGGAGGATGCAGCAAGGGGCCCCTCAGATGTTTTCTTGCCTATCTTGGATAGCACAGCCTCCAAAGATCTAACCAAGAAATTTCAATTAATTATAAATACATGTCTGTAGTATTTTGTTATAGTAACACAGACTATAGCAAGCCCCATCTTTCAAACTTAAGAAACTATCAAGAGTCAAATCAAATGTTTTTCAGGAAAGTCTGAAGGAGCAATGTCATAAAGGTGCAACACTGCACATCATAAATAGAAAAGGTTATTTTCTGAGTGCAAACAGAAATGATAGTCCTCAAAACAGGGTAAGTTGTGCAGTGTGACAACTTCATGTGCATTAAATAGGCCACTGGCCAGGTTGTTCCACATGAAGGCTGGAAAGTGCATGTTGATAAACAAGGATCAGCTGGTGTCCATCCAGGATTGTCATAAAAAGACCCAGTTCCTCATGTCTGTGCCATTCTTGCATCATACCTCCCTACACTGATGGAACATGCATTTATAGAACTTCATGCTCACTAACTCTGGCTTCCCACACTTTAATTGCTTCAGTTGTTAACTGTGGGTAGCACCTTCCAGAAATGACCAGCAAAGTTGCTCAGTCAGATACTATTAAATGCCAAGTGAGTCTATGGGCATCCTGATTCATGTGTCATGTCTGCATGCAGGTAACTGTCCTCAGTCTATCAGGGATTGATGAGTTCCTCCCACCTTGAGTCAGATGACTTTTGATGAATCATCTAGTACCTTCAAGATGCTGTCCCAAGGCTGGCAGCACCTTTTTATAGCTTTTCCTTGAAACAATTCCTTAATCCAACTAATTTTCTCATTTTATAGATTCAGCAATAATTGGTACAAGAGTTAGAAACTAAATAGAAGTCAGCCAGCCTTGCTCTTTTCAGATGCACTGGCGTGTGTACCAGGAACTGAGACATAAAGGAAAGGGATTGAAAACAACATGGAAGAGGGAATTGGATGGAAAGAGAGGGAATCCTGGCTGTAATTATTTTGCCCTTAAAGCTGGGAAAATTGAAAATAGCTTGGTACAGCCAGGGGTACCACACAAGCCTGAATTCAAGGTCCAGAATCCAAATAAAAGCCAGACATGGTGGTGTGCTAGAGACAGAAGGGTCCCTGTGGCCCACTGCCAGCCAATATAGTCCAGCCATCTCAGTCAGCGAGAGAACTGTGTCAAATATGAGGTGAGGAGGGATTATGGAAGACATCTGACACCAACCTCTGATCTTATATAATCATACAAATGTGCATCTGCACCACGCACTGCTGTATATACACAAGCATGCACATGAAAGAATAAAGTAAGTCAATTAATCCCACTTCACCCATATGTCTTACTAAAAGGAATAGCAAGGCAAAGAATGTCTGACAAGTCATTTCTGGTTCTTCATTGGGTCTTATCACAATGGTCTTCAATAATTCTGAGCTGAAATACTGTCTTCTCCTCTGTATTTGATATAAAGAGTCATGCACTAAGGAAACTTGAAAAATGAATTCTCTGAAAATAAATTATTGAGAACATGTAGATAAACATAAGGGCATTTTTCTTATTTCCCTTATGTGCCACTACAAGCAGCTCAGCTTCCAGACCATTTAGATTAAAAGGGAGTAATGAAAATATGTAAAATAAACTGAAAACTCACATAGGATAAATGCTTGGAAAATATCAAACAATGTACTCTACTCTGGTTATTGGCACTACAGTTGACCACAGAACCCTGTGGCCTGGGTCTTCATATTATAATCTCCCTGGTTGGTGTGGGCATGGCTGAGTCTCCATTATAAATAGTAAAGTAAAAGTGACAGAGGAATGCTGTGCAGCTGTCTTCTCTGGATTGAAACATTCCAAATCTCAAGAGACTTGAGAAGCTCATGAAACTTGCAATACTTACAAGAGCCCTGCCCCGGGTTGTGTGAGCTGCGAACAATTGCTAGGGCAGAGGGACTCAGAGGATGTCGCTTTGCATGAGCCTCTGAGGAAGCTCCAGGGCTATCTGGAGCCTTGGGTGTCAGAGTCTCAGCCATATGAATTTAATTGTATCTCTTTCTAACTTCAAAATAAGCTTGTCAGAGGGAAGAAAATGTATAGCTGGTAAATATATTTTCCATATGTAAGAAAATAATTAGAATCACTTGAAGACTCCATGCTCTTCTCTTCTCGGTTCAGTCAGGTAAAAATCGCTTAGCAGATCTCAGCACTAATTATAGTAATTTAGCTTCGTTCATACAAGTAGGTTTCTGGGGAACTTTAATCAAAGGAGAGTGAAGCTGTACAAATACTTTGATTGTACTGTTTGTATCTTTCTTCAGTTCTGCAATCTATTCCCATTTGCTTTAGTTCTAGAATGGCCCCGTTTTAAGCACTGGTGTGATATTCATTATCAGTCTAAATCAAAAAGGGATTACTCTACAGTAATAAATGCCATGAGGAGCAGGCTGTCCCCAGGAGAAATTTTCCCAGTGTGGAACTAATAAAAGCAAAATTTCTCATCAGGTGAAACTGCACAGAATGAAGGAAGGGCGGTACAGATTACAAAGTTCTGATTTAGGATAGAGAAAAATCTTTAACAGCCACAAAAGAGAACAGAAAAATATAAGCTTAATATGCTACAATCTCAGACAAACACATGCATACATGCTCATGTACACACACCCACACCCACACCCACACACACCCACACACTGGTATCTATTTTGCTTGACTGACTAAAACTAACAATGAGTAATAATGCACCAATAGCATATAGCCAGTAGCAGGAGTGACACTTTTCTCTCACTAATTTTCTGCCCTAAGGTCAAATTGAGCAACTCCACAAAAAAAAAAAAAAAAAAAAAAAAAAACAGTCTCAAGGGCAGAGACACGGTGAGCCCCATGCACTGTGTTCTTCATGCATCTGCAGTGACCCAGAACTGTAAAGTCAGAACAGTAGCCTCATAGGCTTCATTTTGAATCAGGAGAACAATTGTGTTGAGTGCTTAAAACTCATGAGCTTACAACAGGTACAAACACCGAAGCTGGCAATCCTTAGGTGTCCGATCCCTCCATGAGAATAATCAACATATTCCTGGCTGCTTCTCTGCTGAGATTTAGGAAGGGTCAAATATTTTGCATATTTTCAATGAAAAACCTTCTCCCAAATGTTACCTTGTAACTGCTCTGAAAGATAATGAAGTTAGTGGGTATGCAGAATTCAGAACACATGTCAGAGGAGTCAAGGGTACGTTTGTTTCATAATAGGAGCTTGAACTTCTCATTTTTGCCTATGTCCTGAAATCATAAATGAATAGAACAAGTATTTTATGTACTTCATAATTAGACTTTAACCATCTACTAGTAGCTGAAGAGAAATCTGTAGGAATAGAGTTTTGACTACAGTATGTATCACTGTATACCTACAGGCCTTGGAAATAAAGCTTAGAATGTTATGTATCTTCAATGGCTAAAGAATAACTGCCTATAGCAAATTTTAAATTGTCAAGTAGTATGAAATTCATATACAAGTTTTATTACATGAGTCACATTTACCAACATAAAAACCTAAAGAAGCCCTGACCTAGGAACAACCTCTTGGTTTTTTTTTTTCCAATGGAGAAAATTCCCAATAATTCAATAAATAATGGAAAATAGTTGATAGTGTTTTTCAACATAGGCTTTATTTTTAGCATTTATTGGAATTTATACTAGATACATTTGAAAAAAGAAACTAACATAACTACTAAAAATATAAATATAAAGTGAGAGATTTATAAAACATGACATGTAATTAAATTATCCTTATCAAAGTTTATATTAAAACGAAAACAAAAATGTCTAATGACTCAAAATAAAACATCCCACATTGCTTCAATATTGCGGAAGATGCATCACCACTAGTGCTCTTCCAGCAGTGTTTCTGTGTTCTTGTGCTTTGTGCCCAGCGCACTGTTAGGCCCTCCTTTCACTTCCTGTTAGAACACTCTAGCCTGAGCTGTGCCTCTTCCTGGAATGTGGGCTGGTTTCCCACTGTGCCTCCTTGCTGCATCCCAGTCACTGATCCAGCCAAAATGATCTGTGTACTCCTCTATTTCTATCGTTATGGTAAACATCATGTCCAAAAGCCTCTGGGGGAAGGAAGGGCTTATTTGGCTTATAGTTCACTGTCTATCCTGAAGGGAAGTTAGATCGGGAACTACGGAGCGAAGTAGAGGCACGAGCAGAAGAAGAGGCCACAGAAAATGCTGCATACGGACTTGCTTCCTCTAGTTTGCTCTCCCACCTTCCGGATGCATAGCCAGGACCAGCTACCAATGAGGGCACTGCCCAGAGTCAGCTGGGCTCCCCTTCATCGATCATTACTCAAGAAAATGTCCACAGATTTTTCTACACTTTCTGTAGACTCTGGAGTATTGTGTTTATACTTAACTTTTGACATCTGTCACTCTGCATTTTCATTGTAATTTCAGGGCACTTTTCCCCTTGATAGTTTGATAAATCATTCAGGTCATGAATAACACCTTAGTAAATATTGACTAAAAAGAATTCCAAATATTATGTACAAATTAGACAGAAAGCATTACCTCTGACTTCACAGTCACACACAATGGCTAATGAATGCTGGTGCTTAGTGTATACTTTCAAATAAGTTTGCTTTTATCTAAAATTGCCTACAAGAAACACAAATCTCTAGGGACAAGTTTTTTTTTTTTTTTTTTTTCCCAACCCTGGAATCCAAATACAAACATGCACAGCGTGTTGTTTCCTTTTACCCCTCAATTAATCGTTAGTTAAATGGGATGCTTAATACCATGTCTAAACCAGCAGTTGTCAACTTGTTTTTGGCAAATTCAGATCCCTTTCCAATATTAAAAATGTTAGGAGTCCCTCGGGCACTGCCTTTTGCTGTGTTGAATCCAGCACTCAGAACAATGCCTAGGCAGTTGGTATTTCAAATCAGAGCATAACTTTTTCTAATAATGACCCATTTCTACCCAAGAAACTTTATGAGACTCTGAGTATGTAGGAAACAATGTACATATATAATTCAAACAATTACTGAGAAATCATAAATCATAAAGAGTTTTATTTTAAAACAAGTTTTTGGTATATATATAATTGTACTGGTTATTAAACATGAAAATGAATCGGCATATTAATGAGACAAATGTGCTTGTTAATTTTTACATAAAGAATTAAATCTTGCTGAATAATTGATATTGGGTATGCAGCATCCTCAACATTTTTCAGAGTTTATTGATATTTTGTTCTGTAATTATCAATGCAATGAACATCACTTTGCATAAATACACATTATAAAATAGCAAGAGTGTCTTTAGGATCATATTAGAAACTCTTGGTAACTATCCTAACACAAAGATAACTTTTTTCCAAAACTATAGTTGCAATTCAAAAAGCAATTTTAAAATCAAATACTCTGACACAATACAGTCCAAAAACTATCCCTAATTGCTGAGGAATGACAGGAGAAAAATATTAAATGTTTTAGTTTTACATAATTAAAGCCTTACCCTAGTGTAAAAGGGGAAAACTTTGTGTGAACAATGAAAACACCATGTTTCACGATGCATAACACACTTGAGTCTGATCCACAGTGCATCAGGCATCCACTGCAGTGAGTAAAGTAACAGCACTCCAAGAATGTGCAAGTTGTATGTTCAGAAGGTGAACTTCTGTGGTAGGGTCTTCAATGCAGCCCATGGAAGTACATCCAAAAAACCTGCTTCAGTATGGCTTTGACTTTGAATTAAATGTTGATTGTTTCACATCCAGAAACCTTTCACGTTTTACAATCCACACCTCTAAGTTCATGTCCCACAGCTGAAGACCCTGGGCCACTTTCTCTGGTCTTCTATACCAGCATTTCTAAAGCTTCTTTGAAGCCAGAATTTAACTGGTTCTTTTTCTTTGGGGTTGGTCATCAACCTATTTCTCCTTTGCATACATCCTCAACTCACTCTATTTCAGGATTTCTTAAGTTTCAGTCCTCAGTAAACACAACTCTCTACCCATTAAACTGCCATATCTAAGGAGGTGAACATGACTACAGGACTCACTCATGTGACAGATATTTTCTACCACCAGGCATGCTGAAGTGGGTCAATCTACTCAATTATTTTTCAAAGATAATCTACCTTCATGTTTCACCGAATTCCTTTGTTCTCCTTCAAACTTGAAAGATTATTTGCGTCGCTAACCACACCCACTGCATGCCCCATTTAAATTCAGGAGTGTCTGCATATCTATTCAAGGCATACAACATAAGAAAGATGGTTCCAGAAACCCTTAGGAACATCACATATGAGAATCTAGCACTTGAGTCAGATAATCACACACTTGCAACTTCTAAAAATAGAGGTAGTTGTTTGACAGGCAAAATGATACATTAGAAGAAAAGTTATAAAGGCTTGGGTTCAAACTGTAACATAGTCTCTTACTACTTGATGACCTTTACCATCTTTTCTAAGTCTTCAGGCCCCATATTTTCACTTCTATGAACAGAGGTCATCATACTTAGGTTACAGATCACTCTTAGGACATTACTAAGTGGCATCAAGTACTCATGAGAGCCAATTTGCATGCCTATATCTTATACAAACCATTCTACTGTTTTTCTGCTTTGCATTTCCCAGGGAGAAAATCTTCATGACACAAATTCCCTAACAGTGAACCCATCCATCAAAAGCAAATAGATATAAGCAAAGAAGCATTTTTTACAATTATATGTTGGTGTTCATTTCAATTAGAATTCTTAGGTTTTATCGATAACTATACTCTTCCTGGCCATCTGAAACATTGGTATAAATTATAATTGGGGTCAGTTTTTTATGGATCAATAAGTGATTATAGTATGGTATCATGGGATATTCTGATTGATGTATACATTGTATAATGATTAAATTAAGTTTTACATGTATGTCCTCAGTGATTTATCATTCTTATGACTAGTAATTTACAACATGAGTCAGAAATAATGGACCAATGTCCTTTTGTATCAATTTCCCCTGTCATTGTTTATCTCCATCCCATAGGCCACATCACTCTAGTATTGCCTGGTGTTTGTTTTACTGTTTTTGCCTAACTATACATCCACCTGGCTGACAAGTTATCCTGTTCCTACAATTCCAGATCATAGTTACCAGAAGTAGCCACTTCAGCCACGGTAGGGATAAAGGATGGACACAAAGACATTTCCCATAGGACCTGTAAAGTTAGCTACTTGGAAATGCTGTCAATGTGGAGAACCAGAAGACCTTATCCACACCTTGATGCCTGGTGTTATCATATTGTGATAGACAACTTTAAAAGACAGCATAAATCTTCCAAGCTACTATTCCTTCTACAAATCACAGATTTCTTTCTTTCTCAAATTACAGCCTCTACTCTTGCTTAATTTTCATTGTCCTAATGATTCATTATGTAGCTTCATTTCAAAGTGACAAGGGGGAACAAGAAAGGACCCCTGGCTAGTACTCCACAAACTCATATCTTAAGGAAGAACTTATTCATAATAAATGTTAATAAAATGCAAGTGCAGATTGCTAGATAATATTGCAATGCATCTATATGTAGATAATCAGAGAGATGCTGCTACAGCAGCAGATAAATCTGATTTTATTTATGATTAATATTTAATGTTTCAATTTCAGGTAATTTATCATCAGTAAAACGTCTCTGATTGAAGCTGACCTCAATGTTTCTCTTGGTCCAGTAAGAACATAAATAAATATATAATTGAAAATATGAAATATATCTAATTTTCTTGATATGCTGAAAGTTAAAGAATCATCATGATGAGTAATGCTACTTAAATAAATATAGCACATCTCTGTTTAGTCTCAATACTGTCAGATGGGTCAATACAAGCAAGGATAAACAAAGGAAGTGTAGGGTGCTAATTTAAATTCAGCTTTTACTAACACATCTTTCTGTAGCTCCAATAAGTAACCATGCATTTAAAGAAAAAAGTCTGCAATAAAGAAGAAAAAACACACAGAGGAAGCGCTCATCATGTTCTTTGACATCTGTCAGACCATCTAATGATGCTACGGTTCAGGGATGTGAGTGGAGTCATAGCTCGCAAATCAACTCTTGGTTATATGACAGTTCAGAGACCATGACAGCTGTGTGTTTGTTATTTTAATTGATGGTAACGATGGGCAAAATAGATGCACTTCATTTCCATTTAGCTAATGTGGAAAGTGCAAATTCAAATATCTTCAAGTATGAGGAAGAAAATACACCCACATAACCCACAACAGTGGGGAACTTTGTGACTAGGAGAGGGCCCATCACCTGTAAAAGAGCTAACATTAAAGCACATATCAACATCTGCAGTTATGAATCTCTTCAGTCTTAAGCCTTTTACTGCTCAGGCTGCATTGTTCAGTTCTGCACACTTATCTGACTTTAGACTGAGCTGGACATTCAGGGTCAGGTACTGCTGGCAAAGATCATGCAGTGCTCACTGCAATGCCTATCATTTCCTGGTCTTTTCTTATAACTAAGTGATACTAAGGAGCAGAATTAAAGGTGTAATTGCCAAGTCATACTAAAACATAAGTCACAAGGTACTGATACTCAACCCAATAGAGAATGAATTAGAGTAGAAACAAAGTCTTCAGTGAAATATTAGATGAGAGAAACAAGAGACACCAACCAGAGAATCTTAGATTGTGAATATGTAAACAAACCAAAGAAATAGACTCTTGTTAAAATATTTAACTGAATTTTTAAAGTCATCTCACAAAATATTTTAGCAAGTAAAGTCTTTCTGATTCTCTTTTCACATTTATATATCGGTTATTTTGGGAACAAAAAGTATGTTTATTCTGAGGGTGTGGAAGTCAGAGAACAGCTTGCAGAACATCATGAGTTCTGTCAGTTCTCTCCACCACAGGGGTCCGAGGAATTGAACTCAGGCCCTTGGAGCTTGGTAGCAAGCTCCTTTAACCACTGAGCCATCAACAGCCCACATTTCAATTTTTAGTGTCTTTTTGAAGCAAAGAGTATTTAAGTCACCTTGGGTCCTGGAGATCTCTCTCATGATGCTTCCATAATAAAATTGTCTCATGGAAAGCAAAATACCTGCCGTGTGAGCTCTGCCTCCAACAAAGGCTGGCATGAGCCATTAAGCTGCTTCTTTAGGTTGTGAAATGTATTTTGCATATTGTGTAATCATACAGTCTAAAAATTGTTCTGTTCTTATTTTTCTTACTTTTTAATTGTTTTCATAATTACATCAGCAAATGTTTAGAGGGTGGATGTCAGTAATACACAGGATTTTTAAAAAGCAATCATATAAAAGGGAAATGAAAGTTGTCCAGAAGTGAGTTCTGAATTGAGACTAGAGTAAATTATCAGCTGAGGTTCTACTCACATCTTAGTATCCACAGGAATGCTCCTTACAGACATCAGAGGAGTGGACGACAGCACGCATCTTCTTCCATCCAATTCAAACCTCTCATTCATTGATACACGTTGATACTCTGCCCCATCAGCTTCCACCTCCCACCCTTCTAACAGCAATGCTGACTCATGCTCACATCTAGGAGGCTGTATTTACATGCTGGCTCTCAATACTCCAAGGCTTTTGTATACCAGAGTGCTCATTGAACAGTCTCATGTTTCTGTTACAACACCTCTCCAAGAGACCATCACACATTATTCAGACAGAAAAATCTAAAAATCTGCTATGTTAAAGGCTTTGTCTACAGCTACACAAGCAATTTCCTGTTGAAATTTTGTTAGGAATTTTCCAAAGGAAAATACAGTTTTTAAAATCCAAAATTACAAACAAATACCAATATGTTTCCTAAAATCTCTCCTGGACACAATGGCTTTAATCTTTTAAATCCAGTCAAGAAAAGTGGCCAAGTAAACAAAATGGAGAACGACATACACAAACAAGCTCAACTGTATGTGGCTCCATTGGGTATTTAGAACATGGGGCATAAAACAAGTACATGAGTGATGTAAGAGTTCTTATGTGATAGAGCTTAGCGTGAAATATCCCCACAGGCTCATACTTTAGACACATGATCACCACTTGATGGAGCAATGGGAGGAATATGTGGAACCTTTAGAAGACAGTCCCTTAGGCAAGGGAACATCAAGTTCTATATCCTGTTCCTGCCTTGTCCACAGAGATAGGAGCTAGCATCCACACACTTCTGCTGCCCCAGGCTGTACCCACCACCATGCCTCAAAGATGCCTTCACACCTGGATGAAAAGACCCAGTTTTTCCTTATGTTGCTTTTTGACAAATACTTGGCCACGGGGGGGGGGGGGTACCATAAACTAATGAACATTATAATTGTTAGGGTCTTGGAGAAGTCCTACAAAAGACCACAGTCTACATATGCAATCAGCAAGAGCATTTATTATCTCGAGAAAGATTCCAGCATGCTGGGGCAGACCATCCTACACAAAGGGAAAATGGTGGCCACCCTGAGAGAAGCTCACAGGCTCCTTTTAAGCACAGCTAAGGGGAGTTCCTAGGGCAGCTAGGTCATTTCAGATATGATTAGTTTAAGCAAGTGGCAATAATAATAGTACATTATAATTGGCTAGCGCTAGTCAGGGGCTGGTTAAGGCTACAGCTTTTCCATTTGGGGGCAGGCCTGGACAAGTTCCAGGCTTTGTCCTTGAGCTGCTTTGGGGGCTGGCTCAGGCCTAGTACTGCATGTACCAGGCCTCCTCATCCTTGCTGTCAGGGTGGTGGAGACTGATTGTTCATTGTTCATGACTCTTTCAGAAACTGCTTGCTCAGTCTCAGCAAACTGAAATTGAAGCCTGGTCTCTGAGAGAAGATCAAGCAGCCTGTTATGGTGTCTGCTTAATCCTTTCAGTAGTAATATAACTGAGTACTCAAATAAATAAATACATGAAATCTTGATATTCATTTCTTAAGAACAACTTCAAAGCATATGAAGAAACCTCCCAAGGAAATAGAATAGAACTTTCCGTTCTGAAGTTTGGACTTCACATATTGACTTCCCTCCCCTATGAAAGGGGCACAAAAATGTTCATGGTAGAGAAATCTGAGGGAGTCTAGATGAACATCAGCAATGAGCATTCATGTTGAAAGCCTATACCCCCAATACTGTTAAAAATGGAGCCTTACTCTGTGCTGTCTTGCCCTGAGCATAGAGAACACCAGTGTGTGGGAACAAAAACCTCTGACTCTGTGCAAAGGCATCTTCCAATACATGTGATGATACTTGTCACAACTTTCAAGATGGTCACAAACAAGGAAAGTCTAAGTGGTTTCTGCAACTTTGAGAACTTTAATTAATAAATGCACAAGAATATCTTTTAAATATTTGTGACAAATGTTAGATGCTAGTGAAAACTTGAACCAGTAAAAAGAGCATGAGAACTTTGGAATGCTTTCACAATTATTCTATAAATATAAAAATTCTAAAACTCTTTATCAAAAACATCCATAGTCATTGTTTCCAAGTAGCTAATGGCAAAAGAACCACTGGAAATAGATATCACCTAGTAAGCCAGATCAAACAAGTCCCAATGTAATTGTGATTAAGGGAGACATACCACATACTAAGCTCTTTTTCTGACTAGTTATCACATCAGGCCCCTATTTATGTCCAGAAAAAAAAAAGTATTGATTGAAATTCTGAATCATTCTACAGTCAAGTATTCAAGGATTAAAGCTTATAAGATCTATTATAAGGTTTTATGTTTCCAAGCTATGGTTTCAATTAGGAAAATGAATATTTGATATATAATAATTGAGCTGGGGTGATAACATTCCTTTAAATTTGCTCTTGGGATTTTTCTGGTCACTCTGCACTGACATCTATTCATTCAATTTGCCTAAAAAAAATAAAAAATAAAGAAAATGCTTCAAGTTCAAATAAGAAGAGGAAAATAATATATTCTTCCATCTATTTATTTCTCTAAATTGAACATAATAAAAAAATTCAGTGACATGATTGCTCAGGTAAAAAGGTAAGGCGTTTATATAATGAAAAGCTGGGATGGTGGTCCGGTGGGTGAAAGTGCCTGAAGACCTGTGTGTGGATCTCCAGAAACCACACATAAGCTGGAAACTAAACGTTGCCATCTGATCTTAGGCATTGCCTGTGTGTACCCTCTGCAGCAAACACACACACACCCACAAACACACACACACTGAAATAAAGTTAAAAAATTTATTTAGTGCAGCATATTAACTAGGAAATGACACTCCCATTTTTGTTGCTATATCGCTACTGCCTAATAATCATCATATTTCTAGCACGTCTTAAGGTCTATCTAGTACTATACCTTATTTCTAGGTTCTGTAATGGTAATTTAGATGTGTGTTCTATGAAGTGAATTGATAGATACTATCCTTCACTAAATAACAAATTACTCTAAGATGTAGGAGTTTAAGTTAAAAGACATTTATTATCCCACAGGTTCTGAGTGAGGTCTAAGAAGTGGAATAACTGGGTGGTTATGGCTCAGGGTCTTTCAGGAAGCTACAATCAATTTGTTTTGTCATGCAGGGCTGCATTCCACCCTAAGGTCCAACAGGGAGCAATCTATCTCAGAGTGCCAGGTGTGCGGCTGTTGGCAGGGCTCAGAAGACACCTGGAGACTGCTCACTCCTGATGAGGTCTCCACAATCTCTCTCCATAGTATGGCTGCTGACATGCCTAAAGCGTGTGTGTGTGTGTGTGTGTGTGTGTGTGTGTGTGTGTGTGTACATGTGTGTGGAGAAAGAGGAAAACACTCATATTGGAATCATCATTTTTCACCACATATCTTGATGTGGCAGTCCATCACTCTTGCCATATTCTCTGTTAAAGTGACAACACACTCAGTTCACACTCAAGAGGTAGGTGTTGCACAAAGGCATTAAATCAGGATATGGGGACCCACAATGGGCAGCTAAGACCTCAGCCTTTCTTCTGAATGAACTAGAACAAAACAGAAAACAGGAATTCAGTTTTCAGGATACTATAAACATTTCTAACCAATCATTGTTTTCAAGCACAACCAAAAATGCTGTCAAAATTGTCCACAGTCTATCAAGAATTGAACAGAAGTAGAAGGAAATAATTATAGGGAACATATAGATTGTAGTAATGACTAGGGTGACTGCGTGAGTTATCAGTAAAACCAGGGAGAAAACCCAAATTCCATATGATAGAACAATCAATTTTATTGCAAGTCCCAGCACTTGCATGTGCAGAAGGGATGGGGTGCACCCATAATCTGCTATTGCCACTAATAGTTATCAGTGCTGACAGTATAACACAGCACACAGTCCTGAGTCTACACTAAGTCTTCGGTGGCACAGCTTAAAATGAAGCTTCCTCCCTGGGGGTGCAGAAGGAAAGTGTTCTTCCCACACTCTTCCAGACTGTGATAGAATTGATTTTCTTGAGTCACTAGGACTGTTTCCTTACAGACTGTCATCTAGAGGTACTCCCAGCTTCAAAGGCTGTTGAATGTTCTTGGTTCTTGTCATACTTCCTCCATATTCAAAAAAAAAAAAAAAAAAGATCGTGCGTCTGCTCCTCCTCATACTTTGATCTCTGCTGCTTCTTTCTCTTGCATCCCTAGTCTTCTTGGCTCTGCTCTATCTCTTTCTAAGATTTTATGAAGTTATATAAGCCACCCCAAACAGATCTGTGTGATAATCTTCCCCCTTTTAAAGCCTGTCTCCTGAGGTCTATCTGTGGTGTCTTCAGCAAAGAACCTTGTCCACTCACAGATTTGTTTCCAGGGTTTGAATATAACTGTCTTCACTAGGGGCATACCAGTATACTCCAATATCTAAGCTTCTGCCTGGAACACCCCAGAATAGTCTGGAAAGGTGTTTAGGAGGATAAGAACATTATTTACACATGAACAGTTACTAAGAATGTGGCACATGGAAAATGTATGCTATGTGTCTGTTTGGCATATTTTGTACCTAATTAAAAATGAAAGGAAAATGTAAATAGGATCCAGTTAAAATAGTAAGAAACACTTAAGCACACATGTATTAAAATATTTTCATGCCCCACTTTCCAAAGCTGATAGAGCAAGTTCTTGTTGAGGCCAAGACTCTGATTGCTGTGATCTAGAGTCTTTCTTACAGACACAGGCAAAGAGGGCAGAGTGACTTGGCAAATGATGTGTTCTTCCTTCCAGTCACAAGGGGCAGCCTCCCTCTTTCACACACCGCATCTGATTTTTCTATTCAAAAGATTTTGTTATTATTCTACGACAGTTACTTTTTCTTTTTCTGACAGTGCACAGGTCTATTTTCTTTGATTATCTAGAAAATTTCTACAACTAAAGTTTACTAGAACATTTAATTTACCGACCTCTGAAACTCAGATAAAATGAGAATTTGTTGTTGTGATTAATACTCATTGTGCAGATCGCCTTTGGTCTGAAGCTCTTTAAATTGATTTCTTTTTCAACATTACACCATGATTTAGATCCAACTTGATTGCTGTATCTACAACCAGCTGGGTTCAAACATTTTAGTTGCCATAAAAGTGGTAGTTACTGAGACACACTTTCAAGCCTATTGTACAGGGCAGTATTTTAAAATGCACTTTCTTCTTCTTCAAAAAAAAAAAAAAGGCTCAAATTTGCCCTAATTTGATTCTTACAATGTTCCAACTGACAAATTCCATCTTGCTTTTAGTTAATCAACTCCAGTCATTCCTCATGTTTAAAAAAGTGCGCAAATGTCATATGTCTGTCCTTTGCTTCATCAAGTGAGCTTTTCAGAGGCTGAGTTGGGGCCAGAGGCACAAGGTCAGAGACTCTCCTTTCACAGACCATGGTACACCTTCATTGCCCAACAAGAAACAATAATTCTTCGCCTTTCAGCATGACTTGGCCACATTTGATGTGCCAGTCTGAGGGACGTTCAAATGCTAGTGAGCAGAGAATCAAGCAGTCATATGTGACTTTTATGCTACAACTGATAGAGCCTAGAAAAGATCCTTTGCTGTATTAGGTTGGGAAAAACACTCAGTAAACTATACATGGAACAAAAACACAAGGGATGCAGAGGAGAGGGAGAAGGGGAAGGGGAGGGGAAGGAGGAGGAAACTGTTCATTGGGGTGTTTTTTAGAAAAATATCTTTTTTAAAATTATTGATATCATGAAAACAAAATACAGTTGACAGTGTGAATAATTGGAAGAGCTACACAAGCATGGTTGAGAATGTTACTTTTACTTGGAAACTGACCTATTATATTTACATGAACATCTGGAGCAGATTCTCTAAATTCTTCGAAACAGATGGACATGAGAAAAAAGAGCCTGTGATTACAAAGCCCTGTGCTGATTGAGTCAGCATGTGGTCCATTCCAATGACTGCTGATCTTTATTAAGTATAAAACACTTTTGCAAATCAAATCTCTTTCCCTGATATTTCACTCACCAAGGAGACAGTATGGCTACTCTGGTAATAAACAGAGCATTCCAGAAACTAGAGCAGCATCCTGCCTGCACATGATGTGTTCCTAGTTCTAATCTGAGGCTACCTTTCTCTGAACCCCCAGTTATATCTGTCAAGGGAAGCAGTGCAGCAGAGGTTTACCTCCTCAGAATATATAATATGTATGTCCATATGCATTTATGCATGTAAATAACAAAGTGATTACACATAGAGATGAATCTTATTTGGATACCATTTCCACATTCTGATTCATTTCGGCTGACTCGGTGCCTCCTACTGCCCTTCACCCATCCTGAAGTCACATTGTCACGCTCACAGAGCTCCACAAACAGTCACCCTTAAGTTGCCAAGCAACCACAGATTTTCTGTAAGTGCCATCATCCTGTGTATTTCAACTGCAGTTGGTCTCTTTTCTTTGACTGTTCAAAGTCTAGAAAAATAAGCATATGTCAAATGGAAAGAGCTCTGCATATTTTAAAGGTGGGCACTGGCAACAGTGGACAAAAAAAACAGGGACCTTGAGGGGCATTGTGTCCTCATGGATTCCTCTCCCCAAACACTCACAAAGAGATACCGACAACGTGATGTCAGTGGATGTGTGACATTAACCGCACAAGGCACATAGATGTTTACTCCTGTGGATTTTCTAACAAATACTCCAGACCCTCAGTGTGGGTGAACTTGACTGCCCCCTGGTTGAGATGCACCTTGAATGGGCCAAATGGCTTTGGTTTCTTGAGAAAAGTATTGAAAACTTGGTCAGTGCTTGCATTTGGCATCACTTCACTAAGAGAGGATGAAGCATGATTCCTTATGCTGGCCTCAGCGACCAAGATTTGTGGAGAAGTTACTGAAAACACTGAGGGCTTATTGGACATTCAGGAATAATGTGGTACACATACACAATGGAGTACTAGTCAGCAGAGAAAAACAATGACATCATGAGGTTTGCAGGCAAATGGATGGATCTAGAAAAATTCATCCTGAGTGAGGTAACCCAGGCTCAGAAAGACAAAAAAGGTTATGTACTCACTCATAGGAGGATACAAGATGTGGAACAAGGATGACTGGACTGCTACTCACAACACCAGGGAGGCTACCTGGAAAACAGGACCCCAAGAAAGACATGAGGATTGCCCAATGATGGAGAAATGGATGAGATCTACATGAACAACCTGGACATGAATGGGAGCAATGAAGGGCGAGGGTGGAGGGAAAGAGAGTGGGAGATCCCAGCTGAATCAAGAACAAAGAGGGAGAATAAGGAATAGGAGACCATGGTAAATGAAGACCACATGAGAATAGGAAGAAGCAAAGTGCTAGAGAGGCTCACAGAAATCCACAAAGATACCCCCATAATAGACTGCTGGCAATGGTCAAGAGACAGCCTGAACTGACCTACTCTGGTGATGGGATGGCCAAACACCCTAATTGTCATGCTAGAAACCCCATCCAATGACTGAGGGATCTGGATGCAGAGATCCACGGCTAGGCCCCAGGTGGAGCTCCAGGAGTCCAGTTAGCGAGAAAGAGGAGGGCTTGTATGAGCGAGAATTGTTGAGACCAAGGTTGGATAAAGCACAGGGACAAATAGCCAAACGAATGGAAACACATGAACTATGAACAAATGGCTGAGGGGCCCCCAACTGGATCAGGCCCTCTGAATAGGTGAGACAGTCGATTGGCTTGATCTGTTTGGGAGGCATCTAGGCAGTGGGACCAGGTCCTGTGCTCAGTGCATGAGTTGGCTGTTTGAAACCTGGGACTTATGCAGGGACACTTAGCTTGGCCTGGGAGGAGGGGACTAGATCTGCCTGGATGAGTCTACCAGGTTGATCTCAGTCCTCGGGGGAGGCTTTGCCCTGGAGGAGATGGGAATGGGGGGTGGGCTGGGGAGAAGGGGAGGGGGGCGGGAGGGGGGAAAACAAGGGAATCCGTGGCTGATAGGTAGAACTGAATGGTATTGTAAAATAAAATTAAATTAAATTAAAAAAAAGATTTGTGGAGACGTCACTGAAAACACTAAGGGCTTATTGGACATTCAGGAACAGTTGTACCGCTATACATACACACACACACACATACATACATACGTTCATACATACATACATATATACATATTACATTTATCTCATTAATTTTTTTCACATTTTCAGTGCTTTCATATGTTTGTATTTAAGGGACAGACAAAGTAATTTTACTTTTATCTCATTTTATACCTCTGGGTCAACTGTCGTCTCAAAGTGTGAAGGAAATCAGTTGGAACCAATACTTGACCCCAAGAAATCTCGAGTCTCATGTAAGTACAGAATTAGCTTTGGAAGCTGACCACCACTTCCTGGACTAAGAATGGCAGAGGTGTCCATGTCAGCCATGATGGGCATGGTGTGTGCAGCCCGAGGCCAGCAGGGCTGGTACCTGCACAGCCTTCACCAAGTCCCTGGCTCCAGAACATTCTAGATGAGTACATTTGGAGAAATGAAACATGCTCTTCTTATACCCCAGCTTTTGTACCTGAAAACAAAGATATGAAAATTACTGTCAAAGACATTGCTAAAAAACATGATAACTATCGAGTGAGAGTAGCTGGAGTGTGAGGAGTAGCACTCTCAAAGCTAATAGTCTGTCTTCCTTGTGGCTCTGTCTGTGAATTCAGTCAGGAGGCTGAAGAATGTATGAGTAGAAATCTCTTTCTTTAATCAGGATTCTGACAGGGTTTTGACTCATCTGGAAGACAAAGTAAATGTACAACTAATAAAGAGATTAAAACAGACATACAAACAAGCAAAAAACCCAAAAAATAAAAACCAACCACTCTGGTAATGGTAATTGTACCCAACTTAGACCTCATGATTTGGTATTTATTTGTTTGTTTTAAATTTTAATATTTTTAAACAGGTACAATGTTTGTTCCATATATTGACCCCAGAGTCCCATTTATGCCAAGCACATACATCACTTTAAACCCTGGGCTGGCAGGGTTTAACATGTGTTTGTGTATTCAAGTGGAGTATTGTAATTTTTACATTTTCTCATTTGAGTCATGGATAAATCAGCTTAAACTTCATTGGTTTATGTGAAATATACTAGAAAGATCTGTGCTACAGTATGTGGAATGATTATGAAGGGTCCACCATAAGTATACACTGTTGGGCCTATTCAGGATAATTCAGCCTTGAGCAATTGGAAGGATGAAGACTAGCAATGAGGCCGTGGTTCCTTCTCAGAAGCAAAGGTGGCTTCTGTTATCTCTACCTCAATGTGGGACTCAGGATCATGCAAGCTCCCTGTTGGCCAGTGCACGGATAACAGGCAGGGAGTGAAGAATCACAGATAAAACTGCCTAGAGAACCCTGAGCTAGGGCTAACTCACAAGGAGGAGACCTGAAGGCAGGAGTGAGAAGAGGAGATTTGGCTGTGATGGCCCTCACCACATGCTTTCACGAGCTCTGTATTTATTTCTACTTTTGTTTGAAATTAATAACAAGCAGCACTTTGGAATTCAACAGTCCATCACTATATGCAGTTTTAAATGGTGGTATTTTTCAAAGTGTGGAATATTTTAAAATTTTCTTTCAAGTTATATTGCTTGCTTTGTTGGCTACACATAGAAATCTATTCTTCCAACCTCCCTAATTAACATTATTGATCAGCATTAGTGAAGGTTTTTTTTCCTCTCAGCTACTCACAAATTGTATTCTGCTTTCAAAAACTGTCAAATTTACTTCACTCTTCAGTAAAATGATGATACTCAATTGAAAATGAAATCACTAAGTTTTGGTTTCAACTTATTACAATATTTGTATATTTTATATTTTAATTATCTTTCAGTTTTGTGTTATGAAAACTCACCTTTTAATAAATGTAAAAAGTATTTAAAAATACTCTAGCTTCAACAAAAGAAAACTTTGAGGTAGTTTCTGAATGTTTGGCCCTCAACTCCCAGGCCTAGGTGATCCTCCAGTCTCAACCCCCTGAGCATTCTAGCTCAGAAAGGATTGGATATCTGTATTACCAGTTAAACCATACATTTAGTTTTCAGAAATAATATGAAGTGAAAGTGAAAGAAATGTTTCCTCTGGATGTTCAGTGCAGAGCGGTCATTTTTGAAACCATATGAACACAAACAACAAATGTGGACTCAGATGATTTTATATGTATACACATGTGTGAGTGTGCATACATATGCAGGTGTGTGTGTGTGTGTGTAACAGTAAATAACCAAAGAAAAGGACGGTATACACATGTGTGTGTGCATACATATGCAGTGTGTAACAGTAAATAATCAAAGAAAAGGAGGGTATGAATTTATATAAAGTTGAGGGGATCAAGGGAAGGATTCAAGAGAGGATAAATGAGAGGAAAGGGGAGTGATAGAATTCTATTTCAATTAAGGAAATTACAAAAAAGGAAAATGTTTCCTGTTCTACAGTGTTTTAAATACAGTTAAACACACTCTTGTACTCACCTACCACATACACACACATACACAGACAGAGACTCCACACATGTAACCCCTCCACACACACACACACACATACATGGACACAAACCTCCAATAGCCAACCATGCAAAAACACAGGCACATACATATACACAGAGAGACTCTCATACACTCAATTGCACATACCCCATACACACACACACACACACACACACACACACACACACACACACACACACTATCTTAGTTAGGATTTCTATTGCTGTAACCAAATACCATGACCAAAAAGTATTTGGGGAGTAAAGAATTTATTTGGCTTATATTTCAGCATTGCTATTCATCATTAAAGGAAGTCGGAATAGGAACTCAAAAAGGGCAGAGTCACAGAGGCAGCAGCTGATGCAGAGGCCATGGAAAGGTGCTGCTTACTGGCTTGCTCCCCCTTGCTTACTCAGCCTGCTTTCTTATAGAACCCAAGACCAGCAGACCAGAAACGGCACCACCCACCCTGGGCTGGTCCCTCCCCCACTGATCACTAACTGAGAAAATGCCTTTCAGGTGGATCTCATGGGGGCATTTCCTCAGCTGAGTTTCCTCCCTCGCTGATGACTGTAGCTTGTGTCAAGTTGACACACCAAAGCAGCCAGTACAACTGACCCCTTGTCAACCTGACACACAAACACATCACTATTAAGCCAAACTATTCCTTTCTTATCCCCCCTGAAGATGTACCATTACAATCATAAATAATTTTAAAAGTACCACAGTCTCTACAAATTCAAACACATTAAAATTTCAGTCTCAGCTGGGTGGCAGTGGCACATGCCTTTAATCCCAGTGCTCGGGAGGCAGAGCCAGGCAGATTTCTGTGAGTTCGAGGCCAGCCTGGTCTACAGAGCGAGATCCAGGACAGGCAACAAAACTACACAGGGAAACCTTGTCTCGAAAAACCAAAAAAAAAATTTTCAGTCTCTTTAAAATATCCAGTATCTTTTAAATTTTCAAGCCTTTCAGCTATGGGCTCCTTTAAAAATCAAAATAAATACCTTCTTCAAGAGGGAAGAACCAGGGCACCATCATAATCTGAACCAAGCAAAACCAAACTTCAACAGTATAAATAACTCAATGTTCAGTTATCTGGGATTCACTCATGATGTTCTGGACTACTGCAAAGGACTGTATTCACTTCTCCAGCTCCAAACTCTCCAGCACACACAGCTTGTCTTCTAGGCTCTGCCTGGCCCTACTCCATTGCTGCTACTGTTCTTGGTGGTCATCCCGTGGTAATGACATCTCCAAACCAAAATGCTGGGGTCTTCTGCAACCGGGCTGCACCTTCACCAACATAGGTTTCTCCTAGGTTTCTTCCTTCATAGGCTTCTCCATGGTGCCAAGCCTCAACTCCCTTACAACTCCTTTAGTTCTGGGCCTTCAGTTGCCACTAAGGCTGCGCCTTCGACAGTGGCCTCTCCTGGCCTCTCATGGTGCCGAGCCTCAGCTGTTCTCCATGACCCCTTTATGTCTTCAAAATCAGTACCACTTGAGTGACTCTAACACATTATTAAGTCTGGCTGCCAGCACAAAGTACAAGTTTGGCTGCCTCTGGAACACAGCTTCTTTGTGCTCTGAGAAAATACTTCCCAGTTTTCAACTCAGGGATGCTGGTCTCTTCTTAATCACATGAATTTCTTAGCTCCAGATAACCTGTATCAGTTGTCCCAGTAACATACAGGTTTGACTTCAGTAGTTTTGGTATATTTAATCACAGCTGATTCTTCAACCCCAGCTAACCAGAACCACAGAATCTTAAATCAAAATGGCAAATAGTCCTGGTAAAGTCTTTAATATCCCCTCTAAAATTTCACAAGCCAGGCCTCCATCTTACGCACTACTCTCAACATTCTTATCTTCCAAACTCCTGTAGAGCATTCCACTGAAGTCTCAACACTCAATGGCATTCTAGCTGAAAGTCCCAAAGCACCAGGGTAACAGGGCATTGCTGTGACAGCCCTGACCAGAAATGTGGTGGTTTGAAGGAAAATGTGCCCCAAAGGGAGTGACACTAATGAGAAGTGTGGCCTTGTTGGAGGAAGTGTGTCACTGTGCAGGAGGACTTTGAGATCTCATATATGCTCAAGCTACACCCAGTGAGAGAGTTCACTTCCTGTTGCCTGCATATCAAGATATAAAACTCTCAGCTCCTTCTCCAACACCATCTTTGCCTGCATGCTGGCATGTTCCACTATGATGATAATGGACTGAACCTTGGAACTATAAGCTATCCAGTTCAATGTTGTCTTTTATAAGAGTTGCCATGGTCATGGTGTCTCTTCACAGCCCTAGAAACCCGAACAGAGACACCCACACATCTAAACATGCATATACACATACTCATACACATAGACAAATACACACATAAATATACACACAGAGACTCCCCACATTTAACCACACACACACACACACACACACACACACACAAAGAGACATACACACATGCACACAAGACTCCCCCACACTCAAACACACATACATATACACTAAGAGACACCCTACACTCAAACACACACACACACACAAACATTCCACACACAAACAGATATGCACATACACACATACATGGTACATCAAGTCTTAATGAATGTTGACATGTATGGGAAAAAGTTATTCCTACATAAGACATTTTCTTGACATCTGAAAATTACCCAAATATTAGTTAACAGTAAATAAAAAACGTTGATCCATTTATAAATAAATACTAATTTTATACTAAAGAAAAATAAAAATAATTAGAATCTAATATTAAAAACACTAAAATCTGAGCTAATATATTGCTTTGAAGGATATTTAAAATCTCAGACATTTATGAAAGAATAGGAGGGAGCTGGAGAAAAAGAGGTAAGACCCTTAAAAATTGGAAAGCAAAGAATAAACATTTCCAAAAGATAAAAAAAAGAGAGGAAAAAGAAAGAAACAGATGAATAGCATTAGAAGAAAAGCTGCACCTGGGTCAGCACATGCAAAATTGCCTGTCTGAAAGACAAAGATTCTGAGAGCAAGAGGTAGAGGAAACAAAAGGGAAGCCAGTTTGAGAGAAGATGTGTGAAACTCAACAATAATATTAAGCCAAGTTTCAAGCTTTACTCCAAGTTTGAAAATGCATGACGATGAGCACACTGTTGATTATCACAGTGCACAAGAAAGGCTGCCCTTGACTACTGGACTCCTCCAGAGTGAGTACTGCACACGGCATGAGGAAAAACCTGTCAGTGCCTTGGACAGACATTCGAGTGCATAAGACACTCTGTAAATATCTCTGCTGTACCTTCTTTTCAAATCTGCAGGAGTATGCACATACCCTAAAAGCACAGACTATCCTAAGAGAGTAATTTGAAGCTTAGGGAAAAATGAAAATCCTGACCAAAGCTAAGTAGAGAAGAATTTAAAGAGACACATAAACAGTGAGGAATTTGAGGCAATCATTAAAGAATATGCTCAAGTGTGTTCACAAACATTTTTATTTTCTCAACAGTGACAGATTTGGCAGTTCTGAATGACACAGCTTGTTCCAAAGAGGAAAAAAAAAGAAATATATGTCCCTTTTTTTAAGATCATAATAAGCTCATGATATTCAAAATACATGTAAATAGGGAATTGCAGAAATAAATTTCAGTTACTAATGTAAATTTCCAATGATTTCCTTGTCATTTACGTTGCTTTTTGAGAGAGGGTCCTTACTATATAGCAGAAGCTGGCTTTGAACTTTTTTTTTTTTTGTTGTTGTTGTTTTTGTTTTTTTGAGAGGATTTTTCTGCGGAGATTTGCGCCTTTCCTGGAATTCACTCTGTAGCCCAGGCTGGCCTTGAACTCACAGAGATCCACCTGGCTCTGCCTCCTAAGTGCTGGGATTAAGGCGTGTGCCACCACTGCCTGGCTAAGCCTTGAACTTTTGATCTTCTCTGTGTATTCAGATTTCAGGCATGTGCTACAATTCAAACTCTAAGGTACAATAATATTACACACACACACACACACACAGAGAGAAAGAGAGAGACAGAGAGAGAGAGAGAACATTCAGAGGTTCTGAGAAATAAATGTAATTAATGATATATAAGTCCACTATATAGAAAATAACTAAATAAGATAAAATATTTTAGAGATCTTGATAGACACTTATAGAATCATTATTGTTTGAGACACCCATGGTTTTCAGCATTGCAAATATTCTAACATATGACACAAGTCAGACTAAATATGATGCCAATAACTACCCCACAGGGATTTGGGGGGAACATGATATATAAAAGCCCCTAAATATTTTGTTTTGCATTTTATTTATTTAGTGTGTGTGTGTGTGTGTGTGTGTGTGTGTGTGTGTGTGTGCACGGCATGGCCTTGGCCTTGCTACACTGTGGTAGGAGTTAGGTCTCATCTTCCAACAGGTGGATCTTAAGACTGAACTCTGATTTTAAACTTGTTGGCAAGCATCCTCACCTGGTAACCCATCTTGCCAGCCTGAGTTCTATTGTAATAGGAAAATTTAAACAGCAAGAACAGTGAAAGCACCGCTAATGAAGGACAGTGGGGAGCCTCATGACGAATGAAATGTGAATAAAGGCCATTGCAAGTGGAGATGTCAGCAGACTGATAAACACACTACCACACCTACAGCAGACAGATGCAAAACTCTGGGAAGTTACCAAAGGAACGCAAAGAATAGGAGCTAGTTACTGTCCCGAAGCTCCAGCATCTGTATGTTAGAGAAAGGTGAATAAACTCAGTCAAAGAACGAAGTTGACAAAAACATGAACATTTTAGCTTGAGAATTATTGCCCTGGCTGTGTAACTACCAATCGCATAGACCCGCTAAGTTGCATCCCTTCTTGACTTTTCACTGTGTAAATGGAGCCTGGGAGGCATTTCAGAGAAAGAGGGGTGCTGGGCATAATTGAGCACTTTCTTGGGAAAGGAAGTGATGATATTTTCAAGTGCTAGAGTAATCTCAAATGGGTCACAGGGAAGTAAGGACGCTTTTTATTGAAAAAATGAAAACACGAAAAACATCATGGATAATTTTGTATTTTTTTTTATCTAGATAATTGCCTGCCTTGCACAGAAAACAAAAGGCTTGGAGTTTTTAAAGGAACTGTTGGGCTTTTTCTTCAGCCTTGAGCAAGGTATCATGTCACGTTAACACAACAGTATCTGAAAAAGCACATCCACTTTGTGCTGTGAACATCTGGACTTTCACAAAAAACCACCAAACTTTCAGGAGAGATTCTCCCAGGTCAAGCTCAGCCACACTCCCTCGGTTTGCATTGTTATGATCATAGTCACCAGTTACAAAGTCAAAGCTGTACCCTCTACCAGTCTACTAATTTTTTTTTTTCTTCTGAAATCTTTTAAACATGTTCTTGTCTAGGAATGAATTTGTGAAAATGACCTTATTCGGTAAGTGAAAATAGCACTCATTAAAATGCCACTGGGGAAGTCTCAGTAGGGTGTGATCTGAAACTCAGAGTGACCTTCAGGCAGGGAAGGCTGCAAGGAGGGCAGCAGCATTATTCTCATGAAGCCATCGCAGGGGTCAACTAAATACTGCAGAAATCATCTCAGTTAGCATGGGTGCTACTCTTTAATTATACTCATAAAGCTAAAGCCTGGAGCACAAACATCTAATAAGGAGCTGAAAAAATGGCTCAGGCTAAAGAGTTATACTGTACCAGCAGAGGACCTGAGTCCAGTACCCACTTCTTATGTGTCACAGTCACTAAATCAGGCACTAAATCACATGTGCACACACACACACACACACACACACACACACACACACACACACACACACGTAAAATAAGTTCTCAAATCCAGAAATTGTATTATAACACAATAAAAGTCAAATATGAGTTGTGCAGTACTGCCAAGTTTTCCAAAGTTCCTATCAGCCTAGCAGGGTCAGAAAATATACAACTTTGTAAAAACAACAATAGAAAAAGACACAATGCCAGATAAGTGTTATCTGTAGAGGGGGCATTTATTAGGGATGCTCCAGGGCCATCAAGAAGGGCTTGCTGTGTCCAAAGCAAGAGGTTCAGCTGTGGTAGGTGAATTAGACACTTTCCAACAAAACAAAGGATGATGGCATGTTTTAGTGGCCAGGACTTTCTGCTTTATTATTCAATGCCCTATGTCAGTAACTCACCATGTACTAGGAGCAGGGACAGAGGATCCAGAAAGAAGGAGCATTTAAATTATGTCTGCAGTTAAGAAAGTGTTTGCTTTCTTTTGCAACAAAGAATAAAATTAAACATAAACTAGAAATTTGAAGGTATATTCTTCAAAATATTCATAAGATTAAAAATGCAGAACTGTGATCACTGGTTCAACTGAAGAGCGCTGAAAGGGGAGGAAGGGACACATGAGATAAGACAACCGAGCACAGTGGAAAACGCCGGAGTTAAATAAGGCAGCACAGGGCGGGCGTGGTGCCACACCCGGTGAAGTGGTTACAGAACTACAAAGGAAGCTTTTGGCATTTCCCTATCTTCCGTGGCAGAGATCAAAACGCGGATCCTGAGCACCACAGCAGACTGCTTTACCACAGTGCTATATCCCTAACCCCAAACCTTCAATTTTGCAAAAGTCAGTATGAACTATAAAAGTCTTCATTTCACTCCATCTCCCCACCACTTGTTGGAAGGTGCTCCTGGACTCAGGTTTCCCCTGAGATGAGACCAGCATCATGGAGCACTGGAGAGTAAAATACCGGACCATTGTCTCTAGAGCCAAAGGAACTTTCAAAACTTTCGGCTCCAGCTGTGGCGCTTCCTCCAGGGGTTCAGGCCAGTGGGAATAGCGGCCCTTTCTGAGTAGATGTGTCACACAGCTTTTATTTACCCAGTTCTTTCAGAGACAAGAGAATCACCATACAAGCAGCAAGTGGTCCTCAAGTGTGACATGGCCACTTCTCCAGAGATCTGCTTTCTTACTCTATTATTGATTTTAACTTTAGGAAGGGTATTCTAGAATGCTTAAGGTCCTGCTAAAAATGAGGTATTTGGGATCAAGTGATAAAATAATCACTAGTATTGTAGACTTCAGGAACCAGTGGTCTCCAGGATTCCATCAATAGAATCTTCACCTGTGAGACGGTCAAAACTAAGAAGGGGAAAAAGTAACGGGGTCCAAAGGATGACTTTTAGAATAGCTTTCTATTCTGGATACATTTTACTGTAATGACCAAGTTAATCTTGCCTTGATTAGTGTGACCATGAAAATAATTATCATTTATATGTAATTTTAAATCTTAAAAGCCCTGTTAAAATGTCCTTTCCTGCTCCGGGTCATGCAGTGTTGACTAGAGTAATGAATTCATTACAGCAGTCTGATTTCTTCCTGGAGTCTATAAATGTAGACCGTAGAACACACCCATGGGCTAATATTAGCACATGGACTGTGGGTTGAAAATTTAATGGGTCTTTCTGATAATTAATATTTTAAAAATTTAGTTTCTTTGTGTTTTTAGTGTGATATATAGGGAGACAGCTCAGCAATTTATGAATATTAAAAGTTTTTACAAAGAAAAATTTCATCTTTCCTAGAACCATTTCATTGCACAGTAAGTACTTTGTAGTGGTCAATTCCTCAGGCACCACCTAAATTTAAGGTCCTTCTATTTTGTTTGGACAATATGAAACAATTTTTTTTCTCACCAAATTATTTTGAATAGATTTGTGTTTATTTTCTAAAATATAATGTGTTTATATCTGCCAATGTTTTAGTATTGTTCATTCATAAATTCGTGTAAGATACTGAAACTAAAGGCAGGTTTTATTTAATATCCCTAACTGCATTGTATGAAGAGTCAGAAAAGCCATCTGTTCCTATAAAAGGGCCCTGCCTGATGCCACTTTAAATTGTTTTGTTGGGAGCATTATCCTTGTGAAATATTGAAAGTGAAACTGTGCATATCCAATGAAGACGAAGACAACCAGAAAATACTCTGAGTCATAGTGAAAATCTACAGCCTCCTCTCTGAAACGGGTGACTTCTGGACTGTGGCTCCCCAAATACTCATGGATACAGTAGCAATTGCCTTACTCATGATGGGTCTCCTGAAGCACTGCCTGGGCCAAGGACACAGGAACCCACAGAAAAGGCCTGGGAAAGAGTCCATGGAAGTAAATTGATTGAGTCACTCAGAGTCTCAGAGTTGAGAGTTTTCTCACCTCTCCCAGGCTCTCCTACTCTCAGCAGAATGAGAGAGTCCTGCAAAGTCAAGAGAGCACAACAATTACACAATCATTGCATTCTTCTGGGAGACTGCACACCTGCAGAGACCTTTATTCCCTATCCTTGCTTTTAATGCCGAACAGAAAGTCTTTTGCATGATGTTGCCTGGTCTGTGGCCAAACAAACTTTGTTCCAGGCCCTGTGTGCTCTCTGGCCAGATAGAGTTCACCTGAAAGCTTTAACCACACCCCTGAAAGTGTCCATCTTCCCTTATAGAAAAGGGGCAAGTTCAAGGTTCCTGCTTGCTAGCAAGCAATTGCAGTGCTTGTCTGGAGGTGTATACTAAAACTATGTGTCTTTTTCTCCTAGGCAGTTTATTCAGTGAAGCTTCAGAGAGCAGATGGGAAATTTGTCTCCTAAGTGCTCATGTGTTTCATCCAAATAATATGACTTTATGAAAAATTTGTAGAATTCACATACAAAATAGCTAATTATAGATGTGATAAAATGCTTTTATGGATTTATTTTTAAAATAGGTTTAGAAACATAACTGAATGTTCATCTTTTATGGAATCTTGGCCTGAGGCCCATGATGCTTGAGACGATACGAACACCAAGTGCCTGTTTAATCTATAAAAAGAGAGTGAGCGCTTTCCTGATTCTGAGGGCACAGAGGTTCGGCTTCCAGACTTGACTGAGAAGACTCATTTCTAGTTCTCTAAGAAAGTGTGCTTTGTGGAACTCCTCCAGGGATGGTGTTTAATCATTTTGGGGCTGAGTCTGGGAAATGGTTTTCTCCAAGTATCCAACCATCTTAGCATGAGAGGTCTGCTGACTTGTTACAGGACAGGAGGGTAGCTGGATGATCCTGGGGTCCAACATTGGTGACATGAGAGATAAAGCTGTCATTAGTGATCCAGAGTCTGCTACTGTGACCCCAGAGGATGTGATTTCTGGAATATGATTAAACAGGGCCATACCATATAATAGGTAGTAGAAAATCACGATATAAGCACAGCTTCTAAATGGACATGTTTCTTGTACGTAATAGCTTAAAGTTGTTGACTGTGTTTGACAGTGAAGGGTTAAGATATATATGTCCGCAGATCTTTGCCCCATCTGCCTTCCGGCCCATCTTTTATACAAAGGCCACTGGGTGGTTAAGAGAATCTAGTGCTGGTGTCAAACAGTTCTGTGCCATAACTTCCTGTCTTATACTATTGGAAGACTTATTCTCTCAGTGCTATAGTTTCTTCATCTATGAAATTATATTAATAATTACTTACCCTATATGGTTACTGTGATTATATATGAAGATAGTAGATATGAAGCCTTTATTGTGATATGTGAAATACATCATAAAGAAGGGATTATTAATATTCTAAAATTACCCTTGCTTTTTTCAGAATCTACACTCACAATTCTTGCACTTTACAAGTTGTAACTTTGACAGTGTTATACTGGAGAGTTATAGAAAGGGTTCTGACACCCCGCAGAGGACATACCTGACCTACTTCCACGCCTGCATGGGACAGAGCTGGACTCCTCTGAGGTTCTGAGATATAGAAAGAATAAGAAAAAATGACATAAAGATGCTGAGTGGATCAAAAGGTGTTGCAAGTGAAGGAAGAGAGTAGATGGGGGAGTCATGCAGTGCAGTAGAAAAGGGATATTCATGCAAAATGTCACATGATTAAGTTTGGAAGCCAAGTGGAGGACCCATATAATATAAAACAGTAGGGCTCAGCTGAGGAAAAAGCGGCCAAGCCCTGGAAGACATCTGAAGACAGTGTAGGAAAGCACAAGAGGAGAGAGCTTGAGCTAAGGATTAACAGCATTTGCTTGTGCAGGATCCATGTGGGAAGCAGCCATGATGGAGGAAGATGCAGCAGCCAAAAGCTGTAGCAGCGAAAATACAAAGTAAAAAACACACAGTACATAGAACTCAAAAAAAGAAGGTATTGGATCATTGCAAAGCTGCTTACAAGGATGAAAAGTTAAGTGCACAGGAGATGTAAATAGTCAGCACATGTGTTTCTAGTACACTAAAAACCATTTTCAAGATAGTAAGTCTTTAGCAAAACTATGAAGACTATGTGATTACTGAAATACTCAGAAGTCCACAAACAAAGTTTAACTAGAGGAAAATATGCTTCTAACAACCCACAGGCCAAAGAAGTCAGAAGGAAATTTTGTGTAACTGAAAAGCAGTAAAATGTGTGAAAGCTTGAATTAATTAAGAATGTGTGAATTCTGTAATTCATATATTTGAAAGGAAGAAATGCTTGGAATATTTTATTCATTGGTCATTTAAGTAAAAAAAAAAAGAAATAATCAATAATTAATAATTGGAATGAAGCTCAGTTTGTATGAGTGCACAGCCTGTGTATATCAGGCCCTGAGCTGGGGGCCAAAAGAAATAGCCACCAAAGTAACCCAAAGCCACATGGAATAACTAAAGTAATAAAAACAGAAACAGAAATTAATGAAATAAAAAGGTAATCACACCATAAGGAAAAAACTTCAAGGTTGTTTAGCTTTATGGTGTGACTCCACAGACAGGAGAGAAAAATAAAGTAGGTAAGAACAAATTTGGGGATAAAACGTCTATTAAAGACAACATTATATTTTGTTCAATTTTCTAAGCTTAAAGTCTGAAAATAAAGACATAGTCCACGACAAACACCACCTTCTAAAATCTGAATAAGAAAATAGAATAACAACTGTGAATATATCAGAGGTTATAGACTCCTGGTATATAGATATCATATTACAATTAAATTAAAAGATACCAATCCTTATAGAAAATGTGGAAGATTAGCATTCTTTGTGTTTCTGGAAAGCATTCAAATTTGGTTGCACTTGATGTAATTATCTGATAGTTTTCATTGGAAATAATATACACATAATCTATATCAATCTATCCTTGTGCTTATATACAAAAATAAATATGTAGCATTACACAAATAAATGACTTTCCTGGTACTATATAATACCCATAATCAAACTAAAAGTGTTCCCAGATCACCCACATATATTAGAATAGAAACCACTATGATGGCAAGTTCTTCCGTAGTATTCACTAAGTAAAAACATACATATGGTCAATGATGTTACAATCCAGAAAAAGTAAGTTTCTGAACTCATTTTAAAACAAGTGCTGAAAGACACTAACCCTTCAGGCTTACACGCCCAAGCCCCAGGAAATAAGGAACTAAAAAGAAAACTAGTTCCAAGGACAAGCTGACTCAATCAGTATTCAACCACCCCTGTAACAATGTAACAATGTAAAAAGATTTCTGTTAAGAGATGTGCTCAACTGTGACTGGGATAGTTGCAAGTGTTTTAGGAAGGACCAGTGTGACCTTTGTGTAAACTCCACTCCCGCCCCGATACCCCCCTTGAGGTTTCAGGAAGAATGTACATGCAGATGTGACTGTACCCACTCTGTGATCAGACCATGATCTTGTGAAACGAAATTGTATGGGAATTGTAATATTATGGCTTTTGTGGGTTTTTCCTTTAAAAGCACCCATATGGCTACAGTAAGATGCGACTCTTGCTCCCAGGACAAGAGTTTGCCCGACTGTACAGCCGCATCAATAAACACCTCTTGCTGTTGCATCAACTGGACTGGAGTCTGGGTTCTTAGGGCGCCCACTTGAGACTCAAGATTTTGTGGTCTGACAGTGCAGGAATATGTATAAAATTTAATAATACCCTTTACCAGCTCCAAACTGGTTCTAACTGATATGTCTATTAACGAAATAATTAAAATAAATAATGTGGTATTTCATACATTCAAGTATTGCACAGCAATAAATGTGAATAAATTATTATTGTAGTCAATATTAGGAAAGATTCTAAAAACGTTCAGAAGCATGGAACACAGACTCAGTGGTTCCTTTTCTATGTAAGGATGCAAACATTTACATTTCTGTTTTTCAGAGCGCAGTAGGAGTTATTTTTTGACCCTGTAGAACCTGTCGTTCTAAACTCTCCAATGCTGGAAAAGGTCTTTTTTCCTGGTCACCAGTTTCAGGGACACACTTGCTGTCTGAACACTGTTGAATGCAATTTGATGTGCTTTTCTGGATATGAGAAAACAAGGCAAAGAAAGTTGCTAAAGTCTCCATGGCTGAGCCATGTAGCTGGATGAGGTCAAAATCTTTGTTTGCCAAATGAAAGAAAGTCAGACATCCTTGAGCTGTGCAGTGGGATCCAGACCATGCAGATTCAGCCATGTGAACGTGCTTTTAAAGAACACCCTTTAATAAAATGATTGAGTCCGATAGACGTGCTTGATAGATTCATTTCATTACATCAGTCAGCATTTATCGGAAAATAAATATCCCTCCCAGAAAACAGGCTCTAAATTAAGAGAAAAAAAACTGTAGACAGTAAGACAAGCCTGAGATTAGCTGAATTTTGGAACAGCTGGAGACAAAACAGTGGAGTAGGACCATACTGTCACAGCCTAGGGGCAGGGTGTCTGCAGAGCCTGGAGCTTCACAAAAGGGAAGCCAATGCTTGTTCTCCCCTTTATCAGTCCCCTGCTACAACTTCCCGAAAGTCAAAAGAAAGCAAGAATGTAAGGGAAGACTTTGCAAGCTGCAACCATGCAGTGGAAGGCTGTGTCAGAAGAAACAAGGAGTTAAGCAGCATCGTATTGCAAATAGGTTGGCTTTTAGATACTGGGGTTTTAACTCAGACCTGTTCATGCTAAGGCCAAACCCTACAGAAAACTTCTTCAAACAAAGAAAATGACATCAGAAGGCTGGCCTGGCTAAGTTGCATGCTTTTGACAGGTTTCCTTGTAGTAGGACAAGAAACTCTTCCTTCAAACCATGATTTCACTCAGAACCTTCCATCTTTGCTCTTTTAAAAACACATCTCTTTGAAGAAACGTTTTTTTAATATTTTGATCTCTCTCTCTCTCTCTCTCTCTCTCTCTCTCTCTCTGTGTGTGTGTGTGTGTGTGTGTGTGTGTGTGTGTGTGTGTGTGTGTGTGGTCTGCGGGGCACAGGAGTGGAAGTCACTGGACAGTTCTGGTTTTTGGCTAGGTTCTCAGGCCTACAGGACAAGTGCCTTTACCTGCTACACTATCTCACCTGCCCTTTTATTCACAATCTGTAAACCACAACTATTAATCATAATCTAATCACAGGTATAATGCATAATCATGCCTATGTATGACATAAATAATTATAAAAGATATAACATTTTATATTATAGAAGAATAGAATCAGAATAAAGAAAAATTAAAATTTACAGTACTATCAGGAGATTTTTTAAAAAGCAGCAGTTTAATAAATGATCTTCTAAAATCTTTTATGAAACTGGTATGATAGTCCACACTCCCAATTCTAGCACTCAGGAGGCTGAGACAGAAAATCTCCACATGCCTGAACCCAGCCTGAGGTATACAATCAGAACCTGTCTCAAAGTGTCATGGCTTACTCTCCTTTTTCTGAGTTTAACAGCACAATTGTCATTTGAATAATTCGTTGACTGGATATTATCTTCTGTAAGATTTATAATGACAGTATATTTCTCTAAGAAAGAGAAGCAAAATGTGGGACAATAATTTCTCTCTTTTGCATCACATGTCCTTTGAAAGTCAGCAGGTTGTTTCTGGAAAATTGGTATTTGGTCACTTATCAACCACGCTCTGCCCATATGTGAGTGGCACCAGCCATTTTCTATTTGGAAATGCCTAATTTTTACTACTGTCTCTTGCTTTGTTTAGTATACAGTAAAAAATGCTCATGTGTGTATCTTAGTAAAAAGAATATTACACTACCCATCTGTTCATAGGAGTTCCTAGGATCTCTTCTCTTCTCTTGGATACAGGAAAGCATTTGTGGTGTACATGTGTGTGCATGAAGTGTGTGTGGGTGCCTGTATGTGTGCAAATGTGTATGCACATGTGTACATGTGCACTGCATGCATGTGTATACAGGCATGCATGTGTGTGCATGTGTGCATAAGTGTGTGCATGCATGTGTGTATGCATGTATGTGGCATGTGCAAGTGTGCTTGTGTATGGGTATGCACATATGTGTGTGTGTGTGTGTGTGTGTGTGTGTGTGTGTGTGTGTGTATACATAGGTATAGCCATTTCTCTAAAGCCCTAAGAACAAATAATTTTTTCAACCTTATCAAAGCAAGGCATCATTAAACTCATTCTGGAGCCTTTCTATTCATAATATTTTTAGGAGAATGTCTTATTATGCAGCAGCCCAAGCTAGCCCCAAACTCACTCCCTTGCCCAGGTTAGCCTTGAATTTACACTATCCCACAGGTTCCTCTGAATAAGTGCTAGGACTACAGGTGCAAGCCGCCATGTCCAGCACCCAGAACAGCTTGGGACAAAAATAACTTTGGGCTAAAATGTTTAACCTTTTAAATGTCAAGTATTTTGTATTTAAAAATGTCCAACTTGTGTAGACATCATCTGAGCAAACACAATGGCATACCTGCATGTATCAAGCAAGTTCTCAGCATCTGTGAAATGGGCACCATGTCTGACCATGTGGACACAAGTGTGGGGGGGTGTTGAGGAAACCTGAAGAATTGAATTCAAGGGAAGTGTCTAATTTATTCATCACAATATTTTTCTTCTATTTTTATACATTCCTTGAGGACTTCATACATAATACCATGTGTTCTGATCATATATGCCTTACCTCAGCTTCTCTTAGGCACTCCCCAAGTCCCCATCACAACATCCTTTTTTTTTAAAGCAAAATATCTATTTCTAATAGAAAACCACACCACTTACTTAAACCTCCACTGAACCCAAAACACATTTGTCTGTAGGGCTTTAGAGAAATGATCATAATTATGCATACACACACACACACACACAAACACACACACTTAACAATTATGTGTTTACAATTTACACCCTACTCAGAAATGTCTCCTTTGCCTAAACACAGATGACAAGTAGACATTCTATAGTCAGTTTTTCTCAGATCCATAATTTATTGTGTCATAAACTGATTGCATGGAACTGGGGAAAGAGCTTAGTGGTTAAGAGCACTGTCTGTTGTTTTAGAGGACCTTGGTGTTCAGAGTCAAGGGTCATAGTCTAACTGTATCCAAGGCTATCCCAGAAATAATGAGCCTCCTAAGCACTGAGATTCCAGGGCTGCACCCATGCCGGAAGGAGGCTTATTTTGCTTTATTTTGTTGTTTTTTTTTTCTTTAGTATGATAATAATTGTTGTGGTATATTTGTACACTGTGAAGCTGTGTTGTTTGATTGGTGAATAAAACGCTGAACACCCAATAGTGAGACAGGAGAGATAGGTGGGACTTCTGGGCAGAGAGAGAGTCTGGGAGGAAGAAAGGCTGGGTCACCAGCCAGACTCAGAGGAAGCAGGATGGGCAGTAGAAAGTGAAGGTAACTGGTAACCGAGCCATATAAAGAACACAGATGAGTAGATGTGGACTAATTTAAGTTATAAGAACTAGTTAGGAATAAGCCTAAGCTAAGGCCAAGCTTTCGTGATTACTAATAGTTCTCTGTGTTGTTATCTGTAAGCTAGATGCCCAAGGAAAAATCGGACTACAACCAATCTCACTTTATTAGAGTTGAATTGGCCAAGAAGGAAATTGTTCTCCCTCTCCTTAGAACACAATATACAGCTACAACTGAATCTTCTCTATTTTTCAAGTCTCCACACACACAGTATTCTGTTCACCTCTAACTAACCTACTTCCTTCACACAAATCATACTTAAATTAGAACTAGAGTGACTGGTCAATTGACCTATGATACACAGGTTTTTTTTATCACTGTGGATGTGTTTGTGTGATTAATAAGTTAGTGGGGTCAAAATCAAAGCCTTGTGGCAAACCACAATGGTAGTAGGCCAGGCTTCCAGGGAGGGCCTAGAACAGCGGAGAAGGAGCGTCTACAGATATATGATCATAATACAGGCAGAATAGAGCGAGTGCCAAGTACAGGTTGAAATAGCTGTTTTGTAGCAATCAGAGAGGGGTGATTAATTACTGTCAAGATCCCAGTGTCAGGGACAGCCCCTCTAGGGAGGTAGCAGTTAAGTTCCTCTGAAAGATTACAGTAAATAATGTAGGGAAGATGATTCCGTGCTGGGAGCCTGCGTGAGTGAAAGCAAGGGGTCCTGAAAGTGCATATTATTTTGGTAGGATGAGGAGGCGTTAGTTTTCCAAACAGCATGCTGGTTACAAGGGAGAATAATATATTTCAGCTTGTTTGAACTTCCAATGTGCTGGCTGGTTATTTGGAATGGCTTGATTATATGTTCCAAGTTTATGTCTGTATATAGCTGGTGGTTGGCTCACATCATTTGCCAAAAACCTATTCTCTTTTATTGATTTTTTTCTAGTGATAGCTGCACAATATCCTCGATGCCACATTCTCCTTATAGTGTACCATTGTCACCCTTACACCAAGAAGTAGAGTTGGGGTTATCTCTTCTTGTGCCCCAGTGAGCCTATCATCAACGGAGTTCAGTGAAAGTGGACACTAAACAGCTCTGGCACTAAGTCAGAGAATTCCAGCACCTTCTGCCTCTCAGAGTTCTCCCACACCAGCTGCCATGCAGTGAAGAATGTGTGCTACCTGAAGATCAAGTAACAGCACATCTAACATAAGACACTCAACACCAAGTAACAGACATGGAGCTGCAAAGCCCACTTGGAAGATACATCTCCACAGATTGGTTCCTTCAGCCTCCCACTGATTAGTCTTTCTATACCAGACTTTGACATGATGGAATAGAAGGAGGCTTTACTGTCAGAGTTCTTTTGTTGTTCAAACAGACGATCTGAGAAAGTACAGAGATTGCTACTGTGGCCCTGAGTCCTGAAATTTGGAGTGATTCCTTATGGACCAACAATTACTGAGACATCTCATTCCTACTTACGGACATGGGTGCCATTGCTCTATGTTCCATGGCACTCCTTGCACATTGATAGGTGCTTGAGGCCATGATTTAGGGAATGGAATTCCCACAATCTCTTTCATGGACCAATGTTCACTCATGGGTGTTATTTCCCCCTCAAAGACAACTATGAAACAAAAACAATTTCCTTTATCTGGTTATGTCTGTAGCCACCTGCAATCACAGAACTAGGAATATAGAGACAAAAGGATCAGAAGTTCAAGGCCATCATCAATGAGTTAGAGGGAGCCTGGGCTACATGAGACCCTATCTCAAACAAATAAAGAAAATAACAAGCAAGCAGAGAAGACATTTAGATTAATAGGTAAACAAGAAGCAGGAAATTAAGATATTGTTGATTAGTTTAGATTAGGAGTAAATTATATCACTTATTTGGAGATCTCTTTCTTGTAGCCACCTAAGATTATGTTTACTGTGTCCTGCTTTGAAGCATTCCTTCATTTTCTTCTGCAGAACAGAGTCTGAAAAGCAATGAAAGCCAGAACTTGTGAGATAATTGGTTTCAGCTAGCCTGTTCTGGACATTGTGTCTCAGTATTGTGTGGGAAGACTGCAACAGGGGCAAAGGGTAGGTAGAGTTTAGGCTTGAAACTCTTTTCTCATCAGCAAAGACTTGATTTGACCTCAAACAATTTTGAAAATGGGGTTCAGGCACAGATGGAGTAAAGATGTTTTATTTCCCGGAGTGTTAAGAACTCGCCACCCATTTTCAATTTCAGATAATAGATTGAAAATGATTCTCTTTACTCTTTCCACCTAAAGTGAAGACAAACAGAACCAAAAGCTACATCTGTGAAAGGCAGAGATATTTGTGAAGCCTGAGAAACAATCTACAAAGGTTGAAAAGATAAAATTATTAAATAGTTACCAAAGAAGAGGAGAAGTGAGCCCGAGTACAGGTTGGCGATGCTGTAAGTGGGAGAGAAAGGGAGTGGGCTTTGAGAGGGGCAAAAAAACAGACTCAGAAGTATATGAGGGCTTCAGACATACTGTGTTTCTGAGGAGATGTAAGACTAGGAACAGGAAGAGATGATTTTTGTCAAAAGAAAATTGACTCTGGTCTCTATCCTGAACTCTGGTGTTTAAAGGAACTGCCCAGTGCAAGCCAGACATACAAAACCAAGACTCAAGACCTACATGCTTCATTCCCAGACATTGCCATCACTTCCTGAAGCAAGCTGAGGGAGGTAGGCAGCCAAGTGTCGCTAGTAGAAGACTTTTCTCTAGAAATCAGGAAACTACAGCAGGAGTTGTAAACACTATCATGTCAGGATTGCTTCTCTAACTCCAAAAGACACCACAGAAGGGTGATTTCCATAAACAAACACTGTACCTCAGACCTACACTGTAGGCAGAGTTTTCATGACCTGAGAGCTGCTTCCAAAATATCACACAGAGGCTTATATTAATTGTAAATGTTCCACTGATAGTTCAGGCTTATTACTAATTAGCTCTTACATTTAAATTAACCAATTTCTATTAATCTATGTTTTGCCATGTGGCTCGTACCTTTAGCTGTCCTTTAGCACATTTTGTTGCTGGGCAGCTAGCTGGCATCTCCCTTGACCACTCCCTTCTTTCTCCCAGCATCCTCAGGCTGATTGTTCCACCTTTACTCTTCATCTAGCTATCAGCCAATCAGCATTTTAGTAACAATGAGCATAATCCACAGTCAGTCCTACAGAGTCTGAGCAGCATTCCATTGTCTCATTCTAAGTTTGAAGGAGTCCTACTAAAGATTATAATACTCTCTAGGTTGGAAAAAGGTATCACATTAAAAAAATGAACGTTGCATAAGGACATATAGCAAAAAGACTCAACAAAAGCGAAAAGCTAAGTGTTTTTTAATAGAAATGCTTTTAAATTTACTATTTTTATTTTATGTGTATTGGTGTTTGGCCTGAATGTATGTGTGCACAACACATGGGTGCCTTGGAGCTCAGGAGACCAGAAGAGTGCATGAGCTCCCCTAGAACTGGAGTTATAGGTGGGTATATGCCATTTCATGGCTTATGGGCATGGAACCCATATCCTCTGTAATGGCAGGAAGTACTTTGAACTTCTGAGCCACCTCTCTGGCCCCAACAAATGTACCTTTAAAAAAAGGAAAATAAAATGCAAAATTTTAAATTTATTTTAAAAAATCATTGAGATTTGTATGTCTGTATTAGTCAGGGTTCTCTAGAGTCACAGAACTTATGAAATGAATATATATGTTTTTATTTATTGGAATTTATTGGAATGACTTACAGGTTGCAGTTCAACAATGGCTAGCTGTGAATAGAAAGTCCAAGAATCCAGCAGTGGCTCAGCCCCACAGTGCTGGGTGTCTGAGCTGGTCTTCTGTACATGCTGGAATCCCGAAGAAATAGGCTCCAATGGCAGTGAAGGGATGGATGTGCTGACAAGGCGAGGGCAAGCAGGAGAAGAAGGACAGCTTCCTCCTTCCTTGTCCTTCTGTAGGCTTCCAGTAGAAGGCCCAGATTAAAGGTGTGCCTTCCAGCTTCCACGTCTGGATTAAAGGCATGTTGTCTTCTTGCCTTGATATGTGCATCACAAATGTGCCGTCCCTTTCTGGATTATAGACAGTTCCAGATATAGTCAAGTTGATGACCAAGGATAGCCATCACAATGAGCATCACTGGCTTCCATTGTTTGAAGCTTCCCTTTTCAGAAGTTAGTGTCGCTTCCCTCCCCTCCAGACTGGAGCAAGTCTTAAAACTGGCTCTTGGGGATCATCTAGCACAAACAAGCAAACAAGAAATGATGGGAGAATAAAGGGTGGGGCTGGAGGAGAAAGGAGGAAGGGCGATAGGGGGCAAAGGGGAAGAGGGAAGAAAAACCTCACAAGTACCACACATACGTGCACACACATATACATGCACACACACCACACACACAGAAAACACACACACACAAACACACATCATAGACACACATATGTATACTCCATATATATTCCACACATATTCATATATTCCACCCCAGGACACACACACACACACACACACACACACACACACACACACACACACACTACAGACATAGAGAATTAGTGTATCTTCCCTTTCCTGGGGAGAAGTGTCCATAAAAGTGGCGACTCTACTGCCTATTTGACAATGATACAATTTTAAAAACTGATTAACTGTGTACTTAATGGTAAATAACAAAACACAAATATTAAACAAAGAGTTGAGGCTTATTACTTTACTCCAAAATAAAATTTAACAATAGGCTTGAAAAGCAAACTTTGTTAAAAGAAAAATGCATTTCTAGGAGTGGAGGCACAACTCAGTGGGAATCTTTCTCTGGGAAGTGATGTCTAATTACTGTTTGTCACCTTCTTTCCTGTGTATAGGAAAAGAGGCCAGATACACGGTGACAGAATTTTATATAGTAGATAGAAAAAGAAGACAAAGAGGCAAGCCATTTGTGAAACCAGCCCTCCAGGGTGCTCTTAGGAGACTGGGACAAGAGGCCAAAGGGAAGACACTGGCCAGGCTGCCCCGTGGAAACTCCAAAAGAGCAAATCACTGTAGAAGTAACTGTCTTATTAAATAAGAAACACAGAGCCAAAGTAAAGATGAAAGCCCAAGAGGTCAGAGCTAAGAGCCTTACCCTTTCTGCTTCAGCTATCCTCTTCAGCCAAGAGACCTACTTCCTGTGTGTTTGTCTTTATATAGACTTTCTGTTCTGCCTTCTCATTAGTTGTAAACCCAACCACATGACCTCCTCATCACTGCCCGTCTGTACAGACCTCCAGATCTTCTATGGTTGGTATTGAGATTAAACGCATGTGTCTCCATGCTGGCTGTATCCTTGAACACACAGAGATCCGCCTAGCTCTGCCTCCCAAGAGCTGGGATTAAAGGTGTGCGCCACCAATGCCCAACTCTGCTATGGCTTGCTATTAGCTCTGACCCCCAGGCAACTTTATTTATTAACATACAAATAAAATGACATTTCAGTACAAATAAAATATCACCATAGATCACAACACGGCATCAGGAATCTGAGCTTCATTTTCCAAGCCCCAGGGAGGAATAGACAGAGTAGAGATGTACACACATACCTCAAATTCAGATTCCAAATGAAACAAAAATTGACAGCTGTCTGGAATCACGCAGGAGTGACTATGCAGAGGCAAAGGCCACAGGGTTGGTCTGTATTAGAAAGACGTGTATTTGCAACTATAATTTCAGAAGGATCAGATCACCAGCTCAAGCGTCCAAGAGTGCAGCACTGTCAGATCTCCCATGCAGAGCAGGCATTGAGATGCACTCCCTCTAGGAAGGATAGCCAGCTGCATCTACAGTCTCATGATTCCACATGCAATAAGTTTAATGTTCTCGTCAATTCCTGGGGTAGGGAGTATTAGAATGATGTCACTGCTGGTAAGGTGAATCTTGAAGTAAATAACTGTTCAGATAAATACACAATAGAGAAAGAAGTCAAAATGACTCCTCATTCAAAAATGGAGCTTTTTTCTCATTTAATGTGACCTACAATGTCTGATTTTGTAGTGTTTAATAATGATTTATTTCAAGACAAGGTCTTTGTAAGTCCTGGCTGCCCTTGAACTAACTAAGTAACCCAGATTGGCCTTGAACTTACAACAACTTCTTTGCCTCAGCCTCTTGATTCTAGCAGTAGGCTGCTATGCTTGGATACATTGTTATGTTTTCTGTGCTGTATTTTATTCAATTTTTTTGACCCAAAATAAAAAGGAAACCAAGGCAATTTCTCTCATATGTGGATCCTAGCTTGTAGTATATACATGCATATGTAAACAAGGTTGTGTATAGTAAAACATTGTTTTTATTTTACAACTTAAATTAATTTTACATATCAGACATGGAGTCCCTGTTTGCCCCCTTCCCCACCCTCCCCCCAGCCCACCCCTGTGGTGGTATTGTGTTCACCCCCCCCACAAAAAAAAAGTCTGCAGGGAATCATGACCACGCCTTTGAAATCTTCAAAAGGATGATGGGACCCCCACAGCGATGATTCTACATGGAATATGGTAAAGCCATTAACACCACCAAAAGATCGTCTTTGGATTACAAACTGCTTAGGACAATTATGAGATGGCTAGCTGAGATGATCCAGCCTGGCAGACTACTTGAACAAGAACTTGAAACAAGCCCTGCACTTTCTCATTATGCAGTGGCTGAACAAATGATATAGAACTTGACAATTAACCCCAAAATTTTCTTTTCAGGATCCCCTAAAGATGAAAGTAATTTTAAGAAAACGACGCCCATATTCCCAAAAGGTGGGATGGGAGGTTTTTGGTCGTTTAATGAGTTGTGGATAATTGTCATTGTTTATGATGGTTGGTTACAAGTTGTTAATTGTTAATGGTCAGAAAAGAAGCTGAACATGGAGATTAGATTCAGAGGTGTTGTTTAAAAAAGAAAGAAAAAAGAGAAAAGAATATAGATATGAGATAGATCACTGAATCTATTCTGAGAAAAAAGATAAAGATTAACAGGATAAATGGGTAGATCACTGAATCTACACTAAAAAGAAAAAGAGGAAGATATAAAAATGACAAAAGGTAGATTACTGAATCTACTATGAAAAGAAAAAATACTTTTAAAAAGGAATTACTTGTTTTAAATAAGATAAGTAATGAAAATCTTTTGTCTGAATTTGTCAAATTTTACTGGACTAGACATCATTAATGTAATCTTGATTGTCTATATTGTATATACTTATTGGACATAATTTTTCTTGTATTAGTTATAAGCTTTTTTTACATTTTAGACAAAAAAGGGGAAATGTGGTGGTATTGTGTTCCCAAAAATATTGTGTACCCTAATAAACTTATCTGGGATCAGAGACAGAACAGCCACTAGATACAAAGGCTAGAAAATGGTGGCACTCACACCTTTAATCCTAGCATTCCAGAGGTAGAAACCCTCTGGATCTCTGTGAGTTCAAGGCCTCATTGGAAACAGCCAAGCATGGTGACACACGCCTTTAATCCCAGAAAGCCAGCCTTTAATCCCAGGGAGTGGTGGTAGAAAGCAGAAAGGTATATAAGGCGTGAGGATGAGAAACTAGAAGCATTTGGCCTCGTTAAGCATTCAGGCTTTTGAGCAGCAATTCAGCTGAGATTCATTCTGAATGAGGACTCGGAGGCTTCCAGTCTGAGGAAACAGGACCAGCTGAGGGTCCGGCGAGGTGAGGTAGCTGTGACTTATTCTATCTCACTGACCATCCAGCATTTCACCCTAATAACTGGCCCCGGGTTTGATTTTATTAATAAGACTCTTTAAGATTCATGCTACACAGCCTCCATTCCCATCTCCTCCAGGGCAAGGACTCCCCTGGGGATTTAGCTCAGCCTGGTAGATTCAGTTGAGGCAGGTCTAGTCCCCTCCTCCCTTCACCCAGGTTGAACAAAGTGTCCCAGCAGAGGCCCCAGGTTCCAAACAGTCAGCTCATGCACTAAGGACAGGTCGCAGTCCCACTGCCTGGGAGCCTCCTAAATAGTTCAAGCTGATCAACTGTCTCACTTATCCAGAGGGCCTGATCCAGTTGGGGGCTCCTCAGCTATTGGTTCACAGTTCAGGTGTTTCCACTAGTTTGGTTATTTGTCCTTATGCTTTTTCCAATCGTGGTAGAAATCTCATCCAATGACTGATGGAACAGGATGCAGAGATCCACGTCCAGGCCCTGGGTGGAGCTCCGGGAGTTCAATCAGTGAGAAAGAGAAGGGATAGTAAAACATTTTAAAGGGAGACAAAGAAAGGCCAGCATTAAGCAATGAGTGAGGACAGAATGAACTCAAAGGCACATGAGTTATGAAAGAGAAAATAAAGCTATTGTTTTCAGCTTCAAGCATTTTTCTTTTCTTTTCTTTCTTTCTTTTTTTTTTTTGTGGTGGATAAATGCATAAAATGTAACCGATAGAGAAAGTGTAAAGCCTGAAGTTCCCTGGCTTCAATTTGGCCATTCCAGCTATTCAGAAGTTCAGCAGGATATAAAGAGTTTGGAGCAGGGGAAATGTTTGAAAGATACTTGAAACAGGTCATTTGATGATTGTAGGTGGGTTGATGTGGCCTGTCTCTCTATCCATATACATGCTGAAAACTTAGAGACTGGATCTTCTGGAGAGTGTCATTAAAAAGAACTTTCCAGAACACTTGGTGGCTCCTCTCCATCAGGAATTAAGTTGATATTTTGTAATGAACATGGTACATATCAACAGTTACCTAAGATTGAAAGCTCTCAATTTGCCTCTCCCCCGGAGGAGGATCCTATAACTCAGCTCTTACGCCACTCTTAAGAGTCTTCTACAGCAAGGGTTTCCATGACTGTGTAGGAGACCCCTACCCTGAAGGGATAGTTTAAAAACTAAAGCATTTCATCGTCACTTTTACTTAAAGTCACCAGTCTTCTAGAAGTGCGAGATGTTAACATGGTCATAAACCCTAAGGTGTCACTCACTGCACCAGACACTTTATAAAATACCTCATAGCAGAGCTGAAGTCAAGGATCAGTACATGTCGTTTAGAAGAAAGGAGACTGAAGAAAGAAGAGAAGACAAGTAGCACAACTAATGAATTTCAACACTTGACTAGAATGTGGTTCACATCAAGACTGAAGCCGTAGCATAAGAACTGTGTATTTCTTAGAGTCAAGGGCAGGGAAAGGCTCACACAGGGTTGATACCTGAGTAGGTGCCCTTTGGTGCTAAGTGAGCCTCTGACAGACAAATTAAAGAAAGCACCCAGTGTCCAGCACATCAGACTTCATTTTCTGTACCTTACTTTGCGTGTCTCATTCTCAGCATCAGCTGTTGAATTGTGTACTTGTAGAGGCATAATTGTATTTTTCTTTTTTTTGGTGTTTTGGAAACAGGGTTTCTCTGTGTAGTTTTGGTTCCTGTCCTGGATCTTGCTCTGTACACCAGGCTGGCCTTGACCTCATAGAGATCTGCCTGGCTCTGCCTCCTGAGTGCTGGGATTAAAGGCGTGTGCCACCACTGCCTGGCCACATAATTTTATTTTTATATATATTTGATTTATAGAGAAAAAGATATCCTAGAACTCACTATGTAGACCAGGCTGGCCCCAGGCAGCAACATCTCCTTGCAGTTCATGATATGTAAGAATTGTCATTAATCTCCTGTCTCAGCTTCTACCTTATAGGCACAAGGTTTGACTTTTAAAAGGTATATTTTGTTTGGAGTGAGTGGAAAAATGATAGGAAAATTCCAAAGTAGACACAATCACACATTTTAACAAATATCACCTAGTAAGAGATGCCAGTTGCTTGGGTGAGAGAGGCATTGTTGGCCAATAGACCTGCCAGGCTTCTGATTGACAGTACAAACCCCATTCGATTTCTTGAGAAATAAACAACCCACTGAGTCCAATCTAGATGATATGCTGATTTTCACATGTACAATCTTTCCAGCTCACGGTGCTGTCTGTCTCATGTAATTCTCCACACATGATATCACAGTTATCTGCTTGTGTAACTGTTTTGTCCAGTGCAGGGAAAGTGACTCCCAAGCCAGGAACCTCCTTGCACAGCACCTCCACACTGTTTCTGATACAAAGTAGGTACTCAATAGGTGATGGAAGAGCAAAATGAGACATCCTACTTGCAAACAGCATTCCAAAATAAATGACAGCTTATTAACCTAGCTCGGAACTCCAAACACTCTTCCATTCCAGAGGATTTGGTCTCAATTCCAAAATGATGCAAGCCAGAGTCTGAACACAGATGCAGTGAGACAGACTCAACTCTGTCCATTTTCCTGAGGCTCTTTGGACCACATGTCTCTCATAAGTCCTATAATGAGACTAAAGTTTTAAGATTCCCATGTCTATCATTTCCAGAATGCTTTGCCTAGACACACAGCCTCAGCTATTTTCCCCAGTTTCTTTGGCTCTAGATCATGGTGTGATAAATTTATTATATACAACAGCAGGCATGGTGCATTTAAAAGCACAATGCCAGAATAAGATGCCCATTGGTTAAAAAAAAATCACACTTTGCCAGTTTTCCCTAAATACCATCAGAGTAAATTATGATTAAAGTAATTAATTTCTTTATCCATAACAGCATGGAGCATGCATATTACATGTTCTAAAGTTTGAAAATATTAAAAATAACCTAAGTAAATTGATCTAATTATCCTGCATAATATGACAGCTGCGGGACATCTAGTACAATGTTAACTTACCATGCAGCTAAGGCAACTGAAACACTTTCAGCAGAATATTCTCTGAGCACATGGGCTGACGGTGGTGTTGAGGATGCTGTGAATGGGTTGAGGGGATGCTCAGCTAGCATGGCGCTCACTCTACCAGTGTGAGGACCCGAGTTGAGATCCCCAGAAAATATATTTTTAAAAGCGGGTGTGTGATGGTATACTGTTATAATATCCAGCACTGGGGAGGCAGAGACAGGACCATTTCTGTGGGACTTGCTCGCCAGCAAGTCTAGAGTAGTTGGTGAGATATAGGCCAATGGCAGACCTTGTCTCAAAGGAGGTGAATGCATTTCTGAGGATGGCATTGTAGGCTGTCCTCTGACCTCCACATGCATGGGAACCTTCATATATGCATTCACTGCACACACATAGCATTTATGCATATGTACACAAGGCACTGAAACAAAATATTGTAATGAATATCTAAATTTTTTCAATATAATAAAAACTCTAGAGTCAGAAATTGAGATAACATCCTGATAAATCCAAGAACAACTAAAAGTCTATTGGCTGACCCTCTCTCCATGTTTTTCCCAAACCACCAGCCCCAGAAATCTCCCTCTTCTCTCTTTCTGTCCTCTTTAGCAGATCTCCTCAGTCTTCCAAAAAACTCTGTGGCTAATCATGGTCCGCAAATTGCTGACTCAGTCCTTTGATTCAAGGTGACTTTACTGGCACAGTGGGATGGCTGTACAAACAATTCTCCTGCAACAAAATATTCTGTTTTGCAGTGCAGTTTGAAAGCCATAAAGCATTAAAATAAACAACTGTGTATTTATGCCCCGTTTCTAGCATGAGACCTTTGCTGTCAGGCTTTCTATGTAATTCATCCTGAGCTCAAGGATCCACTTCCATTTTCTGTGAACAGGTATGCTGAGTCACCTGGCATCATGCCTTACCTTTGCAGAGGTGTCCTCCCCCTGTCATAACCAGTCTCATTATTCAGCATGTCCCCAGTTAACATGTAGGCTCTGACATCTCACATCTGGTTTTAGTCATGGAAGTGCTGATCATGGAAATATAAGCAGTGAAAATGCAATACTGTCAAAGCCAAACATCTACATATGAGAAAAACATTGTAGCCAATCACCCATTTCCTTTAAACAATGCTATTGAACTCACTTTCTGAAATAATACATGCCAACATTGATGTCGAGGCACTGACCGCTAAAGTCTGGAGATTTAACACTGAAACCACAGCTCACAATTGATGCAAACCATGAGTGAAAACACACCATCTCATCCTGGTGTTAAATGTGAATCTCTGACCGATCATTGGGTTTCTTACTGGCTAGCTTTCCTTTCTACCAGTGATTGGCAGGGAAATAGGAACAAATGAACAACATCATGTTGTCGAATGTTCCAGTCTCACAAAGAGAAGTATCCTATGCTTCTCCTGTGTGATGTGAGTTTTAGAGGGAAAAGGACATGAAAGCAAGAGGATGATCATGAGTGGTGTGGAGGGAGGAGGGATTAATGGAAAGGTGAGATGAATGGGAATGGAGTGTGTTCCAAGCATGTATGGAATAGTCACAATGAAACCCATCACTTTGGACAATTAACGTATGATGACTTTGAAAAGTCAGTTGGGTGTTTTGTGCAATGGAAAATGCCATTTTATTGTGATAGAGAAAGAGAAATGTAAACCTTCAATCTCCAAACACTCCATTGCACTTCATTTGTGTTTCTTTTGTTTAATTATTCTAGAAAATTGTAATCTAAAAATGCCTTTCTCTTCATGGAAAACACACAACTCCTTCAATCACTGACAACATTGGCTTAAAATCCTATCAGTGAGGAGGGGTCCTACTAATGTTATTTTACGTTAAGAAAATCTTTTCTAAGAATATTCAGTGGATCATCACTGAGTCCTTTTAAGTCACTGAATGAGGAAAAAAACAGTTCTGAAGACTTAAGGGTATCTTTGCTTTAATGTGTCCTATCTGCATAAGGGTAAGGAGAATATAAAATCGACTATAATACAATTCAAAACATAAAATATATGATAAATGTCATTGTTAAGATAGAAAGTGCTATGTGGTTTCAAATAAGAAAAAAAATAATACCTGAGTAAGTGTCTCTTAAGTGTCCTGAGACTCCGGAGAGCTCAACTTGGATAAGAAAGATTTTCAGATCATCACAGAAGAAAGATTATTTTGTTAGAATGGACATGATGACCAACCAGCTAGTTTTATAGGCCTTAGTGTGACAGACATAATCTGAGGAGAAAAGAGTAGAGACAGATAAAAGGAACCGTGAAAGGAAGGAACCATGAAGAGAAGCTTTACACAGTGGGATCCAGGGCTGCCTTTGCTCAGGGTGGCAAGAGAGTGAATGGAAACCAACATTATTTAAAGCATGCTACCCCACAGTGCAATAGTGTCTCATACTGAACATACTAGGCTGCAGACATTGGAGAAACATCACATGTAGACCTAATTCTCAGCCCTTCACCTTGAGTTAAGTCCTGACCTCTGGAGATGAAGGATGTACCTGTGAGGAAGGAGTGTTCTGAAGTTCAACAACAGAAGGATGATGAGAGGAACCTGAACTTTTAGACATAAACAAGCATATACATGCATACATATGTATGCCTCCATATGGAAATGAAGAACTTGAAGCTTGATCATGACTAAACAGATGCATGGGTAAAGATACTTAAACAAAACCATGCAAAATATTAACTATAATGGACCTTGGGTTTGACTCATGAATACATGTGAAACATCTTGCTGTGGGATAATCCTTCTGTATGCTGTGAATATGTATTACTGTCATTGGTTAGTACAAAGGCTGTTTGGCTTTTAGCAAGGCAGGATAAAGTTAGGCAGGACAATTAAACTGAAGACTGGGATGAAGAAGGGTGGAGTCAGGAAAGATGAGAGCCTGCTACCAGAGAAGCAAGATGCTAGGGGACGGGTAAAGCCATGAACCACATGGCTATCCATAGATTAATAGAAATGGGTTAATTTAAGTGTAAGGGCTAGTTAGTAATAAGCCTGAGCTATAAGCCAAGCATTCTATAATTAATATAAGCTTCTGTGTGCTTATTTGGGATTGGGCGGTCAGGAAAAAAAAAAAGCACCATTTACTTATGGCACTCCAATGTGACACATGTACATCCACATAAATCCTGAGAAAGCTTAAAAAGGAGATTCTAGATACACAAAAACAGAGCTAACAGCAGCTTCTCAATTCATGTCTCTCAAGCAGGCTTCAGTACAGAGATGCAGCCCCTGGCCACAGTGTGTGGGCTTGAGCTACACTGTGGCAGATTCCCACAGTCTCACACAGGTTGTGATACAGAGAGGCGTCTTCCAGCCATGCACTGTGTGGTGGGACTTAGGGTTTTTACTCATACAGCCAAAAAGGGTTAGAGATACATAGTAAGGACAGATTCAGACAAAAAGGCCTCTGAATGGGTCACAGTGTGTTTTAAAAATGTGTGTAAGCTTGGGAAGAGAAGAGGAAGGGTAGAATCTCAAAACATTTTACACTGGTATGGATTTTAGTTTATTGACAAAAATTTAAAATTAATTTTGTTATATGTACATTTCTACTCTTGTTTAAGATATGTTTATATAAGTCATTTAAAATGGAATGCATAATTAAAAATACAGATTAATAGTCATCTATAATTGTCAAATTTGTAGTCATGTTAATCAGGTTTTCTAAATATACCAGGATATATTTCAGATAAGTGATCTTCAAACACTTCAAAGACCCACAGAATATTGCATTTAAATATTTTAATAACTTAGACTTTTTATGACAGTGAGACACATCTGCTCCTGGTAACACTAATATACTCCAGAAAAGATAATGAGCATCAAAGAAACTGTGTGGAGTTTGTTTTCTTTGTTGCAAAAGCTGGCCATATGGGTAAAGGAACTGCCCTTGTCTTGCCTCAATTGCTGACAGTTACTGTCAAAACTGGAACAACAAAATGCAAGAAAAGCAACTACTGAACTTTGCCAAGACAAGATAGGACAGCCCTTCAGAATTCCCTGCTTCACAGGTAAGTCTGTCAGATACTCTAGGCCTGTACGCCAAAGATGGCTGCCCCAATGTTGCAGAGGAACCCTGAATGACTGTCCAGGCAGCCAGATGTTTCTGTCATTTCTCACGTTTTTTGGAAATCACTTGCCTGCACACCCTACTTACTCATGTAATATTGTATCCTTCTTGGGCCTTTGATGGAATTGAAGACTAGAGAGTTATAATTAAAATTTCCCTTAGTTATAAAAAAAGGTAAATTGGATGTAAAACATAAGATTCATCAAGATAAAATAGATAATCAAATATATTATCTAATTATGTGAAATACAAATAGACTGGCTATTGTAACTGTAATTCTTACTTGATAACTGTTTTTATTGTAAATGATTTTACCATGTTAGAATTAAAACCTTCCTTTTTAATTAAACAAAAGGGAAAAATGCTAGGGGATATTCATTCTGTACACTATGAATATGTATTAATCTCATTGGTTAGTACTAAAGCTGTTTGGCCTTTAGCAAGGCAAGATAAAGTTAGGCAAGATAATCAAACTGAGGACTGGGATGAAGAAGGATGGAGACAGGAAAGAAGAGAGCCTGCTGCCTGAGAAGCAAGATTCTAGAGGACAGGTAAAGCTATGAGCCACATGGCTATACATAAATTAATAGAAATGGGTTGATTTAAGTATAAGGGCTAGTTAGTAATAAGCCTGAGCTATCAGCCAAGCAACTGTAATTAATATAAGCTTCTCTGTGTGTATTTGGCGCCATGTGGTCAAGACAAAAGTGCCATTTATGACATCCAGTAACCACAGGTCAAAGATGAGCAAAAGGGAATAGGTCATGCAGGAATGACTGACTCTGACTTCCTGTGATCCATGCAGTGCAGAAGGAAATCCGGAGAAGCAGGCAGCCTGGGGTGATCGCTAGCATGACAATATTGAAAATAAAGACAGATGAAAAAGCATTCAAATAAATTAAAATATCTTACTCTTTATAGAAATTGTCAAGTTGTAAAGGAAAAATCAAAGAATAAAGTGTTGTGAAATATATTGAAAGGGAACATTAAATAGATATACATTCAACTTTAACAACAATAGCATTTAATGAAAAGTATTCTCAAAATCCATCAAATAAACAGACAATATTAAACTGAATAAAAAAATCCCTTTCTGTTTGATCCATATTTTGTATTTAGAGACAGAAACAGGTAGAAAGTGAAGGAATAAGAGAAGATACATAATTTAAAGAACAAAAGAGAAAAATTAAAGTCTGACTTTTTTTGAACTACCAGCTCCCAAATAATGACAAAGAGACTTCTTACTAAGTGTGAAAGGTTGGCCTTAGTGTAGGCTTGTTCCCAATTAGCTATTATAACTTAAATGAACCCACTTACATTAATCTGTGTTCTGCCAATGACTCATTACTTCTCCTTCATACTCTATGTCTGACTTGGTCTGCGCCTGATTCTTCCCCCTGAGTTTCTTTCTCTCCCCAGAAGTCCTAACTAGCCTCTCATCTGACAAGGCCAATACCCAGATACTCAAATGAGATGCACACACATCATGAGAAAACTGGAGAGTGATACCTCCCATGAAAAAAGATACAAAATGAGAAAATACCAAACTTAGCAACCTAAATAAGATGATGTACCTGCCTGGCGGTGGTGGTGCACGCCTTTAATCCCAGCACTCGGAAGGCAGAGGCAGGCGGATCTCTGTGAGTTTGAGGCCAGCCTGGACTACCAAGTGAGTCCCAGGAAAGGCGCAAAGTTACACAGAGAAACCCTGTCTCGAAGAAAGAAAAAAAAAGATGATGTACCATTACATTCTTAATTCAATTAAATCCCAAGAACATAATAAAATACAATAATCATGACCATGATCACAAAATGTTGGCATTTGTGTATAGGAAATGGATGACCAGTTAATTCTGCCAGAAAATGAATGAATTGCATGAAAGTTTGAAGCAGTAAGTAAATCTATCTTTCCTTGCATACGGCATCTTTCATATGAATGTGGCCAACACAGCACATTAGAATGGACAGACACTGATAAGCTCAGAGACCATGGGGCTAAAACAACAAGATTTTTATAAATACTATCTTGATACTAAGTTAGGAAAGTCATTCCAATTGTAATAGCATCAGAATTAATGAATTACTTGAGAATAAATTTAACAATTTATAAAGCATATCCCAGGGAAATAAAAAAATAATAACACTGAAAGAAAAGTTTAGAATTCAGAAATAATCAGAAAAGACAAATCTATTTAATCAGAAAGTGAGTTAGTGGCTACATGTGGATTGAAGTACAAAACGTGGAGAAATGGAGACTGGTGTCTAATGGATATGTTTCTCCTAGGAAGTACTTAAAGCATCCCATGTTTGCGATGATGGTCAGAAAGTGTGGGGATATTCTGGAAAGCATTCAATTGCACTGCTACATTCAAATGTGGTGTGTGATCTATACTTCCAGATGATTATATTTTCTTAAGGTATTGTTTTTTTCCCTGTAGATACGTATAAGATTGCCATTTCCTGCATTTAACAAGGAAAACTATGACTGGAGGAGTGATACCTGACATTAATTTGGTGTGACCAAACAATGTCTGACCAGTGGACTTTACCACAAAGAAATCTTGTCTCTTAGAAATTTTCTCTGAGGAGGCCGGTGGTAGTGACATAAGCCTTTATTCCCAGCACTTGGGAGGCACAGACAGACAGACCAATGAGTTTAAGGCCAGCCTGGTCAAAAGAGTGAATTTCAGGAACAGTCAGGTTTACACAGAGAAACCCTGTCTCAAAAAAAAAAAAAAAAACAGAAACAAAACCAAAACCAAAAAAGAAAACAAAGCAATTTTCTCTGAGGATCTGGAGAGATGTCTCAGCAGTTAAGTGCACATGTGTACATGCTGTTCTTGTGGAGGACCCAGGTTCAGTTCCCAGCACCCTCATGGCAGCTCATAACTGTCCAGTATCAGGGAATCCAACACCCTCTGGCCTCCAAGGATATCAGGTGCACACATATACACACATGTAGGCAAAATGCTTCAAGCACTAAAATAAAAGTAATAATGTCTTTTTTAAAAAGCAACTTGCTCTGAGTGTTTGACAAAATGACTATCAATTATTGAACAAGGACAATCTGTGGAAGATGCTGTTTCCTTACATCTTCATTGCTGTTAGTTAACTAGAGGTCTGGGAATCATGTCAAGAGCCTCCATGGATGCTCTTTCAGAGAAATGTTTTGTGTTTACTGAATTACCTTTTTGTTCACATACCTATTCCTCAGCAATATGCGTACTCATAAATTAATTGAGGAACATTTGGAAAGAATACCGACAGGCAAAAGCTAACAGGAAAAACAGAACCACTGTAGCATACACAAATTACTAAGAAGGATTTTATTCAGAAATATTATTCAAGAATAAAGTAGATTTATTTGTTAAAAGGAAGTTTCTGAATGGAACAAAAGTCATAATAAAAATAAGCTAATAATCCATATGAAAATGGAGTCATTGGTTTTTAATAAAATAGAAAAAGGTAAAAATTATATTGATTTTAATCACATAAAGAAAATATTTTAATTTTAGTAACATTGTTTTAGTTTGGTTCTTGTTTCAGATGTTAAACACTGACCAGGAACAACTTGAGGAGAGAAGGGTGTATTTAAGCTTTGGATCACACTCTATTATTTAAAAAATTAGGGCAGAAACTCAAGGCAGGAACCTGGAGTCAGGAACTGAAGCTAAGGCCACGGAGAAATGCTTCACACTGGTCTCTGTCCATTGCACTCTCTGACTGCTTTTTTATAGGACCTAGGACACCTGCCTAGGAGTAGTACCAGCCTCAGTGAGCTGGGCCTTCCTACCCCACAGGCCAATCCAAAGTCTCCAGTTACTCTGTTGAGGTCCCTTCTCCCCAAACGTCCCAAGAACACTACTGAAACTCAACAAAATAAAACTAAAATCAACTCTCACCACATGGAAGTACTGTTTTTCTTCCATACCTCCTTGTGTGATTTAAATGATTCTTAAAGGAAAAACTATCAATATGGTTATTTTGTTGTCTCTGCAAATAACTTCTATAGAAAATATGTTATTCAAGGTTTATATTGCAATGAAATTAAGTTTACAAATGTAAAACAATAGTTTCTACATAATTTTAATTTAAATGAGTGTGTGTGTGTGTGTGTGTGTGTGTGTGTGTGTGTGTGTGTGAACATAAATGTCAATTTACTTTCAAGTTAACAAATGTGATCAATTGCTGCTGTTTTGGGGGAGTTTCATGTATTCTGGAGATTACTCTTTCACAGGATATGTGGGCAGCAAGTATTTTTCTCTCTCTCTTTAGCTGCCTCTTGACTCTTCTGTGTTTCTCTTGGCTACACATAAAGGCTTTAGTGTGGTGATCCAACTTGTCAACATTTACTTCATTTCCTTTACCTAATCAGGAAACATAATCTGTGACATCTCAAGGCATTTTTCCTTCCTTTCTTCTAGTAATTCCAGAGTTCCAGATCTTAAAGTTTTTGAAGCATTTTAGCTTCTTTTTATGTTTTTTATTTCTTTACATTTAGTTTTGTTTCATGTGTCTGAATTTTTTTCCTTCGTGCAGGTATGTGTTCTATATAGGTACATAGTGCTTAGGAGGCCAGAAGAGGGCACTGGATCCCCAGGACCTGGAGGTACAGGTGGTTGTGAGCTGCCATGTGGAAACAAGCCCTGGTCCTCTGAAGGAACAATTAAGCGCTCTGAACTTCTGAGCCATTTCTCCAGAGCTCCAGTTGGTTTTAATACAGGAAGTATTTACTTCCTTTCTACTTCAATATAGAATAGGATATAGCTTTATGTCTGTATACTGACGGTATTAATTATTTATAATGTGTACACAAATTTGGCATTTTAAGATTATAATTTGCAATTTCAATTTCCTAAAAAGAATTGCCAGGATGGCTGGAGGGGAGCCCAACATCTACTCCTCTTCATTTGTCTCCTTCATTTTAGTGGGGTGTCCTTGTCATGACCTGGGTTCAGATGTGTCTCCTGCAAAGCTAGGAGGCTATAGTGAGAAATCCATGGAGTCTGCTTAAAGGGCAAAGGAATTTATTAGGGGAGAAAAACTCACTGTACAGAACAGAATTGTCTCAGGTTCTGGAATGCTGGGACAAAGTCTCAGACTGTTCCAGCCGTCTCATTCAGTGCCATATCCAAGTCCCACGAGGGAGCAAAGAGAGGTGCCTATGTGCATCTCAGGTCCTAAGGGTAGCTGAGAGATCATGTACTTTAAGGTCACAGCCAGGTGGAGCAGTTACCTGCTGCCTCTCTAGGGGTGGTGCTTCAAGGTCATAGACAGAACAGCTACCCGCTACAGGAGGCAGACTCACCAACTCTCTCCATGGCATTCAGTCTTTTCAGCACTATGATATCAAATAAAGTGTGAGGATGGCCTCCACAACATGTGCACGCAGGTACAGTGAGAGCAGAAACTGTACAACCTGCCCACGCAGCTATTATGAGTGTGCCTACCTAGAAGGAGAGATTCAAAAACAATTCCTACCCCTAAATGCACCTGTCTGTCAATTGAGTCAATGCCAAAGCTTGGTTCCCTCTATTCCTTTGACCGCAGTGGATGCTAGGATTTGAGTGGAATGGGTCAGTGAGAATGAAGAGTGGATAGTACTTGATAGAGTTCATTTCTTGAGAGCTTGTTTGGAGGTTCTAGCAGGGGAGCACAGCTACTCGTATACCCTTTGACCGAAGACCGGTCCTCCTCTATTCGGGGAAGGTCATCCTCTTCGACCGAGCGCGCAGCTTCGGGAGGGACACACATGGAGCGGTGAGGGAGGAAGGGGACACCTGCCTAGCCAGCCAGATCAGCTGAATCAACCCTGGCGATCAGTGGGGTGACAGATGTCGCAGCCAGATCGCCCTCACATCCGATAGAGTTCATTTCTAAGCATTCTCAGCCTGTGTGCCCAGAGGTGTGTTAATGTCCAGGGAGCATCTTCTCTCCCAGTTCTCTCAGAAGTGATACTTCCCAGTAATGAGTGCAGGGGTGGATAGAGGTAGAGCCTTCTCAACAGGTATGCCCACAGAGGACAGTGAGAGAGGAATGGGGCCAGCATCAGTTTCTCCGAAGACAGCTTCAGATTGGACACCCTGAGGTGTGAGCAGCTAGAGCTGTGGCTGCCTTGGAGGAGATGCTCCAGCATACCTCTCTGGGCTACAGTGAGACCAACTTCTATTTCATTTCACTAGTGCTGCTGTTATATGTGGGTAAAAGAAATGTCATGCACAAAACCGTGACTGGTGATGCCCTTGTTTCCGGCAGGCAAACTTCCCCACCTCTGAGGATAGGACCCTTGACTGATCTCCATGCAGCGGCACCTGCTCCAACTGTGTTCCACCATCTGGTTTTGTGTTGGTCAATCACTGAGCCAACTTCAGTCTGTAAATAACCAACTAGCTGATCTCGTCTAGTTATGCAATCCTGATGTCCCAAAGATGGTCCTTTAATAATCTGAATTCAAACTATAGGGCACTTTGCAAGATACCTACTACAGGTTATAGCTACCTGGAAGGTCATTGGCTGATGAATAAAATATTTTCCCCAAACAAGATAACTGACAATTTCGGGCCATGGTGTGTGAAGGCTGCAAGCCTTTAACATTTCCCAGTAGCTAGACATGTTCCTGTCTAATGTCCAACTGCAACATTTACATCCTGAGAGGGAAGACTCGTCTTACTCCAGTAGTGAACTACCATGGTAGTTTGATTTTCTTGCTGTAGAATATTCCTGTCTCTGGCTTCTATAAGGATTTTACAGGGGTTTCATTCTCTTACAGTTGAATGTCAGACACCTGCAGCCATTTGCCTCAAGTGCAGATTTAGCTCTTCTTTGTAGAGGACCTGGTTCTGAGACCTTCAAATTAGTCATTCTGTGTAACTAGAGTTTTCCTGCCTTGCCCACAGTCAGGACAAATCTTTGTCACCCACCAGTCCCACAGCCACTCAGACCCAACCAAGTAAACACAGAGACTTGTATTGCTTACAAACTGTATGGCCGTGGCAGGCTTCTTGCTAACTGGCCTTATAGCTTAAATTAATCCATTTCCATAAATCTATACCTTGCCATGTGGCTCGTGGCTTACTGGCATCTTCACATACTGTTTGTCATGGCAGAGGCTGGCAGTGACTCCTTCTGCCTTCCTGTTCTTTCTTTTCTCCTCTCTGTTAGTCCCACCTATACTTCCTGCCTAGCCACTGGCCAGTGTTTTATTTATTGACCAATCAGAGTAATTTGACATACAGACCATCCCACAGCAATTCTGACATTTTTAGAGAATTTAAATTGCAAATTATAACCTCAAAATGCCAAATTTGTGACCATGTTATACATAATAAATATATAAAATATACAAAGTATGCCTATATGCAAAATAAAATTGTGACTATTGTTTATTTCATTTTTTATAATTTATGAATCTCAAGATAATTTATGAAACACAATATTGTATTCTTAATCAGTTATTGTTTTAGCATCCAATACAATTTGGAATGTTGTATGTCACCATTCTTGAAGCTCACTTTTCAAGTAGCTAAAGTTTCATGTAAGTTAGATTGTATGAGAAATACTGGTTGGTACAAATAGCCAATGTTCTTTTTTGGTAAGTACCTTCTCTTTATTACCATGACTTTTGCAATCAACAGTATCCTAGACCACATCATCCAACTCAAACATACACAATCTCTAATGCTAATGGTCATTTAGTTTCTATCACATCGCACAGCTCTGTTCCTACATTGGATCTAATCAACCTGCTTTATGTTTGATCTCTGTATAAATTTATATTTCAACAATATGCAACATGATTCTGAATATCTCTCAGGCTATTCCAACAGTCATAGGCATTAGATTTCTTTAAATAACAATAGCATTTTCTTACATTTCCATGGTATTATAGTCCATTATTCACACATTTAAGGCATCTGAAGAAGTTTCTGTTGGCCCCTCAGTCAGTATTACATTGTGTTCTTGTTGCATATTCATAGACAGTTTTCCACAAGCATCACCAGTTTTTTTTTTTCCCATTTGGAAGCAACACAATAGTAGACATGGGTTTCGTGGAAGATTTGACAATCACATGTTAAATGCTGTCAAATGGGGCAGGAAATCTTCTCCCTTCTCTCCAACCTCTTCCTCTAACATGAGACAGAATAAGAAACTTGAGAATGCTGTGTTGATTTCATTCATGTAACCTACCCATTTAATTTTAAAATCCAAGACAATTTCTTTCTTTTTTTAATCAATTTTTAAATTTACTTTTCAATGGTGGTAAAGGCACATAACATAAATTTTCACCATTTTAATTGTACTGCATATTGTTATCAAATACAATTACACCACACAATGACTAGCGTTGACCATCTCCCCACACATTTTTGCATGTGCATTGTACGGTGGTTATGTTTTGTGTGCATGCATATGTGCATGCGTGCATGCGTGTGTGTATGCGTGTGTGTGTGTATGTGTGTGTGTGTTTTTGTTGTGTGTGTGTAAGCACTATTCTGGAGGTCAGAGGTTGACATCAGGTGTCTTACTCTATCACTCTCATGTTATTTACTGTGGGATGTGTGTGTGTGTGTGTGTGTGTGTGTGTGTGTGTGATGTTTATGTTGTGTGTGTGTGAGCACTACTCTGGAGGTCAGAGGTTAACACCAGGTGTCTTCCGCAATAACTCTCCACATTATTTACTGATGCAGGTCTCTCTGTCTCTGTCTCTGTCTCTCTCTCTCTCTATCTCTCTCTCTCTCTGTCTCTCTCTCACTGAATTTGAAGCTGACCAGTTCTGATAGTCTAGCTAACCATTTTGCCCTGGAAAGCCCTGCCTCTGTTTCACAAATGCTGGGATCACAGGTCATCTACTAAACCTTTCAGAAAATCCACTCTAGTCCTCATTCTTGCATGGCAAGTGCTTTATCTACTGAGCCATTCCCCAGCATCCAAACACTTTTCATCTTGTAAAGCTGAAAAAATAAACTTATGATCATGAATTCCCACATGACCACTCTCAGTCCCAGCACTTGGGAAATACTGTCTCACATGCTGTCTCTGTGGTGTGACTGTGCTAGTACCTTGTGTAAGTGGAGCCATTGGGTATTTGTCTTTCAGTGACTGGCTGAAACTCTTATCATAAATGGTCCTTGTGCATATGTGGAAGTGTGTGGCATAATTTCTTTCCTTTTTAAAGCTGAATAATATTCAAAGTATTCGTGATCTGTACTTTATCTGTCAGTTTTGGCACTGTAATATTTGTTGACAGTATCATGGCATCATGTGAAATAAAAAAAGTCAAGTTAGCATTTGAATCATTTTCATATGATAGTATGTAGGCTTATTTGCTTTCCATCACTATATCAAAACAACCAATTTAAACCAACTTAAAAAAAGAAAGAGATTATTTTGGTTCACAGTTCTGAAGGTTTAAGTCCATGGCCAATTGTCTTTGTTGCTTTGTGTGTACAGGGTCCAGTAACTACTGGATATATGGTGCAGTATCATCTTGCTCCCATGGCCAGGTAAAGAGAAAAAAGTGTATGACATTCCTACAAACTGAAATCATGCCCTTCAAACACCTGAGGCTACCCAGAAGATCCCTGTAGCTGGAGTTTTCTCCAGTCTCTCCTGGGCCTGCAGCCACTCAGACCCACACAAACACACAGAGGTTTATATTAATTAAAACTGTATAGCCTAATGGCTCAGGCTTCTTGCTAGCTAGATCTTACATGTTAAATTAATACATTTCTATAAATCTCTACATTGCCATGTGGCTTGTGGCTTACTGTTATCTTTACATCTTACTTCTCATCACAGCAGTTGCAGTTAGCAGCATCTCCTGACTCAGCCTTCCCTCCTCAGAACTCTCCTCTCTGTTTATTTTGCCTATACTATACTTCCTGCCTGGCTACTGGCCAATCAGTATTTTATTTATCATTTAATCAGAGCAACACATTCACAGCATACAGAAAGACATCCCCAGCACTTCTCCTTTTCTTTTTTTCAAAAAGGAAGGTTTTAACTTTAACATAGTAAAATTACATATAACAAAACAATTATCAAGCAAGAATTATAGTTATAATATCTAGTCTATTTGTATTTGGCAAATTTAAAGAAGATATCCTACCTATTCTATATTTGTGAGTCTAAGGTTTCATATCTAACCTATCTTTTATCATAACTAAGGAAATTATAACTATCTAGTGTTCAGCTACATCAAAGACCTCAGAAGAATTTAATATTACCTGCAAAATGGGAGAAAAATACAAGTAACTTTTGGGAGTTTTGTGAGAGTAGACAGCCTGGACAGTCATCCAAAGTTCCTCTGCAAAGTTGGTGCATCTGTCTTTAGCCCACAGGCTTAGAGTCTCTCAGTCACTTCTCTCTGCGTCCTGTAGAATGTCTGGCAATTTCCTCTGTCCTTTCCTATGGATCCTGTATGTCCTCAGATTCCAATTCCTAATTTTACCAAAATCTGACACTTTAATAGAAGGGCTTTTTGGAAGATATTCTAGATATGAAATTTAGTAATTTTGGGGACTTGGGGGGGAATGTTCTACCTCCACTGCTTTGCATTAACAATGCCCTTTTCCCAGTGCAATCTTTTGAAAAGACTTCTTTCTTGATCCAGCTTGCCATCTTGCCAAAAAAGCATATGCTCAAGTATTTGACAATTTAGTTCTTGAGTTCTTGAGTTTCTACACTAATCCATTTGTCTATATGTCTTGATGCTAATACCATGCTATCTTGATCAGTGTACAACAATGAGAAAAGCAGCTCTTCTTTCCTTGGATCTTGATAGAGTTTACCCTTACAAACTGTATGAAATAAGATCTTATACATATGACATGCTCAAAACTGTCAGTTATTTTGGTAATACAAACAGTAGTTTCAAGTAGTTTATATTCTTGAATAAATTAACTGAAAAATCTGAAATGCATTTGGCTTCATTCTTAGAATTCTTCACACTTTTTGCAACACCACTAAACATTCAAGTACAACTTTTACTTCACTAGTGTCCATTCTCTAAGCAGAAGCTCTCTCTCCTCCCACTGTAACATCATTTCAAATTTTGGTGTACAGTGTACATGGATGGGTGGGACACCTCTTAGTAAGGTGACACCTCATAAATCTCACTGGTGGACCCAAACAGCATGGTATGCCCAACCAGTATAGCCAAAATCTTTCCTAATTCTTGGCTTAAGGGCATTGCACACTTGTTTCATTGTCTTGAATTCTGCTCCATTCCCACCATTTTTAATCATATATACCTGAATAAGATGCAAGGTAAAACTTTATCCCCTCTTGGTTACCTTTTCCCCCATCTCTGATCTTCCTAGAGCACCTTACATTCAGCACATATTCACATTGACGTATGTCTGTCTGTTTGCACTCTCTGTTTCTTATCCATGTTCCCATACTTCCTTGAGTTTTACTGATATCTATAGCTTTGCAGTATCTCTTCCTATGGTACCATAACTATAATACTCAATAACTATTTAAAAATACATATGTGAATATCCTTTCTGAATTCATTCAATGGAAATATCAAACCTATCTGTGAAATCAACGAAAACTAATTATAATATAATGACATCTTATATGTTGAAGATAATCAGTCTTTAGCATCAATGAGGCATAAGATAAATAACAATTAAATTTAATTGCCTACATCACACATATTTTCTACATTTTACATAACTCAACATTTGTTTTAACCAGGGAAAAAACAAAACAATTTTTTTTGGATAGAGGCCAAGTCCAACAACCAGAGAACAACTGTGCTCAAAACTCACCCATAGATCTCTCTCCAAAGCCTACAGCTTCATTTTAAATTTTGATAAGCAAAATCAACATATATAACAACTGTTTACCAAATAGTAAACAAATCATACTTATTACATCTGCTAAGTCTTCAGGGCATCTTTGCATGTGGGCATTGCTTTCAGGTACCTCTATGCATGGAACACTGCTCCAACTCACGTTGTGGCCAGAAGCAGATAGCTCACCATGTGATTCACATCTGCTGCTCAAGCCCACTGATTTTCTTTTAGTTTTTTCTTGTGCCTCTTTTTTCAGTTCCTACTCCTTACACTGATCACCTTCCTTATCGTCAGTGAAGAGTCTGCTTTCAACTGTTGATGTGAATAGTTGTAACAAATTACAAGCAAAAGCACAGAAGCACTGAGAAACTGCTCAACAGGCAAATATTAGTAAACACAACCAGTAACTTTCATTTTAAAAAGCTATTAGTCTGTGGTTCTTGTGGGGAGCACTTTCAGCCCAAGTGGCTTAACCTCCTTGAAGATTGTGTGTGTGTGTGTGTGTGTGTGTGTGTGTACACATGGACTTACATATCTTATATAATTTTAGGTGAATATAAAATGATGCAGTTCCTTGAAGTTTTATCAAACAACCTTGATGTTATTTGTCCCTCATCTCTTCTTTCCTTCTGTATTGACTTTCCTCCCTCCTGCCCAGCTGGAGCTCCCTACCCATTATGCTGTTTCTCACTTTATACCAACTATATTTAGCTATTCCTCTCCCAACTCCCCCACTTATGGTTCCTTTACACTTTCCTGGCTTCCGTGGAAACTTTATGTAATATATTCACATCTGAGGACTTGGAACTAGGAACTAGAGTTTAGAGAAAACATGTGGACATGTTATATTTGTCTTTCTGTGTCTAGATTATTTCACTCAATATAATCTTTTCTAGTTCCATCCATTTACTGTAATGTTCAAGATTCCATTTACTTCACAGCTGGATAGTATTCCACAGTGTATATGTGCCACATTCCCATTATTCATTCATATGGTGAAGAAGATTTAAGTTGTTACTTTATTCCCTGGCTATTGTGAATAGGAAATCCATGAACACTGCTAAGCAAGAATCTGTGGAGTGGAATGTCCAGTCTTTTGGGATGTTTATATATATATATATATATATATATATATATATATATATATATATATATAAATATAAAAACATTATGCAAACTGCCAAGGGAGGGAAGCAGTTAATTAGCCCTACCCAGCTGCAACATGTGTGCATCACCACCATTATTGGCATGACAATCTATGCAGAAAGATGCAAAAAGTGGCAGGCACATTCCAGTAGCTGCAAACAGTTGTCTAATTGGACTTAAGGCTTAGGTGAAAATCATACCTGGTATTGGAAACCCAGACAGATTCTTAGGAACAGTGTGCTCAGAAACCTTAAAAAGGAATTTACTATGGCCAGCATAATTCTTTGCTATATCCTTAATTGTATACTTATATCCACAGATAAGTATAGATAACATCCATTATCAAAAAAGTCTCTTTATAGCAGATGGGTACCATTCCAGAAAACCACAACTAGATGCAGTGCAGAAATTGACATATTATAGTGAACCTGGCTCCAACAGATACCTCTGCATTACATCTCCAACATCTCTATCTCAGAGAACATCACATAAGGGAGGCAGAAAGACAGTAGGAGCCAAATACCAGTGAGTCTGCTGTGGAAATGACTGCATAAATTAGAGACCAGAGCTATAGCAATATCAATCAATGGACGTGTTAACATAGGAGAGAGAAAAATTTTCAGAGTCCCATACCTGAAAAAGAAGGACAAGCAATTATTGACTGTCAGGAGGAGAATTAGCCTCTCCAAGGGATGAGCATTTTTATTGATTGTTCAATGCACAGTGTTCAGCCTTGAACCATATACAGACAAACAAAACTGGACTCAGCAGGTTTTATATGTGTATGTGCATATATGCATTTGTATTTGTGCACCCAATTCATTTCCACAAATATAGAATTATCATTTTCCATTTCACCATCTTGGATAAAATACACCTTGGATATGATCAACCATAGAAAATTAGGAAAAGGTACAGAGAAATGTGTTCCATAACTCTATATAAGAGTTAAAAAAATATCATATATTTTATCTTTTATAAAACACTTGAGAGGTAAAGTGGTCTGCTCTATGACCATACCAAAAAAATAAAAACACTCGATTCATTTCATAAGTGGTGTGGTTTCTGACCACTCTTCTCTGAATTCCCTGCAGAAATATTTCCTGTAAGGTAAAACATTATATGTGTATTTGATAAGTACATATTGATTTAAGTCAACTTTCAGATGGAATGTAATGAATGTATACATAGCAAAAGGTATGCTCAATGTGAACCAAGAGAGACTACATTACTCTTCTCTGAGTGGTAAGCAAGTGAGGCTGAGCTGAACATTCCTCCCTACCAAAGCTCTTCAGCACTTCTCCCAGTGCTGGGACTTAAAAACACAAGAAGCATCAACTTCAGAAGAAGCTTAGTGCCCCAGGGATGTAACTGTCCCTACAGTCCTCATTATAATATTGCTTCTGTACACACTTTTCTTGATGCAACAGAGAAGAAGGCTCACTAAATAGGAAAGTAACAAAATATTTGTATTTTGGTAGAAACAGTGTCTGCCTTTCTGCTTCAAACTTCTTCCAGAAATCTCAGTGTATTTGGATGCAGCCAAGGCTAAATAGACAGCTGGTACACACTGCTCAGTATGTGACATTTTGTGGCTCCCAGCAAGGCAGCTGTTCACTGACTGCACAGAGTTCTCAAACAACTTAAAGGAAATGGGAAGCCTAGATATTGAGTATGAAGCATCTTTGCTGTTAGCAAGCCTGAGTGTTGTAGGAAGTGTCCACAAAGGGCTGAGGGAAGGACAGGAAGATTGCACCTCATACAATAGAAACAGTAGGTGTGACTTGGGAGATATGTTTCTTCACAGAGTGATGTCTTCTTTTTCAATATTTTCTGCCCAGCCACAGCTTCATGCCTAAGATGCTCAGTGAGGGCCTGCATAGTATTCCACAAGCCTGTGTCCCAGGAACGTCTTCTTAGGTAGTCTCAAAGACATACTTCTTCAATTATGGGAATAAAATGCAGACTAATGTTTTGTGTTGTAAGTGAGGTTTGGGGCATAACCTATGTGAAGCCCTTGTGACAAGAGAGTAAAAAAAAGCTAAAGCTTTGGGATGTTCAGGTCTTGCTGGCATGGCACTACTAGGTTCTGATGGTACCACATTGGTCTTTATTTTGTTGACTGTATTTTTGCACTGGCATCTACCCACATTTTCCTCCACTCCAGGCAAGTGCTATCTGTGTCTGAGGGAGCTTTTTGGGTCTGATTGATACCCTTGGTCTAACGGAAGCTCTTGGTCTAATCCGGGCTCTTGGTGCAATTGGTGCTGATGAGTTCTGTGTCTCAGGGAGCAGATCTTAGTCCGATGGGCACCAGTGGGCTCTGTCTCAGGGAGCAGTTATTCCCAATCAATGCAGCGGTAGGACCTGTTTTCTGTTCCCATTAGGTGTAGGATAGGCTTATGTCTCTGGTTTTCACTGGTGTCTGGGGGGCTCTTTTCCCTGACATTAATCCACACACATATGAACACTAAATTTTTGACAAAGAAGCCAAAACTGTACAATGGAAAAAAGAAAGCATCTTTAACAAATGGTGCTGGCATAACTGGATGTCAACATGTAGAAGACTGCAAATGGATCCTGCCCCCAACTTCCCTTCTGGACCAGAGGTGAGCATCCAGGCCCAACCCAGACCCCATCCCTGGGCACCAGCCACTCTGGGAAGACCTGCCCAACTTGGCCCCAGGTTCTGGCCACCAGGGAGGTCCCCTTCTAGCCCCACCGGGAGGTATCCCCTTTTCCAAGCCCCCCGGCAGCCCCTGCAATCTCCGCGCCCTGTCCCCACGCCTACCTGCCCGAGACCCCAGTCACTTCCTCAGACTTAGAGACCGGCCCCCAGATCCCATCCTGCCCCCGACTTCCCGTCTGGACCAGAGGTGAGTATCCGGGCCCAACCCGGACCCCATCACTGGGCACCAGCCACTCTGGGAAGACCTGCCCAACTTGGCCCCAGGTTCTGGCCATCGGGCAACTCCCCTTCTAGCCCCACCGGGAGGGATCCCCTTCTCCAAGCCCCCCAGCAGCCCCTGTAATCTTCACACCCAACCCCCACGCCCATCTGCCCGAGACCCCAGCCACCTCCTGAGACTTAGAGACCGGCCCCCAGCTCCCATCCTGCTCCGACTTCCCTTCTGGACCAGAAACTTCCGGTCCAGATAAGAGCTTCCATCCTGCCCGGGAGTTCCCATTTGGACAAGAGAACTCCCTTTTGGACAAGAGAGAGAGACTTCCTGAATCTGTCAGCTCTTTCTGAAACAAGTACACTGTGGTGGTATTTTTTTCCCCAAAATATTGTGTACCTTAATAAATTTATCTGGGGTCAGAGAACAGACAGCCACTAGATACAAAGGCTAGAAAATGGTGGCACTCACACCTTTAATCCTAGCATTCCAGAGATAGAAATCCCTCTGGATCTCTGTGAGTTCAAGGCCACATTGGAAATAGCCAAACATGCTGACACATGCCTTTAATCCCAGAAAGTCAGCCTTTAATCCCAGGGAGTGGTGGTCAAAGCAGAAAGATATATAAGGCATGAGGACCAGAAACTAGAGGCATTTGGCTGATTAAGCTTTTGGCTGGTTAAGCTTTTGGCTGGTTAAGCATTCAGGCTTCTAGCAGCAGTTCAGCTGAGACCCATTCTGATGAGGACTCAGAGGCCTCCAGTCTGAGGAGACAAGACCAGCTGAGGATCCGTCGAGGTGAGATAGCTGTGGCTTGTTCTGTCTCTCTGATCTACCAGCATGGACCCCAATAACTCGCCTCGGGTTTGATTTTATTAATAAGAACTTTGAAGATTCCTGCTACAGTACACTGATAAGACCAAGAAGGAACCACAAGGAGATGGGCAGATGTCAAGGCAGAAGTACATACAACAAAATGAAGAGCAATACAGCATCACCAGAACCTAGCCTGCCTCCAACATCTAGACCTGAACATCAAAAATTGAAAGAAGCAGAAGAAAGTAGCCTTATGAGTAACGTCATGAAGAAGGTAGAGGCTTGTGTAGAGGAAAAGACAAGAAAATTGGAAGAACGCTGTAAACAACTAGAGGAAAGGGCACACAAATTAGAAGAAAACAATAAAGTCCTGCAAGAAAACAATTAAGTCCTGGAAGAAAACAATAAAGTCCTGCAAGAAAACAATAAAGTACTGGAAGAAAACAATAAAGTACTGAAAGAAAATCATGAAAAAGCAATGAAACAAACAAAGGAAACAGTCCAAGACCTGAAAAGGGAAATTGAAAAAATAAAGAAGACACAAACAGAAGGAATGCTGGAAATAGAAAACCTGAGTAAAAGATCGGGAACTTCAGATGCAAGTATAACCAACAGAATACAAGAGATGGAAGAGTGGATTTCTGGCATTGAAGATACAGTAGAAGAAATAGTTTCATCAGTCAAAGGAAACACTAAAGCCACCAAAGTCATGAACCAAAATGTCCAAGAAATTTGGGACACCATGGAAAGACCAAACCTATGAATTATAGGGATAGAAGAAGGTGAAGAATACCAACTCAAAGGCACAGAAAATATATTCAACAAAATTATAGAAGAAAACTTTCCCAACTTAAAGAAGGAAATGCCTATGAAGATACAAGAAGCCTATAGAACACCAAGCAGACTAGACCCCCCAAAAAAGTCCCCTCGACACATAATAATTAAACAACTAAATGTACAGAATAAAGAAAGAATATTAAGAGCAGCCAAGGAAAAAGGCCAAGTGACCTATAAAGGTAAACCCATCAGAATAACACCTGATTTCTCAATGGAGACTTTGAAAGCCAGAAGGACCTGGACAGATGTAATGCAGACACTAAGAGACCATGGATGTCAGCCCAGACTAATATACCCAGCAAAATTTTCAATCATCATAGACGGAAGGAACAAGACATTCGAAGACAAAGCCAGATTTAAACAATACCTATCCACAAACCCAGCCCTACAGAAAGCACTAGAAGGAAAATTCCAACCGAGGGAAGTCAGATACACACTCGAAAACACAGGCAATAGATAAAGCCACAACAGTAAACCCCAAAGAAGAGAAGTACACACACACACACACACACACTACCACCAAAAATAACAGGGATGAAGAATCACTGGTCATTAATATCCCTTAATATCAATGGACTTAATTCACCTATAAAAAGACATAGACTTACAGAATGGATACGAAAGCAGGACCCATCTTTCTGCTGCATACAAGAAACACATCTCAAATTCAAAGACAGATACTACCTAAGAATAAAAGGCTGGGAAAAGACTTTCCAATCAAATGGTCTTAAGAAACAAGCAGGGGTAGCCATCCTGATATCCAACAAAATAGACTTCAAACTAAAATCAATCAAAAGAGATCAAGAAGGACATTACATACTCATCACAGGAAAGATCCACCAAGATGAAGTTTCAATTCTGAACATTTATGCCCCAAACACAAGGGTATCCACATATGTAAAAGAAACATTACTAAAGCTTAAACCACATATAAAACCCCAAACATTAATAGTGGGAGATCTCAACACCCCACTTTCACCACTGGACAGATATCCCAAATAGAAACTTAGCAGAGAAATAAAGGTCTTACCTGATGTCATGACCCAATTGGACCTAATAGATATCTACAGAACATTCCATCCTAACAAGAAAGAATATACCTTCTTCTCATCACCCCATGGAACTTTCTCTAAAATCGACCACATACTTGGCCACAAAGCAAATCTCAACAGATACAAAACAATTAGAATAACCTCCTGTGTTCTATCAGACCACCATGGTTTAAAGCTAGATTTCAACAACAACAAAAACTTCGGAAAACCTACAATCTCATGGAAACTGAATAATGCTCAACTGAATCACCAATGGGTTAAGGAAGAAATAAAGAAAGAAATTAAAGACTTCCTAGAGATCAATGAAAATGAAGACACCACATACCCAAACTTATGGGACACTATGAAAGCAGTGCTAAGAGGGAAATTCATAGCACTAAATGCCCACATAAAGAAGTTGGAGAAATCCCACACTAGTGACTTAACAGCACACCTGAAAGCTCTAGAACAAGAAGAAGCAAAGTCTCTCAGGAAGAATAGACGCCAGGAAATTATCAAAGTGAGAGGTGAAATTAATAAATTAGAAACTAAGAGAATAATACAAAAAATTAATGAAACAAAGAGTTGGTTCTTTGAGAAAATCAACAAGATAGACAAGCCCTTATCCAAACTAACCAAAAGACAGAGAGAGAGAGAATCCAAATCAACAAAATCAGAAATAAAAAGGGGGACATAACAACAGACATTGAGGAAATCCAGAGAATTATAAGGTCATATTTCAAAAACCTCTACTCCACAAAACTGGAAAATCTAAAAGAAATGGACATTTTTCTGGATACTCAATAAATTACTGGCAAACAGACTCCAAAAACACATCAGAACAATTATCCACCATGATCAAGTAGTCTTCATCCCAGGGATGCAAGGGTGGTTCAACATATGAAAGTCCATCAATGTAATATACCATATAAACAAACTCAAAGAAAAAAACCACATGATCATCTCACTAGATGCAGAAAAGGCATTTGACAAAATCCAACACCCCTTCATGATAAAAGACTTGGAGCAATCATGAATACAGGGAACATACCTAAACATAATAAAGGTAATATATAGCAAGCCAACAGCCAACATCAAATTTAATGGAGAGAAACTCAAAGCAATTCCACTAAAATCAGGAATGAGGCAAGGCTGTCCACTCTCCCCATACTTATTTAATATAGTACTTGAAGTTCTATCCAGAGCAATAAGACAACATAAGGAGATTAAGGGGATACAAATTGGAAAGGAAGAAGTCAAGCTTTCCCTATTTGCAGATGACATGATAGTATACTTGAGTGACCCCAAAGATTCCACCCAGGAATTGATAAAGCTTATAAACACCTTCAGCAACACAGCAGGATACAAGATCAACTCAAAAAAATCAGTAGCCCTCCCATATACAATGGACAAAGAAGCTGAGAAGGCAATTAGAGATACATCACCCTTTACAATAGCCACAAATGACATAAAATACCTTGGGTAACACTAACCAAGCAAGTGAAGGACCTATATGACAAGAACTTTAAGTCCCTGAAAAAAGAAATTGAAGAAGATGTCAGAAAATGGAAAGATCTCCCATGCTCATGGATAGGCAGGGTTAACGTAGTAAAAATGGCAATCTTACCAAAAGCAATTTACAGATTCAATGCAATCCCCATCAAAATACCAACACAATTCTTCACAGACCTGGAAAGAATAATACTCAACTTCATATGGAAAAACAAAAAACTCAGGATATCTAAAAGAAACCTGTACAATAAAACAACTTCTGGAGGCATCACAATCCCTGACTTCAAGCTCTACTATAGAGCTACAGTAATAAAAACAGCTTGGTATTGGCATAAAAACCGACATGTGGACCAATGGAATCAAATTGAAGACCTGGACATTAACCCACACACCTATGGACATATAATTTTTGACAAAGAAGCCAAAAGTGTACAATGGAAAAAAGAAAGCATCTTGAACAAATGGTGCTGTCATAACTGGATATCAACGTGTAGAAGGCTGCAAATAGATCCATATCTGTCACCGTGCACAAAACTTAAGTCCAAGTGGATCAAAGACCTCAACATAAATCCAGCTACTCTGAACCTGCTAGAAGAGAAAGTAGGAAGTAGTCTTGAATGCATTGGCATAGGAGATCACTTCCTAAATATAACACCAGTAGCGCAGACACTGAGACAAACAATCAATCAATGGGACCTCTGAAACTGAGAAGCTTTTGTAGAGCAAAAGATACGGTCAACAAGGCAAAGCGACAGCCTACAGAATGGGAAAAGATCTTCACCAACCCCACATGTGACAGAGGACTGATATCCAGAATATATAAGGAACTCAAGAAATTAGACATCAAAACGACCAACAGTCCAATTGAGAAATGGGCTTTAGAACTAAACAGAGAATTCTCAACAGAGGAAACCCAAATGGCTGAAAGACATTTAAGGAACTGCTCAACATCCCTAATCATCAGGGAAATGCAAATCAAAACAACTCTGAGATACCACCTTACACCTGTCAGAATGGCTAAGATCAAAAACACTGAAGACACTTTATGCTGGAGAGGATGTGGAACTAGGGGAACTCTCCTCCACTGCTGGTGGGAATGCAAGCTTGTACAACCACTTTGGAAATCAATATGGCGCTTTCTTAGAAAATTGGGAATCAATCTCCCCCAAGATCCAGCTATACCACTCCTGGGCATATACCCAAGAAATGCTCAATCATACCACAATCATACCATAACTTGTTCAGCTATGTTCATATCAGCATTGTTTGTAATAGCCAAAACCTGGAAACAACCTAGATGCCCTTCAACTGAAGAATGGATAAATAAATTGTGGCACATATACACAATGGAATACTGCTCAGCAGAGAAAAATAATGACATCATATGGTTTGCAGGCAAATGGGTGGATCTAGAAAAAATCATCCTGAATGAGGTAACCCATTCTCAGAAAGACAAATATGGTATGTACTCACTCATAGGAAGATGCTAGATGTGGAACAAGGATGACTGGACTGCTACTCACATCACCAGTGAGGCTACCTGGAAAACGGGACCCCAAAGAAGACACGGAGAAATGGATGAGATCTACAAGAACAGCCTGGTCATGAGTGGGAACAATGAAGAGCAACGGTCGAGGGAAAGAGAGTGGGAGATCCTAGCTGGATCAAGAAAAGAGAGGGAGATAGCCGGGCGGTGGTGGCGCACGCCTTTAATCCCAGCACTCGGGAGGCAGAGCCAGGCGGATCTCTGTGAGTTCAAGGCCAGCCTGGACTACCAAGCGAGTTCCAGGAAAGGCGCAAAGCTACACAGAGAAACCCTGTCTCAAAAACCAAAAAAAAAAAGAGAGGGAGAACAAGGAATAGGAGACCATGGTAAATGAAGACCACATGAAGGGGAGGAAGCAGAGAGCTAGGGAGGCCCACGGAGATCCACAAAGTTACCCCCGCAAAAGACTGCTGGCAATGGTCGAGAGACAGCAGGAACTGACCTACTCTGGTGATAGGATGGCCAAACACCCTGATAGTTGTGCCATAAACCCCATCCAAGGACTGAGGAATCTGGATGCAGACATCCATGGCTGGGCCCCTGATGGAGCACTGGGAGTCTAATTAGTGAGAAAGAGGAGGGTTTATATGAGCAAGAATTGTTGAAGCCAAGGTTGGATAAAGCACAGGGACAAATAACCAAATGAATGGAAGCACATGAACTATGAACCAAAGGCTGAGGGGCCCCCAACTGGATCAGACCCTCTGAATGGGTGAGATGGACATTTGGCTTGATCTGCTTGGGAGGCAGCTGTGCGGTGGTGCTGGGTCCTGGGCTCGTTGCATGAGTTGGCTGTTTGAATCCTGGGACTTATGCAGGAACGCTTGGCTCGGTCTGGGGGGGGGGGGCTGGACCTGCCTGGACTGAGTCTATCAGGTCGATCCCAGTCCTCGTGGGAGACTTTGATCTGGAGGAGGTGGGAATGGGGGGTGGGCTGGGGGGAGGGGGAGGGAGACGAGAGGGGGAGAACAGGGGAATCTGTGGTTATTATGTGGAACTGAATGGTGTTGTAAAATTTTAAAAAAGAAGAAGAAGAAGACTGCAAATAGATCCATATCTGTCACCATGCACAAAACTTAAGTCCAAATGGATCAAAGACCTCAACATAAATCCAGTTACTCTGAACCCGATAGAAGAGAAAGTAGGAAGTAGTCTTGAACATATGGGCATCGGAGATCACTTCCTAAACCAGTATGTAAATATAACACCAGTAGTACAGACACTGAGAGCAACAATTAATAAATGAGACCTCTTGAAACTGAGAAGCTTTTGTAGGGCAAAGGACACAGTCAACAAGACAAAGCGACAGCCTACAGAATGGGAAAAGATCTTCACCAACACCACATTTGACAAAGAACTGATCTCCAGAATATATAAAGAACTCAAGAAACTATACATCAAAATACCTAACAGTCCAATTAAAAATGGGCTATAGAGCTAAACAGAGAATTCTCAACAGAAGAATCTCAAATGACTGATAGACATTTAAGGAATTGCTCAATATCCTTAGTCATCAGGGAAGTACAAATCAAAATGACTCTGAGATACCATCTTAAACCCATCAGAATGGCTAAGATAAAAAACACTGAAGATAGCTTATGTTGGAGAGGATGCAGAGCAAGGGGAACTCTCCTCCACTGTTGGTGGGAATGCAAGCTTGTACAGCCACTTTGGAAATCAGTATGGTGGTTTCTCAGAAAATTGGGACTTAATCTTCCTCAAGACCCAGCTATACCACTCTTGGGCATATAACCAAGGAATGCTCAATCATACCACAAAGACACATGCTCAACTATGTTCATAGCAGCATTATTTGTAATAGTCAGAACCTGGAAGCAACCTAGATGTCCCTCAACTGAAGAATGGATAAAGAAAATGTGGCACATATACACAATGGGGTACTACTCAGCAGAGAAAAACGATGACATCATGAGGTTTGCAGGCAAATGGATGGAACTAGAAAATATCATCCTAAGTGAGGTAATCCAGACTCAGAAGGACAAACATGATATGTAACCACTCATAAGTGGATCCTAGATATAAAGCAAAGGATAACCAGACTGCAACCCACAGTTCCAGGGAGGCTAGCTAGTAAGAAGGACCTTAGGAAGTATGCATGGATTGCCCAGTGATGGAGAAATGGATGAGATCTACATGAGCAAACTGGGGGTGGTGGTAATGGAGGGCAAGGGACGGGGGATGAAAGCTTAGGGGAGTGGGAGGTTCGAACTGGAATGGGAACAGAGTAGGAAAGCAAGGAAAGAGATACCATGATAAATGAAGACACCATGGGAATAGGGAGAAACATAGGGGCTTGACGTTCCCAGGAATGCACAAGGATGACTCCACCTTAGGCTACTGGCAATGGTCAAGAGAGTGCCTGAACTGGTCTACTCTGGTGATCAGATGACTGAATACCCTGTCATCATAGAACTCTCATCCAGTGACTGATGGAAGCAGATGCAGAGATCCACGGCTGCATCCAAGGCAGAGCTCCAGGAGTCCAACCAATGATAGAGAGGAGGCATTCTATGAGCAAGGGATATTGAGACCTTGATTTGAAAAAGTACAGAGACAAATAGACAAACTAGTGGAAACGCATGAACTGTGGACCAATAGCTGAGGAGCCCCCATGGTACTGGACTAGGCCCTCTGTATTAGCTTGTACTGTATAGGGGGACCCTAGGCAGTAGCATCTGGACCTGTTCCTAGTGCATGAGCCGGCTTTTTGGAACCTATTGCCTATGGTGTGACACTTTGCCCAGCCTTGCTGCAGAAAGGAGGGGCTTGGACCTGCCTCAACTGAATGTATGAAGCTCTTCTGACTCCCCATGGGAGACCTTGCCTTGGAGGAGGTGGGAATGGGAGATGGGTTATGGGGGAAGACTGGGGGATGGGAGGAGGGAGGAAAGCAGAATCTGTGGTTGGTATGTAAAATGAATAGAAAAATCACTTAAAAATTATTTTAAAGAAAAGCCTAAGCAATTTTCTATTTTTATGGATTCAATAAAAAATACATGTTTTCCCGAAATCCTGTTTCTTAATGAAGTGGAGACACCATGGTGACTAATTTTGCACAAAGCATCTTGTACATAATTCTCTTTAGTATATGCTCACATCCTGTGTGGTAGATATTATAGTTTAGTCTGAAGAGAGAGAGCACAGGCATAAGGGAAATTAATAACTTCTCTAAGATAGAACAATGAGCTTTAAAAACCATGTCTGCACCAAAATCTCTTTCTACACCAGCACCCCCAACCTAGACCACTCCACTAACAAGATTTTAGAATGCAGAAAGAAACACACCGCAGACTCTATAGATGATCAATGATAAATAAGTAAACACAGAGACCCACCTCACATGTTCCTCCCACATTGTGAGATGCTCCTACAAAGAAAATGATCAATTTTCTTTCTTTTAAGCTTCAGTTTTGTACAGAAATGATGCTCATTGTTCAGAAGTAAGTGAAAATGTCAGTTTGGTTCTCCAGTGCTTTCTCAGGCTGTTACCACAAAAATCCTGCAATCTCTCATAAGAAAAACTATATAGGCCAAATCAAGAGCCTCATGTTAGAGTGACAAATGGCAGTGTTGATGACTCCACCAGCAAAACTCAAGAGTCACATCTGCAGCAGCACACGCTTGACTCCTCCTTTTAGGAGCTTTGCTGCCCCTACTCTAGACATCGGAGTTGAGACACGCCAGTCTTGCCTTGTTCCTCCTGGATTTTTCCCCATAGAAACCACGACAGACATGGGATTGTTACACTTTTAAACAGCTAAGACTTGGGAGTAATTTGTTACATAAAAGTCCATAGGAAAAATGAAGTTTATCTTCAAATTGTGTGTGTGTGTGTGTGTGTGTGTGTGTGTGTGTGTGTGTGTGTACACAATAAAATAATTTATTAGGAATGCAGATGGTTCCATACTGTCTCTTTAACTGTACTTTGAACTGTATGAACCATGATTGTCATGTAGCCACTCTAAGCAAAGAGAATAGGGAAGGATGGAGCAGGAAACAGTGGGCTTTCTGATGAGAACACTTACATTCAATTCTCACTGCACCCCTGGGCTTCCACATAACCTTCACTTCTCTCTGCATCCCATTGCTGCACAGACTGGAGCAGCAATACACCATCAGCTAGCATAGACGCTACACACCATCACATCACTCATCCTTCCCCAACCATTCTATATTTTCATGTGCTACACACACAGCACGGGAAGGAAAAAGACATAATGTGAGAAATCATAGTAATCCAAGAGTGTCTGCCTCTCCTTTGTACTCATACTGTAGCAGCAGTTCTCAACTGCTAAAATTATAAAACTCAGTTCTTATAAAACATACAATTCAAAAGCAATTAGTGTAGAATTATCAACTCAAACACAACCCTAGAACACACACATTTGTTTATTGCCTTTATTTAAATTCTATTTAAATTCTACTACAACAAAACACACACATGCACACACACACACACACACACACACACACACACACACACACACACACACACACACATCCACCTCTCAAAAAGGACAGAGAACACAAGTACAGAGTCCTCACTATGAAGTATATCTTTTCAGTCTCCTATTGCACAGTACACAAAGGAGCAACAATTTTGCAGGCTCATGTTCAAATGCATTGTTGCTTCCTCTGGAAGCCAATTTTCCCACAAGGCTCTGTGTTGTTACTACCTGAAGAGGAATCTATGCAGTTGTAAGAAGGTCTTGGGAGATGTCAGGCTTTCCTGACAGTAGACTATCACAGGACAATTCCATCAGGCTTGTGGACTGTTTTAAAAACTGTGCTGTTGTCTGTGACTCTCTCAAGTTTCCTCTCTTTGATAGTATCAGCACAGCATAATGACCTCATGGCTCCTCTAGCTTTCTTTGTGTTCCTCCCCATTTCCCATAGGCATTTCCAATGACATATGTATTTCTGTTGTGTGAGTCTAAAAAGATCTCCAATTAACACAAAGAGCAGAAAAGTTCAGAAAACTTTAAGATGAAGAGAGAGTGTCATCCAACTTAGCAAGTTAAAAAACTTGGAGCAACAATATGTACACAGGAATGTTTCAAAGAAAGAAGCTCAGAACAAGGTCTATGGCCATAGAACCCCACTCAACAAAGGCAGTGAAGTATGGAGAGGTGGAACTTGGAGTATATGGAAATTAGTGTAAGATGTGGGTGAAGAGTTATAATTTTTATTGTAATTAATTTACAACCTATCATAATATTTTAACATTCTGAACTCTGTGAGGTACAATAGTTTCTCCATAAATTTAGTACTAACCAAAGGTTTTGTTTAAAATTTAATACTTATTTTTTATTTTGGAAGCCTTTACAAGTAGTGTAAAAGCTAACAAGAAATCATACACAGCACAGGAAGAACCAGAGAAAGCAAGCATTATTCTCTTTTCTGGCATTGAATCTGACACACAGTAATTAATAGCTGCCTTCCTTACATAAAATAATTCCTGGACTTCTCATACAGCCCAGAAAGGGAGGAGAGGGTCTGAGTCATCTGGGCACTGAGTAGATGACTTTTAAAAATACTTTTAGAAGACTGTCTATTATCAAGCAATCCAGTAATTTTAAGTTGTGGTTCACTTAGGCCTCCTTTCCCCTCCATCAACACAGATAATTGAGCTCACTCCATGTTTGCTTGAACCAAGCCACAGTGACCTAACAGAAGGAAGGATTATCTTTTTTTCTATATTCTAGCCAAAATAATGAGTGGTCCCTGACTGCCCACTGAACAGTGTAGTTCTGAAGCTGATCTGGATAATAGAATAAAAACTCCATGCTCTCTTTAAGAAAAGCCACTCCTAAATCTGCTTTAGCAGTAAAAGAAATATGACTTCGAAGCACCCTGGCTGGAGCACTGGACTGACAAGCCAGCTGACTGATCTCAGAGCTTGCTTTCCCATGTAGTATGATGGAAATCCTGTGTGATCACTCTGCTCAGACTATCTCCTTTCACACCTGCCAGCATCTCTGATACTTTGCATTAAAAGGTGTCCCGATAGGGAAAATTATGCAAAGCTTTGTTGTGAAATGCACTTATTCCTAGGAAAGATAATACTCTGAGACAGAGATCCCAAGCCATAAAGTGGTACAGTTGCCAATGAAGAGGTTGATAAAACCACCGGTTGGCACAGTGGAAGAGAGTCTGCCCATAACCATAGCTGGAAGTGCCTATCCACACATAGGGCTTTCCCAAAGTCCAGTAACCAAGTATACCTTCCATACTGCTCTCTCTTTTGAGTCCATATTTTATATTCTTGGTTTATTTGACAAAATATCTATTGTCACCACATAACACCCTAAGTCACTGTGACTAAATTAAAGCAAAAGCCATTGATTCTAGTTAAGACCTGAAGTTAACTTCTCAACTCTCCTGGTTGTGAATGTTTTTGCTCTCCAGTTAAAGACAGGCTGGAGGTTGACTATGTCAGCAGAACTCTCTTACTTGTTTAGTCCAGGTGAAGACATTTTCAAGATGTTATTATGGCTTAAAAAACAAAGGAAAATCATGCAAAGCTTCCAAAGCGGTTAATAGCAGTATTGTTACTATCATGGTTTCATCACTCCTTTGTGCTTTATTATCCAAAGCAAATTTCAAGACAAGAAACCTTTTAGGAGTGGATGAGTTGTGTCTCCCTTTCCACGGAGGAACGTCAAAGCCAGGATGTAAGAGACTTGACTGCAGCAAGAGAATAAAGTGGAGGTTATGTTCACAATCAATCTGTCCTACGTAATTGATTAGCTATAGAAATATTTAAATCCTTAAAAACCATCTTCTAAAGAAAAACAAGGAAGCTGTCAACAACCGAGGTCTGAAGACATCATTTCTCCATCATGCCCCTGCTCTTTACCCAGTACAAAATGACATCATCTCCAACGTCACACCCACCAATCCTATATTTCTATGTCTTACTCTGTTCATGACCATTACATCATTTTTCATTTGTTTAATCTTTAGCATGTAATGCTAAAACTTTTATACATCCAGTTCATTTGAATAATACTTAGTTGTTGCCAGGATACATTAAAGGGGGAAGAAGAAATATGTTCAAACCTGCAAGAACTGGGTAGGACAACTTTAAACAATTATCTCTATTTTACTGCACAAAATAACTCTTAATAACTGGCATGGAATACCCCAAGCTACACTTCTGTTCACTGTTGCATTTGTTTGACTTGTTTCCCCTAAAATATTTGTTACCTTGAGTCAAGTGCCCTTCCTGGTTCCATTTCAGCGTGAATTGTGTTCCTGTATGAAGTCTTTTAATTATTTACCTTGTTTTCTTTGCAAGTATTTGGGCAAAAATCCCTTCATCACTCTGCTCCAACTTATCCCCACAAAATCCCAGAAGGAAAGAAGTCCAGGCATTGCTTCTCCCTGTTGACTTAAATAACAGCAAGAAATTCCAAGCTGCTTGATAACTTGAATTTCGAATTCTCAATCGCTAGGGGGAAAAATTAGGTTACTTTTGCAATCCTTATTATCTGACATGTGTCTTTAGAATTAAATAGCTGTTTTTTTTTTTTAATAAATCCCACTCTGTAGGCGTATGGTAGGTGACAGCCCCTGTGCATATGGGCATAGAGCTAACAGCTGCTGTTTCTAGGGTGTCAGGCATTAAACAGCTTCAGTAGCATCTGTTGGTTCCGAACCAGATCCACAAAAGCTTATGTGGGCAGTGGGACTTACTTAGTGGCCTGACTTCAACACAGGATTCTAGCTCTCTACTCCTAAAGAGCTGACATTTCTAATTGTAGACACAGAATGCATTTCTACCAAGGTCACTGATGAATGCTTTAGCACATCAGCATTTCTGTCTGCTTCATATGTAAAGAGGCAGCATGTTATCTCAAGTGGGATAGCTTTCACTTCACGTTCTTTTTGCAATGCACACCTTATTTTGGCTTCATGGAAGAGGATGCTGTTTTTACTCTTGTACTATTATGATAACTGTGATGATCTGTGTATGGTGAGAAGGAAGAAAAGAAATGAGGTCTATGGAATTCAAGGAGCAGCTATGGGAAGTCTGCATAGCATCAAACAAGTATGCAACTGCCTGTCAGGGTTCTCTAGAGAAGCAGAACCAATAGAATAAATGTAGATATAGAAAATGATATTTATATACTTTTGAATTTGCTCTCCGTGTCTACGGTGGCCACTATGGGTTCTCTGCAAACTACATGCCTGTGGAATCTAGAGGAATGATGGATTCTGAGTTCAAGTGCTTGAGGACCAGTAATTCAGAGGCCCAGCTGAAGAAGAAATGGGAAGAACAAACCATGTTCTGTGTTTCTGTTCCCTTGATGGACACCTTAATGGTCTTCATGTAGTGTACACATTTGACTGCTAATCTTGTCCAGGAACATCGTCATAGGAAGAAAAGCAGCATTATCAGGGACCTGGGCATCATCCAGCCTCATTAAACTGGTAAATCAGATTGTTTATCTCAGAAGTCTTTAATTTTGCAGTCTGGGGTCCTTAGACAGTGTCTTTTGATATCTGGTGGGATAGCATCTCCTCCTAAAGTTGGTGGCCACATTCTTTAACAGGGAATCTGCAAAAATTTATGAGATGGTGTTCAAGCAGATCACGTGATAGCTATTGGCTAATTAGTGTTCCTTCTAACATAAGCCCCTGAAATGCTTGAGGCTCAGCATGGCACACTCTGGGTGATGCTGTATTTAATTGGTACTCCACTCAGTTCACTCACATAGTCCTACTCATAGTTAATCCCTAAGCACCTACCAAACTTTGGGCAAATCTGTTTCCTCAGGAAGCATTCTCTACCTGCCTTAGCCACATGTTCTGTGGTACCCTGTCACCTTCCACAAACACACTTATTTATCTCATGTCTTCAACTAGAAATTACACTGGGGTCAGGAGCTGCACCAGTCTGCATTTTCTCCTTCCCTTTGTGTAGAATGACCATGAAATGAGTGTTCATAGTCTGTAAGTGAAGTCACCAGGTAACATTCTACATATTAATTCATCTTTATGAATTTATTTTTACTTATGTGTTTGTGTGTATCTGTGTGAGTGTATGCTACTTGTATTCAGGTGCCTCAGAGCCCAGAAGAGGGTGTCAACACCCTAGAGCTGGAATTACAAATGCTGTGAGCCATCTGGCTTGAGTGCTAGGAACTGAACTCAGATCCTCTGCAGAATAGCACCCACTCTCAATTGCTACTCTTCTTTCCAGACACCATGATAAAATTTGATTCAAAACTGTAAATCATTTACAAAAATCTTAGTATCTGAATTCTTTTCAGTAAAATTCTCTAATGATCATTAACTTCTTTGCAGTTGAAAAGCTAGACATGCATTGCACTGAAAACTTAAAATGCAATTTAAGACAAGATCAAAGAACATAGAAATATAAAGACAGAGGGGAAAGTATAAAAAGGTAAAGGAAGCCCTTGGAAAATTGTTAAAAGTTGTGCCAACACAGACTTCTATATCTTTTAGCAAAGGGAAGATACTAATTAGCAGAATAATCTGTTTCCCAGTTTGAAAGATTGCAGTGATTGCTTTCCTCCAGTGTCATGCCAGGCATTAATGGTTTTAAAGATTAACTGACAGCATGCTAAAGCCCACTAGCCAATTAATGCCACTGTATCACCTAAGTGCCCCCCAAAAATATATGCGTGCACTGTGTAGGTAGTGAGGTCGCTGTATTACTTGATTCTTGCAGCGTGGATAACCTGGTTTCACTATATGTCACTGCAACACTGTGGATAACCATATGTCAGTAAGTCCTCCAAGTCACTGTGTAGAAAATTAGAAGGTTATGTACAGTACCAAAAGTCTTAGCTACACTAGTCAAAATTCCTCCATTTCAATAATCCTTCGATCAGTTTCCTACATATAATGCTCATTCTATATATTGTTTTCATGCATAAATTTATTTTATGGCAGAAAATAAGAAAACTAATTATGTGATGACTGATCATGGAGCAGCCACAATGAACTGGGAAGGGTGTACTCAAAGTTCTTTCTATACAGAGAAATCATAGACCAATAGAGATACAGAATCAGAAGAATGTTCATTACAGTTTAAAGCAACATGTCGCTATGTACCCATTTAATGCTTTTATACTCTTTCCCTCATGGTTGCACAGAGCAGAAAGATAAAATTACTCTGCTACTCCAGTACATTCCTGATAGTTAGCAGTAAATATCTTGTATACCTATGCGTCACCACTTTTGTTTTGTGACCCCAATTCATTATTAGTTATCCTCCTATGATTTTTCTCTGAATCTGCTTAAAACCATTTGAAGAAAGACTGTGAGATGAAGCATAAATAAATGAGTAAGTTGTAAGTGCAAAATTGTGTTCTATATGTTAATGCTCCTATCCTGTAGTGTAAAGCATTAAAGCAAATAGGCAACCTCATCCATTTCACAAATCTTATTTCCTCCAGTTTCAGTTTTATTCAGGAAATACTCTGAGCAGTTTAAAAGGTCCCAGGACACGAAATAGTGATATGCAAATGACAATTGTAGCTGCTAATTTCAACGTGCCAAAATATTAGGTTTATATCTCTCTGTGGGCGTCCATGTTTTTATTTATTTATTTATTTTTATTTTATTTTACAATACAATTCATTTCTACATATCAGCCACAGATTCCCTTGTTCTCCCCCCTCCCACCCTCCTTCCCTTCCCCCAGCCAACCCCCAATTCCCACCTCCTCCAGGGCAAAGCCTCCCCCGAGGACTGAGATCAACCTGGTAGACTCAGTCCAGGCAGGTCCAGTCCCCTCCTCCCAGGCTGAGCCATGTTTTTTAAAAGGGAATAATATGCCTGGTTTCCTTCTATTAAGGTATTTGAAGCAAGCAACTCCACTCTGCTTCCCAGTCACTCAGTGCACTGAGACCCATGGGCTCTGGTCCTGAAAAATATTAAAATGCACATAGCCAGCTAGTCAAGCACTGCCTACTGCTGTAAGCCTCTTCCAGAGAGTCCCCGTGACATGTGACCTAGTAACCCTGGAGGTCCTCTTGGCAGGTGCCCCTGCTTGTGTGAAATCTTCCAGTTCTGAAACATCTGCCCTCTGGAACAGTCTGTTTTGGCTGGTTGGAGGAACAGAGCACTGGCTTATGTTTCTGTGAATTAACTTCTCTCTTTAGTCCCTTTAGGAGCCACAGACTCAGCTGATGGAACATTAAGGAGTTCAGAGGATGTCATTAATGGGTATAATGCCAAGAACATCTGGGCCCTAGCTGCTTGTGCTGCTGGCCATGACCAGGCTGTGGTTTGAGCTTTCAAGATCAGTTTTTCCTTGACTGTTATGGCGCAGGGGCTGGTATACAGCAGGAGTCAGTTAACTTTCCTTACAGGCCCTATCTTATTAAAATTCAGTTCCTATTTGAATAACAGCAATGTGATGGGGATGTTGTTCTGTATGCTGTGAATATGCGTTGCTCTGATTGGTTGATAAATAAAGCTATTTGACCAATGGTGAGACACAATAAGGTTAGGCAGGACATTCCAACTAGAGAGAGAGGAGAGAAGAAAGGAGAGCAGAAGAGATGCTGCTAGCCACCACCAGAAGAAACAGGATGTTAAGGTACCAATAAGCCATGAGCCACAGATTTAGAGAAATGGGTTAATTTAAGATATTTCTTGCTAGCTAGCAAGAAGTCTGGCATGGATATAATTTTTAAAATAATGTAAGCCTGTGTATGTTTATTTGGGTCTGAGTGACTGCAGACCGGGTGGGACACAAGAAAACTTTCAGCTACATTCAGCTACAACATGGTCCAAAGAAAACCTATTTCCAAGGACCCTCTGAGATGGTGATGGTGGTGGTGGTGCTGACTAGAAGTTCATGTAGGTAGTGAGGGAGAAGGTTCCAGAAAGGGTGTGATTTCATTATTCCATCTCATTGAAAGATGACTTATGTAAATAAATTAATGACTTCCATTATTATCAGTCAAAATCCATTGTTTGTAATCTTTAATTGAATTTAGACATAAATTATTCCTCTCTGTTTGTAGTACTCCTTTGTCATTGAAAGAATAAAGTTGACACGTGTAGAAAATCCTGTGCCATGTGTGTCATAAAATATTCTCCAGAAGATGCAGCTGGTATCAGAGCAAACACATGAACTCTGATTCCTCCTAGAGACATCACTCAGGATATCCACCAAAAAGTGTGAAGTACAAAACTTCCATCTGAAAATCTGGGTATCACTGCTGGTCTGGAGAGCAAAACCAGTCATTTTATTCATAAGCAAAGATTTCATCAACTGTAGCAATATCCACCTCTCATCTTAGCATTCTAGAGGCTGTGGTAGGAGGATTGCGGGTTTGAAGTTAACCTGCACTGTGTGAAAAGAAGTAAGACCCTGTCAGAAGAAGGAGGAGGAGGAGGAGCAGGAGGAGGAGGAAGAGCAGGAGGAAGAGGAGGAAGAGCAGGAGGAGGAGCAGGAGGAAGAGGAGGAAAGCAGGAGGAAGAGGAGGAGGAAGAGGAGGAGGAAGAAGAAAGAAGACAGAAGAAAGGAAAATGAAATGTGAAAGAAAGGAGCAAAAAGAAAATAAATGACAAAATCAAGGTTGAAAGAAAACAACAGGGCTTTCAAATCCTCTGCAGAGGAGAATCAGGATGAAATGATGGTCACCTGATCTCTCAGGAGTTACTGTGGAACTTGATGCTGGACGTGCAGCAAGGGCTCATCTCCGATCCTCTAGACGACTGGGCATGTGCCAGAACTGAATGTTGAACAGAGTCAAAGCTAAGTTTCTATATCAACTATATTTTGAGATCTTACTTCTCATCCACTTCTATGTGAAAATAAAAACTTTTTTAATGGTACTGTTTTGAAAATAGTGACTTCTTTATTCATATTTTTCTTGATAAATCATCAATCTAATTTTAAAATTAAAGGATAGGCACATGGATTATTTAATCTGTTCTAGTTTAATGAATTTAAACTACCAAAACATGCAATGAATTGTCCATAAAAATATATTGCACTACAAGCCTATCTACCTAAAGTATAGTCCTCTTCCAGAACTACTCCTGAGACAGCCTGACCAGCCTTTGCAGTCACCATTTTTACCCTTCTACCATCAACTCACCTGCTAAACTGATAACTCCCAAATAACCCAGGCCACAGAATCTGTGTGTCCTCAGGTTAGGAATGGAAGTGAACAAATTTGCTAAGTGGTGGAAAGGTATGGCATTCTCACTGTTCACCATGTCGATGGTGAATGGCTAACATCTTCCTCCCATATAACAAGGGCATGGATGCACCATGTATTCATGTGCCACAGGCCAGGTGTGGACTTCCCAAGGACACTGATCATGTAATTTTTATATATTATATATAATACATAGTTATTATACAAAACAATGGGTTCTATTCTGGCATTTTCCTACATAGGATATTTTGGCCATATACAGCCACATCACTCTCTTGTTCCCTACTTCTCCTGATGCCCTTCCTCTCCTCTGACCCCTTCCTTCTAAGGAAAGTGGTTTTTGAGGTCTTGTGCTTCATAGTGGCAGAGTGTGGGGTCTTGCCACACCACTGTATCTCTTAATCTTTGCATTTCTGTATTTGTGTAGTTATGGAATCTGTGACAGCTTTGTTCATAACAGTTTCCTCTTTGCTTTGAGAGGGACTGGAAAAAATGCCTGAGAACCTGGAGTAGCAGCCTTACTAAGAGCCTGAAATGACCCACTTTCCCAGGAATCTGTCCCACCAGAACCAAGCCCATGGACAATGCCTTCTCCTGTTCCTGCAGGAAGTATACAGGAAAACACCCCAAATACTATGGTTTCTGTCCTTGGACATGTTGAAATCCTTGTTGCCAAGAGTGCTGAAACTTGGAATGTTGCTCCATCCGGTGGGTTTGTTGTACTGTTGCATGCAAAAGCAACCCATATGAACCTGTTAGTCCTCCACTGCTCTACCATCCTGACAAGGTCAGCTGAGTAGGCAGAGGCAAGCCACTGTCCTCAAGTGCAGAGAAGCCTCCACTGAACACAAATATTGGTGTAATCCCTTTACTGTCATGGAGTCTAAGTAAAGTTGATACTTAGCAGATTTGACTCTTTACAAGGTTTCTTGGTAACCTGCGCTAAGTCTCAGGAACTCAGAACTTCAATAGTATTTACTAACTAGCCATTGAGTGTCAAGAAATATGTTAACCCAGGAGAACAATGAGTTAACTGGCAAAGGAGACATAAGACATAAAGATAACTAAACATAGGGGGAAAGTGCCTGAAAGCCTCAGAAGGAGTTTCTGAACTTTCATTTCTGGAAGCTTGGAGTTATATATTTATAACTTTAAATATATTAACAGATGCTTTATTTAAATAAAAATGTTTTAAGTCTTATGAACAAACCTATACTTATGACCTACATAAAGCTGACATTGTTTTAAGTGATATTTTGGAGAAAAACACGTCTCTGTGTGTGTGTGTGTGTTATGGTATTTTGTAGAATGAAGTCTGCTGCCAACAGAGGGAAGCCATCTCTGAAGACGCAGCAGTCAGCATGACAAGGCGAATGTAAAGCAAGTTTAATAGCTGAAGACTTTCTGACTTTTTAAGACATTCAATTGAACATTTAAAAGGTTTAGTCTCATATCAGTTCTAGAAAGCCCCCCTGGGGCAGGCTTAAGTAACTATGCCATTAGGCACTCAGCAGCAAATTGCCTATTAAGTCTGACTGAAACTGTAAAATTGCTTTTCACAATGCAAATTAATGTAAATAAGAACAATTGGTTACACATATCACAGGCTATCAAATTATGGACAGATGATGTGTATGTCCCCACACTTCTGAATTAACATTACTTTAAAGTTATATTTAGTAGGACTTAGCAGGCTTGAGTGCCCCTGTGATAAATTTCACAAATTTGTTATAAGCAGTACATGTGTCCTAAGTATGTTATCTATTATATGAAATTCAAACCTCTTTTCAACTATGTCTGAGGACACGTTCAGATTCCGTTGCTATAACATTAAAAAGCCATCTAGCTTTAGCTCTGATGCTACAACAGTAGCATGAAGTTCCTAAATATTTATTTAAGTCATTTATCTTATTTTCAACAAGTACATTGTAAGAAACTTTAGAAGTCACTACAGGATCAAGGAAGTGATTCATATTTTTCACGCTACACAGAGAAGAAGCATTGGCTTGTGGGAAATCTGAAATTTACTTCAACTTATAGCCATATCATTTCCCTATCTATCAGACTACGGTAATGGTATGGAAGATGCAAGAACGTTTACAATACTGAACCAAGTACGTGATGATGCTTAAAGCGCTTATAATTTCCCTTTACTCCCTGCCAATGCTCAGGGCAAATTAAGATTCAGATACAGACCAGAAGACTACCATTAAAAAAGAAAACGATAATGAATCTAGTTTTCCAAATTTTAATCTCCTTTAGTCTGGATTCCAGAATCAAGCAACAACACAATCCCACACCCTGCAACCCACACCCCTACACTCCCATACCCCACACCCCCACAACTCACATACCCACACCTTCACAACGCACACACCCACACCCCACAACTCACACACCCACACCCCATAATCCACACACCCACACCTTCACAGCCCCCACAACCCACACACTCACACACCCATAATCCCACACTCCCTCACCCCATATCTCCACACCCCCACACCCCACAACCCACACCTCCACACACATACATCTCCACACCCCCATGCCCCATAACTCCACCCCACACCTCCACACACCCCACACCCACACTCCCACAACTCCACACCCACACCTTCACAGCCCCCACAACCCACACACTCACACACCCATAATCCCACACCCCCTCACCCCACAACCCACACTCCCATGCCCCATAACTCCACCCCACACCTCCACACACCCCACACCCACACTCCCACAACTCCACACCCACACCTCTACAACCCCACACCCTACACCCCTACTCCCCACACTCCCACACTCCCACTCCCCACACCCCTACACCTCTACACTTCCACACCTCTATATCTCACACCCCCACTCCCTACAATCCCTCACCCCCACACCCTGCATTCCCCACACCTCTACACTTCCACACCTCTATACTCACACACTCCCCACATATACACACCTCCCAAACCCCCACACCTCCAACTCTCCACACCCAAAGCCAGCAGGCCCCACACCCCATACCAAAACAAAAGGCAGTCAGGAATATCCCACTGAGGCATCTCAGAAACCAGTGTGCTGGCTTGAATATGGGGAAAGGAAATGCATATGATTTGCTCCATAGCACAAGATCTCAGGCAGAGGAGTTGGAGAGCCAGGTTTCTGTGTTCTTGCTCTTTTTTTTTCTTTTTTTTTTTTTTTTTTTTGAGGGGGATACATTTGTTCTGTAATAATTTTAAGCCACCAAGTCCAGTGACCTCCTAGTTGAATGTTTTTAAACTCACCTTGCCTTTATTTTTGACAAATCTATAGTAAATACTATGGCTTGCTTGAATCCTATAACTGAATTGGTTTTCTGAATCAGTAACAACATTGTACAATGGTCTCCACACAAAGGCAGACATCCCAATACAGTGTGTAGTCCAGGCTGGCCTCGAACTCATGATCCCCTTGCCTCAACCACTAAGTGACTGGATTTCAGACATGCACCACTGAACAGTAGACCAGTGTAGCTTCTTTGTTCGACCCTACTAGAAGGCATGCCAAACTCAAGCTTGGAAAAAGAGAGGGAACTCCCTTCTTAAGAGCAAAAACTGGAGCTGGAGAGATGGCTCAATAGTTGAGAACACTAGTTGCTTTTGCAGAGGATCTGGGTCAATTCCCAGCACCCACCTGCTAATTCACATCATCTGTAACTCCAGGTCCAGGTCATCTGGTGCCTTCATCTGGCCTCTGTGGACATTAGATATGTGTAAGATACAGATTCACAAACAGGCAAAATACCCACACACATAAAATAAAAATTAAAATGCAAAACAAACATTGAACAAAAGTCTCTCCAAAGATGTCTGTGAAGCCTGAGGCTCAGGGTCTGAGAGTTGCTATTCAGTGACAGAGGCTGTTGTTTGCTTGTTTGCTATGATTTCTCTGACAGCTCAAGGAGTCAGCATGAGGAGCATGAGGGTGGAAGAGGGCAGTGCCTGTCTGGCTTCCCGCATTCCCTGCCATGTCTTCTCCACAGCCTGCTAAGACAGTCTCACTGTTTAGCCCCAGCTGGCCTTGAACTCATAGTCCTCTTGCTTCAGACATTGGCATACATGGATTTCACACATGCACCACCACCCCAGGTCCATTTTTTATATTAATTGGACTATTGCCACATTAACAAGCAGAATTAGCAGAGTGCTGGGCACAGAACTCAGTACTGACCTGTTCTGTTCATAGTATGGGACCCTAGGTTCAATCTCTAACACCTTAACACAGAAAGAAACAGAATTGTCAGCAGGTCCCAAGTCACCATCAAAGATAGCAAAGGTAACTAGTCCTTAGTACACTCACATAAAAGACAACTAAGTAAAAAAGCAGGTCTGTGCACCTGGAATGGTGCAAGTTCTCACTGTCTTGTCCCTGTTCCTTCATGATATCAGAGCATTCTTCTTAGACTGCTCATCACTGAGAAAGGTTTGACTGATTTTAACAGAAATATGGATATCTTCTCAATTTATGACCCCCACTTTTGATAAACTGTGACACTTAGACTTTTGCCATCTCCTAGTGGCAACTCTGAAACTAGCATCTCACAGAAGTATGATCAAAAACTTTCCACCAGTTTTATTTTTATTTCCAACAGTTTTATTCTCAATAGCTTAAGGTCTCAGTTCCTCCTCCAAACAATGAGAAGGTTTTGTTGGGATGAAGAATTTCTGCAGTAGAGTGGGGAGAACAGATGAGGTGACAGGAGTGAAGAGGATAAAAATCCATTGCATACGTGTCTTAAACTGCCAAAGAATTGAAAAAATAAAAACTGGAATATTTATTTATGGAAATTTTAAATGTCAATGTCGATTACAATACTTGTTAGGCAGTTGATCAACAAGGAGTTATTTTTAAGAATGATTATCATATCATTATCAGTGTGCATAGGATATGATAGAAATAAATTCCACTTCAAAACGAAAACGGGCCCAGGACACCAGGTCATTTATACCGTTCATTTTTGTATACATCATCTGCAAAACAGAATATAGTCCCAACATTTAACGATTACTTTTGAGATAATTTAATTTTTATAATCTTAAAAATATCAGGCCTGTCATTTTATGGACTTAATGTTCAGAGAGGACAAATGCCTGTTTTTCTACAAACTCATCTACTAAATGAGTAACATTGCTTCCTCTTATGGTCAAAATAATTATGGCATGGCTATGGGGTTTCTGTTTGAACTTTCTAATAAACAAAAATCTCTTTGATGTTATATGAATATTTGAAATGTATAGAAATATTATATGGCTGTAACAATAAGAAGAGTTTCAAATTATCTCAGTGTTTTCACTGATATTATCCAAGACATGTTTTGTAAAGAGAAATGTGAAGAGTCATTGATCTTAAATATATATTTCAAGATTTCAAGTGTATGTGTATATGTTTGTGTATATTACGAGCACATGCAAATGTGTGTGAACATTTCTATGGTGCCTGAATGATGGAAAAATGACAATTTCTATGAGTCAGACAGGGTCCTGTAGATAGAACTTATGTCATCAGGTTTGGAGGCAGACTCCTTTACCCCCTGAGACATTTTGCTGGCTCCTTTTTTCAGGATCACATGACTTTAATTGAAAAAGCAGATAAAAAATAGGGAATAGTGGTCATAGCAAAGGTTGAAAAAAGGCTTGAGAAGATAAAACTGTGTTAAAATTAAAATGTATCCATGGGCCAAATGGGAAAAAGTAGATTTGGGAGGTTTGCTATTTTAACATCATCATTCTTCTCCCCTTTCTCTTTTCAGGCTAGAGCTCTCTGCTGAAATTCATAGCTCAGTCAATGCTTGGTCTTAAGATGGACACTATTCATCTGTAAGTCACTGGTCTCCTGTAGCTAGAGTTTTCCTGCCTTGCCCACAGTCAGGACAAATCTCTGTCACCTGCCAGTCCCACAGCCACTCAGACCCAACCAAGTAAACACAGAGACTTATATTGCTTACAAACTGTATGGCCGTGGCAGGCTTCTTGCTAACTGTTCTTATAGCTTAAATTAATCCATTTCTATAAATCTATACCTTGCCACGTGGCTCATGGCTTACTGGCATCTTCACATGCTGCTTATCATGGCGGTGGTTGGCAGTGTCTTCCTCCGCCTTCCCGTTCTTTCTTTTCTCCTTTCTGTTAGTCCCGCCTATAATTCCTGCCTAGCCACTGACCAATCAGTGTTTTATTTATTGACCAATCAGAGTAATTTGACGTACAGACCATCCCACAGCAGTCTCCATGCTCTTTTAAGGCTTCCATGTAACTCACCCAATATCTACTGTGCAAAGGGACCAACAAACAGCCAAGGTACCACCAAGATGGCCCAATGGTTCCTAGAAATGCCAGTGTTTAACTATTTTACCTTTCTCTAATTGTGACAGTTCTTTCAGCCACAAATTCCCACCCACACAATCTACAGAAGCATTAGAATAATTATAGAAATGAAGAAGGGAGCAGTCAATGTGTTAAGCTTTTGAAGAAGACTCTTAGGAATATCTATGAAAGCCCAGCAGCTAGTCAGAGTGGAATTTGTGCTGGAACAGGAGACTAGGAAAGCAAACCAGATTACAGGTTCTGAATGCCATCATTATAGAACTTATCTGGAATGCAGACCTCAATGGTTATGGTGTTCTCACAACCCTCCAAGGGATGCAGTAGTGGGTGTGTCTAATATTTTCAGTGTACCAATTAATGAGCTAAGTCAAAACTTTTTCCCAGCACAGTTAAAAATATTCAGAATTATCCTACAGTACCATACACCATAGGGTTAAGGAAAAGATAGGCAAGAACTGGGAGGATAGAAAGGAGCCACAGGAACTTCTCTGGCTCAGTTCTGTGGAGTTCTGCTTGACTTCTGTTAGGGTTTGTGCATGAAGTGTCTCCAAAGACTTGCATGTTAGAGGGCTGACCCAGCTGGTAATCTGGTTACCCAGCAGAGATGGTTGTCAGCATCATTGCTGAATTCATTTCTTGTTGGTCTCACACTGAATGGGTTTGTAGGAGGGGGGCCTAGTTGAAAGTGGTCTTTGAAGAATGAACCTTGCACTTTCCATTCCCTCTCTGTCTGCCACTTCTCAGATGTCCTGAGCTGCACGGCGTTGTAACTATCAGGACTGAATTTTCTCCTGTACCACATGTCTTCTATGTTTATGAGTGTGTGTCCCAAGATAACAGCATACCAGTCCCTGTTTATGCATAGTTACACTTTCTGTGGTTCTTGTCACATACAGCGAACTGAGGTCTAAAACCATGAGGTAGAAAATTCTATCAGTAAACATTCTATAAATTTAAGTAGCTTTTGAAGTCTCTTGTCATCCCATCCTACCATACTATTCTAGGTGTGAGTCATGTACAGGGGTTCTTGTAGAGGAGGCTCCATTTTCTCACAAAATGATATCTGTCCTCTACTCCCCACTGTAAACACAATACAGCAAGGCTTCAATGTTTAGCCTTCATACAGAGGCATACCCAATGCCAAGCCACTCATTTGAACATTTTAAAGCCAAACATTTTCTGTCACATGAAAAACTAAGAGTGGTTGTAGATATTTCCAAAACTTTTAAAGTAGTTCTTATACATTTAATCTGATTTCCCTTCCCTCTGACATTTTAATTTTAAAGATACATTCTGTTGAGTTCTCTGTTGTTTCTGGGAATAGTTTTCTTTCAATTTTAGAGATTTTGCATCAGTCTCTTTGTATTAAGGAGGTTTTATTCTCCCCTGCTAAATCTCTTTATACAAACATCAAATTTGCCATAAAATAATGACAATTTGAAGTAACATTTTCTAAATATGTGTATCCTATAGGAGAGGCAGACATAACTGTCTCTCTTCCTGCCGAAATTCACAGCTGGAAACTTGGCAACAAAAGCGATATTAACAAAAGAAACACAAATCAAAGTCTATTAACATATGTATTTCAAGCATACACAGGACATAACTCAGTAAGCGGCTTACAATTTTGACTTACATAGAATCATTAATAAAAAACAATACCTTTATAAAGAAATAAGACAGTGACAAAGGACCTTCCCACTCTGGGCAGCAAATTGTGGGGAAGCAGCTGTGTGGGAACCTGAAGCCAAAGATGAGTTAGCAATGCCCTCATTGCAAAAATTCTTCTGCTGTCTTCTGTACAGTGATAAGGGCTTGAAGCCGCCTCCAGATAGTCAGTCTTCCTCTTAGTAAACAAGACAGGAAGTGGCCTCTGAACATGTCTTGTTCAAACAGAAACCAAAGGAGAAAGAGCTCATCCCGTGTGTGCTCTTCAAAACAGCCCTCATGCCAAGGGGCTCAGTAATAAACAAGACATTTAAACCACTCCTTCCAAGGCCCAGGAATGCTGTGGGAGAGGGTACAGAACAAATGGAAAAGCTGCTGATAAGTGTTACAAAGTGCTTTGGACATGCTCCAGCCATTCCAGTTATGAACTCAACGCAACTGCACTCACCTACACTGAGCCTGCACTGGACTGGGTCTGTCAGCAGCCAATCATGAGGAGGGGAGGGCCTCAAAAGACTCCACTCACCTCCTCTACTGAACTAGTAGTCATGATAGCATAGGAATTTGAAAATCCTTGCTATTAGTTATGTAATCTCTGATGGGTCTACCAGTCTCCAACAGAGAGTTCTGGATTCAGGGTCACACACATAGCCTTGGTTAAATTCACTTGATTTCAAAAGAAAAGAAAAACACACATGTAAAAGGGACTTTGTATGAAGTGAGAGAGGCTGAAGGTGTATAGCGGAGACATGAAAAGATGGGGAATGAAAGCAACCTGAATGGATTGTATGCACACAGGAAAATGTTAATCAAAAAGTAAATAATGAAGCAAAAAACTCCTTACAAGAATAACAGGAGTTTTTGATCCAATTTTATTGTTCGCATTCCTTTCTCTCACTAATATAAAATTTATAACAAGGTTTGGTTAGAAAGAGACGATTGACACTCCTCAAGCTAGGAGCATGGATGGGTGTCTTTGAGTGTGTCCCAATGTGACATACTGAGCAGGCAGCAGGCGGAGAAGACACAGCTTGGCTAGATAAAGGATAAATTAACCTGGCCAATGAACTACAGAAAGCACAAGGGTCTTGAACATTTTCAGTGTTATCCTTGGTGTAGCCAAATGGATTGTATGCAAATGGGAGTGAACAGGCAGGGCGGATGGAAGCAAAGAACAGAGCTTGGTCAGAAAAGCAGAGTTCAGAAGCACAAAAGAGCACGTGGGCAGAGCCAGGCTGAGGTGTGCTGAAGTGTGGAGGCAGAAGGCTCCGAGGAGCAGAAATGAAGAACTGAAGAGTAGAAAGGCCGTTTTGGAGGTCAAAGTTCCCTGAACATCTGAATGTCTTGTTCCATTTTGATTTTTGAGTCAGGGTCTCTCCATACCTGAGAAATTCTCATGATAGAAAGGTGATGTGAAACTGAGGAAGGAGTGCCGGGCGCACTCTTCTAGGCTGCCCTGTGCATTGCTGCCAACCAGGAGTCTTGACTGTAGACAGCACTGGCCCCTCCACCGATGAGCACTAGCAGATCCGTACATGTCCATTTCCCTTTGTCTTACCCCTTCTTCCTTTTACATTCTGCTGTTCTTTACTGATAGACATTTCCACTGTGAAAACAAGAGTTCCCAAGTAACATGATGTTGGGTGAGAATGTGGGAACACAGTGTGCAGTTAGGTTACTCCAGAAGGATAAATTAGTTTCCCTACACATAGTGCTATGCAGTCCTTAATATGTACACTTTGCAGAGTCCTCTCCTCCACAGAAACTTGTGACGTGTTGGTGACAGGACATTTATTTACAACCCTGTTTCCTTGCTAAGGTAAACAAGGGGAGGAAGCAATTATCACAGATTTCTTTATGCTGTGTCTATACTTGAAATATGCCCTTGAGACACAGCTGGACACATCTAACAAATTCCCAGGGCCATGGGAGAATACAGCCAGCCCCTGTCTGCAGTGTGGGGAGGGTTTCCTCTCCACTTTTGATTTGGGATGCTTACATTCTTTGTCCCAGCTACAAAAGAGCTGGACTTTTTATTCTGTGACAGGGACCATAATAATACATTTCTACAGGTCACTATGCACAAATATTAAAGTGTGTTTCTTCCAGAGCTGATTCCAAAGAATTGAGTTTAATAAAATCCACTCAAAAATGCTTGGAGGCTTGTGTGTCTATGGATAACTGCATAGATCGAAGAATTAAGAGACCCAGGGTTGAATTCTCACTTTTCCATATAATGTTGCTGTTTTGATCCAAGTACCATCTTGTTTGTGTGTTTGCTCATCTGTTTACTGACAGAGACTTCTGGAAAGTGATTCTGTTGATCTTTGGCAGAAATGCCTGACTGCCTGGTGTTATTTCACAGTTTGCTATGGAAGAGGAAAACTGGCCTCTAGAAGTCAGAGATTTTCAGCTCAACACTGACTGGCCTTATTCCACTGTCTGAAGGGAGAGACAAGTTAGCCTCCAGAAGTCATAGGTTCTCAGCTCAACACTCAAACCTGATTTTAAAGTCCTTGCCAACCCTGTTTTCTTTCTAAACACACACAGAAATAAGTAGTCATGGGCAGAATACAAGGTATGAGAAACACAGAAAAATGGTTCTTGGGGAAAATGGGCTTTTTGTCACATAGAGATGGCACTGATAAATGCATGAGTTATGAATTATAGGCTAACAAGATGCCTCAGCAGGTAAAGGTGCTTGCTGCTAAGCCTGATGACCTGAGTTCAATTCCCAGGATCCATGTCATGGCAGAAAAGAATCAATTCCCAGAACTGGTCTCTGACATCCACATTTGCACCAGGGCACTCATGCCTTCATATGCACATGCAAGCATATAAAATAAATAAAATGGAAAGCAAAGTCATTTTAAAGCCTGATTTATAATTAAACTGTAGAAACTTAGGAGGCAAAGAGTCTAACCAGATGAAAGGACATTCCACAATGTTGGTCCTGGAGGACCTAGAGGTGCTGGAGTTACTGCATATAGTTATAAAAGGTAGTGAGTTCTGCTGAATTTAGAAAATGAACTCAGAAGGTACATGAAAGTGGACACTGAGCTGTGTCACCAAGACTCAGCAGTGGATGACAGCCAGGACACATGCACAGCGCTGGCCAGATTCCTCCATCCACTCAGATCAGGACAGTGGCCAGAAACTGGAGTAACCACAGGTGATGGGATCCAGCTAGTCAAAGCACTGGAGGGTGTCCAATCTGAGCCAGTGTTCTGTGGACAGAAAGGAACACAGAATCAGTGGAAAACATGAGCACTGCATCTCAGAACCAGGCAAAAGCCTAAGGATGACACTTTGATGAAGAAAATGATGAGTGAGGCAGGAAAAGGGGAAGGGGCTGATAACATGGGTCACATATTAAACAAACTTCTCATTAAGCAAATTGTTCGGTAATCAAACAGGTGTGACGTTAAATGACTTTGGCAAAGTGGATTTTCCCAGGTGCAGAAAGAGACAGAGGGCAGCCTGCAATTTGAAGAGCCTGCAGGTGCCTGGGACAGAATCAGGTCAAAGGCAGCAAAATTACTTGCCATCCCTACAGGCAGAAATGCCAATGATCTTAATGGGTAGCTTACTATGGCCAGTGCTGGTCAGTAATGGGTGAAGCCCAATATCCAGGTGGAGGACGTCAGGCCTTAATGGCTGGAAAAAGTGGGAATGATGGGAGTGCAGCCATCATAAGGTGGTTAGACCTAAATTCCCGTCCATTAGTTCAGCTTAAGACAGATCTTTGAAGTGTAGGCTTTGCTGTTACTGTACCAGTTGCTACAAAGACAAGCAATCTAAACTACCCTGGTGTGTGTGTGTGTGTGTGTGTGTGTGTGTGTGTGTGTGAGAGAGAGAGAGAGAGAGAGGGGGGGAGGGAAAGAGGAGGAAAAAACTGAAAGCAGAGTATAGCTGGACATAGGTATGATATTGTGTTTTCAAAACAGAGGAAAGAGACTTTAATCTTTCTATGATCATCACCTCATTTTCCCTTGAAATGCACTCACATTAAGTTTCTGTGACTTTCTACTGATTTCACAACACAAGCATCAGCTCCTGGAGGACAGTCTACAAAGTTCTCAAGACAAACAAACAAGAAAACACACTCAGACTGAACTTGACTCCCCTAACAAAGTGGAAGAAGATGAAGTTTTTCTCATGGTTTCAAATCCCAAGTCCCAGAGTTGTCCCTGCTTTTCTTTCTGGGTCTGGGTGACCTCACTCTGTATAATTTGTCCCAGCACTATCCATTTCCCTGCAGATCTGATGACTTTCTTTCTCTTTCCAACTGAAAAACAATTCATTGTGTGTAAGTGCCACATTTTCATTATCCATTCATCTGCTGATGGGCGTCTAGGCTGCATCTATTTCCAACCTTTTTGTGAATAGAAGCAGGATAGAGTCCTTTGAGTAATCACCCAGGACTGTTATAACAGGCTCTTGGAGTAAGTCTATTGATAACTTTTTGAGGAATATCCACACTGGTTTTCATAACTGAGGCACAGTTTTTGCTCTCACCAAGAGTGAGCATCCCCCTTTCTTCCAATCCTTCACAACAACTCTCATTTGTTTTATCTTAGCCATTCTGACTGGAGTAAGATGAGATCTTAAAATAGTTTAAATTTGCATTTTTTCTGATGGCTTAGGGTGTTAAATACTTTTCAAAATATTTCTTATATTTGTATTTCTTTTAAGAACTCTCTGTTCGGTTCCATGCCCATTCTTAAACTGGGATATCTGTTTCCTTGGTTAATTGTTTTAGTTACTTATTTTGTTAGTTATTCTAAACACTGCATTAGTTAGTTATTCTAACTAATTTTTAACTAATATGTATGATAACCCCAAAGAGTGGGTGAAAATGGAAAAACTATAATCAAGTTCATATTTTAAAAATTAAGTATTCAATGTCTTTATTCCCCTTTAGACAATAATCAGAACAACAATAATTTGTGAAATAATTTCTGAATATGGTAACATAAAATCCAAAAATAAGCCTCATGCTTATATACAAGAGACTCTAAATGAGAGTTCAAAAGTATTACCTCTACTTATGATACTCTGAGTGTCTGTGTCCCTTCAGAATCCATGTGCTGGCAGGCAATGCCCCTGGCAGTAGTATCAAGAAGTGGACCATTTGAGACATGGGTAAGTCTTAAGTGTTTTGTGACCATGAAATGTATTCAAACCCTATTAAAGAGTTTGAGGGACTCAGCAACAATGTGCCACATTTGAAGAAGGGGTGTGATTCTCCTAGTGACATAATCTTCTGGTCCTTGATCTCAGCTCCCAATATTCAGAACCATCAACAATGCTTTTCTTTTACTTATCTTTATCTTGTCTAAGGCATTTTGTTACAGCAGTTTGAGTCCATATAGATGCATGAATGTTCAACTCCAACATTTTTAAGCTTTCCAGAGAATATTTTACACACAGGACAGTGTAACCTTTCCCAAATACTGACTGAGTCTCATCTCAAGTTAGTCAATAAAGATGTTTAACAAAAAATCTATATTCAATTACCATGTTAGTCAGAGGCACATATGCTGTAGGATGTCATTCTGTATGCTGTGAATGTGTTGCTCTGATTGGTTGACAAATAAAACACTGATTGGCCAGTAGCCAGGCAGGAAGTATAGGCAGGACAAGCAGATGAGGAGAATTCTAGGAAGAGGAAAGTCTGAGTCAGGAGTCATCAGCCAGACACAGAGGAAGCAAGATGTCAAGGCAGAACTGAGAAAAAGGTGCCTATCCATGTGGCTAAACATAGATAAGAATTGTGGGTTAATTTAAGTGTAAGAGCTAGTCAGTAATAAGCCTGAGCTAATGGCCAAGCAGTTATAATTAATATAAGCTTCTGTGTGTTTACTTGGGTCCAAGCAGCTGCAGGATCAGGCAGGACACAGGAAAATTTCTGGATACACACGTAGTTGCTAAAATTTTATGAACTACCAAGCTCAAATTTTATTCACGTTTTTGGCAGCTGAAAAGATGGGAACCCTACAAAATCCAGTTCCACTACTGGGCTCAGTCAAGAGCATTTTCAGGGGTCTGCTAGAATGGCACCAACTCAGGAATTCCCTGAAAACTTCCTCTGGCTTTGGGTTTCAAATTACTGTAAGTTAAATATCCAACTGCTTTTCTACTTGCAGATGGCCTCAGAGTGAGAGAAACATTAAAAAACAAAACAAAACAAAAACATAGATTCTGTTCTGCTTCTCTTTACCTCCATAAACATCTTGCCTTTTCACTTAGTAATTCCTGAAATGGCTGGGCTTGTTATAATTATTATTGTTTATAGTTATTGTTTTACCTTGGATGACCTTTTATCTCATCAGTTAATAGCCCCATTGCACCCCCTGGCTCCATGGCAACATTTGCCTTATAACAGCATCCAATCCTCAGTGTGACAGCAGTCACACCAGAAATACCCTGTTGTTCATGTCTACATTCACATGTGCCACATTGACATAAATGTATGTGAATAACTACTTTCAAATTAGAAAAATGTTTCCTTTGTTCTGCAGGGGCACTCAGACATTAACTGATGCAATGGTTTCCAAAATCAAGACTCTGAATAAAATCTTATGAGCTGGTGATGAGAGACCTATGTGTTATAAATGTGTGCTTTTCATTACCAGTCATGTATTCCCTCCTCAGCCAGCTCTGGAAATAAACTCTATACCTTTGTGTAATGTAAGCATTACCTACCCTGGCTGGAAATACAGACTGTTTCTTTTCCATTTTGCCTCAGGGATTTCAAATAGAAATAAGAGTCCCTGGATCCTTTCAATTCCTTGTACTCAAGCTCAGCAACAATTGGAAATTGTGTTCTGGCATGATGCCACTTCCTAGGCAGAGGGAAGCTAGCTAAATCCCATACCAGTATGGTTTGCATTTTAGTGTATTTTGTAAATAAATTCTTAACAGATGGACAGAGCAGCAGGAAGCCAACGCCAGGGAGTCAGCAGGTGCACAGGAGAGCCAGAAGTGGACTGGTACTTATCAGATCAACAAAACCCAAATGTCTTGGGATTCACACATGCTGCCCACAGAATAAGTTGGCGCTGCCCAGATAGGCAAGCTCAATCAACCCCAGCATGGAAAATTTCCATGACTATGTTGTCTGTGAGGTCCATAGTCCCTCCCAGATGGTGATGCCAAAACTGTAAATCCTTCAGAAAACTAGTCTGTCTTCCTTTGAGGTTGATGCACAATAGAAAGAATAAATCATATTTATAGGAAATATCAAAGTGTTCTTTATGTAATTGTGCTTTCTACAAAAGTAAGGAAAATGGGAGTGAGATATTCACTAAACCATGCAAATTATTGTTGTGGTTCATAAAATATTGTATAGATGTCTTCCCACTGTAGATAGAACCCCTTCTATCTCCAGCCCACTGTGCCTGCTCCCATAAAGTACAACTAGAATAGGTTATTCTGATATCTAGTTCCTGTGCTCATACATAGACTGTACTCTCAGATCAGAATGCCTCTATCCCACATCAAGATGTTCTTGTCCTCTGCCTCATGTCAGAGATGTCAGATAATGGTAGGCACTGTAAGCCTAATGCTGGCAAGGCACTCAAGGGATAGGGCAATGGGCACTTGTCCAGGTTAGACCCAATGGGTTCCAAAAGTATCAAGATTTCCTACATCTCCATGATTCACTTAAAAATTCCTGTTGGACCCCAAAATTTAGGGTCTTAAGTGGGCGCCCCAAGAACCCAGACTCCAGTCCAGTTGATGCAATAGCAGGAGGATTTATTAAACTTCTGTACAGAAGGGCTCCTCTGCTCCCAAGAGCAAGAGTCGCCATCAGGGGAGAAGCGGCCATTCTTGTTTTACTTTCATTTTTTGGCAGAGCGGCCGCTGTGGCTCCAGACTCATTATTGGGTGTCAGGCAGGGGGAGTCTGAGAGAAACTCCTCCGCAAGGGCTAACAAATGTGAAACATGTCCGTCTCCCTCTGTTTTCTTTAAAATATCTCTAATCACACCATAAAAACTAAAAAAGGGCATCGGGGACACTTAACTCTTATTCCTCTCTCCCTAAGGTTGCCTTTCATCTCTTTAACAAAGAGACCTTGATCTGGAGGAGGTGGGAATGGGGGATGGGCTGGGGGAAGGGGAGGGGGCTAGGAAGGGAGAGAACAAGGGAATCTGTGGCTATTATGTAGAACTGAGTAGTATTGTAAAATTAAATAAATAAATAAATAAATGAATGAAAGAGCCTCTTTAGACCAATTCTTGCCCATGGTTTTATGGGATGACCGTATTTACCTCAAGACTTCCCGCGTTGCACAAGTGATGCGGTCTGGGCGTCTCTACCTTTTATGATCCGGAGCTCTGCTTTTATCTGTCGTCCGGTAGGTCACCGTGCCTCAAGCCCCACGTTCAGGCGGCACTTGACCCGTACAGCAGGCCAGGTTATTAGGTAAGACTCTAGGAGGCTCCTCCTAAAAAACCAATAGGGGTGCGAGAGAGAGACCAAGCGTGTAAAGAAAAACAGAGTCAGTCTGAGTTGCGTCAAGGTCTCCTTTATTGCAAGGGGAAGTAGGCTTATATACACTGATGTATAGACATGAATAGGGAAAAGGGGGGGGGAATGAAAGTTTGAAGAATAGAAGAATAGGGTCCAGGTGAGGTCTCTTTGAAGACAAAGAGTCGGGGCAAGGTCTCCTTGGTCCAAAGCTTGTGCAACCGACCAACTTGAACACGTTCAAGGAAGTTATTCTAAAAGTATATCAATCTAAAGGCACATTTTGTGTTTTTTTTTCTGGGAGTTATTGTTTTTTGTAACTTAGTAACGGTTGTCAAGGGTGTAGTTACGTCAGATCATCCAAGCAAGAAAGGTCAGAGCGCAGTAATCCATTGTTTGGCTCCCAACAAATTCCTAAATGTTTAATCACATGGTTATAATGTATAACCACATGGTTAGTTTTTATGAGTGTTATCACAGGTATAGAAAATCCTTGTATTAAATTCCAACCTTATGGTTATTTGTCTACCTGATGATGAGAGAATTGCCTGGGAAACTCAAGCACAACCTTCCCCACCTCTGAAGTCAGTATTCTGAGAAAGGATGCGTAAACTGATTAAGAAGAATGCAGCAAATCAGGTGTCATCTGTGAGTGATGATTGGTTTCTCTCAACATTATTTTCATTGTTATCCAGAGTCGAAGAAGGATTACAGATGATAATCTGACTCTAAACTATTCTTACAGATCATTGACATCCATAGGATAGGTGTTCACAAAGTCAATCATGCATGGTGAAACTTCAGGATAGGAACATTCAAAAATAAAGTTGATGTGAAATCTAGACACTCGACAAGCTTCAAAAACAACTCAGGAAATCTGCAAGGTTACAAAAACTAAGGCGAACTCATGTTTAAATCCTAACTTACAATGGTAAACAACTGGAAAAAGATCATGTCCGAAGGTTAGTATGCAGGATGTAGGTCTGACTACTTTCTATGTCACAGAGATAAGCCTGTTTTGAATCTCAGACATGGAGAAGGATAATAGAGAAAACACTTAAGTAGTCCTTGTACCCCATAGACCATCATCAACCATGATCATTTGATGTCCTACTAGAATAGCTAGGGTTGCGGTAGCTAGTAGCTTTGTAATTAACCTAATCAAAGCTGGAGTCTCGGAACTACAAGACATCTTTTATGCCATTTGCAAATCTAGATATGTCTTACCACTAAAAGGGGGTAAGGAAGTTGTATTTCATTACTTATTTACTGTTATCATATGATAATGAAAAGAATGAAGGAAATTTAGAAGAGAAAAATCTAGTATTTTTATATTTATATCACCTGAAGTTTTAGACTCCTGTTCTTAGGAGAATTGCAATAAGACATTTTGATGACTCTTATGATTTGACATCTCCACATGTAATTTTTGGAGTATAGCATGGAGAGTGAGGCAGAGCAGGACTATACATGGGCCCTAGCTGACTCCTCATCCAATGTAGTCTGTTCATAAATGGTATCTTTACTTACCATCAGAACCAGATACATGTCACCTTTTATTAAATGAGCAAAGTGACCTTTTATAAGTTGGTACAATATTAGTTAAACAAAGCATATCACAGATTTAGTCTTGATTTTTCCCAGCTTATTTTCATCTACATCTATGAAAATTAAGAATAGAAATAAAATTTCAACTCTTTTACAAGTATAATAAAATGTTCCCTTAAAATGGTTTGACAATATGAGAAATGTTATTAAAATCAGATTTCTGCTCTTCTTGGTGAAATATCTGCATTGTAGATGGGTATAATAAGTATAATTATTGATTTGGATATCTCTCCCATTGTTATGAACACAAAACAATGATAAAGATTTGAGTATAGTAGAGCTCCTACAGAAAATAGAAAAATTAGATATGGATGATGTATTGGTTACTGTCTTGTGGTGACAGTATGCCAACTAGAAGATGTGGCTTGGTGTGGTTTTTTAAATGTTAATTTGACCAGCTTGACATGTTCTTCCTTGAGTTGATAGCAACTTCCCTTGTTGGAGGTCAGAAGCAGAACATCCTAAATGACTTAACCTGAAAAGGATCCTGAGATAAGGACTCCAGTGCAAAAAGCTCACTTGGTAGCTGATCCCAGAGGCCATCATGAGAAGTGGGGTGAGGCTGGGATGAGGGTGGGGATGCCAAATGCTCACTGTCAGGCAAGTTACTGCAGTGGATCACAGGTCAGGATGCTGTAGGTCTTCACTTTATAAATGCAAAGGAAATTGGTAGAGAATTGCTTTCTAAGGTAATTTTACTACATTGAACACTGGTGTGGAAGGGTGAGTCATATGTCCTCTCAAGGTCCCCTCCAATCTTATGATTATATGATTGCTCATTACCAAAAATTGGCTAGTAATTGGTTTGACTCTGGGAGGTCAGCATGTGAAGGGGACTGGACAACCTTTTGATTTTATGGTAAAGAACAATGTCATCTTCCTGGTCAAGTTTTAGAAGGACATATTTTAAATTCATAAATGTGCCATGATAATCTTCATGATTGTTAATTAAGAGAGATCACCTAGGAGTAGGCTGTAATTTAAAATGGTAGAGCTGGGACTTGGTAATCGGGGAAGAGTTGTTCCCATGACAGACTGAGTACTGCACCTGCTTGAACGGCACTAAATGAGCTGCTTCATTTATATACAATCAGATCTTGGATTTGGAAACCAGCATGTTAAGGTAGGAAAGTATGCTTTAATCTACGTGCTTTTAATTAGTGAAAATCATATTTTTATAAACAAATGAGGCTCTGGTTTAAATTATGTGACTTTTGTACATTGTGTTAAGTAAAATCTATGGCAAATAATGCATATTCTAAATACAGTGGCTACAGCTAATTGGTCAACAGTGAAGTTTCAACATGATCAGATCCAACTACTGTCTGCCAGTATTTAGAGATCAAACAGCATTTTCTCTTTTCTTCACTCCTAAGGTTTGAGGGAAGAGAATATTTATCCTCAGAATCCTATTTTCTGACATATCAGATGTCATGAAATTAAGTTCACAGTTCAATGGGAATTAAGGAAAATACATAAAAGGGGTTATCTGAATAAATGAATAAATAATATCCTATTCATTTGTGTATGTGTGTATGTATCATTTATTTATGTCTATTGTATGTTGTTCTCAGAATTAAAACTCAAAGCAATACAAAATGGGAAGGTTGGAAGAGACCTCTGTGGCCACAGTTGTTTTGTTTTGTAGAAGATACAACCAAGGCAGAAGAGACACAATGACAGTCACAAAGTAATGGCCAATGTGGAGCTAAGCACTCCAACTCAGAATCCTTTACTCACGTTGTGTAGATTTAACTCATACAGGATGGTGGGCTTGGTATATATTTGTTTATTTACTTTCTTGTTCTACAGCGATGGAGATTGAATCCTTGGCCTTGTCAGTGTTAGGCAAGAACCCTACCACTGAGTGACAGTCTTAGTCACATACTTTGAATCACATGATAAAATAATTGACAATCAAATATACACAGCAGAACTATCCTCAGACACGGATACCCCTTACATGGTAAGTATGCAGCATGGACTCTGGCAGTGTGGTTTAATGTATAATGTCTTGTTGTGATGATAGTCCTGGTTTTATATGTTGAATCTCTAGACTTATTTTCTCCACATAACTCCAATATGAAATCTTCTGGTCTCTTCTCTATTTTCTTCTTCGCACCAACAATCTCTGCTAGCTGCTGTTTTACATTCTGGCTATTTATTTGAATTCAAGTGGTCCACCTGTTAAGGTAATAAATATCTTTCTTAAGATACTAACCAGGAAAGCAAATCTATTTATTAAACTGTTTCAGAAACATATAATAACAAACTTCCATTTGAAAAATAAGAACCTGCAGTATCACACAGTAAAAACATTTTCATGTTTTCGAACTCTCCCTTCATCTATAAACACTCTAGGGTCTTCTATAGATAACCTTCAAAGAAGAAGTTCAAAAATATGATACCCGTGGCTAAACCTCATGCTGTTCTCTGAGTTTCACATTAGAACAATACTTTTCAAAATGTCTGATACAACATTTCCCAAGAAATAGAATAAAAGATTAATATTTCTACTAAGTGAAGTAAACTATAGCCAATATCAAAGATATTAACTGTTTTCAGCTATCCAGGATTACCCATGGCATCCTGTCTGAACAAGAGAAGGTCGTGTACTGCTGAAATCTGCATCTCAAACAGATGAGAGAGCTGCAAAGATGTATCAGTGATAAAGGCAGTGGATGCCAAGCCTGACAATTTGAGTTCAGTCCCCAGAATTTGAATAGTAAAAGAGAAAACTTAATGTAACAGGTTGTCTGCTGTCCTCTACTCCACCATATGTATGCTGTATCACACACTCACCCCACACACAAATAAATACATGTAACAAAAGCAAACACCAGTCTTAAGAAAAAGCAGAGAAGGCAGGCAGGAAAAGAGAAGAAGAAACTAAGGATCTTGGTGGAAATCAGGCGAAAGCCGCACATCACTAGTTCACCTGGGGTCCAAAGGGTCTCTTTCAGCAAGGAGGACTGAGATAAAGGCTCCGGTTTTGTTTTTATTTTCCATGTTCTAACTGTTTAAATATTCTAACTTCATTTTATGAGGCTATGAGCTGTTTGAAGGTGCAGGCTGTATCTTGTTAATCTTTGTATCTTTAGTGTCTACCTTAATGTCAACAATGTACATGGCAATAAGTATCAGAAGGCAAACGAGTACCTGTCTGAGGCTCTGCCGGTTGTGATAAAGTCCAAAGCATTGTAAGTAAGAATAAAAAGATAGAACGAAGTGCCAAAGGAGATGGAGAGGGGGAAAAACTGTATGGGAAGTAAAGGCTTAAAGGGGGTACTACAGCTGAGCCGAAATCAACTCTGTTCTTCCTGGTGCCCAACATAAAAAGAACAGCTCAGTAGATATAGGAGGGACTGCCATGAAGAGAGAAGAGGGTAACATCTATGAATGCAATAGTTTAAAATTTTACAATATGCTTAAAAAACAATCAAAGTCAGGCATGGAGGCTAATGCCTGTAGTTCCAGCAGTTGAGAGGCTGAAGCAAAGGAAAAGACATGAGCTAGAGGCTAGTCTGAGCAACTGGGTGACTTTAAAGTCACCCAGGATTGTAGAGTGGGATCTTATCTCAAAATAATAGCAATAAAAATAAGAATAAGAATAAATATTCATTGTGAAGTTGCTACTTGTAAGAGATTTCATTTGGCAATGTGAAGCTATACAGAGATAAAAAGAAAATAGGACATGAACTGTACAAGGCTGACCAGCAGATGGTCCTGCATAAACTCATATGCATAAGACAGAGAGAGACAGTCACACAGGGCTTCAGATTTTAGGAGAGTAGACATTTTCATTTTGCTTCATTTAAAAAAAAAAAAAACAGCATCTCAAGTTTTCTAGTTGTCATTGAACTTAGTATGAAGTTCAACTTCTGATCCTCCTGAGAGCTGGAATTATAGGTGTATACCACTACCCTCAGGTCTTGTGATACTGGGATCAAACTCAGGGCATTTTGCATGCTAGAGAAGCCCTGTATGGGCAGTCATGTTTTCACACCCTCTCACAGTGTTCTTAAGCGATGTATTCTTTGAGGCAGATATGGACATCTAAGGAGGTTTCTGAGTATCAAGGAATGCTTGTCCAGACAAACAGACAGCAGTATGATGACACTCTCTTAACAGAACATGTACCATGCTCCTAAGAAGTTAACGGTCTCTGTAATACAAGTTTAGCTCTCACAGAGGCTTTGTGTCAGGAAGTAATAAGAGATAAAACTGAATTACTACTTGTGATACTCACTGAAATCCGGCACCTCCCGACGAGAAGTAATTTCGCAGGAATCCAATTCAGTGTCCTTATCTTGATTCAAGGCCCACTTTTAATTTCCACTCAGGTTTGAATCCTTTGGCACATCTAATTTTAATAATTAAAGAGCTCTTTGGACTGCATGGCATCTAGTGCTCTTTTATAATTCATGAACTTGGAAAAAGTTTTAATATTGTATGGCTATGAATGGGCTTACTAAAACAGGCTAACAAGCCATCTGCTTCATGATATGTACGTTCCTAAATGCCATGAAACTTTATGTTACCATAAAATGTGGCAGAAAGGAAGAGCCTTCTGGTGAAAGAGAAGTTTCCTAAGAGGCATTTGCAAAGGACTGGTCTTTACTTGCTCTCCCACATTCCAGCAATAACAGTAAAGGCCCCTAACAGAAACCAATGAAAAAGTGTGATGTTTGACCACAATTTCTATACTCCTGCTCAACAGTTACAACAATAAGCACTGCTGCTGCTGTTCAGGTACCTGCAGTACGGAGGAGGTCCCAGGGGTCCAAAGTCCTTTTGTTTAGAATTCTAAGATACTATGGAACGAAGAGAATCAATGTTTTTTCCTAGTGGTATAGGGGGCAGGGTGAGTGGATATTAAGTTCTCACTTCAGAGTAAATATAACTTTGTATGTGACTTTTTCCTTTCCTTAAGCTACCCAGTTACCAAGTTTGAGATGTCTCCATAGCTTGCTCCAATAAAACTCCTTGCATAATATAGTTAAATAGTCATCAATACCCCTCAATGAAGCTACCACCAACCTCAGTCCATGGTATTACCATGTCATTAGAACACACTGCAATCCTCCATCTCCTGAGATGTAACTCCAGCCATGCCCCATTACATATGACATGTACCAGTTAAAGCCCAGCTGACAAACTCCACATACGTGAATTCATTCCTGTGTGGTTCCCTATTTATACACAAACAAGACAGAAATAGCCAATAAACAACAAACACCATTGGAAAGCTAGTTTTGCAATGGTTCAGATTTTATGTTCTAATAATGCTCAAATCCCAGCTCCCAGAATTCAGTGTACTGTATCAACAATAATGAGGAGAACTACTGGAACTCATTAAAGAAGTTTCTAATCAGTCCGTTAATTGAGGCTATTTGCTTCCCATTACACATAGAGAAATTAAGCAGGTTACAATGGTTTCCAAGAAGCATCTGTGGAAGCATGGCAAGCTAATGATAAATAGAACAGAGCTCACCTCTTGGGTGATTTTTCACCCAGCTACATCTTTTGAAAGATGCTATCAAAGAAAGCCATTCATCATTTGCGGAACCAGATTGAAGCCCCAAATTGCTAATAGAATTTTTCTTATAATCTTTTAATTAGAGGTGACCAGACCTTGAAATAGTCACCTACTTCCACTACATATTATGAATTGAAAAAAGTCTTTGGAAATAGATCTACCAAATCTATGTGAATATATGCAGATATACCTTCAGAGTAATATGTCTTTAATGATGAATCAGAATGATCATTCCAAGGAAAAAATAACTGTTAAGGGCATTTGTGTTATCAACATCCTACTGTTTGGTAAAATGGGAAAGTTATTCAGAGGAACACATTAGAGAATAGAGGGGCAATAGAGGAGCAGGCTGAGGAAATTAAGGTTTCCAAGTCATGTTTCTTTGTGGGGTGGTACATGGGTACAAGTGTCTGCATGTGTGAAAATAATGTCATGAAATCAGCCTGCCCCTGTATATTGATACTGTATGACATACTACCAAGTCATGTGCTCCTCCTATTAAAACCCAATGTAAATTCAATATGTAAATTAATTCAATGAAAACTTCTTAATAAGAAAATCAAGTCATATATGCTAGTTTTGACTTTCTCTACTGTCTTTCCCTTCCCCTGTCTCTGTTTTATCTTGATACTTTATATTTGAAAGTACTCTATACTTTAAGTATGCATTTCATTTTCCTTCAAAACTCTAGAACATAAACTGTATTTCCCTTTAATGCATCCTACTGCACATTGCCTTTTCTATGAGCTTTGCATGGACCCTGAATGGGTTTAATGGGCAGATGTTTAACTGTGGAATTGGCAGGACTGATAGTTCACACTGTGTGAAGAATAACATAAGGGGTGCACATTTTCAGACTGGGAAACTGGGCAAAGTATAGTGCCACCCACAGAGAAGAGGTAAAAATGAGCAGGACAATATCAAGGAGAAATGAGGTAATGATTTTATTTGGGGGTATGCTTGTATTCAGTTGTCTGCAGGACTCCTGTGTGGAGAAGGGTGATTTATAGAGATGTACAAGAGATATATAATTTGTAGAGACAGTTAAGAGAGGGAGTAATGTGCAAGATAAAGTGGAGAGATGGACGTAGTGGTGCATGCTTGTATTTCTAGCAAGTTAGCAACAAAGGCACCAGAATTGCTAGCAATTAGAGTCTAGTCCAAGATTAAAGCAAAACAAAAATGTATGCATATAGATGATGAAGATATAAAGATGATATAGATAGATACATATATAGATAGATTAGATAGATAGTTATTAGATAGATTATTGAGTGGATGGATAGATAGATATCAGACTGACATGAAGATAGATAGTGATGATAGACAGACAGATAGATAGATAGACAGATAGACAGACAGACAGATAAACAGATAGTAGACAAATAAATAGATAAGATACGAGAAATAAGATAGACAGACCAACAGACAGTTTGAATACACCTCTGAGAGATTTTATTCTAGGGATGATAATTACATTATATAATGTTTATGCTCTCCAGTGAAAACTGTAGAGGGGAGAAGATGAAACAAGATAGGATATAACTATAAAGGTAAATTTAAAGGCTAGATATAGAAAAAAGGCATAAAATTGAGAAACAGGAAACACAGTAACAATACAACCTAAAGAATGGGAAAAATGAATACTTTTGAAAAGGAAGTTGACAGGATAAAGTGTCAAGAATCTATCAACAAAGACAACTTTACTAACAGTACTAGAGTCAAAGTGCTAGGAGGAAGGAATGACAGGATCCAGAAAAGGTTCAGAAGTCTATGTCAGGAACTTTGTCAACGGGGAGTCATGATATCATGTAGAGGGGCCGTGGCAACCGATGGAGAAAGAAAAGAGTTTGTGTCAGAGTATATGTATGCGTTATGTATTTGTGTGAATGTGTGTATGTTTGTATACATATGTGCTAGTGTGTGTGTGTGCTAGTGTGTGTGTGTGTGTGTGTGTGTGTGTGTGTGTGTGTGTGTGATAGTGCAGTGACAAGAGAAAGTTTAACTATTAGATGCAAAAAACATAAAGTAACCAGAGGTGAGGCTGTTAGGAAAAGAAGAAATTCTGATCACTCCAACATATAAAATTAGAATTGCAGGGTTAGAAAAACATGGCAAGATAGAGAAGTTTTAACTGCACAGTGGACCCAAACCAAAGTTCCTATAAACTTTCCACCCACATCTAGCTCTTAAATGTAAAAGTGAGATAATTAGGTGATGATGTTTCCATTTGGAAACCCAGTAAAGCCACTTAACAGAACTGCAAACATTGATGAGTCATGAAGGTAATGGCAGTGGTAAGTCCAACACAGATAAAAACTAACATATCAGTGGCAGCAGTGTGAGAAGTCTGCACAGGGAGAAATGGAAGAGAGGGCTGAACATGAAACAAGGTGGGGGTTGGCAGAACCCAGTTTAGAATCCTCGCAGGCTAGACATCATGGCAGAGAGTGGCATTCTTAAATATAAAATAAAACATAAACTATAAACGTAACTGCCGATGATAAGATGGCTTGTGATCATATGACTGAGAGGATTAGGTTATATGAATGCCATCATGAGCCATTCAAGGCACTGAAGGCCCATGTTACAAAGTGGTTTCCTATCCCATGCATCATCAATAAGATCAATGTGATCAGGGACTTCAGTGGAAAATATACATGCGCACTGAGTGGCAAAGTCTCTCATGATTGAAGTACGTGGATCATAAGCAGTCCTCAATTGTGGAGTAGAGAGATTAAAAGAACCCAAATCTCTGGACAATGAAGAAATATGGACATGGTAGTCTCAATTTACTTAGTGAAAAGAAGAAATGACAGAAGTACAAACTTGAAGCCCAGAAGTAATAGGAGTGAGGATCTTTCCCATCCATCTTCCTTCAGCTAAAGATGAACACTGCTGGATAAATTTCTAAAAAAGAAGTGTCCTGTCAGGTATCGCTAGAACAAGGGGTTGTGAAAGGACAGCCTGCAACACAAACATGACTTGTACCTGCTTCTGCACTGTTCAGGCCAGAACCCAGTCTTCAGTAAGCAAATATAGAAAGTACCAAGATGCAAGACTCATCTCTAGAAAGGACAGGGAGGAGCATCCAGGTTCACTGCCAAGTAATTTATCAAGCCAGAGCATTGTTAACCAGGGACACATGAGATACACACACACACACACACACACACACACACACACACACACACACACACAAATACAGAGAAAGAGAGAGAGAGACACAGAGACAGAGACAGAGATAGACAGGCAAACAGAGACAGAGAATAAAGATAGTGTTAGCACCCACAGACATATGGCCAAACATCAATATTTTCCTCACACACATCTAGTTTAACAAAAGATGACAGTAATCATAAAGGAAAATGCACAGGTAAGATAAAGTGTTAAAAGAAAAATAATAGAGAACAATGAAGATAGACTGGGTAAGTGACTTCCAAGAAGAGGGTCTATATCACATGCGTTCATATTTCCACTTGATGTTTGCTCAACACTGGGCAGGTGCTAAACAATGAGGTCTGGGAGCAAGAGACTAGGACTTCCTACTCTTATGATGAAATCATGCTGCAGCCAGGTGTCTTGTTATTGTTACTGTGACATATACCCTGAAAAAAGCAATGTGATGGTAAAAAGTTTTATTCTGCTTCAATTCCAGGTTACTGCCCTCCACTTCAAAGAATTCAAAGTGGGAACTCAGGCAGCAGCTGCTCGCACACACAGTCAAGAAATGGGAGAAAGAAGGGACCCATTCAGGCTAGTTTCTAGCTTTCACTTCTTTTCAGGTAGTGATTTTTGCTTATACACAATTTGTGGCCCAGACCATTAAATGAGGACACCCACAAACAGGGTGAAACTTCCTACCTGTTTCTATTCACACAACTGACAATCAAGACAATCCCTCACAGATTTGCGCACAGGACATCTTGATTTGGACAATTCTTCCATTGAGGCTCCTTGGATGATTTTATATCACACATGTTAATTATTAAAACTAAACCCTACATCACATGTCCTATAACTTTTCAAGTGTTAGATAGCAATGGTAGTTGAATGAAGGGGAAATTTCAGCATAGATGCACATACAAATACACAGGAATATGTGGTATGAGAATATCAGTCTGATGGGATGCATGTTCTTCCAAAGCCTAATTTGGTGAGATAGATCAGGAAGGTACATCTTGTCAGATATATAACTAAATAAAGGTTTCTTCCTATAAAATTGATGTGGAAGCCAGAAAAACCAAAATTCATTTGTGCAATGTAAATCATTCTATAGGCAACATTAAAAATGATAATTATTGACAACAGATAGTTTCAAAAAAACAAAGAAGTCAGAATGGGAAATGGGCTGAGATTTTACATTCTCAGATGATGCATCTCACTGAGATGGCTTTGACACAAGGTATAGAAGTTTCAAGAAGGCTCAGAGAAATTATATCTTATGGTTCTGGAAAGAGCCCCTATAAACATTTTGGGAGAGAAAAATAACCTTGCGTCAGGCCTGAGGACAATCAGCTGTTTGTGAAGATCTTTCCGGCATCGGGAAGTGAGCCATTTGCCTGGCCACTTCCCTCTGAGCCCACATTGATATTCCCCACTCCAGTGTATGATGTATGGCAAAAGGCCCAGGCTATTCATGTGCTTGATGGCCCTCTAAATTGTTCCTAGTATTTTTGATGCAGGCTCTGTGTGGCTGTCACGGCAGTGGCTTCTTTCACAAAATCACTCGTTGCTTGGCAGTCCCTTTTACAGGAGTGTCATAGAGGGCACTGAAATCAAGACCCCCTCTGGCAAGGATAAAGGAGCTTCCCAGGGTTCTCAGCGCACTCTGTTGCACAACCCAATGAGATGAAAGGAGGCAAATCCTCCCAATGGTCATTCAGCGGCAGCCAGACTGCTCTGCTGTGTGCCTTCCCCACAGCTGCCAATTTGGCATTATTGTTTAATTTTCACAGGGCATAGATGGTATGCAGCATAGTATACAGAGTGCCCTGAGCCATCCAGGTCTTTGTGAAGATCTCAAGGGCTGGAGCCTGTGACAGAGGAGGCTGCCTGGGCTGAAACTTCACATTTGATAATAGGTTTGTTGTGCTTATTGATTATTTTATTTGCAGAGAAATAAGAGAAAAGCAATTCTTGCCATTGGAAAGCCACTGACACTGAGGAACCCAAGTCATTTATCAGGAGAGAAAGTGCCTTCTTAGAAACTTTGGTGAATGCAGCAAGGACTTCTTCAGGTGAGCTGCTTGGACATTAATGAGATGCAGTTGACTGACCTCATTCTTGATGTTTGAGTTTTGATGAGTCGTTGAGTACTTCTCCTTCTCCTCGTTTCGTCCACATCTGGGAAAACTGAATGGAAGTCAGATGGTCTTTGCTTTGGCACTGGCTAGAAGGTGAAACCAGTTAAGCATTAGCCTCATACCTTCTCATAACTTAACCTGCACATTATCTCCAGGCCTTGCTCTACCAAGCTGCATATAGACCCCACTTGAGCCTCCTCATATTCCGCAGAAGACCTCCTCATCTGGGCAGTGAGGTGCTTATATCTAGTGTTGCATGTTTCATAACAAGTCTCTGGCTAAATTTAGCAGGGGACGCATCCACAGTGAGCACCTCATTTAAAGTTATAAAGACGATTTGTGTTAATTCCAGTAAGATAGCTGTAAACTAAACAGACTGGCTTCTGTGTTTCTTCTTTTCCAAAGTGAAAACCTATCACATTCTATACACACAAAGAACAAAGAGGAAGAGGTATTAGAAGAGGAACTGTACTCCACAGATTGAAGACTTGGCGTGAATTGCAAATTGACCTTCCACCAGGAAATGACAGTTTCAGTGTCTCTTGGATTTTCACAGAAAAAACTAAAAGTTTGTCAGTAAAAGTAATAGCAAATGACAATAATTACATGGATAATATAATTTTTTTACTGAAGAGGCAAATCCATAAACAGCTGAAGAAGGAAAAAAAGAACAGGAAGGTTGCTGACAGAACTCTCTCCAGATTGCTTGCTAGCTTTTTATCTAGAATTCAAAAATGTGGTGCCCAGAGCTTCAGAACATGGCCATTCCAGCCTGGAATAAGGTCACAGAGGTTTTAGCATTAGATCTGTAGATGCACACCATCTGATGGCCTTGGGCTGCTTATTTAAACTCCAATGTTTCCTCCAGTGCCATGAGATGCCATTCTTGTTCTGAGAACTTCACCAATATTTTTATGTATTAAAACAGACCACAGAACATACAAGGATGGAACATGCATGTAATCCCCAAACTCAGAGGTGGAGCCAGGAAGTCAGGGGTTCAATATCAGACTGGGCTATCTCAGACCCTGTCACAAACACCCTGCAATCTATCATAGACCTGCATAGCCTTTTTTCCCATGTGCCAGAGGCAGGCAATCAGTCTATCACCAAAGCCCACCGTCCAGGTCAGTTTAGATTGCTGCAATAAAACACATGAAGTATGCAGCACTAGACAGCTATTGCTTGATTTTTTATTTATTTTACTGTTCTAGAGACTGGGAAATCCAAAATCAAGGCATTCAGATGGTGTTACCTGTGTTCTGGCTCACAGAGGACTGACAATTCTGACCTCATCTGGTAGAGCTCTAACTTCATGTATAAAAGTCTTACTGTCATGACATAATCACCTCCCCCAAAGTTTCACTTCCTTATACAGCACATTGGATACTACTTTTAAAATCTATGAAATTCAAGGTATTAAAACATCAGCATCCTACCCCTGACCAAGTACCCTTGTGCAGCATGCTGTGAATCTATAAAATGCTATTAATTTTAATTAGTAAGTGGTACAAACAACTAGCCAGTTACATTTTTAAAAGTCTTTTGTAGTTTAAAACCAAATTGGATTAAAGGAGAACAGTTCGGTTTTTCCACAGCATTCATGAATGCAGCATTAACTCCTTACTCTTCTGTGCTATGAATGTAACACTGGGTTACACAGCAGAGGCCCAGTGCAGAGGAAAGGGAATGGACAGACAGACAGCAAAGAAACAGACTGCAGTCAACACCTATGCAAGGCACAAAGTCCTCAGGGCTGAGGAATGAGCGCACTTCTGGACGGGACTGGAAGATACCTAGGAGCCTTTCCGAAGAGGACTTCAGATGTTCAGTACACTCCAAAACAAGGGAAATAAATATTACAGCAGGTAAATGCAAAGACCCCACTTCAGCATCAATTAAAATGATTTAATGATTAAAGGGATTAAAAATAAGACAGCTCTAACATCAGTGGAAGAAAATCTATAATGATGTGCCAGATGACATAAGTGCTTGGCTACCATGAATTTCTTTGCTGATAGTATATGCTATATCCAGTTTATGGAAGCACCAGTAATTCCCTAGTGAACAATTAAGTACTTTTGTATGACCTATGCATATATGTGATCTCTCCATCATGTGCATCTCTCCTGTCTGTGACAACAATATTGAATGAAGAGTGACTGAGGCTGTGGTGAGGGATGGGCAGGATGTCACAGAACCATCCCACCAGGCTATCTCCTCCTCAGTGCTTTGTCCAGCCCTGCATATGCATATAAATTTCCAGAGAAGTCACCTGCCTTACCCACAGAAGTAGGAGTCAGAAATCAATTGTCCTCAGGAATGCCATTTGAAATGGATTTGCAAAGATGAACAGGAGGCAGCCAGGCAGGGGAGGACAGAGAAATGCAAGGCCTAGGATCTCATTTTTCTGAGCATCTGTTCATGCATGTTCATGGTTGTTTTGCTGGTTGCCTATAGGAGATTGGTTGGGCTGCAGAGAACAAGGCAGCCCTAAGCTGGTTAACCTGAAATTGCAACATCACTTTGTTCAGAAGTGGGCATCAGCACAGGGACAGTGCATGGGAAGGATGGGATACACTCACACACAAATATGTATGCACATCTGAACACCTATATACATATGCACAGACCTATACTCATATACACATGTGTATACACACATCCAGATACCTATACACATTTATGCACACATATATGCTCATATGCATATTTCTACATACACACACCACACCTATACACATATGCATACAACTATATTCATACAGACACCTATATATACCCATACCCATATATATACACACATATATTTACATATACCTATATATAACCTATATAAACATACATATACCTATTCACATCTATCCATGCATATAGCAGGAATCTTAAAAGTTTTTATTAATAAAATCAAACCTGATCCAGGTATTGGGGTGAACACTGGAAGATCAGAGAACCAGAACAAGCCACAGCTAACCTCACCTGGCCAACTTCTCAGCTGATCTTGTTTCCTCAGACTGGAAGCTTCTGTGTCCTCATCCCAATGGATCTCAGCTGAACTGTGCTGCTTGAAAGCCAAATGCTTCTAGTTTCTGGTCCTTGTGCCTTATATACCTTTCTGCTTTCTACCACCACTCCCTGGGATTAAAGGCTCACTTTCTGGGATTAAAGGCGTGAGTCACCATGCTTGGCTGTATCATTGAACAGATGGATTTCTGCCTCTGGAATGCTAGGATTAAAGGCGTGTGTGCCACCATTTTCTAGCCTTTATATCTTGTGGCTGTTCTGTCTCTGACCCCAGATAACTTTATTAGGGTGCACAATATTTTGGGGAACACAATATCACCACACATGAATACACATTTATTTGCATATAAACACTAATGTATATACATATTCACATGTTGCTGGGTCCTAATGGCTCTCTTGGCGAGGCAAACAGCAGATTCATTTATTCAGTAATGGGGAAAGCCTTATATACCCTCCTTCTAGCACCCAGGCTGTGTCCTGTTCTGGTGACATTGCAAGGTCATCCCTCATTGGCTGGACATGATCAGGACCTCTGACAGCGCCTGTTGCTAGGCACTCAAGTAGACTCCTGGTAACTTATAAGGAAGTATGTTATGTGCATGTCTTGGCAACTGGTTTGAGCCAATTTCCTCAATCCTATGGGCCTATCCTACTACATCTTCATACATGCACATGTATATAAATACACATGTACCCAGAAGCAGACAATCATATCTGGAACTAAGATACAGCACTTTCTAAAACAGTAGATTCTGGGTCATTTCCAAGTTATTAAAACAAAAGGCATCACCAACACAGTACCTGAGGTACTTCAGTATGTGATCTGTCTGGTGATCTGGTGGTCAGGATCCCCTCCACTGTGGATGGTACCTGGTTTTCCTCTGAGTCTCTTTATCCCTGGGATTTAGAACACTCACTCCTGTGTGCTCTCGTGTGTGTGTGTGTGTGTGTGTGTGTGTGTGTGTGTGTGTGTGTGTGTGTTTTACTGGAGATTGGAGCTGGGGCCTTGCACATGATAGGTAGATGCTCTATCACTGAATCACATTCCTAGTCCACATTCTGTCCTGACGTCCCCTTCCCTCCCCTCCCCTTCCTTGCACCCCCACCTTTCTCTCTTTTTCTCTCCTCTCTCTCCCCCAACTCTCCTCAACCTCCCTCTCTTTTCTTCCTTTATTTCCCTCTTCCTCTGTCTCTTATGCATTCTTAGCTCTGGAAAACACATGAAATGTTATTTATTATACATATTTCTTATACATAAAGCTTCATAGCATATTGATTAGTGAAAAAAATTCTGACAATCCAAAGGTAATTAGGAGACTACCAATATAGAAACATATATTGATATTTTCCTGTATGTTCTGTGCTTGTCTTTGGTCATCTTTACAACAACACATATCATCCTTGAAGCTCCTAATGGTCTGACCTAGGTTTATCACTTCACAGACTGTAGTACTGGACATTTATGGGGAAGGAAACTGAAGGAGAAGTGGAAACTGCAGACAAGATCATTTTGGTGCAGTCTCGTGTAATTAAACCATATTTCTACCATGTTGCTCCTCCTGTGACGTTCATTGTTCAAAACTGTCATATAAGCATGTGCGTTTTGATGACATCCATGCCCACTTTCCTCCTCTGCAATTCCTCTGATCCTACTCCACTTTCCCTCTCAACTTCATGTTTCCTTTTTTCAAACCCTCTGGGTCCACTTAGTGCTACCTCCATGTGAGTGAGTGTAGGGCCTTTTTCTGGGTCATGGGCAGCCCCTTAGGAGCTGCATCCCTCAAGAAAGATGAAGTCCTTATTGAATCATTGATTTTTCTTCTCTGGCAGCACACATGGCCATGGTCATTGCTGAGGTCTCTCTCCATTGTCTCCTACTAGAGAGAGAAATAAATACATATTAGAACAACAATCAGGTCTAGAAGGTTCTTGTGGGAAATAATTTTCTAATTTATTTCATGAGAAAGTACCATTATTATGTCAAAGGATCAAACTGATTATGGAGTGTGACCTCTTGCAAGTGGACATTAAATAATTTTCATTGAAATGCCTGGACCATATGTAATCTGTAAAGTAATTAACCACTGAACCTTTAAAACTTCAAGCTCAAATGAATAAATTTACAGTTAAATAAGTATTGTAGGAGATTTTTTTTCTGTTTCATTTTTATTTCTTTACTCAGAAAGGGCACAACTTTAAATTGCTATCTTTTGTTTAGGTGGAAGCTGTCATAGGGATTCGGGGGTGCAAACTTCTACACACAGTCTTGACTTTCTGCTCATGGGTTAAAGAAATTTAAGAACTAGTAATGAAAATCTAACAATGTTGAAATTGTAAAATCTCCCTATGGTATATACAGCAATGAACCTTCTTAGACAGCATCTTCTCTGTGCATCAGGACTTTCCCCGATGAGTGAGGATGATTCAGGTCCCCCTGTCAGAATGCTGTGAGCCATAAAAGAACTTCCCATGTTTCTCAGAACCTTCTCAGCAAACCAAGAGGCAGCACATTCTCTTTATGCAAAAGCTCCAACAGAGAAGAACTAAACAAATAACTTTCTCAAAGGCACAAAGATAGGAAGCCACAGAGCAGGAACTTCACCCGAGATGCATGATGAACTCGAAAGCTATTGCTTTTGGGATTTGCCTTTTGGTTGGCTGGTTTTCGGTTTTTTTTGTTTTTTGTTTTTTTTTTTTTTTGGTTTTTTTTTTTTAAGTAACTAATGGCAATAATACTACCAAGTGGCAGAAGTCAGACCTGCTGTCAGAGATACGGCAGAATGTAGTACAGCACCTTTCTACCCTGCCCCCTCCAAAGGGCTATGTTTAACAGTATTGAGGTAACGCAAATATTTGTGTATTCTTGTATAAATCACTGTGTTCTGTATCTTGATTCAGCAGAAGAAAGCACCAGCAGTTTAGGTTGCAAACCTTCAGGTATTCTTTAAGAGCACCCCAAGGGCTCGAGAAGAAATCTGGGTACTTTGGGAATTGAAGAAAGAACCTTCAGAACCAGTTCGTGTTTTAAGTATAGCACAGTGCTGGTCAATGATCAAGTGGTATTGTACATTCTGTGAACCACAAAACCACTAGGAATTTAAGAGAGAATTAAAGGATTAAAGGTAAGACATAGACTGTCTTTGTCATTACTTGTCTAAATACACATGCTATGGGGGCAATTTTTTTTTTCTAGACCTCACTAGAATTTCTCACTTTAAGGAAAGCTGGCTTTGAAGAGTTAATTATCATCATCATTAACACAGAACAATTAAATAATGGGAATTTTAAGCTGAGGTTCAATTAAACCACTGATTTCCTCTGTTAGGCTGTAAGACAAAGAAGTGCCTCTACTACTCTCCTGTGCTCAAAGGGGTCAAAGCTATCTGGTGTGCCTTACAAAACTGACCACAGCACCTTAATTACTCAGAGACTTGCAGTAGCAAAGGTGTCCCTATGTGTGGTATACAGCCAGGGTCATCTTGGTTAGAAAAAAGTAATACACAGAGCTGTAGCAAAAGTCACAAACAAGCTGTAAAAACAGGCACTGCCCTGGTCAGCAGCCACATCCAGATTTATCCTAGAATTCGCTACCCAAGAAATATTTTCTGAGTTCCTAAGGTGGATTTGTGGATCTTTGTGTGGGCTATTGGGAATCTAGGTCTTTACCTCTCAATTACAGATCAAGGAGCCATCAATACCTTGTGACCACAAATACTGTAGCTCCTTGAATGTACCCTGGGAAAGTTAATTATACCCCTGAAACAATTTGACATTTCATTTACAACCATGAATCACCCTCTGTAGGATCCAGTCTTCTGAGATTCATTTTCAGAGCAAACTAATCTTAACAGTGTCAGACTGTGATCAGCAAAGATAACACATTTTACAGCTTGGTCCTCAGAGCTGTGCCTACCCTGTTGCTATAGAAAGTTTGGTGGAAATCTTGACAATTATAATCTTGACATTAGGAAAACTGGCACAAATTTAAATACAGATTTCCTTGCTAAGAAAGATTCAACAAAGAAATACATATTGAAGGAACGCCAAATTGTTCTGTGTGATTAAATGTATTGTAGTAGAAAAGTTGATAGCGATGTGCAGAGCATACACTGCCTGCCCGTGTTTGCCAGTTAATCACTTTTGCAGTTTTGGCTAGCATTTATTTAAAAGGTCAGAATGTAAAGAGATGCCCTTTTCTATTTAGCTTAAATATCAAATGTTCTGAGTGCTATTAAGATGTCCTTAGTCTTAAAAAAACACCATATTTATTAAGTAATTTAACCAAAATTTAACCAAAAAAATTTAAGAGATGTAAGATGTCATGGAGAATGTGAGAGAGCAAAGGTAAGTGCCATAAAAACTCTATCTATTTCCAAGGGATGGTGGTGGCTTGTGATCATACAGGACATGCCTTGTCATTTACCAGGAAATGTTTAAGTTTTGCTCTATGCCATTGATGACAAACTTTCTTGGCTCTCCCTTAAACCTTGTTTGTTAAATCCAGGAGAGAACTTTATATTTGAGAAAGAAGAGAGATTTTTATGTGGCTAAGGAGGCAAGCTTGGCTGATCCCTCCTGAGTCTTCCTTGACTCTCAGTTTGTGACAAGGGAGTTAATCCTAAATATGTAACTAGAGTCATGGGTTTAATGAACATGCGAATGAGAACGTTACTGCTCTATCTTCTATTTCCAAATGAACACTGTTAGGAAGACACAAGTGTGTCGACAGTGACTGCTGTCATGGTTTGTGTCTAGAATTGTTGGCTCATAACTCCATTGATTCATCATTGCGCACAAATGTAGTCATGGAATTTTTGTCTAGGATGAATATTCAGATTTGGAATCTGTGGGTTAACTACTGAAGTCCCTTGCTGGGAATTAACATTTACAATATATAATATAGGAATATTGACATATGACTATTAAGTAAATGCAGTACCTGGTATCATTTTGGAGATAATTGTGTCTTTATGTAGTGCTGTCTGAATTAAATGCAGAAAAGACAATGTCACATTGCTGACACCAATGCCCTGAAAAACCTACAGACATAAAAGTTGAGTAAATCATAGCACTAATAAAATTAACCTGGTAGAGTTCAAAATGGCACACGTAGCAGAGGAAAAGCAAATAGAAACAGTCCCTGCTGCTATAATTGCTACAATTTCAATGGCAATTTAAATAAGATAATTCAAATTGCTGCAATTAACACACATGTAGAATTCAAAGGATGGGGGAGGCACTTCACTCAAAACACACAGTGGACTGAGCCCCCCTCCAAAGAATTAACCTTCAGAAATAATTTGCATCCAGAGGAGTCCTGGCTCTGTACTGTGAGAGAATGGTCCTCACTGAACACTAGGGCCCCTGCACAGTAATACCCAGCAAAGAGAGTTCAGACTCCTTGTTGATTCTATTCAGATGAATGTCCAGAGGAAGAGCAGTGCTATGCCCATAGACTCCCTGGCTCAAGGTGGGATCTAGCTTCTTCCACATGGGTGCCTCTCTCTCAGCCCAGAAGAAGCTATCTGTAATGACTACAGCCTGTGCCTCTGCTGGGAAGGGAGTCTGATTTAGAAAGGCGGAGATTCCATTTCTGCTGGGCTGCAGGGGCAGGAGTAAAGCTTCTCTGGGTTCAGGACCAGATAGAGAGTTCCCTTCTCCAAGGTATTAAAGCCCAATAGCCACAAATTGTTATCTGTGATGTGAGGAAATGTGTTCAGTGTTTCTCTGGTTATCTGAAACCAAGTTTGAGACAGTATCCAGTGCACACCGGACATTTTTTCTCTAATCAGGTCAGACTCATGCGAGCCCTGAACTGACAGCATCAGCACTGGTGATTTGTGGCCAGAGATGAAAAATGGAACCATGAGATGAGTCTAATATATATGATCGATGATCTTACCATACCTTGTTCTGAGATCAAGGCTTGGGGAGAAGGACACCATTTCGACAAAAGCCTGATATAAAGTTTAAGGCGACTTTAACATAGGGACTCTGAGGCAGTGTAACCCTTAACAAGAATCCCAACTCCAGCAATGTCACTGCAAGATCTTAAACTCTTTCCCACTATCGTCAGACTCCTGCACAGATCCTGTGCAGTGCACAGTCACAGGAAAGACCCAATTACTGTTTCTATATGGCACCTGCTTCTATAAAAAGCTTCTTCAACAATTCTCTTAGTGTCCTATGTGACTAATGCATGTTAAAGCACAGTTTAGTCAAAATCATATTTACAATAAGATTCAGAAGCTGGGAGAAGATTCACAAGCATGATGATTTGAGCCTATACTCAGCACCATGAAAAACTCCAGACCTGGGAGGTAGAGATAGGTAGGTATGGGAGTCACATTGGTTAGCCAGTAATAACAAAATGGTGATATCCAAGTTCTGAGAGAATCCCTGTCTCAAAGCATACAAAGTTTTCCTGGTGGTGTATGTTTGGGTTTCAGAGCTCTACCAATAAAGTGGGTAGATACCCAGTATTGACCTCTGGCCTCCACACATGCATGCTTAGGTGAGCATGCCAGACAGACACATACATACACCACACACACTCACAATAAGCATCTTGATAAATTTAACTTAAAGGTTGTTTACTATCTGTAGCAATAAGGGGATAAACCAATAGTTGATCCTGAGAAAAATTAATAAAATGCCATTGGTCCGGCTGTGGGGATGTCGGTGAAGTAGCACAAAGCTGTATCGTTTTTTTTTTTTTGCAAATTATGCAAGTGTTAATCTCTCAAAAATGGGGCAGCAGCAGACACAAACATCTCTGTAAAGAAGCATTTCCTCTCTAAGGGGAGCTGGAAGCAGTCTTGTGGGGAAGTCTGTGTGTAGGATTCAGGCTTCTCAGGCAGCGTGGCGTGGTGACACAGCGAGAGGGAAGGGAGGGTGGGATAACAGCACATCCAGGGGACATGGCTGGTACTGAAAGTTCAAATGTAAGAGCCAGAGGGAGACTGCAAACTCAAGGAACAAAAGCAGAACCAACAGGAAGACTCACAACCAGAAGTCTTCCACAGAAAACATTTGTATGCAAATGAGCAGACGTTAAGGAACATTTGTTTTGAAATAAGTACTCTGGAAAAGGCTGCCAAGATTGGGTTCTGAAATGACTCTCTGCACACTAGTGGGAAAAGCTTGGGTGCTGCGTGCTCAGGAATAGCAAGTGTCGGTAATTTATTCCCAAAGTAACCTTTTCCAGGTCATAATAAATCATCCCTAGGTAGTGTCTTTTCCCATGAACCCTCTGTTTAAGAAAGGCAAGAGAAAAAGTATTTCTGAGAGTGTGCAGGAAGCCCTAACTCCAGGGAGAAAGCAGGAGCTGCGTCATACCAGCAGTCTCCTCTGATTTGCTGGCTGAGATGCCTTCCTGGGACAGAAAGTGAACTGAGCTGCCAGCTTCACTCGTACCCCTGTTCTTCCCTCCTTGCACCCACTGAGAGGGGGTCACTTGTTTCCCACTTTGCGTTAAAGTATTAAATAAGGAGTTTAAAATAAATGAACAAATGGGGTTATAAAAATGTGTTTGTCCCAGTGGCATAGAAGCTGAGGGGGCTTTAACAACAATTAGGACACATATAAATTAGGTAACTGTAAATACTGACAACGTCACTAACTTATAGAACTGTAAGTATACAAACATGACTATGCAGTGAGCATGCTTGTCAATACTTTTGCTGCTGCTGCTGTTGTATTGTTGTTTTGAGACATAATCTCATATATCCCTAAGCTGGCCTTGAACCTGATATGTAGCCATATGAACTTGAGCTTCTGATTCTTGTACCCTCACCTCCCAGTGCTGAGCATATGCCACCAACTCTGCTTCATAAGGGGCTAGGAATTGAACCTAAGGCCTCATGTATGCCAGGCAGGTACTCTACCTACTAAACTCCAATCCCAGTCCTCATTCTCTCTGCTTATCTCTCACCACATGCCTGCCTTGTATCTAGGAATCCCAATTTTAAATCTAGTTTCAAGGCTCATCATACTGTTACTCCAATACAAAACAGAAAGTTTTTAGAATGTCAATGATAAAAATGTCTGTTTGTGCTTACACTTTCCCACTTTGTAACAAATGTAGCACTGAGTACTGTATAAATGCAACCTGATTCTGTTCCCTGTTCTTTGAGGCTGTTAGGCACTATATAAGCCCCCTGGCTCAAACATCCAGTCTTTCCTTAAACTTGCAATCTTCCTCTATCAACCTGCAAGTAAGAAGATTACAGGAGGGTGTCATAATTCTAAGATAGGTCAAAATTTAAAGAGAAATCAGTTAGGAAAAATCTAGGGCTTTATTAGGCAAGCTTTCTTTTCCTTTACATGTCCAGATTATCTCTCATTAACCAAGAAGAACAAAGATGAAATTAAGAGACTTAAACATTTTATAAAAATGTACATTTTATATTTTAGGTTTCACACACACACATGAACAATACAAATGTAGTTGGATACTTAGGAATAATCATTAAGAAGTAGAAGAAAAGGAAAACACCAATGTGACTATTCTCATAACTACTATAGGATTCTAATAAAAAGTAGCACTTCAAAATTTTTGCATGAGCTGGCTGTTTAGAACCTGGGGCCTATGCAGGGACACTTTGCTCAGCCTGGGCAAAGGGAGGAAGGGACTGGACTTGCCTTGACTGAATCTACCAGGCTGAGCTGAATCCCCAGGGGAGTCCTTGTCCTGCAGGAGATGGGAATGGGGGGTGGATTGGGAGGAGGGGTCTGGAGGAGGGAGGACAGGGGAATCTGTGGCTGATATGTAAACTTAAATTAAATTATAAAATAAATTATATATATATATATGTATATATATATATATATGGAGAGAGAGAGAAAATAAACTGCCAATAAATAAATAAATTTCCACCAAGTGATACTTAAAATTCCCAGAAAGGAAATAGCCACATTTTCAACAATGTTTTAAATCTATAAGACACAAATAGACAGATACATGAGTTTGACAATTGTTTATAGTTTTTTTCACTATTGTAAGTATACAGGCAATTTTATGAATAGCAAAAGCTAGCAGGTACATCCAAGTCTAAAGAATTTAAAGAAATTGGATTATGGTCTACATCTTTGAACACACTTTTCTAAAGAAATAGTAAACACAAAACACATCTAAAATAGCAGTAAGTCAGTAAAGGTACAACAAATAGGGTGGGATTGATTGGACCATCTAGACAATTTAGAGAATAAAGGTGCTTACTGACAAGCTTGAGGTTCTGCTTTTGATCTCTGGAACTCATGTGGTGAAAGAAGAGAATCAGAGCCTGACAGTTATACTCTGACCTCCACACATGTACCATGGTAAAGCACCCCCCCCCAAAAAAAATAATAAATATATAAGTAAATTTAAGAGATTTTAAAATATGGTTTGAGACAGAATCTACACATAGCAGTTGTTTCCAAGACAATTAACTGAGTCCACTCTGATCCAAAGTTAGCACTTTTAGATGAAGCTTCATTAACCAATGTGAAGGCAGGATTGTTCATTGTACAAGGCAATAGGTCATTGACTAAGCAGAGGAAGGCTCTTTGTTTGTAACATAGAAGGGAGGTAGAGGTCTGACAAGTACAAAAATCAGGATTGTGAACTTTTAAGTCACAGAAAAAAAAAACAAATGTTTCCTTATGTACAATGTAATTGCTACAATGCAAGATTTTAAACTGTCTATGGGAAGAAGTGCCCAAAGACCACAGAATCCTGTGCACCCAGTAATACAGATTCCTGATGTATGTCCTGTGATAGAACAGGATGTGAAATCATGAGGTCCATCCCATTCCTCTTACCAGGTTCTGGCATTTGCTTTCATTAGCTGTGATGCACAGTCCACCACAGCAGTATGAAATTCCTCAAAATGTATTTATGACAAGTTGTGCGTAAAGGAAAGGGCAGAACTCAAGATTCTGCATGAACTAGGGGCATGAGGAGAAACAGAGGTGAAGAGGGCAGTTTTCAATTTGACCAGAAAAGTGACTGCTCAAAGAAAAGATTAAGAAAAGAAGAACAAAGGTGTCTACTTGGTGAATGTGACCTTCAAGTAACTCTGAAGAAATATCAGTGGCGTCAGAATAAATGTATTCAGTAACCCACTATATTTCTTGTTAATATTTTATTTTCTTTAAGGAATATACTTCAGCAACCTCTTACATGAAATGAATAAAATAGTTCTGCTCTTTGTGAACAATGTATTGCTCAAAGCATTGCTTGTGAATTATTTAATCTCCCCTTATTTGCCCCCCATAGCGGATAGTGATTAGGGGGTGACTTCAAAGGCTGGAGAGCTCAATAAACTGCTCCATTCTTTCTACCCTAATGTATGTCTAAAGAACAAATAGCTAAATCTAATTCAACATCCAGTGTGAAATGTAAGTATAAAGCCAACAAGATTTTGTTCCCATTTAAACATTATATTTGGAGGGATGAATTACCTTACTCTTGCCATTTTAATCTGAATCACTTTATTTTGGGCAAAATAAAATGCCTGTTTTAATGTAAATAATCAGGAGCACAGTGGGATGGAAATCTGCAGTTGGGAGCTAGAGTCCAGCAAAACCTTCACTACAATTGTTATTCATGGTTTATGGTTGCCATCGCAGCCTGCCACCTTAGATAGCTGGAGCACACAGCTATCATGCTTTGCTACTATGGAGCATATACTGAATGAAACATCTAATTATTTAATAATTTTACCTGAGATACTGATTGCTGGGTAGTGGAATGTATGAAAGAAGAAACAACTGAATGAAGGAGCAAAGAACTGGACCATTCTAATTCCACTGAGAAAGGAAACCATTCTGCCAATATAAAAAACACATAGCAGTTGATTCCAAGACAATTAACTGACTCCACTCTGACCCAAAGGTAACACTTTTAGATGAAGCTTCATTAGTCAATGAGAAGGTAGGATTGTTCATTGTACAAGGCAATGGGTCATTGACTAAGCAGAGGGAGACCCTTTGTTTCTAACATAGAAGGGAGGTAGAGGTCTGACAAGTATAAAAATCAGGATGTGTGAACTTTTAAGTCACAGAAAAAAAATAAATGTTTCCTTATGCACAATTATGTGGGTGACATAATGACCATACTGCATCTACTGACAAAAAAATGCTTTACCTGCTGTAGCCAGAAAAGTGTAGGCTATTTTTTGATTTGAAACGAGCAGCACCAAGGACCAACATGTATACAGAACGTCCTCATCCTTTGCCAAATCTTCCTCCTCTTCCTTCTCCTTCTCTTCCTCCTCCTCTTTTTCCTTCTCCTCTTCCTCCCCTTTTATTTTCTCTTGTCATCCTCCTCCTTTTCCTCTCTATCTTGTTCCTCTCCTGTGTGTGTGTGTGTGTGTGTGTGTGTCTGTGATCTAACCCAGAGCCCTGGCCATGCTCAACAAACACTCTACCACCACTAAACTGTGCCCCTAGCCTCATGATCATTTTTTCAGTCACAGACATTTGATGGCATGACATCACTGTTGTTTTCATCACCAGGATGTGATGCTCTCAAAGGCAACTGACTAGCTAGAAATATGTTGAGTATTATTTTGGAATAAAACAGTGAAGTTTCAATAGCTTTCCATGTGTTCCCAAGTTTAGAAATCCCACACATCGATATATTTATTACCACTTCCGCAACTTCTAGTACAAGCAAATAATTTTCAGTATTCACATGCACTTTCTCAAAAACTTATCCAGTTGGTGGGTAGAATATTATTTATAGTCTTTACACATACTGTAGTAGACATGGAAGGAAGAGGCAACTTTTCAATTCAAGTCCAGTTGTGTCATACCCTTCCCCAAACTAAAAAAAAAAAAAAAAAAAAAAAAAAAAAAAAAAAAAGAAACAAATTTAACTTGGTGTAGAAGCCCATCTGTCTGCTGCCTGGATATTCAGGTTTCCATTAACTCATTCTTCAGTTTCACTCTTTAGACACACTGCAGGACATTCACTTCCTTGAATTCCCTGGGGATCTCTCACTACCAAGCATTCTAATTGCTCCATCTTAGGAGAGAATATTCCTTCTACTGCCTCCACTCTTCATTGGCTTGCTTATTTCTCACTCTCCCATCAAGGATCACTGCAAGCTTTATTCTCTCCACTTGTTAAAGTCCATGGTAGAAAGATGTTATTTTCTCCCAAAGAATCCATTTCAAAGTGCATTTGTGTATTGATTAACAACGTCTTATTAAATAAGAAACACAGAAACAATGTAAAAGAGAAAGCCAAGAGGTCAGAGCTCAGAGCTAAAATCTCACCCTTCCACCTGTGGTGTCCCAGCTTCCCAAAGAGACCTATTTCCTGTCTGTTTGTCTATTTATAGTATTTTGTTCTGCCTTCTCATTGGTTGTAAACCCAAACACGTGACTGCCTCGTCACTGTCTGAATGTACAGCCCCCTAGGTCTTAAAGGTATATGTCTCCAATGCTGGCTGTATCCCTGAACACACAGAGATCTATGGGATTAAAGGCGTGTGCCACCACCGCCACACTCTTGCTATGGCTCTAATAGCTCTGACCCCCGGACAACTTTATTTATTAACATACAATCAAAATCACATTTCAGTACAATTAGATTACCACCACATTTGTGTAAGCTTTCTTAGAAGTTACAAATGTTTTTGCTGGTGAGATAACAGCCAAAGATGAAAAGTACCTTGAGTGAAATGGACTACTCAAAGATTCCTCCCCATGATCTACAGTGTACCCACTATGCACTACCTAGAGCAGTCTGTGAGTAACATCTGGTAACTCCCACCCATCTTGCATTCTCACAAGATGATGCTTTGTTCTCTTCTGTTGTTTCCCTGGATTCTTTATAAGCCTCCTGAGGTCAGGAATTATGGCTATTATTTTAGTCATCACAGACTTCTCGAATATCAAATGTTCACTCAATATGCTTATTTACCCAACATTCTTCAGGGGAGCTCCTGCTATGCTCTTCTTCATCTTCCTAGCCCCTTCTGAATATCTATTGTATACAATAATGTGAGTTAATGTATTCACCCCAGCATGTTTAGCATGTATTTGTTTATCTCTGTAGAAGCCAAAAATGAAAGATGGACTGTTTGCCAGTTCCTTCCTTAACTTCTGTGAGTGCAGCATAATTATAAGTGTATGGGTAAGTAATGAAAACACTAAATGTTGTGTAAAGATTATGACTCCAGTGCCTAGTAGGGCAGTCAGATTTATGTTTGTTACTCTGTCACCCAGGGAATGGGGACATGGTTTCCCCTGTGATTATGTAAATAGCTGCTTGGTAACAAGAGAGTAGTGGTTATGAAAGCCAATTCTACTCATTATTAAATATGTGATGGAGCAATTCATTTCACAATTTAGGTGATTGTATCAAGTACTGCATTATAGTCCAGATTAGATCAATGTTGAACCCTAATGAGTAGAATGAGCTGAAGATGTTTTCTTTTGATGTATTGAAATGTGAGAAGAATAATAAGTGAGCATCATGGAATATCAATAAGTACGTGCAAATTGTGACTTGATTGTCAAGGATTTTGCCTGTGATCAACAAACACATAGTGACATGAGGCCTAGCCAACCTTTTCAGAAAGTGAAAATACACAAACCTAGTCCATTGCATAGAGGACAGATTGAATGAACACAGATGATCAACTAGTTTTCTTTCTTTTTTTTTAATTTCTTGTTGCAATGAATAATGTGGCTTATGAATATAACCTTCAAACAAATTTTATAAGACATTTTCCTAATAAAATTCTATAGGAATTTTATTTTGCACTTTGATTCAGGGATGACAAATGTCTGTCTATAGGATGTTTAAGAATAAGGCTAAGAATGAGGTACTTTCTTTTTCTTCTTGTTTTGCTTTTTTCCCCCTTTTTCTTAAGAAAAATTTTCCATTCATTGTACACACCAATCAAAGATCCCCCTCTTCTCTCCTCCCATCCCCCAGCCGCCCCCTCCCAACCCATCCACACTCCCACCTACAAGAAGGCAAGACCTTCCATGGGGAGGCACACTCAGTAGAGGCAAGTCCAAGTCCTTCCCACTGCCTCAAGGCTACCAGAGGTGGCCCATCATAGGTAGTGGCCTCCACAAAGCCTGCTCATGCACCACAGATAAATTCTGATCCTACCATGGCGCCCCCCAAGCAGACCAAGCTACACAACTGTCTTACCATGCAGAGGGCCTAGTCAAGTCCCATGCAGACTCCATAGTCATTGATTCAAATTTCATGAGTTCCCTCTAGTTTGGTTTGGTCATCCCTGCATGTTTTCCCATCATGATCCTTATGCATTTGCTCATAGAATCCTTCTTCTCTCTCTTTGATTCTCATCCCCTATCTCTACCCTCCATTGACCAGCCCTCATCCCCAGTTTACTCATGGAGATCTTATCTATTTTCCCTTCCCAGGGTGGTCCATGCATCCTTCTTTGAGTCTTCCCTGTTAGTAGTTTCTCTGGAGTTGTGGGTTGTTGCCTGATTACCCTTTGCTTTATTTGTATCTAGTATCCACTTATGAGTGGTTACATATCATGTTTGTCCTTCTGAGTCTGGGTTACCTCACTCAGGATGATATTTTCTAGTTCCATCCATTTGCCTGCAATTTTCAAGATGTCATTGTTTGTTTGTTTTTTTCTGCTGAGTAGTACTACATTGTGTATATATACTACATTTTCTTAATCCATTCTTCAGTTGACGAGCATCTAGGTTGTTTTGAGGTTCTGGCTATTACAAATAATGCTGCTATGAACATAGTTGAGCACGTGTCCCTGTAGTATGATTGAGCATTCCTTGGGTATATGCCCAAGAGTGTTATAGCTGGGTCTTGAGGTAGATTGATTCCCCGTTTTCTAAGAAACCACCACACTGGTTTCCAAAGTGTCTGTACAAGTTTGCATTCCCACTAGTAGTGGAGTGTTCCCCTTGCTCCACATCCTCTCCAACATAAGCTGTCTTCAGTGCTTTTCATCTTAGCCATTCTGATGGGTTTAAGATGGTATCTCAGAGTCATTTTGATTTGCATTTCCCTGATGACTAAGGATGCTGAGCAATTCCTTAAATGTCTTTTGGCCATTTGAAATTCTTCCTTTGAGAATTCTCTGTTTAGTTCTATAGCGCATTTTTTTAATTGGATTGTTTGTTATTTTGATTACTAGTTTTTTGAGTTCTTTATATATTTTGGAGATCAGCCCTCTGTCAGATGTGAAGTTGGTGAAAATCTTTTCCTATCCTGTAGGCTGTTATTTTTTCTTATTTCCTGTGTCCCTTGCCTTACAGAAGCTTCTCAGTTTCAAGATGGTTGAGCTGGAACAGGGAGGGAGGGGGAATGCAATGAAAGAGATACCATGATAGAGGGAGACATCATGGGGACAGAGAGAAGCCAGGTGCTAGGGAAGTTGCCAGGAATCCCTAAGGATGACCCCAGCCTGGGCTATTAGCAATAATGGAGAGGGCACCTGAACTGAACTGGCTTGCCCCAGAGATCAGACCAGTGAATACCCTGTTATCACAGAACTTTTCTCTAATGACTAATGGAATTAGATGCAGAGATCCACAAGCAATCACTAGACAGAGCTCCAGAATGAGATATTTTCATAGTGATAAATCAGAGAACCTTGGGACCATATCCAGATTGTACCAGAGTTCAGTCAGGCATCCATTTACTACAGGAATGAGCTAAATAGAGCCACTAAATCATTATTGGAAAGATGCTATATTTTATTAAAAAAAAACTGTAACATAAGTTTTAGGAAGACATATAAAGACTGTGTTGGAAAGGATTCTTGGCAAGGAGTAGTCATTGTCTTCAGGTATGTACCTACTACTGAGCATACCAGGCACAATGTCTAGGTCCAAACTTAATGTTTAACCAACAGAACTTGTTAAACACAGTATGCCAAAAGACAATATAAGTAGACAGAAATATGAGAAACTGTCTGTACAGAAGAATCGGTTAGTAAGAGGTGGGAAAGAGATAAGAATGACAGATGAAAGTAGGCAGTATGCATTTTATACATGTAATTATGAAAGACATACATAACAAATTGAAAAGTCCTATGTAAAAACATTTTTAAGTTTTTGTATTGTTTTGCTTTAAATTTTACCAATCTGCTGAAGACTAGGAAGCAACCCAATCTAATGAGAATCTTAAACATCTCAATAAGTCTCTGCCTTTAGGTTAAGATAGAAGTGGCTTGGATTTGGTAGAACAAATTAAACTCTACTTGTCAGGATGAAGAAGCATCTTAATAGTGTCTATCATAAGACTGATAGGGTGTTTACTATGACTCTGAACATGTAGTACCTTCATTATGGTGCTTGGAGCTTTGTTAAAGGAAAGAGTGGTGTGAAAGCATGTCTTCTGATATGACACAGGCATTACACCCATGAGCTAGCTCACTGCATCTGTAGATAAATGCGTAAGACCTACACAAGACTGGACGCATCATCATTTCACCACATGTTGGAGGGAATCATGAGACCTACACATCACTAAGGAACTGTTAGTAGTTAGTGGATGCTGGGAGAAGGAGTTTCATTTTCTTCATTGATAAGTTGTCCATGTTCCAGTAAATGACTCTACACTAATGTTCATGCAAACAATAATATACACAACAATATACAGTGTGTCCAAAAGAATTCTAAAAGGATATCAAAGGAGAAGGAGCTTGTTGGAGAGAAGAAAGTGGATTTCATCAGACAAAAGGAGGCTAAGAGACAGTAATGTATATTAAAATGCCCCAAATTCAGTATACATGGAACTGTCAAATACAAAGAAAGAAAACAGTGAAGAGTAGATACAGTTGAGAAGGTATCTGGATATCACATTATACCACAGGTTCTTGAAACAAAATGAGGTTCAACAATGAAAATAAAAATACTCTATAATAAATTGCTGGTTATTTCATCAAAATATATGCTTTTTAAGTCATTATACTTCCGTCATACTTTTAGGATAACTTTTTTAACATTAGAAATACTGAAAAGTTTCTTGAAGTTATAAGGTGAAAATTGTTATTCTAAAAGATAAATTAGTGATTCTGGAAAATGTTGTACTATCAAAAGGCAATATTTGTAATAACTGCAAATCTCTTTGTTCTTCCTACAATTAGCCATCTGGCAAATGAGATATAATTGGGTCATCATTTGGCAATGCAACTTCAATAAACAGGAAGAACACTAGTCATACAATGAGCCGCGTTCTGTAATCTAATAAAATTGATTATCATTTCTCTCGCACTCCAGTTCTGATTTAAATTACTCTCTTTGTTAAACCTTGAATATCTCTTTGGTGAAGATAAATAATGAGGCTCTCTTCCAACTGATAGGCAGAGAAACTGGAAATAAATGCCAAGTCCTTTATCCTTGATCATTCTGCCGATTTTTAGCAGGGTCATGTTATGGGGGTTACTCCTGATACCTTCTGAAGAAGTTCACACAGCAAATATTCACTGGAAATCTTCCACTTATCAGGACTGAATCAGACCTTGTCATACACACATGGAGGACACAATCTTAGAGAAAGATTTGGGAAAAATTGTAAGAGCAAATTCAGATATTCAAAATCATCTCAAGAAGAGGAACAACTTTGTGTATATATATTTCCAAAATTATTCTATGTCACAATTATCTTTTGAAATTCAATAAGTAAAGGTTTAAATTAATTTCCTCTTCTTTCCTTACTTAATTGTTAATGTTCTTGTTTATTTAAGATATAACTCATGCAGGCAAGGTTAGCTTAGAACTTCTGGTTCTCCTTTCTCTACCTCTTGGGAATGTGGTGATAAGAATGAGACACCATGCTTGGCTTTTAACATTTTATTTTTTTGGCTAGAACTTGCATTTGAGGTAGTATCCTTATCCAGTATGGGTAACTCCTGAGAATTATCAGGTTGGAGAGAAATATCAGTGAGTTAAACTTCAACATGGCTGAACTGGAGTCCTTATGGTATTTTTAAACACAAAGGCCACTAACTAATGTGTAACTTCTGAAGCTATTGTGTTGACTCTACTACTTCTGCATTTTAAATGTGCAATACAATGCTTACTCCCAGGGTAACTGCAATCCACTCAAGTTGGATGACACATCCACAGATCTAAAGCCTTTGCTTATCTATGTCTACTGACATCCTATTGGCTAGAGCAACTCTCCTGTTCAAGGATCAGAGGCATCTTCTCCTCTTCCTTCCATGTTTTGTTAAGTGTCTGTTATTATGACAGAGTGACGAAAAGCAAGTTGGGGATTAAAGAGTTTATTTCATCTTACAAATCTGTGTTCAAACTACATCACTGAAAGAAGTCAGGGCGGGAACTCAAAGCAGGAACCTAGAAGCAGGAGCTGTGTAGACACTATGGAAGAGTGCTGCCTACTGGTTTGATCTCAGCATTCTTATATGCCAAGCTCCCACAGAACAGACATTAAATTCTAAGCACTCAATGGATTTTCTAGCCCAAAGCTCCAGCATCCTTCCACAACCCTCCCTAAATGTGGCAAATTTCTGACATAATAATAAACCATGATCCTGGTTTTAATTTTAAATAATAATAATAATAAACCATGATGCCTGTCTTAATTTTCTATTGATGTGATAAACACCATCAGCAACAACAATTTGAGAAGGAAAGAGTTTACTAAATCTTACAAATCTGAGGTCACACTCCATTGCCAAGAAAAGTTGGAGCAGGAATTCAAGGCAGGGACCTGAAGGCAAGAACTGAAGTAAAAGCCATGGAGGACCACTACTTACTGGCTTGTTCATCATGGTTTGCTCAGCCTGCTCTCTTATACCATCCAGGATCAACTACCAAGGAGTAGTCACCACCCACAGGGAGCTAGACCATCTTACACCAATCATTAATTAAGAAAAAGTCCCACAGGTTTTCCAGATCAATCTTATTAGAGATGTTTTCTCAATTGTAGTTTCTTCTTCACACACAAAAAACAAAACAAAACAAAAAAACCTTAGATTGTGTCAGTCTGAAGAAAAAACAAAAACTAAAGTCAGCATATCTAGTAATGGAAGTTTTTTCTTCCATTGTTTCTTTTTTTATTTAAACAAATTCTTTCCTTTTACATACCAACTCCTGTTCCCTCTTCTTCCCTTCTCATGCCCCCCGACCTACCTCCACCCCACCCCCATTCCCTCCTCATAGAGGGTAAGGCCCTCCCCTTGGGTAGTCAACACAGGCTGGCATATCAAGCTGGGGCTGGACCTAGCCCATCCTCCTTGCATCAAGGCTGAGTAAGGCATCGCACCATAGGGAACGGGCTCTAAAAAGCCAGTTTGTGTACCTGGGGTAAGTCCTGGTCCCATTGGCAGGGGACCCAAAAACACACCAAACCATGGTAAGAAATGGTCATGGACTTAATTCGAAAATATGGACAGAACAAAGAATTAAAACTGCAATCCAATATTCAACAGAAATGGTGATGAACTGACACAGAATGTCCAACTAGTGGCCAAAGTACCACACACAACCAGATATTCCTCTGGGTAGCAAGAGCAATGAGTGTAGTCCAACACAAAATCAACTTAGATGAAACATAATATATTTCAGTTCTTTGACAGTTTCAGACACACACACACACACACACACACACACACACACACACACACATATATATAAATATACATATAATGAAGTTTAGTCATTTTTACTCTGTTATCCTGTCTCGTAGCACTAATTTCTATTGGAAATTGTCACTCTTGGTCATTCTTGGAAACGCCCTCTTACTTTCCTGTGTTCTGAGTATGTGCATGCATGCATGTATGTGTGTCTGCCTGTGTGTGTGGAGCAGTAGTAGTAGTAGTAGTAGAAGTAGAAGTAGAAGTAGTAGAAGAAGAAGAAGAAGAAGAAGAAGAAAAGAAGAAGAAGAAGAAGAAGGGTTGCCTGTATTGTTGTTGCTCAAATGTTATTTATTGGGCATCTTATCTATAGTTTGCTTTTTGTAACTCAGGTGCAAGACTCTTAGGAATGAACTTTTTATAGGTGACAATGTCATATCACAATGTCAAAAATTATAACACAGCTGGGTGCATGGATCAGAGTATATGTGACAACCACTTTATTCCCAAATAAATACTTATGAAATGAGAATTCTCTACAGTATAGACTACATTTTTTATAAATAGATAAAAATACCTGGAGTGCTTTCTAAAAATACCTATGCATAGTTCTAGATTCATTAAGCACAAATTTATGAGGCTGAAGTACACATTACTTTTTAGACATTTTTTATAGTTCCTTGGGTAAGTCAGATGTTCAGAAACAGTGGTGTAGAAGCATGGATTCTTCGCCTTATAGGGGACATTAAAACACAAGCCAGATGTTGCTCAGACTGTGGTGTAAACAAAAGCTTTTCTCTGTCCCACCCCATTCCTGCAGTCACTTCCAAATAATCACTCAGAGGCTTGTACTAATTATAAATGCACAGCCAATGGCTCAGGCTTATTACTAGCTAGTTCTTACACTTAAATTAACCCATATTTCTTATCTATGCTTTGCCTCATTGTTTGTGCCTTGTTTCCTCATTTTCTACATGTCTTGCTTCTTTAGCAGCTGGCTAGCATCTCCCTGGCTCTGCCCTTCCTCTTTCCAGATTTCTCCTACTTTGACTCTTGTATAACTTCCTTTCCTGTGACCAGCCTGTCAGCTTTTTATCAAAGCAATTCAAATAACAAATCTTTACAGTGTACAAGAGCATTATTTCACAGCATTTTTCTCTTTTTGTCTAATTAAAAGGAAGGTGATATATATATATATATATATTATATATATATATATAAAATTAAATACATATATATATATATATTTTTTATATATATATATATATATACAGTTATCAAGTAAGAATTACAGTTACAATATCCAGTCTATTTTGGCACAATTAAAGAAAGTGCTCTATCATTTCTCCTATCTTTGTGAGTCTAAAATTTTGTATCTAATTTACCTTTTATTATAACCAAGAAAAACTATAATTACAACTATCTAGTCTTCAACTCCATCAGAGACCCAGAAGGATATAATATTACCTGAGTAAACAAGAAGTACATTGCAAACAACTTCCAAAACTCTAGAAATGACAGAGACTTCTGTTTGCCTGGACAGTCACCCAAAGTTCCTATGCAATGTGGGGGCTTCCATCTTCAGCCTGCAGATCTAGTATCTGACAGACTTTTCAGTGAAGCAGGAAATTTAAAGGACTGTCCTGCCCTGAGTTGGAAAAGTTCGTTGGTTGTTATCCTCTGTGTCCTGCAGAATGCTCAGCAGTTTTTTGTTTTGTTTTGTTTTTGGTGAGGCAGGAATGCTGAAGGACCATTCAGCCTTGTGTTGGCAAAGTTCAATAGTCACTTTCCTATGCATCCTGCATGTCCAGTTTGTACCAAATACTTTCAAGCAGTCCAAGCAAGCAAGAGAAGTTTCTTGCCCAAATGGCTAGCCTTGCCACATTGAAAGCAAACTCTATAAGGAGTTTCTTTGATGCCTATCATCCTCTTTGAAGTAATTTGTCCTGTCAGGAGCAGATGTATCTCACCATTGAGAAAAATTCTTAAAACATTTTGATTGCCATATTCTGTAGGTCTATGAAGTGTTTGAAGATTGCCTGTCTAGCTGAAATATATCTTTGTATACCTAGAAAACCTAACAATATGACTATATATTTGCCTATTATAATTTACTCTTTTGTATTTTAATCATGTTACATTTTTAAATGAACTCCATAAACATAATACCTTAAACAAGAGTATATATATATATATATATATATATATGTGTGTGTGTGTGTGTGTGTGTGTGTGTGTGTGTGTGTGTATGTATAATTAAACTGATGTTTAATTTGTATCAATAAACTAAAGTCCACATCAATGGAAAATATTTTGAGATTAACAATTGCTTTTTTGGATTAAAGGAGAGTCAATAATCTACCATTTTTATCATAATAATCTATGCTTTTCCCCATTATTTCTATATCATACCCCCTTTCTTCTTTAGAAAAAGATTGACTATGACTAATAATAATTTATAACCAACCCCCCTTAAATGGAAACAAGCTTTCATTAATATTTTGGTCAATAGAATGAAGGGCAGAATTCCCACAATACTGTAGTACACATGTGTAAATATGCATTTCTACAGAGACATGAACATAGAAACTTGTAGTGCACATAATAGTCATTGCTTAATGGTGAGATTTTTAATTTTTTTAATTTACTCTTGGTACATTTTTGTAATTTCTAAAATTTGGCAAAGTGAAATATAATGCTTCTGAAATCTGAGACAATAATATATGCTACAGAGAAACTCAAACCAAAGCACATGACCCAAATAGACACATAGTGAAACAATAAGAATAACAAGGATTGAGCTGGACTAGTGTTCTGGAAAGAAGGTGGAGACTGCCTGCATTAGAGATGGACAGGGAAGGTCAGCATGTTCTCAGAGATCATGGCCCATGCTAAAAGACAGTGGCATCCTATCCTTTGGTGCTAAGCGATGTCAAACTAGACTTTTCTCATAACCTGGAGTGCTGTGGGAGATGGGTGAGAATAAGTTGGAGTCAGTGCAGCACACACTCATCTCATCCGACTCCCACAAAACTTGACTGTTAAAATCAATCCTCTCAAACTAGGAACTGCGGTAATTTTTAATCTCATTTTTATCTTATCAGGCATCCTGTATTGCTCTAATTAATGACAAAAATAAGGCCTACTCTTCTAGTGAGGTATGGAGGAAAAAAGTTAAAATAAATTATAGAATAGGGAAAAGTATCAGTTGTCAAAATTTGAATGCATCAGGATGCAAAGCAGCATAACCAGACCTGAGCCCAGTTGATTTGTTAGGCCATCTCCAAAGACAGTGACAAGTTCATAGCCAATTTTCCTACATTTCTTCAAATTTACTGTTTCTGCACATAAGAACAGACTTTCTACCTCTTTCTGAGTAACCATGTCTGTGAGACCTGGACACATAGGTCTCAACCATAACTGTTTTTCACCACGAACTATAGAGAAAGCCTATTATCAATCATTTAGATGATTTCTGGCCTTGTGAGTTTAATACTAACTGGCAGAAGTCAAAAGAAATAACTTTTTGTTACTGTGACACAACTTCAAAGCCTGTGACAAACACCCCAGCCTTTCAGCACTGACTCAGCAGCCTGGTCCGACCAGCGGTTGTCAGTACCCTCACTTAGATCCTAATGATGTCACCTCTCTTACCATTGTTACTACTCTTGAAGGAGACCAAGAACTAGAGAGACTCAACAGTTAAGAGCATATGCAGCTCTTACAGAGGACCCAAGGCAGTCCTCACAACCACATCAGACATCTTACTACCTGCTGTAACTCCAGGGGACCTGGATGTCCTCTTCTAGTCCCCCTGAGCACCTGCACTTATATACACGTACCTCCTCCATACACACATAATTATAAAATAATTTTTAAGTGAAAAAATGATAATCTTAAATAATTATATAAAGGTGGGTCAAGTGTATTCCTTTTGATTACAAAAGAAAATTCATCCATTTAAGTGTTCTAGCATACATGGCATGGAGGTACAAGCCTCTTACCCTGGCACTCGGGAGGCTGAGGAAAGACCAGAGCAAGTTCAAATCCAGTCTTGCCTACATAGTGATTTCCAGGCCAGACAGGGCTAAACAACAAAACTTGACCTCAAGAAAAAAAAAAATACAAATAAAACCAAAGTAAATTACTCTTTCAGCTTAATAAATCCAGTGCCACCATGACTGTGTTCATACTTCACTTACCCTCATATAAATATTTATGTTACTGAAGAAAACAAGATATTCATGATTATAAGTATTATAGTAATTATATACTTATAATCATGAATAAAAAATTTAAACACTGCCAGGCTTACTTCATGAGACAATGTACATATGTTCACAGTTTAATCAGACGAAATTCAGGGGCTGGCCTCAAGTTCATGGTAGAAATAAAGTACTATGTGAATGGCAGCTTTAATTCTCACACCTAACTGCACTTTGCATCTTTCCTTTATCCAGTGGTAAGAGTCAGAGTTACATGACTGATATGTACACACACACACACACACACACACACCACACACACACACACACACATTTGCATTATGAATGCTGTTTATTACAGGCAATGGACTTTCCTTGTGTAAAACCAATCACTGGAGGACACCCAAAGTCCTCTGCTTCCACAATGAGGTTCAGGTTCTTCTGTAAACACCTGTCAACATGCAAGGACTACAAAAGAACTACAGCAAATGCATTCAGTCTGCAGCAATCCTGCATGGTCCATGAAGCAGGAGACAGGTGCTTCTCCCCATTGAAAACTCAAGGAAGCCCAAGTTTTAGCACACTAAAATAGAGAGTTCCAGCATAGACAGAACACTCACTGAATAACCCTGCGATCATAGGAACCAAATGTGTTCTCTTCCCCAGTCAACAGTGCATTTGATGAGAGTTGAGTCTGTACTTTGGGGCTTTCACAGTGCTTTCCTTAGATCAGTACTGTGTACTTTAATCTGGGGCACAGATGGCCATTAGATTCTGCTTTCTTGAAACAGCAAACCATGATCAGCGAGGCGATTGATATTGACAGGGTCTAGAATCTCTGAGGAGGTAAACCTATAGACATGTCAGAGAGAGAAGGGGATATTGACTCTAAATATGGACAGCACTATTCAGTACTATTCCAAGGACTGTATCCTTAGATGAATAAAAAAGAAAAACAGGAGCTGAGTACCAATGCCTGTCTCTCAAAGTCCCCTGTCACGACGGGCTGTGCCCTCAAACTGTGCAGAAATGAGCCCTTTATTCCTTAAGCTGATCTTGGCTGCTTTGTCACAGCAGTAAAAAAAAGTAATAATACAATCAGATTTAGAATAAAGTAGTGTCCATGTGACTTGCCATAGAAAGAGAACTAGACAAACCCCGACATCCACATGGAATTTTGAGCAATTGAGTGGACTTTGCTCCCGAGGGTGCCCAGGGGATTTGATTTTGCTCATTAACTGCACTAAGAAAGATCAATAGCAATCTGTCACTTTGAATCAAGAAGAGACTCTTCATTGTATGTATGAAAGTGGTTTCCATTTTTAGTAAATAGGAAATGCCACAAACATGCACAACATTTAAAACAATGAAATTTTAGTACATTGAGCCTGAGAATAGCTACATAATGATATCTAATGAGTTTTAATAATCAACATAAATATGATTTTATTTAAAATAGTATCTCTTTGGGAATTCAGAATGAAAAAGAGTAATTGTGCAGAGCTTTTGTTTTGTTTTCCAATAGTTGAAATGTTATTTACCTCTTCTTAACAGGGCAAGCTGCCTGTATAGGATGGTATTTAAAGATGATGCCAGGTTTCAGCTCTTCTCCTTCAGGCTGTATATTTCATCATGCTCCCTTCTCTTTCCTTAGATGTCATAAAAGGGCACACTCAAATATCCAGCATTTTCATACAAATGTCATTCATCACCAGCTATATCCATGCACTTATTATAAACCATTATTGGATGAGATCTTTGCAAGAAAACCTGGGGTGTCTTATATACCATATTAAATCTAAAAGAACTGGCCTGCTTCTGCATGAGACAGTGATGGCTTATACACTGTGTGCTTTAAAATAATTTATTCTATTTTTTTGCTTTCTCTAAATTTGTGCTCAGATTTATTTAATGAGTTAAAGATCTACTTTAAAAAACATATTTCTATATAAGTCCATGGCAAAAGTAAACAATTATTGCTAGCTTTTCATGAGGCACAAGATCAGATTTTGAAAGACCAATTTGATGCTCCCCATTTGATCTCTGAGTGGCATGTATTCCAGAAGGAAGTTTAATTATACATCTGACTCCCACGCACCCATTTGGCAGGATTCCATTTGATTTTATTAAACATAGACTTGAAAACATGAGGCAAAGCTTCATCTTCCATTCTTTTTCATCCACTAAGAAAGTAGAGTTTGGGAGCTGAAGTTAAAATTCTTACAGATATAATTTCCTGTTCCTTCTTGCTTTAGATGTGATTTCCTCAATCCAAGAAAGAAAACATTTTTATGTGAATACTTCAAAGTAGGTGACTTGCCCATTACACTAACTTTGTTACGGAGAATATCAGCTGATAAATGACACTTTTCCATGTGAAGGAACTTCCAAATTCCCTATTTAGTGCACAACTTTAATCAAACCAGAGGAAGTGGTCATCTTGGTTTAGAAATACATGGGCCCACAGACCTATAGGGTATGGTCATTTCTCTCAAACATTCTGAATTGAATTATTCATTTAAAAAGCATAGTGCTATGAAGAGCTGAAAAATGTCTGAAATGCTTGAAGCCTGGTGCTGAATTCCTTACCCTTTATGTATGTGACACTGAAGAAGTCAAACACCTTCAAGGCTCAGTTTTCTTTTCATTGAAAAGAGTGTGGTAGTAATATTCTGGCCAATAACAATTGTAATGAAATAATACATGAAAGTATTAGCCCAGGGCAGACTCGCAGTAAAAAGAAGACAATGTTTGCTTTACAGATAGGTGAAAACTGTGCATTTATTTAGGAACTTGAGCATAAACAAAATGCTGCTTCAAATGCTCTATAGTTTGGGGAGATGTAGCAAAGGAATAAAATCAGAGAGTGGAAAGTAACCAGTGACAGGCAGGCCCCTGTGAGAGCACAGAAAGGAGAAACCTGAAGTCTAGAAAGGGAAAAGGTGACAGAGTACCACAGTGGCATCTGGGATGATGTGTTTACCCTACACAAAGGAAAGGGGATGCTAAAAATAAATAAAGGAAGGATGTTGGTGTCATTTTCTTGGGGATTGGACATGACTGCCACCATCTTGTATTAGAGAAGCAGAGACCCACTGGAGACTGGACCTGGTAATAATTCTTCCTAGAAAGAGGGTCAATCATCCAAACCTCTACTGAGATTCCAGCCAATACTCCCACCTCCCCCAACCATGCATTTCTTTGCAGTGATAGTACAAACAGGTAATGGAAGGCTGAGCAGGGATAAAGCAGCTTTTGTGAGCCTTCATCCAAGCTGGAGAAGGAGGCTTCAGTGACATAGTTCTGGTTGAGTCACTCACATTTCTGTAGGTAACCAACCAATCTACTGTGGTCCAGCAAACCACCCAATGTATTAATTGGTTCACCAAACTAATTTTTAATGGAGCTGTCTCTTAAGTCTTTAGGTTTCCTATCTGGGGTGATTCTATAAGTCTTTTTAGCCCCTCAGGAAAGAAAACACAAAAGCACACAGTGAGCCCAAACATCCCTAATTATTGATACCCTCTGGCAAGCTGTTGTTTGAACATTGATAAGCATTCTTCCCTAACCTTTTAAGAACAGAGGACAGATATGGACTTTTCTCTTGAGCAAAGTACAAAGATTCCTTAGGGACCATGAGAGCAAAAGTGAGAACTTCATTTAACTTGCATATTATAATAATAATGTTATTGTCAATTATATCATCAATAAATATTACTGGATAAATTATAATAACTTCACTAACAATTTATTCCATTCTAGTTACACTATTATCATTAAACACCCATAGTTCCTAAATATAACTCATCACCATGAGGCAATTGGCCGTCACTGGTTTGCTAAAGGACTTTGTATCCAATTTGCTTCACAGTTCCTTAGACCTTATAAGATCACTCAACCTCTGGGCAATCTTGGGACGCATTTGTTATCTTTTCTACAAGTGTGTTACATCTTTTCCTCCTACCAGGGGCAAACACTTCATTAATCATTATTTATTTTTTATTTGTGGTTTACAGTAACTAGGACAGCCCTGAAAGAATACATCTTCTGTTTTATGAGCTACCATTTTTGTGGTTGCCATTTGGGTCCAGTCTGTGCAACAATACAAATTACTGTGTAAATCCTAGAAGCTTCGCCTTCAATTGCCACTCTTGGTTCCAAATGAAAAAAGTTGTCTCCTATACCTTGGGCTTGCCATACCCAAACATGCTTATACATGTACTGGAACAAAATAATTAAAAATAAAATTTATTAAAAGCACAGGGACAAATAGACAAATGAATAGAAACACATGTACTATGAACCAATGGCTGAGGGGCCCCCAACTGGATCATGTCCTCTGAATGGATGAGACAGTCGATTGGCTTGATCTGTTTGGGAGGCATCCAGGCAATGGGACCAGGTCCTGTGCTGATTGCATGAGTTGGCTGTTTGAAACCTGCAGCTTATGCAGGGACACTTGGCTCGGCCTGGGAGGAGGGGACTGACCTGCCTGGACTGAGTCTACCAGGTTGATCTCAGTCCTTGGGGGAGGCTTTGCCCTGGAGGAGGTGGGAATGGGGGGTGGGCAGGGGGGACAACAAGGGAATCCGTGACTGATATGTAGAACTGAATTAAATTTTAAAATAAAATAAAATTTAAAAAAAGAAAAGCATCATAAAAAATAAAATAAAATTTATTATAGTAACAATCAACTGAAGCATAAACTTATGCATACTTTGATTTTATATTTTAAAAATACTTTAATGAAAATATAATTATATCACTTGCCCCTTCCATTTCTTACTCTCAACCTCTCCTATGTTCCCTCCAGCCAATCTATCTCATGTCCCCATGTCTCCCTTCAAGTTGATGGCCTATTTTCTTTTATTATTATAGTTAGATAGATAGATAGATAGATAGATAGATAATAGATAGATAATAGATACATAAATACATAGATGCACAAATATATAAATACAATCTGCTGAGTCTGTTTTTGTTAGTTATGTGTATAAGATTTCAGAGCTAACTACTTTGTATTTAATAACCAATTAGGTGGCTCATCCTTGGAGAGGCTAAGTCTCCCTCTCTCACTGGTTATTAGTTACCTGTAGTTCTTTGTCTAGGGTAGGACTTCATTAGATGTACCACCTTCTACATCAGCATGTGTATTGATATTATTGTTTTACCAGGTAACCACAGAACATGTGCTCACACACTGACCTTATATTCCATACCAAAGTTTCTCAAAATAAACTTAGACCTAGTGTTGTGAAGAAAAAGTCCCTGCACCACCCCCTGAGAGTCTTACAGTCACACCTACTCCAGTTATGGGGCCTTTAAGCCTTTTTTAAAATTTTTATAATTAAACAAATTTTTAGTCATTTAAAATTTTTAGTGGTGTGTGTTATTATACACAGAGATAGATTTTGTATAGGTACTTTAATTCAAGTGTATGAAATATGTTGACCACATTTTCATTATTTATATCTGGATTGCTTACTTTGATGTTCACAATTCTAATAACAGTGCTGTTAGGCTGTGTTCTCTGGCAAAATGGCAATGTTAAAGTTTTAAGATGAATAATATTCCTCACCAAATATACATATATTAGAGAACTGGGTTGTCATCAATGTGTGATTAGTGTTAACTCTCAACTTGACAGCATCTAGAACCACCTAGAAGATGAAGGGTTATGGTTGTAGTCTGCTGTACTCCAGTCCAACTGAAACAAACACAGTGGAAAAGAAAACTGATACCATTGGCACTACTTCAGAAAGCAACTTCCTGAGATGGGAGGTAAATTTCAGGTTGAGTGAGAAGTTAGGGGCAGAAGGTGTTTCTGTAAATATGGCTGAGCTGTGGAGGGCACTGCACCATTCCTCAGATGGGGGGGAATGATGTCAGAAATGCAAGTGAAATTCTATTGATTATTAGCATCTAAGCAAAGATGGGGGAATGACAGATTTCATATTCTTGTGCTAAGTGCAATTAAAAACCCATGTGAATTTAATGGATGTGAAACGTATTTCTGAATGGAGGGGACCCAGCAATTTAAACCTCTGAAAGGGACTGGCCTTTGGGTCTGGGAATTTTAAGTCCTATTATCTGGCATAAACCAATTGCTCTTTTGCTGTGACCAGAGACTGGAATCAAACTTAACTGCTAAAACAAAATATGCCTGGGAATCATCAAAGTGTCCATTCTGCCTTGTGACTTGTGTCAGTTGTGGAGTGAGTAGCACTTCTCTTTGGTATTGACAAGGTCTAGCATATTCCCCTCTAACTAGTTAAACTAAGTGACATACTTCAAGCTTTACTCTATTCATAGAAAAGGCAATCATATTTGCCTCTTGGCTTAACAGGAGGCCATGTTCCTGTTTGGGGAGGCATGGCAAGAGAATCATCTTGTATACAGGGACCCTTAGTCCTCAGGCCACACACATGATTCTGAAATGTAAACCTTATGCTTAAATCCCACTCTGCTACCGATGCCTTTTCTGTTGTTCAATCCTATATTACTAGCACCCTTAAAAAGTTTTTGAGCCAATCAAGGCAATACATATGAAATGTAATTTTGTGAGCAACACTTTTGATTAAAGACAAATCCAGAAACTAGAGAAATCTATTACATGAGACTTGAATATTCTTAGACATCTATTTTTCCACATATGAGAGACTAATTGACCTTACTAGTCATAGTAATTGATCTGTATATACATTGATCAAGAACTGTCCAAACTACAACATACTTAAGAGTCAAATGAAGCATATATTTAGAATCACACTCTTTTGTGTCAGTTAGAACTCTTGAAAGTATAAAATTTGCTGTGGTCAAGTCACCCAGACCCAATATGTACTCTTTAGCTTGCTTAGAGATGGTTGATATAACCCATCTATCTATGGAGACTGAAGAATATGAATGTTTCCAAAACCCCCCCGGAAAATGAGTCTTCAGCAATCTGCCGATTCTCAGTTTCAGATGATCTCCTTTGCTGTTTGATACCAGGCAGATGACCAATTTTCTATCCCTACCCTCTACTCAAGAATTAGGCTGTGAAAAATGTCATGCAGCCTTGTAACTGCTATTCTTATCCATCCAGGGATTGGTCCCACAGAAGTCTATTTGAACCAATTTCTTCTTTTAAAAATAAAGCATTCCTTTTTGACTTTGATATTTACTTAGCTATGTTACCATTTATATGATAATGGCACATCAATTGTTCCAAGGTTACCATGTTCTGTAATAATTTTTTCCATCCATTTGGGCAAGATGACTTAATCTGAAAAAAAAAAAAAAACGATCATTTCCTTTCAAGGATTCAAGTGAACTAAGAATAAATTATCTTCACTGAAGGGAATGATTGGATCAAGTTAAACCATTTACCTGAAGGTATCTATTCAATGGCCTGTAACACTCAATCTGCACCTTAGAAAATGGGATCATGCTGCCTAAGCAGAAGAGTCTGGAGAAGTTCCCCACTAAAGGTGCTGATTAGAGGCTCACAGTTCACTCCCTGTAGTGAACTACATGTATTCCAGGTCATTCTTGGCTTGGAATTATAATCATATAATAAGGAGTTGTAGGAGAGACCAATATGATGAAGAAAAGTTAAAACCTGGGACCTCACTCATCAGCATATCTCTCATGTGAGTTCTGATGTTCCTACTGGCCATGAGTGAAAACATGTGGTTTACTATTCTTGTTTTTTCCATATCTCTTCTAGTATTAGTAATGTCTGTTGCTTCCATCTGAAATGCCTGTGCTTGTCATCCAAAGAAAGCCATGCAGATAAGAGTATATTAAAAATACAAAACACTATTGGAAAATTGAAATCAGAGTTCTCTGCTTCCACCAGCTCACATGGCCAAGTGATACTAGGGCATGGGATGGGTAGCAGAGTTGTTGGTTTGAACATTGCTTAAATTTCATGAACATTTTTGAAGGAGCTCTGTGTAAAGATAGCATTATAAACCTTAATGTTTAAATGACAGAGACATTATGCAACTGGAAGTGGTGAAGTAAACTTTTGAGATCTGATCAAAGAAGAGGAGCTTTGAGTGTTCAGAAGGGTAAGAGCTGGAGAGGGAGAGCATGAACAGAGACAACATGTCTGTGAAGGCTGCTATAAAGAAAGAGATTTTAAGTGTGAGTCTAGTGTGCCACGGAGAAGGCAGAAAGAAGAGATTCTGCTTACTACCATGTGAGATGATTAAGAAACTCCAAATACCTGGGAAAGATGATGTACATGAGCATTAACCAGACCAGCTAACTGCCAGTACTTTGTTCAAATATATGAATTTTAGAGTCCAATCTTTCTTCACTAAACTCTGTTGATCAAATGTTCCAAATGATCATGTCTCAGAATGTACAGCATCTCTCCACTTCCTAGAAAATGCTCAAACCCAAGGCATCCAAATTAAATATTACTTTGTTGAAACTTCTGCTGAGCTCCATAAAAGCTTGCTTCATGCTCTGCCTCCCAGTGAAATAATTAAGAATCAACAAAAAATTTACTTGTGAAAAGAATATTGAAGACGTGAGGGGAAAATATTCTTGATAGCCTCTTATTAAAAGCCATTAAAGAATTTCTGGGAAATTTTTCTAGGGGAGTGTGTAGACTTTCGGGATAGAATTCATATTGTACAATGGAGACAGGATATTGGAGTCACACAGGATGAGGTTTGGTGCAACAATAAGCAACTTCATGTTTCAGTGGCTAAAGTAATAAACAACTGTGCACTATTATTCTGTCACTTTCACCAAGAATCAGCTGGACCCCTTCTCATAGTTCTGACTCTGAGACTATGACTGACAAAGTAACCATTGTTAAGGGGGATGAATTACTTTTGTAGAAGACAAAAAGAAACACGAGTAGAGCGTCTCTCCGACAACCAAATTCTTAGCATTGAAGTGAGTCTACATTTCCTGGTTAGAGTAAGTCTAGCATAGGATTACATTAGATGTTTATCAATCTCATCACCAATATTACTAATAATTTTTCAGATGTAGGAGATTCATGTGAAATAACTTCTCATTTCCTATGCATCTATAAAAACAAGAACATTGTATTTGTTCTTTAAAAAGTCTTTTTTATGTAAGAGTAGTTTTAGTCTATGAAACATGTCACTGGTCACATGGCTTACATTTTTACCTTTGGGTCATGTCCTTAATTGTATGAATTGATATACAGGGAGCACATTTCTTAAAACTTGCTAGAAAATGAATTATTCCTCTGAGTCAAGTCAGTTCAAAGCCTCTTCCATGCTTTCAAGCTGATACTTCAATCACTTTAATCTCAGTTGTAAGCTCCAGCATCACCTTCTCATGATTATTCTCCTGATGCTAAGGTTGTCTAAAAATGCTCATCACACAACTATGACTTAAACTTTCTTCAGAGATTAGGTGAAGATAATCAAGAAATTTAATATAGATTCTAAACTTATATGACCAAAAGTAGCACTGTTCTAAGGCAGAAAATAAAATTGGAAAAGATTAATTTAAAAAATGTCCATATTGCTGAACTGAATTGATGACTAAATAGAAAATAATTTGTAGAATGTGAATTTAATTTAAAATGAAAACATTTTCTAATTCTAACACTCTCCAATTAAAAATGTGTTATTTTCTTTTGTTTTAATATCCTGAAATAGAAGTATCTACAAATCAACTTTAAGGAATATGTCCCATAGCATAAGCACATCAAGGCATGTTCTTGGTCATATGTCGAAGGTGATGAGGCAGACGTGAACTCCACGTACAGTGGGGCCAGAGTCACAATGGCCATCTCTGCTTGGGTCATCAGAATAGCTTCACAGCATAGCTAAGCAAGAGGGACCGTAACATGAGCAGATGTCCCACCCCAAGCTCTGGCTACAGCAGAAGTGATATGGACATATGGACAACTGGTCACGGTATACTTGGTTCCATTCTGTTCATATAATGGCACCTGAATCTCATCAGCATTTCTGTTCATACAAATTTCTTGTTGTTGTGATTCAACTTCAGTTGCTGTGTTGCACACACCAATTTGGACACGTTTACTTATATGCTGTACTTTTCTGATGTATTTGAAGAAACTGAAAATGTGAATTCAATATTCTAAATCCCAAACCATTGTATGTAGTGACTGACACTGTAGTATTCTCTGAACTCTTTTTTTGGGCCCACCTGTGCAGAACAAGTTTAAGTCCCTTCATGGATTCAACCAAAGCTAACCAAAGCTGGTGTGACTGAGCCAAAGGAAGAGGGTCAGGAACCATGAGTCACAGCTCTGAGGATAATATAAAATCATATGACCAGGTCAGGAAGGCAAGATCTGTCTACAGGCCCAAATAGAAGCCTCAGCTTCAGGACCAAACAGTCAGACACAAAGGAAGTGTGTGATGCCAGAAGCAATGTGCCATATCGCAGCAACCTTGGGATGGTTAGGATCCAATCCACACTGTGCTTAATGTTAAGAAATGTACCTCATGTTCTGAAAATAGAGATTTGGCTGGAAATTCTTCTAAAATTATTTTCATATAAATACGCTTAAGTTTTAACTCTTATATATAAGGCAAGAAAGAGAGCTTGTTAAAAGAATACTTAAAAAGCCAGTGTTATCAAAGGAAGTGCTGACTGACTGACCCAGAACAAAAAGAAGGTGATGGTCTGGAGACCATAATGGCAATGAGCCATTGTTCTAGGGTGGCAAATCTCCACAAAAGTCCATGGGTCAAGGGTCTTCTTCCCCATTAAAAAACTGTGGGAAGTAAACAAAATTCATATGATCAAGTAGAATTAAAACAGGTTAAGTACTCCAAGAAAGGGATCTTAAATTTCTGAGAGAGAGTTATAAAACAAATATGAAAGCAATATTTTTTTTTTTGCTAAGAGGCAGCCATATCTAGGCTCAAAACAAAAGGAAATGGAGTGCTTATTGTATCATCCTTCTGAACATCTTGGGTGAATAATTTGATCAGTAGGTTTCTCTCCTCATCTTATCTTTGTTGAGGGCATTGTTATGTTAATGATTTAATAAAGGCAGTCTCTGGAAAAGCTTATGCCTTTTTTGCATTATGAGGTAGGGCAACATTGATATATATTCTCTAGGTTTCCAATACCTGAAAAAGTGCTCATACAGAGAACTTAATTTTTGTCAGACAATTTTAAAAACCAACACATGTTTCATTTTGTAACTCAAAATAATCAGATCTTTTGAGAACACCTGAGTGTCTTTTACTGGATATTGTAAGTATATAAACTACAACAATAAGGAGATATAGACAACTTCACAAGGATAGCATAAGATAAAGAAAGCACTCCACCAAAACAGGACCTAACAGCTTGTCTAAATCAGAGGCTGAGATGCTGACACATAGAGCAAGCTCTCATTGGAAGAGCAGTTCCATAATAACATCATTCTTTATTATTTTGTTCCTTTTGCCTATAGCATTATTCTACAAAAAATTGTTACTGACAATCCAATAAGATTATGAGCTGTTTTGAACCTGTGCATATGGCTATAGTAGGTATGCTCTGACCTTTCACTTAGCAGCTACTGGCCCTCAGGCACGAGAACTTTTGAGGTATAACAGTGACTAGAATCAGTCAGGGCATAGAGCACACAACCAGTACAAAATTATAAACTGTTCCACTACCTAGCCTTTATTTCAGGGAATACTACCATGATATTGCATTTCAATTCTCAACAGACATTAAAGAAAGAAAAATCTCCACCATTTTAAGAGTAAATTTATTTAGAGTTTAGAAAGAGTGAGCCAATTTACCTGCAATGTGACATAGGGAGACTGAAATCAAAGAGATCCATACTAAGAGTTATAAGCTTGGTCAATTATCAACTGCCTGTAAAGCTGTCCTAACTCAAGGCCAGTGTTTTCCATTTGGAGTAAGCCCTATTGTCAACTTTCTTATAAAAATCAAAATAAGCAATGCAGAGTAGCTCTGGGTAGACCGTTCATCTTGAATGCATTGGGCTAATACACAGATGATGGTAAGCACTTTCATTGACTTTGAAATTGCTTTTTGAGAGCCTTCAATGTTACTTCTCCTAGAAGACATTGGAAACTCAGTAATTATAGAACATTGAGGAATAGACTGTATGCCCCGTGAGATACCTCTTAAAGGAGGTTTATGGTAATCTTTGTGAGATCATAACTTTAGATCCTTGGAGAAAGGGTGTTAGTCTGCCTAGAACTTCCGTAAAGAAACTCAGGTAAGCCAGCATTTCCCAAAGCCTTTACACTGGAACCCTTTCTTATAGGTCAATGAATAATAAAGAAATTACATACAATAAGTAATAGCATTGTTGAGGGCTGGAAATGTAGAAAGTGCTATCAGAGGAAAAGATCTAACAAATAACTAATGAGCATTTTATGTCTAATGCATTTAACATGACTTTTTCCACATCATCACCACCAAACCTACCCAAGCAGACCTGATAGCATATCACAGCTCCAAGGAACATAAAACTCAGTTGATGAGTTGTGGGGTAAGGTTGTGATCAGTAGCTTGTCTCAGAGACAGAGACACAAGAATGTATATATTCGAGAAGCAACACTGTGAAAAGGAGATGTGCTGTGGGATGGTCTATATGTCAAATTGCTCTGATTGGTCAATAAATAAAACACTGATTGGCCAGTGGCCAGGCAGGAAGTATAGGCAGGACTAACAGAGAGGAGAATTAAGGGAACAGGAAGGGAAAGGGAGTCACTGCCAGCTGCTGCCAGGATAAGCAGCATGTGAAGACGCCGGTAAGCCATGAGCCACATGGCAAGGTATAGATTTATGGAAATGGATTAATTTAAGCTGTAAGAACAGCTAGCAAGAAGCCTGCCACGGCCATACAGTTTGTAAGCAATATAAGTCTGTGTGTTTACTTGGTTGGGTCTGAGCGGCTGTGGGACTGGCGGGTGACAAAGATTTGTCCTGACTGTGGGCCAGGCAGGAAAACTAGCTACAGAGATGTAGTAGTTGTTCAGTGGGAAAATTTTAATGAAATGTCCAAATGTCTGATTTATCGATTCAAGCGTGTATTCTACAGTTGGCAAACACAACGGGTACCTATCTACCACAACGATAGAGTATCTTGAAAAAAGAAAAGAAGGAAGGAAGAGGAGAAGGGGAGAAGAGAACAGAGGAGTAAATCTGAGAAGACAATTCTCAAAAACTTTTGGAGAAAATATTTCATCTTGAACTTGGGAACACGTGTAGTGTTGTAATGACCAAGCATCTGGAGCATTAGAAGAAAAAAAAAATCTTAAGCACTGCTATGTGTCTTTTCACCATGGGAGATAAAAATCCTGAAATTTCATTAGCACTGTGAGGTTCTATACCACTGTTGAAGATGAAGAAAGAACATTTGCCCTGGAGTGATAATTATGCAGTATGAAGAGTAGTTCACAAACAAGACCTGTGACAAGGACCACTCAGAAGTTAACTGTTTGTTATAATCACACAGGTCCAACAAGCAAGTCACCCACCAAGAGAGATATCCCACATGACACCAGAATTTTCATGGCTGTTCCAGATCCTTAGAGACAAACACAATCCTTCTCATTGTCACAGTTTATGCTCTATGCAGTAATCTGGTAAAAGGATCTATTTGAGGCAAACAATGCCATAAATGACATTTTTTTCTTTCTGACATATACTAGGAACTTTAGTCTAGGAACTTTGGGATGACATCATGGGAGTCATGAGAAACGAGGCCATTGAAACATATCCTTTACTAAATCCATAGTTTCTGTCAATTATTGACTCAATCCATCAAGAATTTTTGTCAGTTTTGTCTTTAAAATATAGCGTGCAGAGAACATCATTATTGCCTTATACAATTTTGAACATTTTTGCAAAGTCACCATCATCATCTCCTCTCTCTCTTTCTCCTCTCTTTCTCTCTCTTGGGTTTGTTTAATAACTTCCTATGATTTTCTTTCATTCCATGTTATCTCATCAATATTATCTTTACTGTCCACTCCTTACAAAGCAGAGTCAGACTTCAAGTTTTCTTTGTGTTTTCCTTCATTAGCTTCCTGTTACAATTAAAGTAAGACTCACTCTCTGCTTTCCCTTTAATCTTTTGTATTAAAACAAAAAGCTTATATTTAGCTCATAATCCATATAGCAACACTGAAGAAGTCAGAGCAGAGAACTTGAGGCAGCTACACATCACATCCAAAGTCCAGAACAGAGAGAATGAATTAATACTTAATGCTCACCAATGTTTGCTACTTTCTCCTTTTAAAGACAGACCAAACAATGTGGTGCTCAGATGAAGCTGTTTATTCATAATAATATGATAACAAAATCCCCAATAAATATGTTCATGGGTCCATCTGGTCTAGATAACCTCTCACTGGTATCTTCTTCACAGGTCATTCTAGACTGTGTCAATTTAAAAAAATTAAAACTTAGCCGGGCGATGGTGGCGCACGCCTTCAATCCCAGCACTTGGGAGGCAGAACCAGGTAAATCTCTGTGAGTTCGAGGCCAGCCTGGGCTGCCAAGTGAATTCCAGGAAAGGCACAAAGCTACACAGAGAAACCCTGTCTCGAAAAAACAAAAAAACAAAAATTAAAACTTTCCATCACACTACCATACTAACCCACACTAACCATACTCACCACACTAATCCTAACCCCGAGTGATATTCAGGTGTCCATATGGTTGTCTTCTGATCTTTTGTTTCCAGGTCAAATTCAGTTTGAGTGAGTTTTTCTCTGGCATCACCACCCTCATCCCACTCTCATTTTTACACTTTTATCATTTGTATGTTTATTATAATATTGTCCAATGAGAAGACAAGTTCCTGAGCATAGGAATCTGTCAATTTATTCACCAATGAGTTTCCTTTGTCTAGTATTTGAAACAAAATAAGTGTCTGTAAACTGATTTGCATGTAAATGAATGAGCAATTTACACATACCAAAACTCCTCTTAGTGAAATCTTGAAACATGAGGAAATCTAAACTCACCATCACGCTATAAAACACTCTGCTTTGGTCCCTTTGGTGTCGGCTCCTTGCACTAGGGTGATGAAGCTGAGCAATGTTGAATATCCTATCAAAGCTGATGCCAATGAGATGTCTTTTCACTGTCACTAAGGAAAACTAGTGCTTCCTGCAGCAGCTACAGGGGCACCCAGCACCCGGAAGATATATTTATGTCCTGTCATGTCTATCCTAATTGTAGCATGTCCTACTTCACTCTGTAGACGACAGAATTTATCCTAACCCCAACACCTGTACCCAGGCATTTAGAGAAATCCTGCGTCACAATCTGTCTGCAGCCTCACTGCTGCATACGGAATACTATGTCATTAAAGCGTTTTATGTTCATTTAATCTCAGTGTGAAAGAACCTGACAGCCCACATTTTGTAGATAAGGAAACAATTCTGAGACTTGGATAATCTTGCCAGATTTATGTAGTTTACAAGGTTATAACCAGATCTTCCCTACATGAGAGACTGAGATCCTAACTGCTGTATTCATTCTGTAAAAGTCCGATTATGTCTCAAGGGATTATTTGAATTAAAAACAGAGAAACAAACAAACAAAAACCTGAAAACTGAGTGAGCTGAATTTCTTCTTGGGGTCTAATATGAATTATTCATTTGTGTTTTAAATAAGTTACAAAGTCTATAGAAGAAACATCTTACAGTCTGTGCATGTCGGGTAGTAGAAGAAGGGTGAGTAAACACTAAATAACAGTGGTCCACATAAAAACTGTTTAGGGAATGTTTGATATTTGAATTATTTTCAAGGTGAATCTTAAAACTTGATAAGTCTCACATTAAAGAGCCCAAGCAAGGGGGCTGGAGAGACGATTCAGCAGTCAAGGCCTGTACTGTTCTTGGAAAGAATCTAATTTAGAATCCTAATACCTACAATGGGCAGCTCACAACTGCCTGTAAGCTCAACAGACTCCACTCACATGTGTATATTCACACACACACACACACACACACACACACACACACACACACAAGGGGGGAAGGGAGGGGTAAATTCTAATCAAAGACTCTGTAACAGTGTTGTTGCTGAAATGTCAGCCACTTAACCTGCAATAATAAGCATCTCAAACCCGTTTAAAGCCTGATGGAAGAGTGTGTGCTTTTCCAAAGCCAGTGAAATAACAGGGCTTTTGCAAGTTCGGCCTGAGTTCAGACTCTGATTTCTGCTTTCATTGTTTTTCTGCCTTCTTTCTGAGAGTATTGAGATAGCTCTGACCTCTGTAAATCAAAGACTCATCTGTTATTCTCATCCTTTTCCCTCATCCTACAACACAACATAAACAAGAGTGTCTACTGCAGGCCTTTGAAACACAGTGAGGGGTTATGCCATCACAGCACAGAGAAGGCAGAAAAGAAAATATTTACTTAAATCTATTTGTGTCAAAAAGCATCTAAAGAGTACATTCAGGAGTATATTATCAGTCCCAGATTAAAACAGATTAATTTAAATCATGTTAGACAAAAAGAAACTGGTGAAATGGATATACAGACTATTTACATTCTTCATGTGTAATTCAAATTAACAATTTTCTGTTAATATGAGTTACAATGTAACAATTTTATTTTTAATCATTACTTTAGTTCTCTTAACAACCCTGAATTTATCAACAAAGTTCTGTTACCTTCCCCTTTGCTCCTAGGCCTGCCTCATCTGATGGAAACACTTTCCACACTTAGTCCAAGGCCAACCAGATCCCCTTTATTAGCCAAGATACCTAGTCCTACTAGCTATAGTTACTCAGCATGTTGCAGGACTTTTCATCCCCTGATAATTTGGGGATGAACCTGTCTGTTCATATATTCTACTCATGAACAAATCCCACTGAATGGGTAGCCACTGCCAATCAAAAACATATACAGCAGAAAGACTTGCAGAAGAAAGACACTTCAACTGAAGGTCATTTGTTTACACTCTCAGTACTGGAGGCAAAATAATTCAATCACAAGCAAGAATCTGTCTATCTATCACTTTAGGTTCTTATCATTTCTGAGTAAAAACATTCTCAATATTTCACATGTTTGCATGGAACTTCATCAAGGACTCAAATGAAGATGTCTGATTCTTCAAGTCTATGTGAAATCAAATGTCTTCTGCCTTGTGTAATCCGTGGGATTTGTGAGTGAACAGAAGAACGGGTAAGCCCTCTAAGCAAAGACAAATCTGGCCTTGGTTGAATATAAACTCATTCAGCAGTCGACAGGACTCAGTGATTTGATTCTCTCTCCTAGTGAGAGAAATACATATAGCTGCTATTTAGTTCACATTTGTCTTTTCTTCTGTCATCCTGTTTGATGAGCACCTCCAGTTAGTAAGTCTCTTCTTATAAATGCTTAATCCCTATACTCTGAGCCAGAGATACAAGTGTATCTTTTCAGGAGATTTGGTGAGGGAATCCATCCAGTAGATAGATAGAGAAAATAAGAGAGCCTGCACACTTGACTATCTGGAGGAAGGAAGGAGATGTCTTATTACCATGACTTGAGAAGGTCAGTTCTCAAAGTCTGGGATGCTCTATACAAAGGAGTCTTCAGTTCTACACAAGTTGGGCTGAGATTGAGGCATGCAAGGATGGGCTTGCCATACAAAGATACTCCACCAGGACAAGAGCAAGCTGACATCTATCCCACAGAACCTGCTTCTGAAGTAAGGAGCAGTACACACCTTCTAGTTGAATGAAAAATATAGGCTTCTTATAAGCTATGGACCTTGAAGACTCCTCTAGTGAAGGAAACATACTACCTTCCTCAAAGACACAAGATGAGCTATTCTTGAACTATAAACAACCACAAAAGAAAAGTATTCATTTTCTTGTATTAAGGATTAGATGTTACTCAACAAAAGCCACCAAAATCATATACCTCTAAACTTCACAGTGCAGGAGGGAACTCCATTCTTCTCAATCTTATCCTGCCATATTGTAAACATTCTAAGAGATGCCATCACAAAAGAACCCTCTTAAGGACACTAGAAATTGACATTCTTTGCTGCTCAATGAAACATCACAAGCAAAAATCTGTGGAGATTCTGTCACTTTTCCTCAGTTTCCCACTTTTCTGAAATTCTTTTTAATAAAGTTTGTTTTTATTTTGCAAATTCCACAAGAGTCCACATCATTAATTTTCATTGACATGTCACAAGAACTTGACCCACTGTCTCAGGTTGTCCTTTGATGACCATGAGTATCTGATACCTTAGAAGACCCTTGCTTAAAAACAAACTGACACGAAAGAGATCCTGTCATACTCACAAACTCTGCAGCAATAGTAGCAACCATTGCCTCTTTACCTATCTGCATGCCTCAACTCAACTGTGTGTTTTATTTTCAGGAATGTATGACTCTTTGCTGTGTATACACCACACAGCTAATGGCAGTGAGCCAGTAACCAGTCATATTTGTGGGGAGTGTTCAAGAAGGAATATGCTCTGAGAGATTTCAATGAGACTTTTCTGGAGACAGGAGAATTCCAGTCTAAGCCTAGATTATGAACTATAAGTGTGTTGAGCTGGTACCAAAGCAAACTCTACTGTTGCATGAATCCTAAATGGTCTTAATAAAACCCAGACCTAGATATTGGGGTAAATACTGAAAGATCAAAGAGACAAAGGAACATTCCACAGCCACTTATTACCTCGACAACTCCATGAATCCTCTGACTGAATGCTTCTGAGTCCTCAGTGGAAAGGGCATGAGTTCCTGTCTTCTTCTGTCTTATATGCCTTTCTCCACCCAGCCATATTACTTCCTGTCTTAACCTTCCTAGTGCTGGGATTAATGGTGTGTGTGCTTCCCAAATATTGTGGTTAAAGGTGTATACCACCACTGCCTGGCTCTGTTTCTCTCCTAGACTGTATCAATCTCAAGTAGCCCAGTGTGACCTTGAACTCACAAAGATCTGTCATGAGTGCTAAGAGTAAAGGTGTGTGCCAACAGTGTCTGACCTCTATGTTTAACTCTGTGGCTGGTTCTGTCTTCTGATCTTCAGGCAAGCTTTTTTTCTTAGACTACAAATAGCACCACACCCTATATACTTTAGAGGGTCAGTCAGACTTGCAGCATTTAAGATCAACTGATACTAACCTTACCTAAATCTAATTTTGTCATTTTCATTAATACATTTAAAATTTTAATAGAGAAATGTTGAAAAATGAACCAAAACTAAGATAATCATCTTATACAGCAAGTATTCTACCCTTTCAGTTCTGCTGTGTGAACTGCAGTGTCATCTCAGACTCTGCTAATTAAGTGTGTATAATTATCTAGTCACACATAGGGTGGAATTTACCTTGTGAATATCAAATATTAAAAAGTCAACCTTTCAAAGCCAAAGAAGAATATGAAAGGGATTGCAGGGGAAATATTTATCTGATTTAAAAGAATGATTTCAGTTCTTAGAATCATTTTTCTACATAAAAGTAATCAATGGTTTAATTGTAATTCATTAACTTCAGCAGCGTAAAGCTGGTTCCTAAATGGGTTATCATGTAATTCCTTGTGAACCTAGATTGGGTTACCTGAAAGTAATTAAAACTATTTTAAAGGTATAATTTTAATTATTTCAAACTAACTTTCTATGTATTTCAAATATCCTCTTTTTTTTCTGCAAACTACATGAATAATAGCACTTCATTTGGCAATAATTTGTTCATTTGGGAATTAAACACTACTATTTTTTAAAACCTGTGTCATGAATTCTTAAGACAGCAAAGGGCAACAAATATCGCTCTTCTCATGAAGCTTGTACTTAGTTACCTCCACTGGGACACAGAAAACAAGTAAACATAAAAGGCTGGCGTGGAAGTCAGAGATGATTAGGCCTAGAGTACTTGAATCCATTATTTTTTCTGGAGAACACATAAGCCAAGACTGAGTATTAGGGCTGATAACCACCACTTGTAATATAGGAAAACAATTATCCACAGAGAAAATAAAGGTCCTAAGGAATTTGAAGAGAAAGAAATGAGACCATAAGATCAGAAACAGTATTTGATCATGCAGGATTCATAAACTAAGAATTTGGGTTACATTGCAAGAGTTGAATGTGATTGAAAATTCCTTAAGCAAGTGAGGGACAGCATGTAGAAGTAATGGTTAAGCTTTAAGGCTTTTGAGCAACAGTTCAGCTGAGACCCATTTGGATGAGGACTCAGAGTTTCCAGCCTGAAGAGACAGGATCAGCTGAGGAACTGGCAAGGTGAGGTAGCTGTGGCTTGTTCTGCTTCTCTGATCTTCCAGTGTTCACTCCAATAACTGGCCTCAGATTTGATTTTATTAATAAGACCTTCTAAGATTCCTGCTACATCAAGGAGAAAGGAGAGGACAGGAAGGCAGGAAGGGGAGACACCAGCTGCCATCCAGAGAGCATCATGTAGAAGCAACAGGTAAAGCCACAGAACACGTGGTGACATATAGATTAACAAAATTGTGCTTAGTATAAGAGTAAGAGCTAGACAATGGTAGGCCTGAGCTAATGACTGAGCAGTTTAAATAATATAAGAGTCGGTGTGTTTATTTTATAAGTGGGCTGCGGAACTGGTAGGGCTTGGCGGGAGCTGGATAAAAACTCTCCAGCTACAACAGCAGGTGCTTTCAAATTTACATGGATATACTATATTTTAGTCAGTGTTCTGTTGCTGTGAAGAGACACCATGGCCACATCAACTTTCTTATAAACAAAAGCAATTAATTGGTGCTTGCTTACAATTTCAGAGGCTTAGTTCATTGTCATCATAGCATGGAGCATGGTGACATGCAGGCAGACATGGTGCTGGAGACGTAGCTTGAGCGTTCCACATCTGGATCTGCAGGCAGCAGGAGGAAAGAGACACTTGGCCTGGCTCGGGCTTCTGAGACCTCAAAGACTGCCCCCAGTGACATAATTCTTCCAATAAGGCAAAACTTCCTGATCCTTTCAGATAGTGCCACTCTCTGGTGACCATGTATTCAGATCTCTGAGCCTGATGGGGGCATTCTCATTACACAGGTGAAAGCATCCGATACATATGAATTCACAACAGTTGCAACAGCAAGCACAAAATCCATACAACTGTAAGACAGACAAAAATCCCAGCATGGAGAGGGGAGTGATCATAAAGTCCTACCTCTAGTTGAGGAACTATTGGCAATTGACAGATACAGGGGGAGAAATGTCAATCTTCTTTATGAGTGTAATCTTCTTTATTGTAGGTAAACTAAAAAATCCCATACATCCAAAAGTATATAGGCAGCAAAAATTGAGCTTGACAGATTAAATGAAATAAAGAAACAAAGGTAGGTAAGAGTTGTAGTAGTTGGGGGAGATTTTAAGGAGGCTGCTAAATATTTTGAGAGCATGTTGTACAAATTTCTCAAAGAACTGATAAAAAACAATGAGAAAAATTTCAAAGACATTGAAGGCTGAAAATCTGAAGAAAAAGCAATTAGTTGAGAAAATTATTAGTGAAAATATTTAGTATCATAAAAGCCAGAAGAAGAAAAATTTTCAGTCATCTACTTTCCCAAATGTTGAAATCTGGTAAAATGAAGAAAGAATGATGGACATGGGCTTTGGCAAAATGCCAGCTATTGTAGACCTTGCTCTAGATAACCTCATGAAGTAAGAACAATGTTCCTATGATTTAGGTTGATGAACTCTGGTTAGTTCTGAGGATTCCTAAGAACCTTACATAACTCAGAGGCTATTTTCTCAGGTTCTACTTGCTCTGTCATTGGTTTCTAGGAATATTCTGATTGAAGATATTTCATAACTTCACAGAGTTAATGAACCAAATATGCACAAAGGAAATTCAAATACTGCTTTTGTTTGTTTGTCTGGCTTTTTTTCTGACTGGAGACTTGGATTTTTGATCTTGCCTTTGCATTGTAGATAAGCCTTGAAGTTAACTGAACAAAAGGCATCAGAAACTTACCCAGGACGTGCACCTGCTGCTGTTCCTGTACAGCTGCCCTGTTTGAGAGTGAAGGTAGAAGCTAGCTGGAGGGGGCGGTTAGAGGACTCTCTGCAGACAGTCCATTCCCTTTTGCAGCAATAACCCAGCATCATGTCTCCACAGACAGCAAGATGATGCTCCCACAGAATCCACTTACTTATTTCTGCATCTTGGCTCCTCAGGCATCCAACTCTATATGAGTTTAGCATCCATCAATTCCACATTTCTCTGATTCCAACTGTGTACCAGAATCTCAGTCTAACTCTGATACTACCCAGCATTAGCAGAGATATCACAAATTAAGACTTCACTCCCACAATATTGTTCCCTTGTCAAACCTGGGCTGTCCAAAGTTCTACAATTACAAATTCAAATTAGGAGGTTCACCCAGTTCCTCCTTCGTGTTTGGATGATTCACCAGAACAACTATGAGAACTCAGTAAAGCACTTTATCTATGATTGTCAGTTTATTATAAGGATACAACTCAGAAACAGTTAAGTGGGAGAAAGGGAAAAGAAGGGAGTAGAGCTCTTTGCCTATCAAGACACACTTCTGCTGTTGTACCAACCCTGGAAGCTCTCACACCTTACTGCTAGTAACAAATGCCGGTTACATCATGTAAGCATACCAGTGCAGTCATGAGAGGTTTAATTCACTCTTGAGACCTTTCTCCCACCCTCAGAGAGGGCAGAATTAACACTGAACCTCTTCAGTTTCATGATTGATTCACCAGATTTGAGCCCTCATAAAGTTACTTGAACACCACCCTCCACCAAAATAAGTCACTATGAGGCAGTAAATTGTAAATGTTTTAGAGACTGTATGCCAGGGCCTGAGGAAAAAAGTCAATATTTATTTTACTGTATCCTAGCCCAGGACAGGACACTTAAATCTTCCTTTTGGGGTATTTGCTAGGCAGTGTCCAGGTGTTTAGACAGAACAGAGAGACATTTTGAGCAGGTTTTTTTTTTCAATAAATATAGGATACTTCTACCACCCTAATACTGACCAGGCCAGATACTGTTTAGCTTCCAAGATCAAATGAGATCTGGTATGCTCTATGTGGTTTGATCATTTAAGGGTAGGGGGCTGTTAATTGAGCTTATTTGGGACCATGAATAAAACCTATTCCACATTCAATTAGCTATTTATTCAATCAAAATGCCATACACGGAAACTAATCAAAATGAACACTTAGCCAGGTATAGTCTCAGCAACTGGGCTGCTGATGCAGGAGAATTGCCAAGAATTCAAAGCTAGGCTTGGCTAGAAATCAAGACCTTGTTTCAAAACAAAGCAGAAAAAAAAAGTCAAGCACTATTTCATTTGTATTTAGTGAGTTTCCAAACAGAGCAAAATCCCAGCCATGCTGGTAGAGTATGGATCATGATGTAGGAGACAGACATGTCACTTTCAAAGGCACCTATAGAAAAAGAAATTTAGCGCCGGGCAGTTGTGCACACGCCTTTAATCCCAGCACTTGGGAGGCAGAGGCAGGCGGATCTCTGTGAGTTTGAGGCCAGCCTGGGCTACAGAGTGAGTTCCAGGAAAGACTCCAAAGTTACACAGAGAAACCCTGTCTCGAAAAAACAAACAAACAAACAAACAAACAAAAACAAAAACCCTCAGTTGGGAGCTGACACTTGAATATTGCTTTTAATGAGCCTTGCAAGTAAGCTACAAGCAAATCCCATGAACCTATTTTGCTGTTTCTCAGCACATGGATGAGTACATAGACTTTCAAGAAGGAATCCTTGTTATTATAAGGAAAGCCAAAAAAAAAAAAAAATTGAGGGAAGCAGAGGTGTGGGTAGTCCAGTCATCTCATAAGCATACCAGTGCATCGACAACAGCCCTGCTGTGTAGCGGTCACGACAAAACAGATGAAAGCTCATTCAGTTTTCTAACTTTTACACAGACTAATGGCTTACAAGAAGTTATTTTTAAAAATCATGTAAACGATATATTGTCTGCTAATCAATATGTGGAAATCAATAATCCCACAATGTCTCATGAAATTTGAAGGATGTAAGCTCCTCCGAGTTCTTTAAATGAGAAAGTTTGAATTACACGGATCAATAGACAACGATCCACACTGCCCTTTCTGGCAGGCAGCCTGGCCAGGCAGGAGGAAACACCCAGTAAAGAATGAGGTTCTGCAGGCACTGGGTGGAATCACTTTCCTCTTTAAACCCACAAGATGCTTAGCTCATCTATCTGTTAGGACACCTCTCCTGTTTGACTTGAAGTCAATTTTGGATTTGACTTTTGGCCATTTACACAATGCCTTCCCCTTTAGAGCAAAAAATGAAACTCTGAACAATTGTTTTACTGCCCACCAGTAAGAAATATGCATATTCAGAATATATAAATACTAACCTCTCTTAACATTTCTTACATTTCAGTTTTAACAGATGATCCATGTGAACTGTTCAAAAAACAGAATAGTAAACACATTGCACATCCACAGCCCTTAATTCTCCCATCTCCCTCTACCCATTGCCCACACAGTCTTCCTACACAAAGCCTTACAGTTAACTGCTCTCTTAGCTGTTCTTTCAGCATTTCTGCATGGAAATATATACAAAGAAGTGTCTCTAAACTCTCATTTCCTCCACATATTAAACAAAGCTAAGTAGCCTGTATGCTATTCTGATCATTTTTAATGTAACATTTTATACCAGATGCCAAAAAGAACATTCCTATGACTTGCAGAGTTATGGAGGACTCCATTGTACGGTTCCATTTCTGCCATCTTAAAGTGTTAATTCTGTGTTTTGGAGCTGAGGAGCTACCTCAGTGCTTCAGGTGCTCTACCAGCATCCGTGCAGCCTGAGGTTAGGCTCAGACTACCTAATAATAACTATAAGTTTGTTCTTTGAAGTAGTTGGAACGCTAAGATGAGCACCTCAACCCATCCCCTTATAGAAAGCCCTGACTTCTGTGTGGAATGACATTCCACCCTGGTGGAGTGTTATTCATCTCACTACATTACTTTGTAGGGTAAAATTGGCCCTATCAAAGAGATTTCTCACTTAACAGGTACTGACCATGCTTTTCAAAAGCACTCAAGCAGGAGAAGGTCTTCCATGGATATTTTTGAAGATAAAAAGATGAACAAGTTTCAATTGTTGGAAGCTCAGAACCTTCAAGAAAATAGACACATCCAGAATTTAACTACAAGAAACTCATCTGTCTTTAACCAGCAGGAACTTGGCTGAGACCCCCAAGTATTAGATGATAATACAGCTCCCCACATCCAGTTTGTTCAGGTAGATCTCATCCATTTCTCTGTCAATGGGTGAACCCTGTGTCTTTCTTAGGGTCCTCTTTACTAGGTAGCCTCCTTGGAGTTGTGAGTAGCAGTCTAGTCATCTTTTGCTTTACATCTAGTATCCACCTATGGGTGAGTACAGAGAATCATCAGATCATACTTCAAAAACCTCTACTCCATGAAACTGGAAAATCTAAAAGAAATGGATATTTTTCTGGATAGGTACCACATACCCAAGTTAAATCAAGACCAGATAGACTATTTAAATAATCCAATAACCCCTAAGGAAATAGAATCAGTCATTAAAAGTCTCCCAACCAAAAAAAGCCCAGGACCAGATGGTTTCAGTGTAGAATTCTACCAGATCTTCAAAGAAGAGTTAATACCAAAACTCTTTAAATTTTTCCACACAATAGAAACAGAAGGAACATTACCAAACTCCTTCTATGAGGCTACAATTACCCTGATTCCTAAACCAAATAAAGATGCAACAAAGAAAGAGAACTACAGACCGATCTCCCTCATGAACATTGATGCAAAAATACTCAATAAAATACTGGCAAACAGACTCCAAGAACACATCAAAACAATTATCCACTATGATCAAGTAGGCTTCATCCCAGGGATGCAAGGGTGGTTCAACATATGAAAGTCTGTCAATGTAATACACCATATAAACAAACTGAAAGAAAAAAAAAACACATGATCATCTCACTAGATGGTGAAAAGGCATTTGACAAAATCCAACACCGCTTCATGATAAAGTTTTTTCTTCTACAAACTTTCTCAAATCAGCTTTTATAATTTAAAAAAAAACAAAATATGTGGTATGAATAAATTAACATCAAGACAACTGATGCATTTTTTTGTTATTTTGGGCATTTATAACTCGAGAGCTTGTTAATTCATCCCAGTTTTTATATCTGCATCACTGAACCCGTGAAATTATCTTCTGAGATCATTTGGGTTTGTATCACTTAGCATTAGCTTCTTTCTAGGAAGGGTGTCCACACTATACAAGGGGTGGGGGCACATGCTGAGTCCTGGCTCAGGTTATTTGCATGAGTGTGTAAGGATCAGAGGATAGAGCAGAGGTAGTCAAGAGAGGAAGTCCATTCCCACATCTCCTTGCATCAGCCCTACTTGCTATAGAGGGACTTACTCCCACCGTGTGTCTTACCTTGTAATCTGGCTACCCACTTTTTATAAGGACACATTCACTCTAGCTATCTCATTTCTAACTAAGGTGTTTTGCAAACATGTAAGATTAGCACTTTTGACTTATGTATATGTGTGTATGTCATATGTGTGGACATCTTTGGTGGCCAGAAAAGGGTGTCAGATCCCCTGGATCTGGAGTTACAGGTAGTTCTGAGCCTCTTTAAATGGATTTTGAGAAGAGAACTCAGTTCCTTTGCAGGAACAATGTGCACTTCATCTGATGAACCATCTCTCCAGCCCCATCCCCTGGCCATGTACTCTTAACTCTAACAGTAACATGAAGACTGATTTTAAAATTTTCTAATTCTGTTCTCTTGTAACTAACATTTTTAAAGAAGATGTTAAAATATCTCAAAGTTAAACTTTCCTTGGCTCAGACATTTTACAGCTCTTAAATGAAGCATTCAGCTTGAGAATACAGAAGGCAACATTTCCTAAAGGAAAAAACTGCAAAGCTCTGATTATTGGATTTTTATGGAACAAAAGAAGGCAAACTCCAAACTATGAACTACTGAGATACTTGGAAATAAAGACTCTCTCTGATTTTATTTGCATCACTCAAAATTTAGTTAGAAGTTGAAAGAGATGATAGAAATGATTTTTATGAGTCTTTAGAGTTTAATGAGTTTTATTTCTCAAGTAAACCATTGTTGAGGAAATTAACATCTTATGTTTTTTTTAAAGGAAAGAAGCAAACATTGCTTTCTGTGTTCTCTAAAAGTTCTGTATGAATCTGAAAACAAAGACAAGAGAATGGGGTTTAGTTATTAAACAAGGCTGGTTTATGTCACAGTGCAAGACTAAAAATCTTCATATTCAAACATGGAAATTGGTAGATGATTGTAGGAGAAATTGAAAGAAACCTTGTGGTAGCTGTGGGTACCTGCACAAGATCTGTACAAAATCAAGCCAATAAACATCCCAGCTTTGATGGGGGGGGGCGTATCTCAGGAGAATTCATTCCTAGCTGAGAGCTATTGGAGATTAACAGCAGACAGGGGGAAGACTCAGTTTTCTCTGGGATTGTTTCCTTCCCAAGGCTGTATTGTAGCAAATGACTGTACACACGTACACATAGGGTGGCTGCATTTGGACTCAGTGTGTTATAAAGGAAAAAAAAAGCAAAAATAGCATAGAATATGAAGTTAGGAGGGGACTTATGGAGGGGTCTGGGAGAAGCTTAAAAGGATGAATATGATCACAATATAGTGTATAGGTACATGAAATTCTCAAAGATAGATAAATAAAGTCAAAATCTGGAAAAATATACTATAATAAAAACAGCATTTGTTCTAATTATATACTAAAATATCAGGCTTACCTGGTTCACAAATAATGTCAGTCAAAAGAGCAACTAAGGAAATGATAGAAAAGTGAGCCTCTAGAAGCCTGTAGTCATGGAACACAAAGCTCAGTGACAATGTCTAATCAAGGCAGACACAGCACAGCCTGTATTCAACTGGTGTATTTCCTTTAGCTGTTTCATTGGAATCATCCTGTCTTTGTCAAATTCCAGATTTTACAATTTTTGTTAATCTTGGGCTCAGTGTGGGCATTGTTCCAAAGAAGCCCTCTATCTGAGGGAGCAGGCAGGCTATCTCTTGGACCCTTCACCTCTCCACACTCCAGCTGGTGACATTTGTCTTTGCTGCAGATGTTTTTAATGGCTTGGAGATGCTCTGAAGTATCAGCTGATACCATTTTTAGGTGGTATTTTTAAATTTTCAATATCACTTTATAAAATGAACCCTGGGGAATCATAAGTTCATAGGGTCCAACATAAGATGATTTAAATAGAATAGCATCCCAAAGCATCTGGGAGGCAAATCATGGCTGTGAGATCATCTGCACCCTGCTGGAGGCAGCTTCATATTGTGCTTTATGATCTTACTTGGAAGCACATTTAAAGCAACTAGCACATGACTGAAAGTATAATCCACACTCTGCAAAATAGATAACTATACATATTTCTCTCTCTCTCAGGTCTTCTTCACCTGAGTAATTACATGTTTTATTCTAAGATTAAAATTAAGTTATTTTTTCACTTGTTTATTAAAAGTAGAAAATAGTATTTTATTGATAGTTTACAGCCACATGTATTTATTTGTTCCAAAGATAACGAACCATAAGAAGATGTCTGAAGGCTTCAAGTAAGTGTCCAATGGGGAGGAGGCACAAAGTGTCCTCAGGGCTTTGGGAAAAGTCCCACTCCCCTTACACTGCTTCAGATGTCTGAACCTGTTCTCTTGTCTGAAATGTGAGGAAGCCAGCATATACTCCCCCACCATTTCTGAGAATAACATGAGGGTTGGATGCAGAGCACATAGATCTTAGAACAGTGTAGACCTCAGAGGTCAATCTTACTCCCTCCACAGGCTCTCTGGCTTTACCAGAGAGAAACTGGAAAGGAAAAGAAAACATTTGAAGAGTTGGACATTGCCTGGTACCTGTCCATCTTCACCTGTCTAAAATTGCAGAAGGGTGAGTAGAACCTTGGCCAAATTCATGCTAGGTAATCCACTTTCTAGGGAAGAACATTAATTGTTTTCTTGCTGTACAAATAATTACCCATGGTCATGATATAAAAGAGTGTGTGTGTGATCGCTCAGTGTTTGTGAATCACACACCAAAATACATGAACCAGGATTCCCTGGGGTGTGTCCAGAATGCAATTGAGTTGGAGACTGGTCTATACTCTCATATGGCAATGCCTTTTCATGTTATTGGGATAATTCAGTCTCCTGAACTTATATAATTGGGACCTCCACTTCCAGCTGGCTCTGGGCAGGGGTTCACTCGTGGTCAGTCCCTGTCCAACCTACCACAGCACTAGTGCTTGTTGCTTCAGAGTATAGTTGCATGACACAGGATGAGTACTCATACTGAATAAAGGTTTAGTCAGCTCAATGAAGGCTTAGAAATTCAAGGTTGGGTACCTGACTGGCAAGATCCCTTTCTCAGGTATAAATACTCCTCAGATCCCCACGTTTATACAAGACATAAGATGATGGAACACAGTGGTCCAACTCAGGCATCTCTTCCTTCTTATGAATCCACAGTCCCACTGGACCAGAACTTCACTCTTACAGTCTAATTTTGTATTCACATTAACTACAAATTCTTAGAAAATGAGTCAGCAACGTCCAATTTATGACACATGATATTTTAATTTATAATTTATTTAAAATTTGAAACTAATACAGAAATAATTACTCTCCAGCAATTTTGACATCCAGAAAGATCAACTCCACTGTGTTTTAGGACCTGGGTGACTTTAGTGTCTGTCTGGTCTAGGCCTGACTCATCACCCTACAGTCACCTTTTACCTTTATGAAAGGTAGCATACCAATGTAGCTAAGTGGTTTTATCAGCCTGTTTCCAGCCTTTAGAATTTTGGGGAAGCAACTACATGATTTCACTCATCTCCTCTGTACCCCTGGGTCAAAGCTACCTGGCATCCTCCTGAGCTCTTCACACTTTGTATAGTGATGGTACCACTCTGTCTCTGTCTTTTCCTGAGATAATTATGGAAACCCATAAGTCATGGCTCAGATAGCAAACCCTCTGTGCAACTGGACACCTGTTCCTCCTGAGAAATCAGTAAAATGTCTAGCTAGACACTTGGATTTTTTCAGAGCATGCTTACCTAGCAGTCAGACTCCTTTTTTTTTTTTTTTTAACTAATTTTATGGCCTGGATAAGCTAAGAATTTCCAAAGTTACACAAAGGCAATGCCTTTTTTCCTTAGTGGTTTGTCTTTCAGATTTTCTTGTCCCCTAGATATGAAGCAAAATTTCTGTTTAGGTCTTGTTTATTTGAAGGAAATAATTCAGCTAAAAGACATGGACAATTTAAACAGAACTTATTTTGAGAAGAAAAGCAAAAAGAAGGTGTTGCCCAGAATGGAGAAGAACATCCTGGAAGTTGGGAGGAGCCCAATAGTTTTTGCCTTGGAGATCCTTCAGAAACTGGGATTTTTAAATAAGTGTTTATGTATGAGTAGCATACTAACTGGACTAAAGATACTCTTCCCTTTCAAATCATGTTGGACAGTATATCCCCTTTGAAATATGTCTTCTCAAAATGATTCTCTTGACAAGTCCACAGAAAAGTGTGGAGAAATCTGTGGCAGAGGGGTGTTACAAACTACAATACAAATGATGCTATAATGCAGAGGATGCAGACCCTCCATGGGTGCCCATATATGGCAGCAGGGACAATGACTTGGTTTCTGATACATCACAAAGAGCTAACTTGAAGATTCAAGGATATAGAAACTCAGAAGAGCATTCTGTGTTAGGAGATACAGCTACCAAGATATGACTACAGTTTCCTTGATTAAATTTTTGCCGAGTTCTCCTGGGCTGGTCTTATGGACTGGCCAATGTGAATAACTGTATTGAGGTGGGATACAGGGATTGCCCAAGTTCATGAACATTTTGTTCTCAGTGATTGGGGATGAGAATTGTACCTAGCTTGTAAGAAACCAGAAGGACATAACTGGAGCATGTATATAAGCAACCAGCCACTCAAGAAGGGATGACTGGCCTCTAGCCAGAACCTTAAAACTTCATTAAGACACAGGGTGGGGTGTGGGTGCGAAACACACAATGTATATAAGTATATTCTGCACATTCCTCATGTTCATTCTGAGCTAACCTAGAATTGTAGTAAAGAGCATTATGGCAGAGAGGGAAAGCACGGTTATGAGATGCAGCTGACCTCACAGCAGGAAAACTAGTCTACTTATCCAATGGTGGCAGGAAGCAAAGAGTTAGAAGGACCAGGGTCCAGATGCACACCAGCAATATGGTTATTACTGACTTTCCTCCTCAAACCAGGTCTTGCCTCGGGGAAAATAGATTCACCCATTGGTTAGTTTACAACCTTCATAGTCCAACACCTCTCAATGATTGGAACCATCAGCTAGCCCAAATGTTTAACTCCAGAGCACTTTGGGGCACTTCATATGCACACATGACATCTAACCACAGCAGTGATATTGGTTGATCTCTGTACTTCATTGTAAGTTCTTATTGATGAGACTTAGGCACTTATAAAATTTTAGCATTTTCAAAAGTTCAGCAATTGTCCACAATTGATCTTTTTTCTTTTCTTTATTTATCCATTTATTTATTTAAAGATAGGTCTTGGAACCTTGTTTAGGTGGCTTTGATACTCCTGGACACTCAAGTTAGTATCTTTCATGAGCCTTGCTGGTTTCTGGGACTACAGGTGCCATCACCACATCGACCTTATAATTGACACTTTATTGGTTAATTATTTTCTTCAAACCAATATAGTATTCTGGTTGATATTTAAATCATGAGACTTGGGAATATTTTTTCTATAGGTATTTGTGCATTTCATAAGGATTAAACTCCTGTCCCAAATTGTGTTTGTAAAATTTTCAATTTAGTTTTTAATACTTTAGAATATTTGATATAAAATGAAAATCATGCCTTATCTTTCATTTGATTTTCTAGCTGTTTCCACCAACATAGGGAAAGCCTTATGCCTGTATGTTGATTTTGTATCATTACTCTGAAAACTATTCAATAGTTTGTTGAATTCTGTGGAATAATCCTATACAAATTATGACATTTCATATATATAAATATTATGTCACTTCATTTAACAGCAACTGTCCCTCAGATTCTATGAAAATAACTGCTGATGAGTTGTGAGCAGAATCCACTTTACAGTGACTAGAGCTGTCCTACAGGAGGCATCTGAGAATTGGGTCCTTTTGTCCAAGTGTGATAAACCATCTTTCTGTTTGTGTACTGCAATCCTTTGGAAGACTGTGAGAATGAGATGTAGACAGTGACATACATGTTTAATCCCAACATTCAGAAGGCACAGATAGCAGGATCTCTTTGAGTTAAAGATCAGCCTTGTATGGTGGTATTTTATTTGTACTGAAATGTGATTTTAATTGTATGTTAATAAAGAAAGTTGCCCAGAGGTCAGAGCTATTAGAGCCATAGAAAGAGCGTGGCGGTGGTAGCACATGCCTTTAATCCCATAGATCTCTGTGTGTTCAGGGATACAGCCAGCATTGGAGACACATGCCTTTAAGACCTGGAGGGCTATACTTACAGGCAGGACGAGGCAGTCATGTGTTTGGGTTTACAACCAATGAGAAGGCAGAACAGAAAGACTATGTAAAGACATACACACAGGAAGTAGCTCTCTTTCGGAGAGCTAGGACCACAGCAGGAGGAAGGGTGAGATTTTAGCTCTGAGCTCTGACCTCTCAGCTTTCTCTTTTACATTGGTTCTGTGTTTCTTATTTAATAAGACAGTTGGTTACATCTACATCTGGCGCCCAACGTGACAAGAATCCATTAAAAACTGCTTGGCTTGGCGGCAGGTTCGGTTTCCCGCAAGGGCACCTGGCTCCCTAGCCTGGACGGTTGGCTTCCTAGTCCAAGTGGCCGGCTCCCTAGCCCAGGCCCAGGTCTGCTTGGCCTCAGGCCAGACTAACTGTAAGCTGTTTGCTTAAAGGCGGTAAGCTGTTTGCTTAAAGGCGGTACGACAAACAACTCAGGCCTGCCCTGCTGAACAGGGCCCTGCCTGTAAAGCCAATGCACATGGTTGGAGCTTAAGGAAGCCAGAGCCAAGCCTTGACTCAGCTCAAGTGGGAACACGTGGCTGGATTTAAGCTTTAGTTGGCTATGCTTTCTTGCTCTCTCTCTCTCTCTCTCTCTCTCTCTCTCTCTCTCTCTCTCTCTCTCTCTCTGGATTCACACCACAGACACTAGGTGGCTGTTTTGAAATACCCTCGGATTTCTAATGTTCTAAGCAGACTTGGTAAGTCATAACATATCAGATATTTTAAAGGAAACTATTTAAAAGAGAAATTTTTCCATATTAAAAAAAAATGGGTTTTATGTGTACATTGGAAGAATGGGTTTTGTTTGAAGTTTTAGGCAGTCTGACAATGGAACAACTATATGAGAAGATTAGTATTGTTGGAATTATGCAGTTTATCATTATGCTTATCCTCATTTTACTTTATAAAAAGATAGTCAATTTAAGTGCCAGGATACGGCTTTAGAAAAACTTTTAACCCTGTAAAAATTCAGACAGAAGAAATTAACAGTGAAGTTGTTTCAAGTTTGGATCATAAGGTTACAAAAGAAAGCCTGTTTTCACATAGTCACCCTTAATTTACCCTGTAACCATACAGCAGTTGCCTGATCAAATGACTACACAAAATATTTGGGCTCCAACTGAAATGTTGGATTTAAAAAGGTTTAAGGAGGCAATAGTATCTTATGGCATGCATTCCCCATATGTAAAGCAAATGTTAAACTCTTGGTCAACATATAATAGGATTGTACCACAGGACTGGCAGGAGCTGGCACAAGCTGTTCTTGAACCCAGCCAGAGGCTTCAATTTTTAACTTGGTTCAAGGATGAAGCTAAAAACATAGAAAAACAATGGAGGGATAAAGGAATACATGTTTGCCAGGATCAGCTTATTGGAGAAGGCCAATACGCTTCAGTACAAACACAATGTTTATATGATGTCCAAACACTAATTTTATGTTGAATGGCAGCCTTGAATGCATGGGATAGAGTTGAGGAACCAAAAAAAAAAATTGAGTCATTTACAAAGGTTATGCAAGGCCCAAAAGAATCTTTCACAGATTTTTTACAAAGACTGGCTTCAGCAGTAAAGAGAATGATCTCAGATTCAGAAGCTAGTAAGATAATAATTGAATCTTTGGCCTTCGAGAATGCGAATGCAGCATGCAAAAAATAATAAGGCCACTAAAGGCAAGATCTGCACCTTTGGAAGATTGGATTAGAGACATGGTTAATGTTGAGGCTCATGAGCATGATGATATGTGAGTAGGAGAAGCAATTTCAAAAGGTTTGAGGAATGTTAGATGTTTTGGATGTGGAAAGCAAGGACATTTGAAAAGGGACTGTAAACAGGTCGTTCCTAGGAACAATGTTTCTTCAAGGAACAATGGCAACAGAATGCCCCTTCTTTCTGGAATATGCAGAAAGTGTGGTAAGGGAAAACACTGGACCAACAAATGTAGATCAACAAAGGACAGACAGGGTAATCCTTTGCCTCAGTCTTCGGGAAACTCCAAGAGGGGCCTCATGCAGGCCCCCATAGCAAATCCAGTTCAAAACTTTCCTGCAGCCATAGATGAAACCCCTGCTCAGAGCAATTAAATAACCAAATGCGTATTGGAATAAATCATGCTGGTCAGGATGATGAAACAGAGAGAATAGAAAATTCAGCAGAAAACATAAAGAAAAATTAATTAAGGGACTATTCTATTACTAATCTCAACTCTTTGATTCTATTCTGATTCTTTAAACTTTTCTTAAAGTATAAATTTTATATCAAAATTTACAAGATTAATATAGATATATATATACATTTTAAACTTTGTTAAGAAATGAATGGTCATATAGAGTACTAACTAATTCTAGAAAAAAGGCTAGCTGCATATATATGTTTTTGTGTTCGAGTCTCTTATCAGTTTTCTGCAGGAAATCACGGCCAGGCCTAACATCAACTGAAGTCTCCAGAAAGAAGATGGGGCCTCACAACAACAACAATTCCACGTGGACAATAATAATATCATTAAGCTGACAAACATCATCCACAGATCAGCTTTGAACTACAAGGTGCTCAGAGCAATTTTGAGATGACTAGCTGAGATGATCCCGTCTCAAAGACTACTTGAATAAGGACTTGAGATAAACCCTGAACTTTGGCATTATACACAGACTGGATAATGAAGGATATATTTACCTTTCCTAGAATTTGACAACTAACCTGAAATTTTCTTTCAGGATAAAGATAACTTGGCCCATACCCAGCAGGAAGCAATTTTAAGAATACGACGCCCACATTCCCAAAGAGGTGGTGTGGGGCGGGTGGTTTTTTGGTCTTTTTAATGGGTTTTGGGTCTGGGATAAATTTCAGTATTTAGGGGGGTTGGTTACAAGTTGTTGTCAAGGGTTAGGAAAAAGGCTAAGCAAAGGAGGTTAGATTTAAGGTTCTTGTTTTAAAAAAAAGAAAGAAAAGAAAAAGACAATTACTAGTTTAAATACTTTACATTGGATTGGATTGTTTTATATTGTATACAAATTTGAAATTGATATTGTTAGAAAATGCTATATGTATATTTCTAATTGTATTCATACCATTCATTTAACAATGTAATGCAAATTTCTGATCCTTGAATGTTATTATTACCAACTATTAGGATATAAAGAAATGAAAGTTAGTAGTTAGACATTACAATAGAACTTGTAGTTATATTAGATATGTTTTAAAAATTGAGCAGAGATGTTTTAGACAGGTCATCTTCAAACCCTTCAGAGATCTACAGAATATGGCATTTAAAATGTTTTAATAACTTAGAAATTTTTCTTTTTTGAGACATGTCGGCTCGTGGTAGTACCAATCTACTTCAGAGAAAATATGGGCATTGAAGAGTCTGCATATGGAGTTAACTTTCACTGTGACAAAAGTTAGCCACTGGACAACAAAGTATCCTCAAATCAACAGGACAAAATGGACAGACAGAACACGAAACAAAGGACTACTGATTCTTGCCAAAACAAGTTTGGTTATGGCTTTATCAAAAGGCATCTTCTGAGGCCATGACAATATGGCACCATCCCTGAAGTGGCCCTCGCAATCTGGAAAAGGTACAGTGCCCCTTTTCTTCGAAGGCAGCTGAACATGCAGTGGGCCGATGGCTTCTGTTGTGCAATGGAACAGCAGCTGAAACAGTTATTCTTGAAGAGTAACTAAGCTCACGCCTCTCAATAGTAGATTGGCATTTGATAGAGGGATGTGGAGAAGAAGAGGATGCTGAGATGAAGCCATATATACACAGCCAAGAAGAATGGACAGCTGAATTCAAAAACCATCAACAATTTCCAGAATTTAAAATCCTGAATCATGACATGACACTAGTGGAATTCAGGTGTTTCTGGTACATGGACTGCCCTCACCCAATGTGAGGTTGAACTGTTGACCTTGTGTACATTCTACTTCACAAATGAGTCTGTCAGGTAGGCTAAGCCTATAGGCTGAAGATGATGCCCCAACACTGCGGAGACACCTCAGGTGACTGTCCAGGCAGCTGCCTGTTTCTGTCAACTCACAAATTTTTTAGAAGTTGCTTGCATGTACTTCCTGTTTTTATTTTTGTTAGCTAATATTATTTCCTTCTTGGGTCTCTGAGGGAGTTGAGGATTAGTTAGTTATAGTTGAAGGTTAGTTATAGTTGAAGATTATCTAGGATAGAAAGTGAATTAGATACATTTTGGACTCATCAAAATAGGATAGTTAATGGAATTATTTTCTCTGATTTGTCAAATACAAATGGACTAGACATTATTTAGGTATTTATTACTTGTATATATTGTATATAGTTATTGTACTTTTGTATATAGTTTTTCTTCTGTTAGTTATAACTTTTTGCTTTTTTTCTTTTTATTAAAATAGAAAAGAGGAAATATGGTTGTATTTTATTTGTACTGAAATGTGATTTTAATTGTATGTTAATAAAGAAAGTTGCCCAGAGGTCAGAGCTATTAGAGCCATAGAAAGAGTGTGGCAGTGGTGGCACACGCCTTTAATCCCATAGATCTCTGTGTGTTCAGGGATACAACCAGCATTGGAGACATATGCCTTTAAGACCTGGAGGGCTGTACTTACAGGCAGGGACGAGGCAGTCATGTGTTTGGGTTTACAACCAATGAGAAGGCAGAACAGAAAGACTATGTAAAGACAGCCATAGGAAGCAGGTCTCTTTCGGAGAGCCAGGACCACAGCAGGAAGGGTAAGGTTTTAGCTCTGAGCTCTGACCTCTCAGCTTTCTCTTTTACATTGGTTCTGTGTTTCTTATTTAATAAGACAGTTGGTTACATCTACATCCTTGTCTACAGAGCAACTTCCAGGTCAACTGGGCTACACAAGCAGTTTCAGGCTAGATGGGCTACATAGCAAGACCTTGTCAAGAACAACAAGAACAAGGCAATATATTTTTCTTCCATCAACTGCTTTTTACCCCATTGAGTGTGGAATTGTCCCACCAAAGGTCTACAACTGAAACTACATCTCTGCTTACTTTCTTTCCTTTCTCTTCCTCTGCATATCTCTCCTTTATGGTTCTCTCCTAGGAATATGCTTGACATACAGTCTGCATATGAATATTTATCACAAGTTCTAGGTCTAGACCATGCAACAAAAGACCCCTTACATTTTGTCTAACTATTGACCAATCAGTATTATATGGATTCAACACTTTTGTCTTTGTTGATTATTCCTTAGTATTGTTGTAAAGAATTTTAAACTTATGGAGGTAAAAAATTCTAATTGAAACTTGATTTTAATTGCATTAAACCTATAAGTTTAGACTGGCATATTTAAGAATATTATGCTTTCTCATGCAAAAATATGGCCCTCTGCTTCATTTGCTCAAGCAATCTTTTATGTCCCTCAGTAAAATATCTCCTCCATTCTTTATTAAATCTATTACTGCATGTTTCACATTGGGGGTTAGTGTAGAAGTATTTTTAAATTATTATTATGTTTTATTCCCTGGTTGTTTGTTGGTTCTGTGGAAGTGATGGGTATTTGACTTTATGTGTTATTGCAATGGTGTAATCATGAATAAGAGCACTGTTTTCAGATGACATGAGGTAAATAGATTTTCTAGCACCTCAAGAATAAGGAATTCAAAATGAACACAAGGCAGATGGAAATACAACCAAGATCACTGCATACAGATGCATTGATGCTCTCTTTAAATGGGAGACTGTAAAGAAAATCCACAGATGACACTGCAGTGATCATGGTTCATGAGCTAAGCAAGCATGTAAACTGTGACCTGATGTCCAAAACCAAACAATGGTCAAGATGCTAGATGGTTCTGTAAAAGATGAGATCAAAGCAGTAGCTGAGAGTCCTGATGATTCTTCATCACTAACTTGCCATTTTATACACAATAGCAGCTTGCTAGAAGCAAATGTTTCTATCAGTAATTTTAATAGCATTTAATTTTGTTTTTTAATTAAATATTTAGAATCATCAAATCATAAATTGTTGCAGACTTTATACCAAACCTTCTTCATTTAGAAGATAAAAAAGTTAATGTCAAACTAGGAGTAATTACCTTTCTGACATTTCATTTTCAATTAAAGCCACCAGAATTCTGGATTATTTGATAGTACCTCTTCCACTTACCCCATGTCAAGGCAGTGCTCGCCATGCTGTAGTTTATATGCTCATAGACATGGACACTGGGTAGGCCAAGGTAGACACTCACCATTGCCTTTATAAATCAGGTCCAATGTTCCTGGGAAACTCCTACCCACCCCTAATTTTACTAGACACAGCAGAAAACATAGCAATGAATTTCCTTTGTGTCTGCCTTGACTTCCCACTTACCCTTACTTTGATCTTGGATTGATCTTTCATTTATATATTGGAGATTGGTGTATAAAACAGCTTTTTATTATATCATATGCTTAAAATTTTTCAGTGGCTCTCATTACCATATGGATTTAATGCCAACCCCCTTAAGCTGTTTTTCCCTTTCTTCTTTTTCTTTTAGACAGGATGCCCTATAGCTCAGGTTGACCTCTAACTTACTTTCTAACAGAAGATGACCTTGAACTTCTAATCTAGCTGCATCTACTTCCTCAGCCCTGGAATTACAGGTTAATGGCACCATGTCCCCATTAATCCAGAACAGTAAATCACAGCCAGGGCTTTGTGCATGCTAGCCAAGCTCTCTACCAATTCACTTATGTGGGAGGGCTCAGTCCATTGTAGGTGGTGCCACCCTAGGGCAGGTTGTCCTGAGTTGTGTAAGCAAGATGAGCAAGCTATGAGAAACAAGATACCAAGCTGTGTTATTCCATTGCCTCTGCTTCAGTCCCTGACTCCATGTTCCTGCCTTGGTTTCCTGCTCTGATTTCCTCAGATTATGGACTGTGATATGAACATGTAAGGGAAATAAACACCCCTTTGCCAAGTGGTTTTTGGTTGTGGTGTTTCATCACAGTTCTAGATACCCCAACTAGGGCAGCAGCCATTAATTAAGATAGCCTGTCAAGTGTCAGAACCAAACATCTTGGTCCCTTTTATACATTTTAAACCAAGGGGTCAGACAGACCAGTGTATGTGAGACAAAGAAAGACATGCCCTTTCACTTAAAGTGTTTCCTCCCATCTCAGAATCCTGCCTGTCTTCTTTAGCTGCCCTGGGCTGTTTCTGTTGTTTCCTCTGTGTTTCTCAGAACAGCCTACACTTGCATCTAAGATAACTGATCTCATTTTAACATGTTTATTTCTGCCTGTCTGCCTCTCTGGGTAGCTTGTGAATTCCTGTGGGATCTGGAGTTGTGTTCTTCTTTATATAATACTACTTGGTTGCATTAAGTATTCAAAATACAATGCAGTGAGAGTAGGAAGAAATTCTCAAAGTTAGAAAAATTAGTGGCAACTTGCAGAGAAAAATTCAGGATCTAGAATTGCCTACAATCATATTATTTAGTTTCCAAACATCTGCTAATTTCAAAATTGAAAGCCTGACTTCTAAGCAATTTAATTAATTTCTCAAGATCACAGTGGTGGTATCAGATGCATCATTATTTCAGTCCAGATAGGGTGGGTTATGTTATAGCAATGAGCTTCAAATTTTACTGTCCTAAAATCAGAAACTATTAGTCAAGAGCCTAAAACAAACAAGGCACCACAGTACATGGTATAAGGAGAAGCTCCAATGTCAAGAGAATGGCTTGTACCCTCTCATACACTTCACCAAGTCTACTTGACTTGACTGTCCCTTCCTTTTCTGAGGCCCTACCTTCCTCCCTTTGAAACCACAGACCCTTTTGTTCCCTTTTTTTCCTTTTTTTTAATTAAGAGATTTTCTATTCATTTTACAATCCAACCACAGATTCCCCTGTCCTCCCTCCTCCTCCCCAACATTCCCCCCTAACCGGCCCCCCATTGCCACCTCTTCCAAGGCAAGATCTCCCATGGGGAGTCAACAGAGCCTGGTACATCTACATACCCTTTACATGCAGCCAATGGATAGAATATTTTGTTTTAAAATTCGGTCTTAACATTTTCCCTTTCCCTCAGTTCAAATCCACAAGTTTTCTATTCTATTATTATACTTAATTATCCAGTCCAGCATCATGCTTCTAGGAAAACAGAGCAATTCACCTTTGTAAACTTTCATATACATCTGTGCCTTTGAAATGTAGCAGTTCTAATGTCTCAAATGATTTTAGCCAAACCAGCAATGAAACATTAGGGATAACATCTCCTAGCTCATATCTAGATACAGCAATACCACTTGCTCAGTGTTCCCCCACAATCGGTTATCACCCCAAGCTACTGTTCTCAGTAGACTCAGGAGAGATCACATTCAAATCACACTTGCATTTGAGCATATGGTTACAATTGTTGTATTTTTTCACTAGTTAACTGTTGTTAATATCTTACTCTGTCTAACTTATAAATGAAACTCTATCCTGGGTTGATTGACTAGGAAACGTCAAGGTGTTGATGGGTCCTACGAGTAATCTAGTGATTTAGATACCCACATGGTGTTATAGAACATTAGGAGGCCCTAAGGACAAAAGTGTAAACACTTCATTGTATGGTTAATTCATAACACATATTCATTCTTTTTTGAATAAGCATTTATCAAATACCAACTTTCACTAATTAAACTAAATAGTTCAGGAAATATTATAGCCCTCTTTTTTCTTTTTTACTGAAATTACCTAGATAACTGTTGAACACTCCACACTGGATACGTGGGAAAATTCTTGGAATGCTTTCTTTGATGGAGACTTGATAATATGTAGGTGAAAATGACCTTGACTCTTGATTCCCTTCTCCCCCTCATCATGTTAGATTTCATGGAATTCCAGGGCTGGACCCAAGTCATTCAAACATGTTGGACAGGCATTCTACTAACTGAGCTCCTTGCCCTGGCCTTGAGGATAGCTTTTCATGACAGACATGCAAACTTTTGAAAGACCATGTCTTGGTTACCCTTTTCTACCACTGTGAAAATTACTATGTCCAAGGCAAATTATATAGGAAAACATTGGATTTGGGGTTTATGATTTAAGAGGGTTAAAGTCCATGATGGCAGAACAAAGGTCTCATAATAGGAACTTCTGAGAGATTGTATGTTGATCTGCAAGTTGGATGGGGAGAAGAGAGGGAGAAAGAACTGAGAATTGCTTAATCTTTTGAAACCCAGGAGTCCACCCCACCCAGTGCCATACATCCTCCAATGAGGTCACATCAGTTTATTCTTCCCAAACAGTTTCACCAACTAGGGGCTAAACATTTAAATATATGAGCCTATGGGGGCCATTCTCATTCAAACCACCACAGACCAGATTCCATACCTACACTTCGATCAAATTCCAAATGTGTATTTGTGGAATAAATGCAACAATAATATAAAAACATTATTGTCTGCTTTAGGCAGTTTTATCTGGACAATATTAAATTGTGGCCTGCATAAAGAGCATGCCTTCTCCTTTGAGTTTCTGGAAAAAGTATCATCAAAAGTAATGTGCTAAGGCCTGTCTCCTTTGCACACTGAGAACAATATGCATTGCCCAAAGTCCAATTACCTGTTTTTCTCCTGGGACACTTAGCTTTTATTATGAGCCAGTGTGCTACCTGTATGGGAACCCTCAGGGTTGGTCTAAGATAGATGCTGACTGCCTGTGCAGACCACCGTCTTTTACTCAGCTGCTCCACACCTGGTATTTTCAGCCTTGCTGACCCTTTCTGTTGAGTCTCTGGATGCAGTCTGATCTTGCATCCATTGTAAAAGATTCTGCTCTGCCATTACAGCATTTCCCTTCTTTTACAAAGAACCTTTGTATATTCTTTACCTAAGCTCATGTTTTTATTTGATAAGTTAAAAAGATGAATTATCTGATTTGAAGAGAAGCCAGAGCATATTTATTCACTGTTTTAGTAGAGATATGGCCCTCCTCCCCAACATGATCCATACATATGAATTAAATATCTAATATAGATCTAGTTTTAATTTTTCCCATTTGATTTCATTGATCATTTTTCTAATTCAATGAAGTGAAAATATTTATTAACATTCAAGTTGAATAAAGGGAGATGTTTAGAAGTACTATCAAACAAAAATGCTTTGCAATTAAGAGGTCTAAGACTCTGGGGACTTGGGGAGCACTTCAGAAAGATCATCCTGGCTGTTAGGGGAGGCTATAATGCTGTCCATTCTTCCCATAAGATTGAATATGTAGTGCCATCTACTGGTAGGTATGACAAAATCAAAGGAAAACAAACCACTTCTTTCTCCTACACAGGATGTAGAAACATTTATTGGAAAGATGGTCTTCTCCAATTACAGACCAAACAGCAAAAGGCTGTGCTCTGTACACAAAATTTATTTAGATACCCACCATGTTTACTCTCTCATCTTATATTTTAATGAAAAAATATTTTTAGTTGCTAAAATATTATGAATTGTTTCAGGGTTAAGTATCTGAACAAATTGACTATTGTATAAAATCAACTTAATTGTATCACTTAATGTTTAACTAAGTTTCAACACAGAAAGTATAGTCTGCCCACAGAAGGTAGAGTATCCTCTTGGAGTTGGGGAGAAAGATGCAACTGCAGGTCTTTTCCCAGGTCCACTGACAAAGCATCTTGCCTTCAACAAAATCCCCAGGAGCAAGCAACCCCATTGCAAAGGACTGATTAACACAGTGTAAGGAAAAGACATGAGAAGAAATAAAAACCAAAACTAATATGCATAAAAAATAAAACAATGGAGAGGAAGTTCTCCAGATTGTCATGGTTCCAGAACCATCTATCAGTTCAAACTAATATGCATGAAAAATAAAACAATGGAGAGGAAGTTCTCCAGATTGTAATGGTTCCAGAACCATCTATCAGTTTTCAATCTTCAAATGGACCTCATTCCACAATTAAAACATTTTGAATCACTGTAAGATAAATTTAAGCAGTTATGAAACAAATTATATCTCCGTTAAGGAAGGACAATTAGGAACAATTCCCTCCAGCTATATGTTAATATTATACATTTGTGCATATTGGGATTCATTTTTCTGTTTGACATCTGTGATGGGGTTTTCTGTAAGATTAATGATTGAGACAGTTACACCAGCAGACTCCCAAGAGCCTACAGAGAAAGGCTGTGGGCACAAGGCACACTGCGGAGCTGCAGCAGTGGGTGAAGTCAGCAGAGGTATCAAGCCTCATGCACATGTGAGTGCATACAGACATGAACATACACACATGTACATGCTTGCATATACACAAAATGCACACAAATGTATGGACATAGTATGTGAACAAACATGCACACAAATGCATGCACGAAATCTCATATTGATACATGCATATAGCATATGAATACACATGCATGTTCACAGCTTCATGTGTATATGCATATAGCATATGCACATACATGCATGCACACAAATGTGTATACATACCTGCACACATCAAGTGCACTCATGCACATAGCATGTGAACACTTTTGCATGCACAGAAACTGAACATGCATGTATACACATTCACACACACAAAAAAACTTTGATAATGATCTTTCAATATCAAATTTATAGGCTGCAGAAGCCAAAATGTACCACCTTTCCCAGTCCTCCACAGGTTCTCCTCTACAAGAAGATGGTTCCTTGCCTTTCATGTACCAGATGCTTCTATCCTAAAGAGGAATGTGAACAGACGTGTGTACACTACAGGGCCAAGGGCACGGTCTCCATTTCCATCACCTGCACAAGTGCCCTTTCCTGCAGCATGCATCCATCTGTCACTGCAAGAAGGTACAGGCGAGCTCCACATGCTCTACACCAGCTTCATAGTGCATGTTTTCCAATTGTTAGGTGCTAATTAGATAGATACATCACACCCATTGATAGTAAATGAAGTTGCCCTTATCTTCCATGGTACTATTACTTATTTCTGCTCTGGATCAATCAATTGCTGGAAATACATTAAGACTCTGCACCATAATGAGGAATTTATATTTCTTGTGTTTCAGGTTTGTGGGTGTGTTTCTTATATTTTAAGGCAATTACACTGAATTGTAATATTCTAAAAAACCCTGATGTTTTAAACTTACATTATCCTTCTCTTTATTCTTAATAATAATTTTTGATATTTTGTGCATAATTTGATACTACCCTAAACAGGCTAAACTTCAAATATTACACAATAGAAAGAATTCCATCTTATGAAGATCTCAATTGAAGCCAGGCTTGATTGTGTAAGCCTGTGACTCCGGCTACTCAGAAGGCTTGGGTAGGAAGGAGTACCCAGAGTTCATTCCTTCCTGCAGCAGAGGGAATGCAGTCCAGGGTGAACAATCCAGTGAGACCTGCATCAGTTTCTCAACATAAAACCCAGGAGGTGTGACAGCCCACTGGTTCAGTGTATGCCAGGCCCTGGGTTTAACCACTAGTCATAGAAATAAAACAAAAAGAGTTCAAGTGTGTATTTTTGTAAAAGTAAAACCAAGAAAGAAAAATGAGTTACCACAGTATGAATGAATCTTATAAAATAATTCTACAAGAATTGAGTTGGACACAAGATAGTAAACCATATGATTATAATTAATAAAATATTCAACTTAATACACAAAAAAATCTATGGTGATAAAAGTTAATTAGTGCTTGTCTCAGCAGGGGAGTACTGAACAAAGAGAAACAGCTTGGGGAAATTCCTTGGGGCACAGTGTCCTTGGTCTGCACTGTGGTTAAATGGGAGTCAACATTCATAGAATATATATATATATATATATATATATATATATATATATATATATGAGAAAAGTGTTGAATTTTATGCTTAAGATACATGCACTTCCACACTACATGTCAAAGTTCAATAAAGTAATTAAACTGTAAAATACAAGGAGGTAATTGATTTCAGGGCAGCTTCACCTTCTTCAAGTCTGTAACAGAAGTAGAATACCTAGATGAGGTGTTTGGAGTGAGAACAAGGGTCAGGTAATGAGCCTTATAAAGATAAGACTTTATCAAAGAAGTCAATATAGTTGAACAATAAGATGGAGAGGAACTGATAATGAATACAAGGAAGAGTATTGTTCAATACAGGAGTAATCAGAAGGGAGGTCCAAATAACCATTAACTCATTACTCTGTTTTAACATCTGGAATCCTGAGTGTAGCTCAGTTTTCAGTATGGTATATTCCCATAATCCAGTGAGGTTATATAAACAATGATCAGGGACAGGCTGAGTACTGACTGTAGACTCACCTCATGCTCAGGAAAGTGACGTGTTTGAGAAACAGCTGCCTTTCTTGCAGCTCTCCTTCTAGCAAATCCCTCTTTGGATTGGCTTTCCACCTTCACATAGTGCTACAATTGGACTGACTTACACAGTAGACATGTTTCATCTTCTAATTGTCAAGGCTAGAAATCCAATTCTATTGAAGGTTGAGCCACACTCCCTGAAAACTCTGAAGAGGGGACTCCAGGCCTCTCTCCTAGTTTCCTTAAGTTCCTTCGTGTAAGGTGACATAATTTCATTATCCCCAGAACATTATCTCTTCATGCAAGTCTATGTTTTTGTAAAGACAGGATCATACTGGATTAGGATGCATCCTGTTTATAGTCTGCAAAGAGCCTGTTTCCAAAAAGGTCCTTCCTATCACAGAAAGTGGTATCTAGACTTCAGCATCATTGGAGCCTTGCAATTTAATATGCCACACTCCCCTCCACAATCTTATTACTGATACTTACAGTCCTTTACACTCATCTGAATTTAGTGGTCAAAAGCAATTCCTCTTTCTTAGGACCTCATTTCACTCAGTTTTACAGTCATCATTTACACCCAAAATGACAGCTGATCATTTTCCTGTTAAAAGAGAGTAGCAGTCATTTCAAGAATTATTTATAAATTTTCCAGCAAATTATTCATCCTATTATTAAGGATCACAGGACTGTAGCTATAAAGGCATTATGTAGGGATGCAGAAACCTTCTATGAAGACACTTGCCACACAGACCTGAGATGTGGAAATGGGAACGCTAATGACTATAAAGTGCTGACTCCCATTGTTGCCACAACTATTGCCTACATTCGAGCTTTACTACCTTCTGTCTAGATTATTTGAACAGTTTCCTAGTGCGCTTAATACCTCCACTCTCATCCCTAAAAATGCATTGCCCAGGATGCTCTAAGTCACCAAGTCCCCCCATAACAATACTGTATTAAACCAGAATGACCCTCAAGATAATGTCCTATATTTTGATAATGTCTTTCAAACCCTTATTTAAGTGAAACTCAACTCTGAATGTATCTCATCCTCTCTGCCCTTATGTAAATTCCCATGTCTTTGTCTCTGCTTAGAATATTCTTTCAGAGTCATCCACTAGTTGAGTCCTTAATCCCTGCATAAACCTCCACATATACTCTATGGGCTAGATTAGGTGTGACATTCCACCTCCATCAAGATCTGCCAGAGGCTTAAAGATCTTATTATACAGGTCTTTCACTTGTTTGGTTAGAGTTACCCGAGATATCTCATATTATTTGTGGCTATTGTAAAGGGTAATGTTTCTCTAATTTCTTTCTCAGCCCATTTATCATTTGTATATAGGAGGGCTACTGATTTTTTTTTTTTTTAGTTATTTAGAAAATGGAAAGATCTCCCATGTTCTTGGATAGGTAGAATCAACATAGTAAAAAATGGCCATCTTACCAAAACCAATCTACAAATTCAATGCAATCCCCATCAAAATCTCAATGCAGTTCTTCCCGGAACTTGAAAGAACCATACTCAACTTCATATGGAAAAACAAAAAACCCAAATTAGCCAAAGCAATCCTATACAATAAAGGAACTTCCAGAGGCATCACCATCCCTGACTTCAAGATCTAATAATAAAAACAGCTTAGTATTGACATAAAACCAGACACACTATTTAATGGAATCAAATCAAAGACCCTGACATTAAGCCACACACCTACAAACACCTGATTTTTGCCAAAGAAGCTGAAATTATACAATGAAAAAAAAAAAAAAAAAGAAAGCATCTTCATCAAATGATGATGGCATAACTGGAAATCTACATGTAGAAAAATGCAAATAGATCTATATCTATCTCCATGAACAAAACTCATGTCCAAATGGATCAAAGATTTCAACATAAATCCAGTTACACTGGACCTCATAGAAGAGAAAGTAGGAAGTAACCTTGAATTTATTAACACAGAAGATCACTTCCTAAATATAACACCAGTAGCACAGACACTGAGAGCAACAATTAATTAATGGGACCTCCAGAAACTGAGAAGTTTCTGTAAGGCAAAGGACACTGTAAATAAGACAAAGAAGAAGCTTACAGAATGGGAAAATATCTTTACCAACCCCACATCTGACAGAGGGCTAATCTCCAAAATATATAAAGAATTCAAGAAACTAGACATCAAAATATCAAATAATCCAATTAAAAATGGGCTACAGAACTAAACAGAGAATTCTAAATAGAAGAATCTCAAATGGCTGAAAGACATTTAAGGAAATGTTCAATATTCTTAGCCATCAGGGAAATGCAAATCAAAATGACTCTTAGATATCATATTACAGGTGTCAAAATGGCTAAGATCAAAAACACTGAAGACAGCTTATATGGGAGAGTATGTGGAGAAAGGGGAACACTCATCCACTTTTGGTGGGAATGCAATCTTGTACAGCCACTCTGGTAATTAGTATGGTGGTATCTCAGAAAATTGGGAATCTACCTACCTCAAGACCCAGCAATACCACTCCTGGGCATATACTCAAAAGATGGTCAACCACACCACAAGGACATTTGCTCAACTATGTTCATAGCAGCATTATTCATAATAACCAGAACCTGGAAACAACATAGATGCCCTTCAACCAAAGAAAGGATAAAGAAAATGTGGTACAATGGATTATTACTCAGCAGTAAAAAAAAAAAAAAGAATTGTGAAATTTTTAGGCAAATGGACAGAACTAGAAAAAATCATCCTGAGTGTGATAACCCAGAACCAGAAAGACAAACACAGTATGTACTTACTCATAAGTGAATATTAGATGCAAAGCAAAGGATAACCAGGCTATAATCTACAAGCCCAGAGAAGCTAGGTAAAAAGGACACTAAGAGGAACACACATTCCCCAGAAAAAGGAAAGGGTTAAGATCTCCTGGGTACTAGACTGCTACTCACAACTCCAGAGAGGCTACCTAGTAAAGAGGACCCTAAGAAAGACACAGGGATTGCCAAACAACAAAGAAATGGATGAGATCTACATGAGCAAACTGGATGTGAGGGGAGTAATGAAGGGCAAGGGCTGGGGAAAAGAAAGCTTAGGGGAGCTGGAGATCCCAGCTGGATCAAGAATAGAGAGGGAGAACAAGGAAAGAGATACTATGATAAATGCAGACCCCATGGGAATAGGAAGAAGCAAAGTGCTAGAGAGGTCCACAAAAATCCACAAAGGAACCTCCACAATAGACTACTGGCAATGGTTGAGAGACAGCCCAAACTGACCTACTCTGGTGATCGGATGACCAAACACCCTAACTGTTGTGATAGAATTCTCATCCAATGACTGATGGAAGCAGATGCAGAGATCCATGGCCAGGCCCCACATGGAGTTCCGGGAGTCCAATCGGCCAGAAAGAGGAGGGATTGTATTAAGGAGAGATATGGAGACCATCATTGGAAAAATCACAGGGACAAATAGCCAAACTAGTGGAAACACATGAACTATGAACCAATAGCTGAGGAGACCCCAACTGGATCAGGCCCTCTGGATAAGTGAGACAGTTGATTAGCTTGAACTGTTTGGGAGGCCCCCAGGCAGTGGGACCAGGACCTGTCCTTAGTGCATGAGCTGGCTGTTTCAAGCCTGGGGCCTATGCTGAGACACTTTGCTCAGCCTAGATGAAGGGAGAAGGGGACTGGACCTGCCTCAACTGAATCTACCAGGCTGAGCTGAATCCCCAGGGGAGTCCTTGCCCTGGAGGAGGTGGAAATGGGGGGTGGACTGGGGAGAGGGCAGGAGGGGGCAAGAGGAGGGAGGACAGGGGACTCCATGGCTGATATGTAAACTTAAATTAAATTTTAAAATTAAAAAATAATAATTAAAAAAAGAAAGGGGGGAGGCCACAGCCATACCAGGCAACCAAAAACAGGCATTGAAAGACATTAAAGTTACTTCATACAGTATGTCTCAAATATCCTGACAACAATAAAACAACAGTCTATAAACAAACAAACAAAAGATCTGGATAAACGAGAGGAGTGAAGAGAGGGGAATGGATGGGAGGTGGGAACATGAAGGGCTAGAGATGCCTGAGTTGGGGAAGAGACAGGGAGGGAGATCAATGAAAGAGATCTCTTGACAAAAAGTACCTCTAAGGGGATGGGGAGAAATCAGCAGGTAGGGAAAACCCCAGGAACTCACAGGATTTTCCCCAGCTAAGGCTCATAGCAATGGTGGAGAGAGTGCTTGAAATAGCCTTCCCCTGCACTGAGATGGTGTCTACCCTAATTGTCATCATAGAACCCACATCAGTGACTGATGGAAGCAGATGCAGAGACTCACAGCACAGCACCTGGCCAGGATCCTGGAGCTCAGTTGAAGAGAGGGAGGAAGGTTTATAGGAGTGGGGGGTAGAGGAAGGGTCAGGATCGTGATGGGAAAAACCACAGAGACAGCTGACCCAAGCTAGTGGGAGCTCATGGACTCTGAACTGACAGCTGGGGAGCCTGCATGGGACCGTACTAGGCCCTATGAATGTGGGTGAAAGTTGTGTGGCTTTATGTGTTTGTGGGTCCCCTGGCAATGGGACCAGGACTTATCCCAGGTACACAAACTGGCTTATTAGAACCCATTCTCTAGGTGTGATGTTTTACTCAGCCTTGATGTAGGGAGGAGGGGATAGGTCCGGCCCCAACTTGGTATGCCAGCCTGTGTTGACTACCCAAGGGAGGCCTTACCCTCTATGAGGAAGAAATGGGGGTGAGGGAGGTAGAGGAGGAGCAGAGAAGGGGAGGGAGGGGGAACATGGGTTGGTAAGTAAAACGAAAGAAAAAAATTTTTAAAGAAAAAAAAAAGATCTTCCAGAGGACTCAGTATTTAATTCTTCTTATTACTTTTAAGGTTCTGTTATAAGAAAAGTAATCTTACATTTTCCTGGCTCCTCTCTACCTGTGCGGTCAACATCATGCATTATCCTATTCACCTTTCTTTTCTAATGCCTAGTGATATCCCCTTCACATAATATTCAGTAAATACTTTATAAATGAATGAATTGCTAAAATAACCAAAATGTTCAGAAAAGAATTTAAATGGTTACTGCCAAGATGTTTTTTCTGTATAGAACTCTCCCCAAATTCATTTTAGAGAATAAAGTTTACTATTATTATTATAATGAAATATTAAGCTAAAGCTTTAAAGTAAATGTTGGGTAACTGAGCTTCATCCAAATCAGGCTAGGCATCAGCTTTCTTAATTTTGTGGTAGTGTGGCCAAACACACAAGGCTTAGCGGTCAACAGCTGAAGCAGATGCCTCCATCAGGGCTACCATCTCCTGGCCCACATTCCTTTGATTTTGAATGCAGAAATGGGAGAGGCACAATGAAATGTCTAAACCAGCAGAGACATGGTGAGATATTAAAATGCAGATGTGAAATGTTTGTTCACAAAACAGAGCTGTTAAAACACACACACACACACACACACACACACACACACACACATGTCAAAGACATGGGTAGAGAAGCATTTCAAAAGGGAAGAGGAAAATGTTGTATATGAAAGGATCTTTCTGTTCTGCTTTACACAATGGGAAACTGTTCAGGTCTCAGATACACTAGACAGCTTTCAAGAATGAAACAAAGCTGCATATATACAAAGCTTGTAATTTGCCATATTTTTTGCAAATCAAGTGCCTATGTTAAAGTACACATTACTATGACATAGTGTGTTGCTCCTTGTGGCTATATACCCAGACACCTACCACAGGCATGGCCAGTCAAGGGGTGACAGGGCTTTTTGTAGGCCGCTGTTATGAGATGGCTCTGAGGACCTTTGTGAGAAGAGGTGAAGCCTGGGACCCTTGCTTATATCATTCCATCTGATTACAACAGAATCCCATAAGGATAGGTCACTTGAGCCTCTCGTGGAAAGGTAACAGAGTTAAAGACATTCCTCACAGAGTCACCCAGCTTTCTAAGGGGAAATATTTCTCTCCATGCTCTCAGTGCATAAAGTGGATCCCTTTCTTCTCTTCTTTTGGTAATTATTAATGTAACACAATTATATTCTCTAATAAAACTATATATAAATTTCAGTAGAATCTAAAACAATTTATTATCTGTTATCTCCTAAAGTAAAATATAAGACAATGAGAAAATCTTTCCTTATATTTTAGTGTTTACTTAGAAGTGTGACAACTTCTGAGACAATGTATCTCTCTTGTCTGTGTCACAAACATCATAATTGAATGTGAGTTTTCCATTGGGAAAACTCAGGGGATTTGCTTGGACTCATTCTCCTGGATATATACTAAGACCATCATCAATTATCTAAAAGCAGTGTAGGATGTAGTAAGCATAGCTCAATTTTTAAACCATTACCTGGTCCAGATTTCATCTAGCAAACCTCATAAAACAACCTTTCCTCAACGTGATGTGTTGGTGAGCAAAAATCATCAATAATACTAATATTAATCACCAATAATACTTAATACTAATAAATAAATACAAATAAAGACTTTGGAAAATGACTTAGCTGTATTCTCAGATCATAAAATGATGTTTCCTTTATGTGGGCAGGGTTTCAAGGGGGTGCAAGATTATGCAATTGAGTAAAATCCAATCAAAGTTTATCCTTTCTGGGTGTAAGTTATACATACACAGAAGTCTCATATATTTTAAAGTGTAAACAAAGAATAAACAAATAGACTTTGGGGAGCTATGGAATAAGAAAGAAATTGATCATGGGTTATCAGCCATTTATGAAATGGTTCCTGAGTGCCTGAGAGTACTGGGGAAACTGTAGGATCATAAGAAGCTATCATTGCTGTTCTTTAGAATCTATTAGGAAAATAGGTGCTGAATGATGACAATTAATTAATTAACACTGAAAAGTCTGTGAGGGAATAAAAGGTTCATGAAAACAGAAACCAAAAGGCCAACAGTTTTAGTGTGCAGTTTAAAGGTTACTGGAGGTAATTCAACTTAGCAAGCCTTTATTGGCCATGTGTTAAATGGAAGGTGTCATCTAATACATTATAAATATTGTATATATTGGACCTACATTTACAGTGTTAATCTCACAAAATAATAGTAAAGACATTACCTGAATTCTTTGGTAAAATTATACAAATTTTATTTTCTGTCAGACAAGGCTATCTCCCTAAAGCCAAATTTGAAAATATAGCATCAAACACAGGGAAGGGTATAGTTTATATAGTCCAAAAACCTTCAAGACTAGGAGGTTTTCAAAGATTGGAGTATTTTCAATGGAATTTTGTTCATGTGGGAACTTGGCTAAACATTTGAAAATTATTTGGCAGAGCATATTATCAGTGTATGGGGAGCAAGTCAAATTCAAGAACAGTTTAAAGCACGCTCAACTGGACTTTTGCAGCAAAAAAAACGCATTACCATTGTTTGCAATCTGTCCTGAGACCGCCATTGTAGGAAAAGGCACTAAAAGGTGTCTGTAGACCAGCTGGAGGAGACTCATGTTCTTGAGTTAGCAAAAGCTATGGCTTTGGGTTAAAAAGGATGAACATTCTTTTTTATCCAGAGGGCTGGATATAGATTGGAGAAAGATTATTTTTTTTAGCATGATGAGAAGCAACTTCAAGTCTATATTTAGAGGACAACCAAAGAAAATTTAAAGCTCTAGCTTGTGACTGATAATAGTAGTCAGAGTTTCACCAGCTCATCAGAACTCCATTGATCAATGTTAAAATCTGAACCTTTTAAATCTTAGTATAAAAAGGTATAGAATAACATATTTATATCTTAAATTATTTTCTTAGATCTTTACAATTTATTTTAAGTGTTTATATCCTCAGACCTTTAAAACTTACATTTATCTTGAAATATTTTCTTAGATTCTTAGGACTTACATAAATCTAAAACTTTCTTAAATTAACCATTTACCCTGAGACATAGATGGTTGAGACCAGTCACTGCAAAGAAAGATCTTTTGAATAGTAAAATTTACATCTGAAACCTGTTCATCCTGTAGTATGAAGCCTCTCAGCAAGGCAAACCTGTCTGCGAGTTTGCCTTTCTCATCAGGAGACCTAATAGCTGTGAAAAGGCAAAGCCTGATTCATGTATTTAAATGCATTAACAAGCTAGCTGTTGTTAAACTGGTGAAGATACAGTTAGCCATCAACATGATCAGAAATCTGAGAAGGATAAACTATAGCAAGAAGTATAATCCAAATGTTCTCTGTATAAATTAAAATTACAGAGACTTAGCTGGATGGTTACCCTAGGCTCCAGCGGCAGTTTTGTTAGGGGCAGAGGTCCATCTTCAGCTGTCACGTAGGACATAGGCCTTCAGCTTCTAGATCCAGAAACTCTGCGAGATTTTCCTGTGGAGAAAAAAACTGAGAAAGCCTGCCTCATTTTGATGAAGCAGAGTATGGCAGTTAACCTTACAGTGCCCATAGTTTGGGCGGAGCGTTGGCAATAGGTGAGGCATTAGGCAGTTCTTTCCAGTGGTTAGCATCCCCACAATCCAGGCCTGTGTGGACTTTCTTCTTTGGAGACCTTAGGGTTGCCTCTAGGAGCTGGCATTTTTGTCTATCACAGGAAGCTTTTTACATTAAACATTTTACATGCCATATACAGCAGAACTCTGAAAAGTTTTGAGGGTCATCTGTTAAATATACCTAATTTTAAATAAATTTTGCTTGTTAGCTATTTGCTTTAGGCTTAATCTTGAAATCATACATAGGAGACTAAACAAAGCTTATGCCTGTAAATAAATTACATTTGTGCCCATCATCACTACAACCATAGTTCTGAACATATTAAGGATTTTGGTCATATAGAAGGTGATGACTATCAATCCACATGTCCAGATTATTATTTTTTAACAGTTTATAAAAAGTTAGTACCTTTTATAAGATTAGGATTCAGTTAGTTCTAAATTGATTATCATTTTCATTTTAACATTAGGCCTTAGAAATGTTGAACTTGCAGTGAGGGTTCTATGCTGGGTCTGCTGTGGGTCTAGTAGAAGAATTTAACAGAAAATATGGGATCAAGACCTGTCCCTAAGGCATGAGCTGGCTTTTTGGAGCCTAGTGCCTATGGTGGGACACTTTGCGCAGCCTTGGTGCAGGGAGGAGGGGCTTGGACCTGCCTCAACTGAATGTGCCAGGCTCTGCTGACTCCCCATGGGAGACCTTGCCTTGGAGGAGGTGGGAATGAGGAGGAGGGCAGGAGGAGGGAGGACAGGGGAATCTGTGGTTGGTATGTAAAATGAATAGAAAATCTCTTAATTAAAAAATACTGGGGAAGAAAAGAAAATTGCATGCATATTTGTAGATATCATGGCTACCTGCAAATCATTTCATGTAATATTCTGGCAGTGTCTGGCAGCAACAGTCTTCTTTCTTGCATTAAAAAAATCAAACAGAAAATAAAACCATGGGGCAGAGGGAAAAGCTTGCTAGGCATGGTGACAGACTTCAGTAGGGCCTGTGTGCTTTGCTAAAAAGAAAGTAATTTTTGTGCCTATAGTTGTGGCCCTAATTCTTTTAGCTTTTATCTTGAATAATATTTTTGTCTTGTCCAAACCCTTGGCTAGATCCCATTTTGTAACATTAAACCTCTGGTGGTCCTTTTAAATTATATTTTAGTCAGTACCACCAAATTAGGGATGCTGGTCCCTGCTCATGAAGGTCAGGTTGGCATCAAAATCTGGCCAGAGAGGCAAGCAGCCCTGAGCCAGAGGGTGGCCCGGGTTGACAGTTTCTTTGCATCTCCTCTTACTTGGTTTTGCTTTTGAGTGGGGAAAACAAATCACTGTGGCAGCCACTTTGTTCTAACTTTATAACAAAATGGCTTTCATCCTTAAGATGGAGTCAGGCTGGCTCATCAACAGCCCTATGCTTTTGATAATGAGATCAGATTACACAATGAACGTCTGTCATTTTATTCAAAATAGTCATTAAAGGGGGTGAGAAGTTTCTACCTAAAAGAATCCCTGATAAGTTTTAGGAATAACAAAGGAAGTCAGTTGCAATCAGAACACTTCCTTGATAATTTCAGTTAAATCTTATTTTGGGATAATAAAGTTAAAAGGCTAACTTTTACCTGATTTCCCAAAACTAGGTAAAGACTGTCATGCTGTGGATATCGTTCTATGTAAATAAAACACTGATGGCCAGTGACCAGGCAGGAAGTAGGTGGCCAGGCAGGAAGTAGGTGGGACAAGGAGAGAGGAGAATTCTGGGAAGCGGAAGGCTGAGGGGGAGACACTGCAGCCACCGCCAGGACAAGCAACATGTAAAGACTCTGGTAAGCCACCAGCCATGTGGCAAGGTATAGATTTATAGAAATGGGTTAATTTAAGATAAAAGAACAGTTAGCAAGAAGCCTGCCATGGCCATACAGTTTATAAGTAATATAAGTGTCTGAGTGATTATTTTATACATGGATTGTGGGACTGCGGGGCTTGGTGGAAGCTGGAAAGAAGCCCTCCAGCAACACTGCCAAGTCTTCATATGCCAGTCTCCACACTGGTCACCTAACACCTGTCTTCATAGTTTATTTTTAAATACTATATCCTAAAATAAGATGGTAAACACATGTGCTGAGGGATCGTCTGGAGGGTAGTGAATGACTATGGTGTGGCAGCTTCTGATCTGAGAGTGTGAAGCTCAGGTTCCACTCATCCTAGTCACCTCCGTTCTATGTCTTTTTGTTCAAAGAATTAAATTAAAATCACCCTTTTGATGTGTCTTTCATTTAGAATGGAGTCAAGGGAGCTTGTCTAATTTTTATTTGGTCACTATATAATTAGATATCCCGAGCTTCATAAATTCAGTTACCATACATATGGCGGATACTTCAGTTTCTAGATCAGATGGCAGAGAGCATTCATAAAAGCATTTTGGTGATTGCTCAAGCTTTTGTATAAACCCTTTATTTTCAGAAGCAATCATGAGCCTTTGTAGGTATAAGACTATAGTCATTCCTCTCTCTCATCATGGCAATGACAATGATCATTGTCTATTGCAAGCTGGGTGACATGCCAGCCTGAGTGATCTCTTGGTGCTTCCCCCCCTCCCCCCCTCAAAAAAATTCTACAAGGAACATAACAGCCAAATCACAGTGAGGAAACTCATTTAACTAGTGCCTTTCAAAAACTCTTAAAATGAGTGCATTTCCACACTACAGAGAGGTTGACAGAAAATGCTCCACACTGCAAGTGGTCGGCCTAGTTTTAAGACATGATCATATCTAATGTGCTGTTCTACAGAAGTGGATAGTGGTCAACATTCAATGTGTTAGTGAAAAAATTTTAATTAAAATATGATTAGCAAAGTTCAGGGATCAGAGGAAAGAGACTTGTCAAAGAGAAAGACATCCATTGTCGCTTTCTAGACTTCAGGCTTCACAACTAGAGATGAGCTCACTGCTGATTCTTCTATCATCACGTACTTGCCATGAAGATCCTGTGAGGCTTTGATCTGCATGTGCTGTTTGATTTTGTTTTGCAATGTATTTTAAAGTGGAAAAAATATCAAATGTCAAGTTAAGCATTTTAAAGAACCCATTTAGGTGGAATTTTGGGATAATTTTGTTACCCATTTCATCCAATTTAATGGACTTTTAGAATTCATTTCTATCATGACGTTCATCATTTTCATTATAATGTTTAATCCTAGCTATCAACTGCATTGGATTGAGAGACACCTAGGAGATCAGAAAATAATAGTGTGTGTGTGTGTGTGTGTGTGTGTGTGTGTGTGTGTGTGTGTGTGTGTGATTTCCAGAGATTAGATTGCAAGGGCTCGGATCTAACAAAGAATTTAATCTACCAACAGATTCAAATTTTAAACAAACTTTTAGGATATGGTGATATGGTAGAAGGTAAGGCCTAGTTGGAAGGTAAGTCACTGGAAACAGTATGCTAAAGCCATTTTTCTTCTCTGAGCTCTTTTTGGTTACTGGCTACCACACATTGAATATTTTCTGCTGGAAGGCTTAGCCACACTGAAGACCCAATGTAGCAGATTCAGAAGACCTCAAATGGAAACCTCCAAAACTATGAAGCAAAATAAATCTGTTTTTCTGAGGTATTTTGTTTCCATAACATAAATATGACTAATACATTCTTGCTATTTCCTCTTGTAAAAACTACTGGTCTACTGGGTTGATGAAGATCTCCTGAGATTTAAATCAGTTGCATCCCTCATGACACACAAATTGTCAAAACAGAATCTTAGATATTATCCCATATTTACTTAATGAAAGAGCAAAATTGTATTCCATGAATGATACAAGATACCATAATGGTGATTGATATATTTGGTCATTCTTATGATTGACAACTTGAGATTCCTATCATTTTCTTTCCCTACTTTTGTGGTTTTCAAACAACTTGAATTTATTTATAGAAAATACTTTGTGCATCACGAAACAAGAAAAAATGTAAGCTTATCTATCACTGTGTTGCTGGTTTTCATTTCCAGTGCTTACACATTTCATTCAGAAACCAGTGTTCTGTGGACATGCAGACAGATACATGAAGGACCCAAGACAAATGAGACTCACAAAAAAGGGAGAAAACAACTGATGGTAAATAAATACTTACCTAAGCCTTACAGGGCTACTTTTCACAGTCAGATTGTTGATGTTTTTAGATGTAAGTAAATGTATTGCTACAACCTTCTGAAATGAAAATGTCCACACATATATTTATAACTTCAAGAAGAACAAGGTCATCAGAAAAATATCTGTGTGATAATTTCTAACCCAACCATTTAGTCAAGGTTAAGTAGGAACAGTACAAGTTATTTTTATGATATTGAAGTCTTGCCTTTTCACACTTAAGTTCATACAACTCATTTCATGTTATGTACCTCTTAGTTAGTTATTGTTTATATTTGGCCAACATCTTTCTAACACAGAAAATATTTTCTTCTCTATTTGTTCTCAGTTCCTAGCTTGAAACAGTTGCTCCTGATACCATTAATCAGTCTTCAGTTTTATGTACTGTCTCAGGTGGCCCTTGGTATCTTGGGAAGAAAGGGGGACAGACATTTTGCAGTAGCCCTCCATGATTGAGTGTGCTAATGAATTCCATGTGACATGTACTCTCAGAAGCATGTGGTGTACAAGTGAACACATTATATATGTCCAAGGTCAAATGCCAAATTAATTATTATAGTAAAGAATCTGCTTATAAGTGTTCATTGTAATATCATTGCTGACAATATTAGGAAAATCAGTTTCATTTATATAAGTAAAACAATCACTTCACAAGATATCTAAAGGCCAGCACTGGAGACTCACATTGGTCTCACTTAATCTTTGGAAACTGCTTCTGGGAGTTACCCCCTGCTCCACTTTCACATCTGTTGCTGTGATAAAACACTCTGACAACAATTAACTTAAGGAAAAAGGTGTTTATGTAGTTTACAATGAAGGTTACAGTCCATCGCTGCTAGTAAGTCACATCACATCCACAGTCAAAAGCAAAGAAAGATGAGTGTGCACATGCTCATCTGTTTGCCTGCTACTACTCAGCTTGGTTTTTCTACTTTCTTATACTTTGTAAGATTCTAACTAAGGAATGTGATGTCCACAGTGGGCTGGGTCTTCCCACATCTCCTAACAAAGACAATCCACCACAGACAAGGACACATGCCAACACAATATAGACATTCCCCATTGGGATTATTGCCCCACGTGGTTCTAGGCTGTGTTGACAATTAAGACTAACCATCACACTTAGAGTTTCCACATTGTTAGTCATGCTTAGAAAAATTGTTTGTGTAGTAATGTGAGTGGATATGATATCAAAGGACAGAGAGAAAATAAAATGCTCTTGTTCCAAAGTCCAAGATTTTCCCCTTTCCTCAGCACACACTGAAGCACTTAGCAACCTACCTTCAACCCTTTCTGCCTGCCCTTTTTCTACCCCTTGATTTCAGCAAATGATTACTGTCTGCTAGTTTTTCCTTGACAGCTTTCTCTCTGTGTAGGACTATTATTCCACAGCCTATGACCCCACAGTCCTTTCCCGGGTGTCATGATAGAGCTTGCCACTGAAAGAAATGCATTTGGGTGTCTGGGCATGCATGAGTGTACATGTGTACATCCATACGTGGAGACAGAGGACAGTCTTGGATGTTGTTCCTCAGACATCGCCCACATTTTTTAGGCAGGAGACTCATCAAGTAGGCTACTCAGCCAACAAACATCAAGAACCTTCTTATGCCAACTTCCCAGTGCTGAGATTTCAAACACTTGCCACCACACGTTTCTTTAGGAGAATTCTAGGAACTCAACTCAAGTCCTCATGTTTACAAGGCAAGGAATCTACCAACTGAGCTGACCCACTGTCCACATTATTGTAAGGGTGTTAATAGCCTTGAGCTTCCCCCAGTCAGATGCGTGGCTTTCTGGGATGCTACAAGCCACCTTCACTGTCCTGCTTGGCTGTAGTATTCTGGGATGATATCTGTTCCTCCTTTTTGGCCTTTAGGTAGTCCCCTATCAAATTTTCACACATCCTGCAAATCGTAAATCTTGTAACAAATCTCCTTTATTCCAAGAACCTCTTACCAACCTGAGACTGACTTCTCAATCTATAAATCTGCCCTATCTCATCTTTCTCCGTGCAATCAGTTTTTAACAATTCAAAGGAGAGGGACCTAGTGTTCATTGCGTGCTAGGTGGCTTGCCTCTTACCAGGGTCTGATTCCGGTAAATCTTGAAAATCTAAAGTCATCTTTTACTTTACTGAGTGTCTATGGTATTTAGTGGATCAGTCTGGCAATTTTTTTGTCTGGTGTGTAGGGGTGGTTGTGTGTGCCTTACCCTGAATCGCTGCCCATAGTGAGGCAGCAGGTAACGGCTAGGTACCTGTCCCCCCACCAGACAGGGACCACTTAGGACCTGGGAGGCTCGCTCTCTTCGCTAGTGGTCTTGGATGCCGGTATGGATCCAGGCAGAGCTCTCCAGATAACAACTCTGGACCATGCCTCAATCCCTATACCTTGTATTGTGAGTTTCCTGTATCGTGAGTTAACCCTCCAATAAATTCCTATAATCATTAAGCTATTTCCGTGGATTGGTAGCGATTTCATCACAATATCTGGTGAAGGAGGGAACGAACGGAGCAGTACCCACACAGTTGTGGGCCCAACAGAAAAGAGCTGGGTCCCCAGGAGGGGCAGGAAGTTTAAAAGAGGCAGGGAAGTATGGAAAGTGTGCCACAGCAGCCACGGAGGCTGAGGGTGGAGGCCCTCGAGCGTTTGGAGTTTGCCCCACGTGAGTGCCAGATATTGGGATTAAATTGCTACCAATCCACAGAAATAACTTAATGATTATAGGAATTTATTGGAGGATTGACCCATGATATAGGAAACTCACAATACAGAAAATAGGGATTGAGGCATGGGCCAGCACTGTTCTCCAGAGAGCTCTGCCCTGATCCCCTGATCCACACCAGCATCCAAGACCATAAGGTAGTGAAGAGAGAGAGCATGTACTTCATCCCAGGTCTTACGGGTCCCCATCTGGGCCACGCCCTCTCCGGGGGTGGGTCAGGTACCTGGCAGTTGTCTGCTGCCTCACTAGGGGCAGTGCTTCAGGGTAAGGCACAGACAACCACCCCTACACTGGTGTTCATTATATATCTTAGTTAAGGTTTCTCATTTTTTTGATTCATTGATCAGTTGAAGGACACTTAATGCTTTTCCATTACTTTTTTCTGTCTTTTTAAATATAACTCTTTGTTGATTCTTTGGGAATTTCACATTATGAATCCCAATCCCTCTATATCCACTCTTTACCCTTGCAGCATGATCCCAACAAATTAATTTAAAAAAAATTAAAGAAACAAAAAGCCCACCTCACTCCTCCATCTTTCTAACACCTCTTGATCCATAATGTGGTACTGGGAGCTGCAGTGTGTTATGTGGTGTGCCCTTGTCTAATGAGCTTCACCTGTAGGATCACGCCCTTCACGCACATCAGCAGGTCATACATGCGGTAATTGTTAGAGTGGGCCAACCCAAGGCCCAGGATGTGTGCTGGGTGGTAGCTAAGTCGGTACATCTACTGGGACCACCCACTCAGGTGAAGTATCTATGCTCCTCATACCACTGAAAGCCATTCAAATACCTGGGTCTGGGCCATTATCTGGGGCCAGGTGGGATCTAAGGGTCATGCTGCAGCTGGACGATACAAGTTTAAGTGACCTACACTGTCTCAAGGATCCATGGTGATGTCTTTTCCTGGGCTGCATCTGGGGGCCATGTCTGGGTCTGAGTCTCTACTTCAGATGTGGTCTATGTTGATGTCCATGGCTTTTCCATTTTTAATTTCTAGGAATTAAGCTTTAATAATATCAGAACTCTCAGGTTCCTCTCAGACATACTGATTTCATGCCCTGTGAGGGACCATATGGTGTCTCTGTTTAAATTATAGAGGGTCCTCCACATTGTTTTCTATAATGTCTTCACTGATTCATATTCATTCCAACAGAGTACAAAGGTTCCCCTGTCTCCAGCTCATTTCTCTTTGTCATTTTGATAATTGTATTTCTTACTACATTCCCTGATTTGGGATATTAGTATTTTTCCCACTCACCTCTAGTTATTTGTGTATCTTTTTTTACTTATATAGATCATTAAATTTTTCATTGTATATTTAATAAAATTTATTCTTTGACAATTTGATACATGTATATAATGCATTCTAATTTTCTTATCAAGTACCTTTCTTATTTCCTTCCCACCCCACTCAAGATCTTTATTCCTCCTTCCTTGTTATGGGATATTTGCACACTGTGTGAAAATGTACTGTTGTGATTAGTGTAATAAAAAGCTGAACTGACAAGAGCTAGGCCGGTGGTATAGATAGGACTTGCTGATACAGAGAGGATTCTGGGAAGAAGAAAGGCAGACTCACCAGTGAGACAAGGAGAGAAAATGGAAGGTACAAGATGGGATGTAATGCCACATGATAGAATGTAGATTAATATTAAATGGGCTATTTTAAGTTATAAGAACTAGTTTAAAACAACCCTAAGCTGTAGGCTGAGCTTTCATAATTAATAAGAAGTGTCCATGTCATTATTTGGAAGCTGGCTGGCAGGACAGAAAAATACTCCTTACATATAGCGTTCAATATAGAGGCTCAAACATCCAGAACATAGGGCCTGAGAAAGCTAAGAAAAGTTCCAGACAAGGAGCACGATGAGAATTCCTAGTCCTGAAGTCTCTCAGGTGGGCCATTGCTGGGTGGCATACAGAGGCATGGCTACCAGCCACTGCCTGTGGGCTGGAGCCAGCCACCAATGCCATGTGCCAGTTCCATACATTTAACTGAGCTGTGCAGCAGGCTGAAATGGCAGTTTAATATTTGTCTCATGTGGTCATAGAATGCTGCAAGTACTTAATAAAGCCAGGCCCAACATAGAAAATTCTCTAAAAATGTTTTAAAATGTGCATAGATGCTAAGGAGAGAAAAGAAAATGGATATAAACAGTCCTAAAATAGTTTTAAAAGAATAAAGTATTTTTAAGAACAAATTAATATAAAAAGAATAAGCCAGTAAAGATGAGAAATACACAGGGTATCTGGGTCCTGTATGGTGCTTTGTTAACTTCAAATTTTTTAATGCTAATGTACAAAACAAAAGCTGCTGAGAGACACTGGATTATGAAAATTGCTAAATTTAACTTATATATTTTAAGAATGGCTTAATTTCAAGATGGAAGTCAGAAAACATGTTATGGTTGGGGAGAGTTTATGCCTTTGTTTCCACAGGAAACAAAATGTTGTGGTTCTCTTCAAAATGAATGAAGATCAGATTTGACTGAGGGAGATCTCTGGAAAATCTTGGCTACAGACATGAAGAAAGAAGCCAAGACTGCAGGACAGGTGACCTGTGTGCTGATCCCTCTACATGGGAACAGCTCTGAGACTGGAGGAGACATGATAAATCTTGTTGGGTACAGAGTCCTCATGACTTATTACTACATGCCATGGCATGGATAGAGGTTTGGATATACAGTACAAACAATTTATAAAGTTAACAGATGCCTTTTACTTGCTCAAACATAAAACAAAAAAAATCATCTTTAGCTGACTTGTGCACACTGTACAGTCCATACTTGTGTTAATGCAGATATGTATGTTACCTGTGAAATTTTATGTGTTTTCAGAGAAAAAGAACCGGACTCCAGTAAAAAAACAAGTAGCCCAGGTGATCTAGCCTCAGAATGCCTCTACTAGTTTCCTAAAAATTCTGTATTCAGAACAACTTCAAAGCTGCTAGCAGAGATGGTCCAGCCTCACAGACTGTCCAGTCAAGACTTAAGATAAGCTCTACATTTTCCCATCACAAGAGACTAAAGAAAAAATACTACAGCTAGCTCTCCCAGGACTTGACCATTATCCCATTTTTTTCAGGGCCCCCCCAAAGATGCCATCACCCCCAAACATCAGGAAGCAGTCTAGAGAATACAGTGTACATACTCTTTTCAAAAGGTAGGGTGGGTGGTGTTTGTTTATTTAATTGATTATGGATGTTTATCATTATTTAGGGAAGTTGATTGCAAGTTGTTGGTCATGGTCAGGGAAAACACTGAACAAAAGAGATTAGATTCAGGGATCTCTTTCTGAAGGGAAGGGGGGATATAGTATAGAAATTATAAAATAAAGGGGTAAATTATTGAATCTACTTTTTAACTAAAAACAACTACTAGTCTTAAATATTTTACATTGGTGTCAATTTTTATGTATTGATACAAATGTAAGGTTCTTTTGTTATACCATATATATATATATATATGTTTCTATTCTTGTTTAAGATATTATACCTATCTAGCTCATTTAACAATGTAATGTAAATTTCTAGCCCTTGAAAGTTATTATTACAAACTATTTAGCATAATTAAGAAATACATGTTAGTAGCTCATCATCTATGATAATCAAACTTATAGACATGTTAGATATGTTTTCAAAGTCAAACAGAGATATATTTTAAATAGATGGTCTGGAAACATTTCAAAGATTTACAGAATATGGCATTTTAAACATTTTAATAACATAAGAGTTTTCATAACAGTGAAACATGTCTGTTCCTAGCAGAACCAATGTACTTAAAAAAAAGATGATAGGTATGAAAGGACTTCCATATGGAGTTTATTTTCAATGTGGCAAAGCTTGTCATTTGGGCAAGAAACTACTCTTGCCTCAACTGATGACAGTTGCTGTTCAAATTGGACAAGCAATACACAAAAGAACGCAACTGCCAAACTTTGCCAAGACAAGGTAGGAGAGTCCTTCAAAATTCTTGATTCACAGAAAAGTCTGTCAGATATTCTAGGCCTATAGGCTGAAGATGGATGCCTGAACATGCAGAGGAAACTTGGGTGACTATCCAGGCATCTAGATGCCTCTATAATTTCTATAGATTAGAAGTTGTTTGATTTGTTAAATCAGGTAATATTTTATCATTCTTGGGTCTCTGATGGGAAGTGAAGACTAGATAGTTATACAGTTTTCTTTGTTATCAAATTTAGAAAAAAATATCCTTATATTAAAGATGTAAAGTTCATAGGTTGAAAAACACAGAAGCTTAAGTTGTTTATCTAAGAAGATGTTTTAATGTCTAAAAAGGTATTTTTAGGATGGTAATACAAGTTATGATAGAAAATTATTTAGGTATAAAACTTTGAACTCATCAAGATAAAATAGATAACAGAGTAATTTCTCCAAATTTGACAAATACAAATGGACTGGATATTGCAGATGTAATTCTTACTTGATAACTGTTCTTATTGTATATAATTTTACTGTATTAGAGTTACACCTTTTCCTTTCTTTTTATTTATACAAAAGGGGCAAATGTTATGGAATATTTATACACTGTGTGAAAATGTATTGGTCTGATTGGTGTAACAAAAAGGTAAATAGCCAATAGCTAGGCAGGAGATAGGAAACAGACAGGAAGGAGAAAGGCAGAGTTGCCAGGGAGATGTGGAGAGAGAAAAAGAGAGGTGCAAGATGGAAGGGAGCTAACACTGTGTGATAGAATATAGATTAATATAAATGGGTTGATTTGAGTTATAAGAGATAGTTAGAAACAAGTCTAAGCTGTAGGCTGAGCTCTCATAATTAATAAGAAGTCTCTATGTCATTATTTGAGAGCTGGCTGGCAAAACAGAAATAGAATTACTATACTTCCTACAAGTCTCTTTCCCAAACCTAAGTCTTTAACTTTGTAACCCACTAAATTTCACCAGGGCAATCCACATGACTGTGGGTGTGGAAATACCCATTGTGCACTTTTAATTAGCTTGCTGTTTGTTCTGAGTCTGGGGAGCATTTTACATGCCCTGAATGGCACTCCTTGGCACATATAGTTTTCAGGTATTTCTCCCTGCTCACAAGCTTGCTCCTCACCCTGTTTTCTATTGTCATGTCATGCAGAAGCCCTTCAGTTTGATGGCCTCTCACTGGTTTGTTTTTACTCATGTGTCCTGTGCTGTTGATGTCTGATGCAAATCATCCTTGCCTCCTTCAAAGCCTTTTTCCATTTCTTCCTACTCTACTCTAGCAGTTTGGTATTTTGTTTTGTTTTATACTTATGCTTTAATTAATTTAGACTTAAAATTTGTAGTTGGCGAGAGACAATGGTCTAGTTTCATTCTTCTGCATTTAACCGTCTCTTCTACTTTATGTGCTGGAGAAATTGCCCTCTACCAGTGCTCACTATAAGCATCTTCACTGAAAATCTTCTGATGGTAGATGTCTGTGGTTTTTTGAAATTTACCATTCTATCCCATTTTTCCAGTTATCTCTTCTTTGCCTGTGTTCCACCACTTCCATCACTATAACTTCCTCTTGTATCATGAAGTCAAATAGTGTTATGGATCTTGCTACATTTTTTTTCTCAGATAGCTTTGTCTACCTGTGAGGGTTTCTGTCTGGTTCCATATAACTTTTAGAATTATTTTTCTGATTCTTTAAAAAGAAATATTGACATTTTAATAGGGATTCTATGGAATTTGTGTAGGATAGACATTTTAGCAATATTAACTAACCAAAATACAACCAAGAGTTGCTTTTCTGTTTTTTGTTTTCCACTCTATTGCTACCATGTATCATGGTACAAGCAAGAGACATGAAGTGGTCCCTGAAGCAGTCATGGAAGCATATACTTTGCTTTTTAATAGGTATGGATGTGGGGATACAGTAGATTTTTAGATGGTGGTAAAGGACCAGTGAGATCTGTGATTATAACCCAACAGCTGCTGTCGATGCTGGGACCCTGAAGAACTGGGGGAGAGGAGATTGTCACATTACTTTGTCTAAAGCACAAGGGGTGTGTACCTCCAATCAGAGATGATAATTCTACAAGTTGCTTCTGATATGTCACACATTTGCATCATCTGTCACATCACTTCAAGGACATTTTAATTTTATCATTCTTTTTTCTATTTTCTTGGAAAAAGAGGAGCAAGTGCCTTAAAATCCTTCAACATCTCAGGGCAAGCACACTGTATTACTCGCATGCAGAGGGGCTTAGCAAAGATTCATTTTCTTCTTGACAAATGGGAAGACTAATTGCAATGGGCTGACTTAATACTTATTGAGTGAAGTGGCATAATAGTCAGCTAGAAAGGCTTTGCAGAGCTTTTATGTGTAAAAGTGCAGGTACAGAGTGTATACATGAAAATCCCTTGTGCTAAATATGTCCAGTCTATATGCCAAATGCATGGCATCTTAAGAACTACTGTTTACATATTTTTAACAAAAATATTGCATCTTATTTTATATTTGTTTTAAGCCAACCTGCTTTCACAACACATAGTAGGTAGTCAACAAATGTAGTTTTGAGTAATGCTTCACATGACAATCAGAGTCGCAGCTTACAGACCAAATTTGGCTGTAGACATTCCTATTTGAAACCATCCACGTGAAGAGATAGATGGGCTTTGTCGTCTAACAATCACAAGGTTTTACTTCTCACCTTTGTGATATATTTGTAGTTGTAGCCTCTCCCTTTGTATACTAGTGATTCTGTCTCCATCTGCTAGTGCTGCCAGATGGGGGAAAGGCAGGGAGACCAAGACATTAATGAAGCAGCTCATCTAGTTGTTCAGAAAGCAAGAGTATATAAGAAAATCAAATCTGTTGAGATACCCTTTCCAAAGAGCAGTGGTTTCATACTGTATATGTATAGAGTCTGGAGAAAAGGGAAAAAAACAAGAGAGAGAGAGAGAGAGAGAGAGAGGAAGAAAGGAAGTAATAGTGAAGGGTGGAGGGAAGGAAGGAAGGAAACAAGCAAAAACTTCTGGGGAAAAAAAGATTGTTGATGATTTGTAAGACATCCATTTTGGAAAACACAGGTTATCAGCTTCTCTCAAGCACCTATGTTAACACCATAGGAGCAAAGAACATTAACTCTTTGTGATCACAAGGGTGAAATTAACCATACTGGAGAGATCATGGTTCATTAGTAGGAATGTGTCCCCAAGTCTCTTACCTGGTGATGGGCTCAGGCACCATAGAATAAGGGTGATCTCTAGCTCCAAAGAAATGTGGAGAACAAAGATTGTCACTTTAGTTTATAGGAAAAAGGAAAATGCAGAGTAAGGAGAACAGTCTAGTGAGACTGTGGAAACAGGAAATGGACAGGGCAGACATCAACCCATGGAAGTTAAAAGACAGCAAAGTCTCTCTGTTTTAACTAAAGAAGCAATGTTGCACAACCTAGAACTACAAAATAAAGAAAAGAAAAATGAATAGAAATACATTCATTTAAAATGTTAGTAATTCATAAAATTGTATAACAACTGATAATATTACAAATAAATAACGTACATTAGGAAAATATGCTTGAAAAAGTAAAACAGTCAATCTCTGTCACATAAAACAAATACCAATAAAAGAATCATATAAACTCTTGCTTTAGAATTTGATATTTCCCTCTTAAAAGAAAAGTTTATGTGGGTGAAGTCAAGAAAATGTAATTTTAGTTCCTGTTTATTCAATGTTCCTGTTAAGCTGCTTTTGTTACAACTGATACGTGAATCTATAGTCAGCAACCAAGTGCTTTCTGGTCTCAACCTAAGTTTTCATTAAATTTATTTCTCAAGCTCAAAATTTATTTGTTTAAAAATATTTCTGTCCAAAGAAGAATTGGATCTGATTCCTTAACTTGGCTTCTCTGATAGATTACAAAGACTTGCAATGACAGTAATTTAGTCAAGAACATCAGTTGGGTCAAATCTGAGAAAGGATCAGGAGGTCAAGGTGCTGAGCTGGGCTGTGGTATGGGGCTCTTGCTGGATGCTTCAGGACCCCCTCTTCCAGTTTCTGTCTCTGTTAGAGTGGGAATCACTGTGAGCAGCAATGTTTATTACATCATCTATTATTTGAATACAAGACATTCTAAAGTTTGTACCAGGCCACCACCACTATACTCATTATTAAATACAGTTGACATTGATCTTAAATAGTCATCTGTATATATATATATCTTTGAAATTGTTTCCTATTGATGACCATTCAAAGATAATGTTTGAGTATATCTGTATATTTTCCTGCTTCTGCACCCCAGGACAGTTTTTTTTGTTTTTATTTTTTGTTTTTGTTTTTGTTTGTTTGTTTGTTTGTTTTTTAGATCTTTTGTGTTAGATGAAGAAGCACTGTAGAAAGTTCTGGCAAAATAGCTTTAAGCACACAGAGTGTAAGTCTTTGGTATCAAATCATTGAAGAGCCATTTTGTCACCACTGCCTACCTTGCTGTCTTCTTTTATAACAGCACCATGGATCATGTAGGACAGATGCTAAAACCACAAAACAGTCAAATTGGATTGGAATATCAGTTAAAATGGCTACTACCAAGAAAGGAAGTTAAAACAGATGCTGATGAGAGTGTGAACCAGGGCAGACACTGTAGACATCAGTATAAAGGCATACAGAAAAGCTGGATATAGTACTATGATTGTTCCCAGCTACAACATTCATGTGTATATACTCAATGTATGTATTTCATACCCAGAGATACACACATATTGATAGAGAGAAAGGAAATTACAACATCTGCAACAAAACTAATGCAACTAGAAATTATTATGAAATAAGTCTACCTCAGGAAGAAATATCCTCAATGTTAAAAGTGTAATCATATGTATATGTATGGAGAGAGGGAGAGGAGAAAGACATCTTAAGAAACAAAGATAAGGGGAATGTGGTGAAATAAATAAATGTGTCATAAGCAGAAATGGGGGGATTGTCTGGAGGAAGAAAGGGAACCAAAAGAGTGAAATGTCAGGGGACACAGGAGGGGTGATGAGGTGGTGTATATTAGAACAGAGTATGATTCTCTCTCCAAATATATACTATGAGGAAACCCATTATTTTGTAAACTGACCTGAAAATTTAATTAACAAAAACAATAATAAATGAATCATGTTGGGCTAAGTTTTGAGCATCACTTACCTATTTCAGGCAGAGTGGACTGAAGCTGAAAGCATGGCAGAGATGGGAACAGGACAGCAGGGCTAATGCTGCCAGAGATAGTTCTTGATTTCTGGGGTTGATAAACACTTCAGCAGGTATAGATTCTTGGGATCAAGCCTCATGGTATAAGTTACTTCCCCAGAACGCAGAGAGAACTGACTCCTGAAAGCTCTACTCTGACCTCCACACCATTGCCAGGAAATTGTAACTGGAGCATTTCTCTCCAGCTCCTGCCAAGTCCCGCCAGTCCCGGAGCCCACTTATAAAATAAATACACAGACTCTTACATTATTAAACTGCTTGGCCATTAGCTCGGGCCTATCATTGTCCAGCTCTTGATCTTATATTTAGTTCATTTCTATTAATCTATACTTTGCCATGTGGCTCATGGCTTACCAGCATCTTCACATGCTGCTTGTCATGGTGGCTCCCTCTGACTCAGCCTTCCACTTCCCAGAATTCTCCTCTCTCATTGTCCTGCCCATACTTCCTTCCTGGCCACTGGCCAATCAGTTTTATTTATACAGAATGATATCCACAGCAGGAAATACATATACACAAGTGAATAAACAAATTTTAAAAATCTTTAAAATATGTTATTATCTCTATAAATGTAAGTTTTAATTGTCAGCTTGACAAAAATTGGGAAGAAAATTTCAATGAAAGATTGTCTGCATTTTGTTGCTTTTGTGTACCTGTCTGTGGAGAATTGTCTTAATTAATGTGGGAAGATGTGACCACTGTGGACAGCACTATTCTCTAGTAATGAAGTCCTAAACTGTGGTGATATATTGTGTACCCCAATAAAACTCATCTGGGGATCAGAGGACAGAGCCAGCCACTATATTAGACACAGAGACCAGACAGTGGTGGCACACACCTATAGTGGGTAGCCATTCCAGGTTTAATCTGGAAATTCCAACCCCCATTGAGGCTTCGGCAACTGTCACGCCTATAAGGCAGAGCCAGGGGAAGTGCCTGGAGACCCGAGATCTGTATGGACCAGCGTGTTCTCTCTGTTCCTGGACCCTAGACCCCTAGACGGTGGAGGTTGACTGAGCAGAGATCCAGAGAACACCGCTGGATTTCGATACACAGTGGTGGCACATACCCTTAATCCTATCACTCAGTAGGCAGAGTTCCATCTGGATCTCTGTGTGTTCAAGGCCACACTGGGAACAGAGCCAGGCCTGGTGGCACACGAGATCTTGAGGTCTCACGTCCTTGCTTGAGAAGCACACATGCCTTTAATCTCAGGAAGTAATATGGCAGGGCAGAGAAAGGTATATAAGGTGTGAGGAAACAGGAACTCTTCTCTTTAAACTGAGCATTTCGTAGAGGTAAGAACTCGTGGCTGGCTTGCTCTGCTTCTCTGATCTTTCAGCTTTCACCCCAATATCTGGCTTTGGGTTTTCTATTTATAAGACCTTTTAAGATTCATATTACCCTAAACTGTGTAAATGTGGAAAAATCCATCAGAGTGCAAGCACACAAGCAGGTGAACATGCATACATTGATTTCTCTCTGCCTTTCACCAAAGACGTGATGTGACTAGTTACATTCATCCCTTGACCTCCCCAAAATTAGGGACTGTAAGCTAAGACAAACACTTTCTCTTCTCAGTTGCTAAGGTAATTTTTTTTACAGCAACAGAAATGAAACTGAAATAGTGAAGCACTGGTCAGTTAAGAGATGTTGCTCATCGTGATTGTAACCATGTGATTCTTGCTAAGAAGATTCTTCAGCTCTTACTGTCCTCCCTCTTTAAGCTACCCCAGGCCTTCTGTATGAACAGACATATTGATAGTGAGGATGGCAAGTGCAAGTCTTCAGCAACTCTCATCGCCATGGGCCCCTTCATCAGGCTTCTATCTAAATTTATTTTTGGAATTCTACATGCTTTTTCTAGAAAAATGGATCCTGAGGAACTGAACAAGCTCCAAATCCCTCTTTGGCCCTGGTCCAGTTCCAGTTGTTCTCTGGTGTGTTCTTGTTCTACTTTCATCAGTTATTTATCTTGCTCTGCAAAAATATAAAATAGCCCCTCTTCACAACATGAGAATAGCCCTGAGTATTCTACCTCCTCAGAGTATTGGACATGAGGGATGAATCCCATGCCTGAGCATTTAAGTCACTCCTTTCCCAAAGATCAATATTTTATTAGTCCAATTTTGCTCACGGGTCTTAGTCACTGTTCTGTTGCTCTAAAGAGACTCCATGACCAGGGCAACTCTTACAAAAAGAAAGCATTTGAGGGCTTGCTTACAGTTTATGAGCCTCATTCAAACCAACACACAAGGCAGCTTTATAATGGAGACATCTATGAGCTATCCATATAAGATGAGAAGGCCAGGTGCGGGTACCACTGCCCCTTAGGACAGTTCTGCCCATGAGGTCACCACTGCGTTAACAACGTTAGTTGAAGCTCTCTAACTTGCGTGTGAGGATCTTTGGAGCTACAGCTCTGGCTCTTCTCAAGTGGAAGAAAGCTGACACCAGATTTCCTCTTTGCCAAATCTTTTTCTCAAGACAGGGATGCTGTGGTGCTGTTCCTGCTAGCTGGGGAGCAGGAGCTACAGAAGACAGGACGAGGACTCCAGGAACAGAGTGGTTAACAGCTGTGCATTCAGCCAGGCTGTGAGCACCCTTTCCGAAGAATGATGAAGTACTTCATTCCTTACTCAGCTCCCGTAATCACTCTTATTCCTTATCTAAGGAACCACATTTTTACAAGTAAAATTATAAAAGGAAAGTTGCCTTTCAAGTTTAGATTTCTTCCCCTCTAAATGTGGGAAAGAAAGAAAGTGAGTGTTTTTAAAAAGTAGTATAAATGGGGCTTTTAACCTAAAAGTTGATTTCACTTCAATACAGTTGAAACAGTTAATTCAAAGGAGTTTGCCAAGGGGTGTTTTCATCTGAAGGTCATACGGCACTGAGTGTTTTTGTCTCAGTTTGCCAATGTAGAGAATATACTCCTGGACCTATTGCCTCTACACAGGACAAAACATTTTCATATAAATAATCAAGTGTTTTGCGGGGTAATCTTTTGTTATTGAAATCATTTTGAGGCTAAGTAATATAATTAAATGTAATAATTAAATATAATTAGAAGTATTCCTCTTCCCTAACTAAAAGCAATTAAAATAAATACACAGGACCCATAGTTAACTGGGTGAAAAAAAAGTATTTAATCAAATTGTAATTCTATATAAGTACCAAAATGGGCATTAACACAGGAACAGTGAGGAAATGCATGCAAACCAGGCCCTATACTGTGTCAGAACCACTGAAGCATACACAGGGATAAGGGAACTGAAGCAGGGGACTCTGGATGCTGCCATTGAGGACCCCCTTGACTAGGACCGCCCCCCACTAGGAGAATACAGAGCAGTGGGGAAAAGGTATACAGAGTACAGAGTGGTGAGAGAAGATGGCAGGAAGCATATACAGAGCAGTACGTAAGGAGGAAGGTAAAGGGATGGTTAATAAAAATCAAAACAGACCAGAGGGCTAGGGATTACCCATAAAATAAGTCCTGAGAGGGACAGTGTGATTATAGCTTGTAGAGTGTTGACTTTGTGGGCCATGTGAGACATACAAGTGAGCTTGTTCACTGTGTGGTTAGAAATGTATCAGGAGGCGCTGCAGAGATGTCTGAGTGGTTAAGAGTGCTTAAGGTGCAACCATGAGGACTAGAGTTCAGCTCTTACCATCCTTATAACAAGTTGAAAGTTCAGTACACACCTGTAACCTCAGGCCTGAGTGGTAGGAAGACAGGAGAATCACAAGGGACCTGCTGGATTCGGCTAGCAAACTAACTGAGCCTACCTCAAAGAGGAGGAGTAGAGAGATAGAGGACACCCAACATGTAAGACACAGAGATGGGGGGTGGGGAATAAATAGTTTTTGAAAAGGTATTTCTGGAGCTTAGATGAGACCCTGGTAGCATTTTCATTATAAAAGTGTTGTTTAAAAACGACCCTAGACTGTGAACCTGGAAATGCATAAAGACTGGGAAGGAGGCTGTATGTGCAAGAGTGAGGGGTCAACATGTGTAGCTTGAATTTTTCTGCCTTGCCCACAGTCAGGACAAATCTCTGTCACCCGCCAGTCCCACAGCCGCTCAGACCCAACCAAGTAAACACAGACACTTATATTGCTTACAAACTGTATGGCCGTGGCAGGCTTCTTGTTAACTATTCTTATATCTTAAAGTAACGCATTTCTACAAATCTATACCTCGCCACATGGCTGGTGGCTTATCGGCGTCTTCACATGCTGCTGGTCATGGTGGTGGCTGCAGTGTCTCTGGTCATGGCGGCGGCTGCAGCCAGTCCTTCTGCCTTCCTGTCCTTTTATTTCTCCTCTCTGTTAGTCCCGCCTATCCTTCCTGCCTAGCCACAGCCGATCAGGTTTTATTTATTAACCAATCAGAACTTGACATACAGACCATCCCCCAGCACAGCCAAGTGCAGACCATCTCAAACACCTGCACTCAGGCCCATGGTCCTAATCATCCTCTATGCGGACCTGCTGGGTAACGCCACAAAGAACCCAAGAAGGGCTCCCACAGGACATACAGATCATCCCACAGCACAACATGTTCATGCACCACATGTGAAAACAAGACTGGAGACTAAGAAGTACAAAGTCGAAAGCAGACTGACTGGGTTCCTGCTGAAGGCGTGCCTCCTTGTTTGTGTAGCTAGCTCATGGCAGAAGTCACCTCTAGAGCTTCCAGAGAAGGGAGCTTACCTCATTCATGAGCTTTCCTCCCTTACACCCAGTTACCTTTCAGGATTCCAACCTAAACTCTTCACCTTGGAGATTGGTTGTCAGCATATGAATTATGTGTGGAGAACAAATATTCATTCTACAAACATATCACCAACATTTATGGACAGAACAGCAGGCATCAAAAAATAAAAGAAAGTGGCCAGAAAGATTATTCAGCAGTTAAAAGCACTACCTGCTCTTCCAAAGACCCCAGTTCAGTTTTGAGCACACTACGAGACAACTCACAGCCACCTGTAACTCTGATGTCCTCTTCTAGAAGCAGTGGGCACATACTCACATAGACATACACATCTATATGAATATAAATAAATCTTTAAAAATGTAAGAAAAGTGAGGACTTTTATGGAGCATAGCATGAGATGCCATGGACAGCATGGAGGAAAAGATGTCACCTTTGTTTGAGAGTGTGGCACTGGTAGACTTCCCATGCCTGGTGGATGTCTCTTCCACCATGCACAGAGAGGAAGCACTAACTGGTCTTGGGAGTTACTAAGTAAATGGTTGGATGAAGTTGGGAGGGAGATGAGATAGGAGTTTCTGGCAGGGTGTTATACATGAATGGAATTTTAAAGAAAAATTTTAAATACATTTTTTAAAGTAGAAGAGGGGGTGGAGAGATGACTCAGTGGTTAAGAACACTTGTTGCCCTAACATAAGACCTGAATTCAGTTCTCAATATCCACATGGTTATTTACAGCTACCCATAATTATAATCCCAGTGCCTATACTCACTTGATACACCCACATATATGTAAGCAAAACATGCATACACATAAAATAAAATAAATAAACACAAAAAAGAAAGAAAGAAATGCTGGGAATTTAGTATTATCAAGTGATTCTTAAAATTTTAGAAAAAATAAGGCAAAGTCACTAGTAATTTTGTTGAAGGTATTCTCAAAACCTGCAGTGCAATATGAGGAGACAGAACTCTGATTACACAGGATTGATAGACATCATTAGACAAAACGTGATTTTAAGTAAGATTTGAATGGCTTGAGAATGCATATATTTAGCAAAGAAGGGATAGTAAATAGCTGAATGAAATCTGGGGTAGGTAGAAAAATTCACCAAAATGATAACAGTGATATGATTGTTTCAAAGCACACATTTATCCTAAAGACATATATTTTAAATACATATCAGCTACACACATGAATTTTTCTCTCTTTAGGTGTGCTCTCTCAGAATAGTCCTCCAGCTTACTCACTTATTCACAGCTGAGGAAGCCATCAGCAAGGGGCCAATAAAGAATGATCTGCTATGTGGGGCATTGCCTGGAGAGGCTGGGAAAAGAAAGATGGTAACGTATATTCCTTAGCATAAAGGTTTTATAACCTAACTGAGGTGATTAGACAAATAGATGTCTAGAATGAAGGACTGGGTAGGAAACATGCCATATGGCCAAGTGTTCCATGTTTCATGACTGACCTTCAATCTAACATGCCTCTAGATTAGCAGATTTTGATTGGTTGCCTCCTGTTACCCTGACATAGCAGAGTCACAGCACAGAAAACAGTCAGTAATAGAAAACAGTTACATAGCCCATCCTGTTGTTGGGTCTGTTTTAGTCATTATTACTGAAGCCTTCAGGGTAGATATTGTGATAGCCACTTGGTAGGTGACAAAAGCAAACTTACTGTGTGAGCATTATGAGACTTTTACTTGGCTCTTCATTGACCATATGGAAGTCAAAACTCCAGAAAGTCAAACCATGCTGGCCTTACGTGAAAAAGATTCAGGATGAAATTATTTGATCTAATTTTTGTTATTGCTGTTGATGTCATGAGTTGGTCCATTCCTCAAAGTATGATTTAGTCCATGAGTGTGTCTCAAAAAAGTGTTATTCAGGTTATAAGAGGAAAAATCTGAAGCAAAAATAACCTAATAAAACCACCTATGACACCCTGAAAGGTATATCTGTCTTAAGTCAGCATTCTTTACATAACACAAACATGCATTTACTTTCCTAAGGGCAATGGTTATCTTCTTAGTTAGCATAGCACAGAAATAAGACTCACTAGAGACTTTTAGGAAAGAATTATCACAATAAATCTGACCTGAAATGGAAGAGCTCTCTAAGTCAAAGCACACCATCGTTTGGACAAATTGGCAGTCTACAAAATGGAGACAGGTCTTGATCAATTATGCATTTGATAGAGTATCTAAAATATAGGAATAAGCTGGGTGGTGGTGGCACATGCCTTTAATCTTTGCACTCGGGAGGCAAAGCCAGGCGGATCGCTGCGAGTTAGAGGCCAGCCTGGTCTACAGGGCGAGATCCAGGACAGGCACCAAAACTACAAAACTACATAGAGAAATCCTGTCTCAAAAAAACCAAAAAAAAGGAAGAAAAAATATAGAAATAAAAAAAATCTGAACGTTAAGGAAACAGATAACCCAAATTAAAAATGGGATATAGAACTAAGAGTTCTCAAAGGATGGAACACAAATGGCTGAGGAAAATGTTGAACTTTTTTTTTGTTTGTATTTTCAAGACAGTGTTTCTCTGTTTCTCTGGCTGTCTTACAATGGCTCCATCTTATTGCTCATCAACCTCAAGTGCTGGGATTAAAGGTGTAGTGAGTGTATGCCACCACTGCCTGACGGTCAACATCTTTAGCCATCAGGGAAATGCAAACTAACACTACCTTGAGATTTTTTTCTTTTAAGAAAATTATTTATATTTTAAAAATCTGTTTACTATTGTGTGTATATGTGTGTGTTTATGTGTGTGTGTGAGAGAGAGAGAGAGAGAGAGAGAGAGAGAGAGAGAGAGAGAGAGAGAGAGAGAGAGAGAGAGAGAGAGAGAGAGAGAGAGATATGGGGATTGAGCTGTGGCATCCATTTGGAAGTCAGCATTACTTTCAGCAATCAGTTCTCTCCTACTATATGGGTCCTGGCATAAACCAGGTCTTCAGCTAGCAGGTAGGAGCCATCTCATAGACCCTCAAGTCTCACTCTTGATGACAAATAAATATGGCAGTGTAGGAAACATTTTCTTCAAAATATACTAGAAAACTTAAGATAGCAATAAACAGCAGGCAGTGTCCAGAAAGTCATTTCTCAAAAGTTGTGAAATCTCTGCTATTTTGTACCTAAGCATCACTTCCATGGACTGAATATCTTCTCTGGCTTTCTGATGTCCTAACCACTTTCCACAATTACCAAATTCAAGAATGAAAAAGATGTGGTGCATAGAGTGATTTTTCTGAAGTCACAAAATTAGGAAAATAACAGATGTAAACCGAAGGTTATGATTTTAGCTGTCATACTTTAGTGCACCAAAAATAAGCAAAACAGGACCCAAAATAAGGATTAATTCCTGAGCAAAATGAAGGAATGTGGAAGAAAGTTGGTAACAAGCAGTAGTAGTTTCCTTCTAAGTTGAGGGCTGTTGCCATTGAAGACTATCAGGACCTATCTTAATAGTTTCTGCCAAGGACAGACATAAGAAGCCAACTATGTGCAAGTATGTAATATGGACAGTTTTCAAAGAGAGGCTACAGGTTGCCTCCTCTGTGGCTCTCAACTTCTTCAGTCACTTCTTTTTTAGAGTAACCTTTTTCTGTTAACATTTGCTTCAGGACCTCACTTTATTTTGTAATCATTTTTTCCAAGTGTCTACTGTTCTCATGACAGCTACTTTTAAACTACTTTCATATTATGAGCAAGTAAAATTTCATTCACGTGTACCCATGCTTTAGGGTGATTTACTAACATTAAGGAGGTTATAGTAAGCCTCTATTTGAGAATTTTGTAACATTTAGGGTTTTTTTTTTTTAATTTGGAAGAGAGAACCCAGCAGCATTTCATAATTGAGGTCTAAAACTTTGTAAGCAAAAAATACCTATGGAAATGGTCAGAGAGTTATGTCATCTAGGATGGCCTGTGAACTACACATTACTGTGGGGGAGGCACAGTCAACTACTAACTTCTTACCATAGCTGCATGTGAAGCTGCAAAAACACCTGAGTGGCTGTAACAATCTGTGTGAGCCACAAAGTCTTAAGCATTTACTGACTGGTCCTTAGGGAAAACATCCTCCTCCTTTGGGCCACCATCAACAGCAGACCTGGTTCATATTTCTATCCTCAATATTAATGTTCTCAGTAAGCAGGGATGCTGTTACTACACAGGCTGAGTTATTGTGAGGGTAGTACTCTCATTTTCTGGTAACAAGACTTCCACTTATTAAATAGCTCTTAGCTCTTATGATTCTATGATTTGTAGAAGAAAGAATCCTAAGAGGGGGGTTGAATACACCAGAACACAGACCACAGAACCAACTAAACAGGGCTCATAGGAGCACAAAAAACTGAAGTAGAAATCACAGTGACCACTTGGTCTGTCCTAGGTCCTCCACATATTTAATATGCTATTAGCTTGGTGTTTTGTGGGACTCTTTGCAGTGGGAGTGGGGATATCTCTGACTCTTTTGCCTTCTCTTGGGAACATTAACCTCCTATTGGGTTGCCACACCCAGTCTTGATATGAGGGTTTGCGACTAGTGTTATTGTATCTTGTTATACCAAGTTTGGTTGATTTCCCTAGGAAGCCTCCTCTTTTCTGAAAGGAAACAGAGGAGGGGTAAAGGGGAAGTAAGGGGGCAGCTGGAAGGATTGGAGGGAGGGGAAACTGCAGTCAAGATGTATCATATGAGAGAATTAAAAAGTAGCTGTTGTAGTCAGAAGATTTCCTGTGTTCTGGCTAGGTGGCAGTCTCCCACTTGCGTCCCCCAAGTAAACACACAGAGGCTTATATTAATTATAACTGCATGCCCATTGCTCAAGCCTTTTGCTAGTTACCTCTTATATCTTAAATTAGCCCATAACTATTAATGTATGTACTGCTACATGTTCTGTGACTTTAGCAGCATCCCATTACATGTTGCTCTTTGGGTGGCTTCCTGGTGTCTCTTCTCTTCTCCTCCTTCCTGCCTCTCTCTCTCTCTCTTCTGCCTGCCTCTAAGCTGCCTTGCCATAGGCCAAATGGCTTTATTTATCAACCAATCAGAGCAACACATATTCACAGCATAAAGAAAGACATTTCCCCATCACTTCCTGTTTTCTGTCTAAACAAAAGGAAGGTTTTAACTTTAACCTATTAAAATTACATATAACAAAATAGTTATCAAGCAAGAATTACAGTGACAATATCTAGTCTATTTGTATTTTGTAAAATTAAATAAAATATTCTATCTTATATTTGTGAGTCTAAAGTTTCATATCTAATTTATGTTTTATCATAACAAAGGAAAATTATAACTACCTAGTCTTCAACTACATCAAAGACTCCATAAAAATATATTACCTAAGTAAACAGGAAGTGCATTGTAAGAAACATCCAAAAATCTGGAAATGACAGAGACAGCTGCCTGTCTGGACAGTCATCCAAAGTTTTTCTGCAAAGTCAGGAAATCATCTTCAGCCTATAGGCCTAGACTCTCTCAGTCACTTCTCTCTGTGTCCCATAGAATGTCTTTCAATTTCTTGTGAAGCAGAAACCTGAAGGAAAATCTTGCCTTTCAAAGTTCATTGGTCACCTTCCCATGGGTCCTGCATGTCCATTCGATAAAACATTTTGTCAAGCAGTCCAGGCAAGAACAGTTTCTTGCCCATATGGTTATTTTTGCCAAGAAGATAAACCCCATATGGAGTGTCTTTGACACCCGTTTTTCTCTTTGAAGTAAATTGGTACTGCCGGGAGCAGATGTGTCTAAGTTTTTAAAACATTTTAAATGTCATATTCTGTAGGTCTTTGAAGTTTTTGGAGATTACCTAGCTAATTGAATTATATCTATGTATATCTAAGAAACTTAAAATGACTATAAGTTTGACTATCATAGAGGACTAATTATCTATATTTCTTAATTGTCCATTACAATGCTAATGAGTTACATAAACACAATAACTTAAATAAGTATAGAAATATACAATATAACAAAATTAACTTTAAATTTGTAGCAATAAACTAAAATCTATACCAATTTAAAACATTTTAAATAAGTTGTTCTTTAAAAGGAGGTTCAACAATCCACCCTTTTATCTTATCATATCTATATCCTATATTTCCATATCATATTCCCCTTTCTTCTTTTAGAATGATATTGACTATGGCCAATAACGATTTGTAGCCAACAACCTAAACAAAAACAAACATCCATAAATCCATCTTCTGGGAATGTGGGCATAGTTTTCTAGGCTACTTCTTGCTGAAATGGTGCTGTATTTATTATTATTATTATTATTATTATTATTATTATTATTATTAAGAGATTTTCTATTTATTTTATATATCAACCACAGACTCCCCGGTCCTCCTCCTCCTGCCCTCCAGTCTTCCCCTCCAACCCATGCCCCATTCCCACCTCTTCCATAGCAAGTTCTCCCATGGGAAGCAAAGCCCAGTACATTGAGTTGAGGCAGGTCCAAGCCCCTCCTCCCTGCACCAAGGCTGCACAAAATATCTCACTATAGGCACTAGGCTCCAAAAAGCCAGCTTATGCACTAGGGACAGTTCCCAGTCCCAGTGCCTGGGGGCCCCCTAAACAGTTTAAGCTAAACAACTGTCTCACTTATCCAGAGGGCTTAGTCCAGCACAATGGGGGCTCCTCAGCTATTGGTCCACAGTACATGCATTTCCACTAGTTTGGCTAGTTGTCTCTGTACTTTTTCTCATTCTTGTCTTGATATCCCTTGCTCATAGAATTCATCCTCTCTCTCATCAATTGGATTCCTGGAACTCGGCCTGGGACCCAGCTGTGGATCTCTGCATCTGCTTCCATCAGTCACTGGATGAGGGTTCTATGATGACATTTAGGGTCTTCAGCCATCTGATCACCATAGTAGGTCAGCTCAGGCACCCTCTCGACTATTGCCAATAGTCTATGATGGGATCATCCTTGTGGATAACTGAGAACCTCCTTAGCACTCTGTTTCTCCCTATTCCCATGATGTCTTAATTTACCATGGTATCTCTTTCCATGCTCTCCCATTCTGTCCTTGTTCCAGCTCAAACCTCCCATCCCCTTATGTTCTTATCCACCATCCCTTGACCTCCATTACCCCTCTTCACCCCCAGTTTGCTCATGTAGATCTCGTCTATTTCTCCTTCACTAGGCAATCCATGCATCTTTCCTAGGGTCCTCCTTACTAGCTAGCCTCCCTGAAGCTGTGGGTTGCAGTCTGATTATCCTTTGCTTTACATCTAGTATCCACTTATGAGTGAGTACCTACCATGTTTGCCCTTCTGAGTCTGGGTTACATCACTCAGGATGATATTTTCTAGTTCCATCCATCTGCCTGCAAATTTCATAATGTCATTGTTTTTCTCTACTGAGTAGTACTCCACTGTATATATGTACCACATTTTCTTTATCCATTCTTCAGTTGAGGGGCATCTAGGTTGTCTGAGAAGCTTTTGTAGAGCAAAGGACATGGTCAATAAGACAAAATGACAGCCTTCAGAATGGGAAAAGATCTTCACCAATCCCACATCTGACAGAGGGTTGATCTCCAGAATATATAAAGAATTCAAGAAACTAGACATCAAAATACCTAACAATCCAATTAAAAAATGGGCTATAGAGCTAAACAGAGAAGTCTTAACAGAAGAATCTCAAATGGCGGAAAGACATTTAAGGAATTGCTCAACATCCTTAGCTATCAGGGAAATGCAAATCAAAATGACTCTGAGATACCATCTTACACCCATCAGAATGGCTATGATAAAAAAACACTGAAGACAGCTTATGTTGGAGAGAATGTGGAGGAAGGGAACACTCCTATACTTTTGGTGGGAATGCAACTTTATACATGTACAGCCACTTTGAAAATCAGTATGGCAGTTTCTCAGAAAATTGGGAATCAATTTTCCTCAAGATCCAGCTATACCACTCTTGGGCATATACCCAAGGAATGCTCAATCATATCACAAGGACACATGCTCAACTAAGTTCATAGCAGCATTATTCGTAATAGCCAGAACCTGAAAACAACCTGGGTGCTGTATTCTTATGGGCATACAAAGAAAATTTTAGGATTATGGTCAAGTCCTGACTGGAGTAGTCTGTGACGCTTTATTCTCTGATCCAGGTGTCTTGAAGTTGATTTTGGATGTTGGATGATCTGGGCCATGGTATCTTTGGAGATCTTTCAGCAGGTCTTGGCTGGTCAAACCATATTAGCCTAGAAGCAATCCACAGTATCTCATCTTCTGTGGAAACAAAAGCAGAACTTCTTTTCCAAAGCAACGTATCCTTAGACATAAATTTTGAAATCAAGATACATTTAAAATATACATATTGATTTAACTCAGCAGTTTTTACAATCAAATATCTCTCTGCAGTTAAAAATCTCAAAGACAATATAATCCAGAGTCTGTGATTTCCATCTTTATATGGCTTATTTTTATATTATTTTTGCTTTCTCTTTAAAGACATTATTTTTTAAAACTTTTCATTTCCTTATATAACTGTATATATTCTTTTTCCTCTCTCTTCCAAGCCTACATACATTTTTACATACACTGTAAACTATTTAGGGTTTATCATATCTGAATCTGTCTTATTCTAAATCTATAATCCTTTTCTGGCCAAGAGAGATTTCAAACTGGTAAACTGCGTGGCCAGGACAAAAAGCAGCAGCCTTGGCTGCTGACTCCATCCATTTCAGCTTTTCAACATGGTGGAGGTAATTCACCTCCAGCTCTGGGCTATGTGTATCATCAAAGCAGCCTGTAAACCAGAAACCTCTTTCTTTCTTTCTTTCTTTCTTTCTTTCTTTCTTTCTTTCTTTCTTTCTTTCTTTCTTTCTTTCTTTCTTCTTTCTTCCTTCCTTCTTCTTTCCTTCCTTCCTTCCTTCCTTCCTTCCTTCCTCCCTTCCTCCTCTCCTCCTCTCCTCTCTCTCTCTCTCTCTCTCTCTCTCTCTCTCTCTCTCTCTCTTGTACTAGCAAAGCCTAAATCCACCACACAGTGTAAGATGCAGCTTGGAGATGCCTCTGTGAACCTCAGCAGGAATCCCCCATGCTGCAGGTCAAGCCTGCATGCCATGAACCCACCATAGAGTAGCTCAAGCCGGCAGGCTGTGGCTGGCCTGAGAGACAAAACTAGGAAGCTGTTTTTACTCCATTTTAGAATTTTTTTTAAAGTTTTCTCAGGTTTTAGGTCCACATTTTAGCCACATAGAATTTTATGTAACTGTGGTACCAAGAAGTATTGGAGGCTCATGATGTGGGAGGATGAAAAAATGGTAAGAAATACAAATTAATTTATTTTTAATGTGCAATTTTAGAAACTTTTCTGGCTTAACATGTACGGTATCACATTTTTATTTTGGAAATAATCAGAACTAGAGATATAACCTAGGATACGGATTCTAGATTCTTCAAAATGTGAACAGTGAGAAAGAGTAATATAATGAGATCAACTTAATATAGCACATATGTGAGAGCTATAGAAAAAAAAGCACACCGTGTGTGTGTGTGTGTGTGTGTGTGTATGTGTGTGTGTGTGTGTGTGTGTGTGTGTGTGTTAACTGCTTCAGCATGAAGAAGTAGTAACACAGAGAGAAGCAGAACATTCTTGGCCTACTAGCTCAGAGGGGAATGCAAACAGTCAAGGAAATTGTTGGTTGTATGTTATGAAATAAAAGCTATAAAATACGGAGTGGGAGAATAGAAAAATACTTAGACAATGTCAATACAAAATGAATAAATTGTTCTTAACACATCACACAAACGTGTCTTCCTATCCTTGCTAACGTCTGTCAAATAGTTCCTAAAGACTTAACAAATGCTCCTGTGACTAGAGAAGCATATTTACTCCCACTTCCATGGACTGACATTCAGTGAATGCTTACTTTGTGTGATGTACCACGCTGCTTAATCTATGTCTCTTTCCACATCTAAACCTTAAAATAATGCTGATATGGGTTACTATTTTTGTTAAATATATAAAATATACATATAACTTTCAAAAGCTGAATAGAAAACAGACATTTGTTCATTTGATGTGAAAGACAGTTCTTCAGGGTTTTCTGTAGCCTACTATATCTCCCCTTGCTCTTACTGCAGAATGATCCAAAATATCAAATGAGTCACTTGTTAGTGATATGCTAATTAGAAGGACAGAGGAAGCTGGTATTGTGCACTTAAACAGAGAGCGATAATTTTGTGAAAGCATTGCCCATATTTGATAACATAGAGCACTGAAGCACACATAAAAAATTGCAGTTATAAAGTACTTAATTTTTGGACACTTGCAATAAACTGATAAAATCAGAAAGTTTCTGAAGTGTCACAACTTTAAACCTATGCATTTATAACTCATGAATTTAAGAACATGTCTGAGTGACACCCCATCCAGTGACATCAGTGCATTTATTGTCCTAGATGATGAAAGCATAGATTTTTACAGTTTTGATGTTTTCTACTTTTCAACTTTTCTATAACTAATATTAAATACTTAAATGCTATTTTGGTATGTTTATCATTGCCATGACAGAGTTTAATGCATTCTCCTGTTCCTTTGTTTCTGTCTTCCCTGTGCTCACATCTCTGCAAAAAGGGCAAATGCATCAAAAGTAAACACAAGAAGCACAAGGAAGATGGTAGAATGTTTTATTTCCATAGTTTATATTGTTCTGGAGTATTAGTTTAAGATGTATTACATTCATTTATGCTGTGGAATATCTGTTTAACAATGCAAAGATGTGTTGCATTCTTTTATATTGCATTTGTTTAACACTGTAAACCTATTATGCTGCCTTCTTAAACACTTGATTGGTCTAATAAAGAGCTGAACAGCCAACAGCAAGGCAGAAGGCAAGAACCGGTGGGTGTGGTAGGCAAAGAGAAAGAAGAACAAGAAGCGGGAGGAGAGAGAAAAGGAGAAGGAGGGGAGGATGCCAGGGGCCAGCTATCCAGCCACATAACCAGCCACAGAGTAAGAAGGAAAGAAAGAAATATAGAATAAAGAAAGGTAAAAAATGTAGTTGATCTTTCCTTTTCCGGTTGTTTGGGCGCGAAAAGACTGAGCCGCGCTTTCTGAGGCCGGCAATAAACTGCGATGAGTGGGAGAAAGAGGTGAAGCGGCTGACGGATCCAGAGAAAGGGATGAATTTTGAGCCTCACGCGCTTGTGGTAAACTTCGTCGTTTGTTTGGTTTTTGCTTTTTAAGGGCGATGTCTAATATCCAAATAGGCCTTTGCCACCTAGGGCAGCGGCTTGAGATTTTCCGGAGAGGAGTGAAAATACTCTCCCTCTCTGCCTGTTTCCCCAGACCCTCCCATTCCTCCTTCCTGAAGCTGACCACGTCAGGGAGCGCCCGGCTGTCTCGCCAAAGTTGGTTCTCCTTTGTGGCTCGCAGATAAAGACTATGTATCATTGCAATTGCATTGTTTAGGTCAAAATGCCTGGTAAAGCAAATGCTTCTAAGAGGAAATCTCAACAGTTAAAGAGAAATTCAAAACAAAGAGCTGATGAAGAAGTGGATTTTCCAGAGAATGAGGTTGGAAACACAGCGAAAAGAAACAAAAGTCATGCAGGGCATCTGTCCTCTAAAGCAACAGGACAAGCAAAGTCTATTAACCTAAAGCGGATAAAAGTAGCATCCAACAAGAGAAAAACCTGGCAGCCTCTTCCAAAAAATACTGAAGAATATTTGCAAAGTATGATGGAATCAGTAATTCTAGAAATTTTAACCAAAAACATTAAAGGAAAAGAACAAATTCAATGTCACCTCAACTACTTGAAGAAAAGATTACTGCAACAGTGTGGAACACTGAAAGTCCCTCCCAGAAAGCTGAACTATTTAACTGATGTGTCAAATCTGCTGAAAATGGAAAGGGCACAGGAAAGAGCTCATGAAGAGGACCTGGCTTTACTGCAGGAAGAAATAGACAAAATAGTAGAGACCACAGAGTCAATGACTGAAAGTATTCAGAGCCTAAAGAACAAAATTCAGATTCTGACAAATGAGGTAGAGGAAGAGGAGCAGAAGGTGAAACAGGAATTTCACCTGGATAGTAATAAGGTACTGTCTCTTCCAGAACTTTCTCAGAAAAGCCTTAAAGCACCCACACTTCAAGAAGAAATTTTGGCAGTAATTCCAAACCAGAATGCTCTTCTGAAGGACTTGGATGTCCTTCATAATTCATCCCCAGTGAAGGACATGTCAGCGTTCATTCAAGAAGCCTATAAGAAACTTGATGGCTCTTAAGGAGTTGGTTGTGGTTTTTGTTTTTAAGCATTGTTCCATATTAACTTATTGTTTATGAATTGTAAAACCTTCCTTTTTAAGACAGAGTCTCACTCTGTGTGTAGCCTGGGCTGGCCCAGTGTCACCCATACTGGCCTTGAACTCACACCAGTCCTGCCTCAGCATGCTGAGTGCTGGGATTACATAAGTGAGTGGCACATCTGGCCCAAAGGTGTACAACTTAACCGTAATAATACTATAAAGCTGATGTTTGCAGAACAATTACCCCCTGTTATCCACTTTAAAAAATAGCCTTTGTGGCCCTATCATTAGTATCTAATGTTCTAAAAACAGTTGGTAGCAGTTGCTAAATCTAGGAAATCTGTATATGCTGTATCTATAGTTGTTTGCTAAAACCGTATACTATGAATGATTTTTGAAATTAAAAAGGGCATGTTGTAACAGTTTAAAAAAAAAATGTAGTTGAAGAGAAACAGCATAATTTAAGTTAGAAAATCTGGCTAGAAACAAGCCAAGCCAAGACTGGGCATTCATAAGTAAGAATAAGTCTCCATGTATTTATTTGGGAACTCGGTGGCGGGCCTCCAAAGAGTTAAAAAAAAAAAAAGCAAAACAACTACATTATATTGTCTAAATCTTTATGGGTATAAATAATACATTGATGAAACCTGTATTTTGAAAGAGAAAAGTAAACAAAATTCAGAAATTGTTTTAATAAGGTAATTAGGAAATACATTATAATTTAATATATGAAATTGGGTAACTGAAGTTTTTACTATATATAATATCTTAATAAAATTCAGCAATAAGGAAGGAAATTAGAAGAAAAAACTGAAAATAGCTTCATAACTTGTCATCCTCTAAGCCTGTAGAACTGTACAGTCTTCTGAAGACTTTTGCATGGAGGAAGTCAGACTGCTTTCATTCCTTTTCAGGCACATGGATACATAACAAGCCTTTACAAGTGCAAAGTCAGCCAGATTTCATTATAATCAGTATGAAAATACTTGAAACCCTCTTCTCTTTCAACTTGAATGCATTTATACCCAGACTCACCTTGTGTAGAGCACATCTTCTAAGTATTATTTCAAGATTTTTTAAATAAAAATAGTGGCCACAATTTACGGTTATCAGATGTGCGCTGGCATTGGCTCATACTGACTCTTTCCTACAAGACTTAGAGGTATAATTTGTCCTAACAAATTCAACCTTTGCTTTGGCTTCCTCTAGTCTTGCACAGGCTTTTTCAAAGATGAGTGTATCAATAACAAACTTCTCTTCATAGTGTCTTCTACGAATTTCTTCAGCCCTATGTGGAGAAAGGAAGAATAAAATGAGATAGTTGTAGATTACTAAAACCATACAAATGGGGCTGCTATGGATAAATTCAGATGTTTTTCAAACAGACATTTATAAATGGGGAAAGGACAGAGCTCAGTCTACATAATATTATTACATTACTAAATGATATTCAATTCATGTTATACTAATATTTATGAGATTTCCATTGCAAAAACCTGAGAACCCTTGCACAGTTCTGTTTAAATTTCCCCAAAAGCATCCAAACTGCCTGTGTTAAGAAGATTAGAACTTCTCTCCAAGAGTCAGGAGGTCCATGGTTTCTTTCACACTTCTGCAAGCAACAGGATGTCTTCCCTCAGAATTTCTTTATTATAGCCCCACCCACCGAGTACCTTAGCATGTAATTGTATTTGGAGATCGGACTTTCAAGAGGCAACTGAGGTTAGATGAGATTATGTGGATGGGTTCATATCCAACACAGCTAATGCTCTTATGAGAAGAGGAACACACACTAGCAATGTGTGCTCAGGGAAGAACACATGTGAAGCCACTGTAAGGTGGAAGCCATCTGCAGTGGAGTAAAGAAGCTGAGGAAAACCACACCTATGTGCACTTCCAAGTCAGAGCAGTCAGAAAATAAGTCCCATCTACTTAGACTGCTCAGTCTATAGTATTTTGTTACAGCGAATCCACTGGACAAATTCTAACATATTCTAAGTTAGAAAGACCTAGATCAGATTACTCTAACATACCCAGGAAATGTCAAAGGATAGAAGAAAAAGTCATTCATTCATTTATTCATTCATTCATTTTCAAAGTATGACAGTATCTCCACATGCTCCAAACAGAAATAAGAATAAGTAGAAAGATACCCTCAAAAAAAAGTGCAGGGTAATTTAAGAGAAAGATACGGTGAGTACTTGCATCAAAACTCTTACTAAAACAAGAAACCTATTACAGAACAACACAAAGTAAGATAAGAAGTGAGGTAAATGTTGATAATGAAGCCTGTAACATGAGAGAAGACAAAACAAGATTCAAACATGAAATAATCTTTGAGACTTAAAAAATACACATTTCCAGGCAGGCAGAGAATTAGAGATAGATCATTTTTGTCAGAACTATTTTGTATACCATGAATGGCTAAAACTGAGGCAGAGAGAGCATCTTATCACCATATGTCCTGAGAGCTGAAAGACATCATTCTGCTCCATTCAGTTCCGGGGAAAGTCTCAGTTTGATTCATGAAGTACTACATTTCTACACAGGTATAATCAGAAATCTGGACTTAGGGAGTGGATTAGAAAGTTGAATTAGAAGCTTGCAATTTACTAACTGGATTCTGGCTGACTTTTTTAAATTTGCTCTACCTAACCTTTAAGAAATAGATAATCTAACTCATAGGGTTCATTCAATAAAAGATAAAACAAGTTACACATTGTAAATTCTTTGAAGATGGCCTGACATTTAATGAGTTCCTTTCCTGGATAGTTAGAGAGGGTGAGAGAGGGGTTATAGTTCTCTTTGGAGACATTGGGTTATCTGATCACTCCCAGAGAGCTGAAAATGGAGAAATGTGGTGGTATTGTGTTCCCCAAAATATTGTGTACCTTAATAAACTTATCTGGGGTCAGAGAACAGAAAAGCCACTCGTTAGGCAGTGATAGCACACGCCTTTAATCCTGGCATTCCAGAGGCAGAAATCCATCTGGGATCTCTGTGAGTTCAAGGCCACCTTGGAAAGAGCCAGGCATGGTGAGTCACGCCTTTAATCCCAGGAAGCAAGCCTTTAATCCTAGGGAGTGATGGTAGAAAGCAGAAAGGTATATAAGGCGTGAGGACCAGAAACTAGAAGTATTTGGCTAGTTAAGCATTTGGGTGGTTAAGCATTTGGCTGGTTAAGCATGTGGCTAGTTAAGCATTCAGCTAGTTAAGCTTTCAGACTTTGAAGCAGCACAGTTCAGCTGGGATTCATTCTGGATGAGGGCTCAGAGGCTTCCAGTCTGAGGAAATAGGACCAGCTGAGGAACTGGTGAGGATATCTGTGGCTTGTTCTGGCTCTGATCTTCCAGGGTTCACCCCAATAACTGGCCTCAGGTTTGATCTTATTAATAAGACTCTTTAAGATTCCTGCTACAGAGAAACTGTGGCAAGCTGTAGCAAGTCAGGTTGGAAGCCAATCCTTTGGCATATAAAATCCATCTATGAGATTTAAGGAATGTAATTTTGGATGCATTATTTAAATTGCTTATGTCTGTTTTGTTCATCATTATGAAGAGGACAGTCTAGCTTAGACATTTAGTAAGAAGCAATTAACAGAACAAGTACACAGCACAGGAGTAGAGATTTTGTCTGGCATAAGCTCCCCTTCAAACTCCAGTGCTGAAAAAAAAAGACATGGTTACCATTTGATAATCACTCCGTTGAAGTTAGCTACTTTGTTCTCAGTCTAGAAAATAAATAACGCATATAGCTGACCATGTAGCTGAGTATAAATCAAGGCAAGAACAACTTTAAACATTCAAAGAAAAGCTAACTGTAAAAAGTAAAAAAAAGTGTAAGTCATAGGAGTATAATGAAATCATCATGCTAAAAGATAAAAATAATGAACAATGAACAAATGTTAATAAAATAATTATTTAAAAGAATCAATAAGTGATCAATACACATGAATCAATTGTACTTCGACATATTGCCATCTAATAATTGAAAAAGGAAGTCAATTCCATCTATCTCACAAAACAGGCACACTTATTTATGGATGTTTAAGAAAAGCTACAGAAAGTCTATACCTGAAATGATGTTTCTGCTAAAAAAGCTGAAATGATTACTTGGGCCTACTTGGAGAACCCAAGATAATCTTTTTAATATGGACTAACTAACACCCTTACACACATGTGTGGAGTCCATGCCACCAACATGTATACCAGCATGGCCACTCAGCATTGCCACCTCTCTGGGGACTGGATCTCAATAACCTTCTTCTTGTGTTCAATGATTCTAACAGAGTTATCACATCAAATATAATGTTGGTGATATTAAAGAAGGTGGAAACAAATTGGAAATTTTACCATGGTCAACAATTTGAAGACAATATTAAACTTCCAATTCTTCTCAAACCAAGATATCCATTTCACACAATCCCAATTTCTATACAAGGAGCATTCATAGTAGGAACTAACACACACTTTAAATAAGAAAATGGAACCTTACTCTGAATAGCAGATACAGAATGTAGAAATAATCTATGCCATCTAGAATTTTCTGCATATGGATATAATGTGCTGAAGGAATTCAAACTTGAGGACTAATATTCCCTTAGGAAATAAAGCAGCCTGCTGGGAAGTCAAGGATACAGTTGTGTTTGTATCTGAAGCTTTACATTTGATGAAGGCTTGAAGCTGTTCTTGTCAGTGGTAGGAGAAATAATGGGTAACTGAGCAACAGATGAAGTGAGGTTTATAAAAATCACAGGGTGGTAATTTTGTCTAGCTAGTGAAGTTGGACTGACAATGGAGATACTTGGAATGGCCATAGGCTGAACTCTGTAGTAGAATACAGCACAGAGAAGGACTACAGAAGTATTAGACAGAATGCATGTAACAATCTGAAGAATGTGGACCCTACAGTAGACAGGAAATACATAAGGTTGGCATTTGACAGATAAATATCATCACATAATTCTCGAATGCATGTGGTAAAGTCAAATGAATATAACGTTGATAGACACAACTAACTATGTTTCCACAAATAACTATGGAAGAGTTTAACAGCTCAGAGTTAGAGCAGTTCCTAATAAATAGAGGTCTTTTATGTGTATGTGAAGGTAAGTTATTACCTAGTCATTAATGTGAAAAGTGCTTGGAGCATCTTTCACATTAATATGTTCTTGTCATGAAAACAGGAGCACTGTCTTATCAATTTGAAAATTATAAATATACAAGATGCTGTTCGGAGAAAACCTTTATAAACTAAGATATAAAGACCATAATGAATGCCAGGAAGTGGTGGCGTACATCTTTAATGCCAGCACTTGGTAGGCAGAGGCAGGTGGATCTCTGTGAGTTCAAGGCCAGCCTGGTCTACAGAGTGAGTTCCAGGGCAGGCTTCAAAGATACACAGAGAAACCCTGTCTTGAAAACAAAACAAAACAAAACAAAAACAAAAAAGAAAAAACAATACAAAACAAAAAGACCACAATGAATGCTCCAGTTTGAATATGAAATGTTCTCTGATGGCTCATGTGTTTAACAATTGGTCCCAAATCTGGACTTTTTGTTTCATTTGGTTTGAGCATTTTTGTTTTGTCTTATTGGTCTTTTGCTTGTTTGTTTTGATGTGTGTGTGTGTGTGTGTGTGTGAGAGAGAGAGAGAGAGAGAGACAGAGATAGAGATAGAGAACTTAAACAGGGATGACCATGGAGGTAGGGAGTGCCAGAAGGAGATTGGGAGAAGAAAGTGGCATGATCAAAATATATAAGAAATGAAATGAAATGAAATTTCGAAGAAAAAGAAGAAATGAACTGCAAAAAAAATTATAGGGAAACGTGAAAATGCCTTTTGAGTGGAGGACAAAAGATGATTTTTTTCCACTATGTGTATTCTTTGCATTATAGATGAAGAGTCTAAAGATGAAAGGTAGTCACACAGAGACAATAGTCATCTACGTGTCATGTTTCTCCCTGGAGAAAAGAGGCCTTTTCATGCATACACAGACAGCACTTTACCACTCAGCAGATACCAGGAAGTGTTGTGATTTTCACCGTAGCACAAGTAATTATGCTCCTATAGCCCCCCTTCACACTGCAGACTTACCAGGCCCTGGCAAAGTGCACAGCAGAGAAAAATGAGACAATATGAGTATAGTCAGAAGGGTAAGAAACTGGAGGGGCATTTGCTGTCTATAACAATGCTTGGTGTTATGGTAAGAAATTAAAACTAAAAAGAAGTCAAAAAGCAAAAGATTTAAAGAAGACTCTAGATTAAAACAAAATATATTGCCTGAAACATCAAATATCCTGTGAACAATGGCAAGATGTCCACTTCAATAAGCACTTACAGGGTCAGAACTGTTGAGGGATGGGATGTGGTTCATGCCTCAATTGTATGAAGTTCTGTCTTCAATTGCCAGCAGCACATATACCAGGCATTGTGCCACATACCTTATAGTCCTCTTGAGGTTGAGGCAGGAGCATCAGAAGTTCAAAGTCACTCTTTGCTACACAGTGTGAGGCCCCCCTGAGCTACATGAGACCCTGTCTCAAACAAAGAAACAGAATCCCCCAGTTAAGATTTACAGATGACACAGAAAGAGTCCAAGCAGAGGTAGGGTCTGGTGGAGAAGGATCAAGTGAGTTCTTAGAGACTACACCAGTTTCAATTAGAGGAGATACTGTGGTAACAAAGTTGGCTCTATCTCAGATGCCCTCTAGAAATCAGAAGACAGGGAAAGCGTTCCTAGTGGGCAGCGAGGACCTGGAGTATGCGGCCACACTGAAAGGCACAGCACAGCTGTGACCGGCTGTGCAACCGTAAACACAGCAGGTTTTCTCCAATGATGGTAAGAAAGGGAAGAAGAGTTCTTCTGCTTCCCAATCTTTGGTAACAAGCCAGCACATGATTTTCACCTTTTAGTCTGTTTCTGTTTTCCAAGTATAAAGTGTCAAGCTATAGGGAAACACACGGATAGAATTCAGCACTACCTATAAACTGCAGTGGACTAAGGGCTCGGCTGTGCCTTAGCCATGTGCCTACCTGAGCTCCTTCATTTGCCTCATCAAACTTTGCCTATATTTTTGTGTTTTCCTTTTTTCCTTAACATTCAGGTGCTTCGCTCTTAAGTCACTCAAATTTTTCTTCCGTCTGTCATCTTGAATGATTCCTTTGAGCAGAAGGGACCGCTCATTGCTGATGGTCTGCACTAAAGAATGGTCTGCAGCATTTAGCTTTTTTTCAGCTAGAAACATAGTTTTCCTCTCTCTAACTTTTTCAAGGTAGGCAAGTTTTTCCTTCCAAACTTGTCGTAAGCCTTTCTGGATCATCTCATTATCCTTTTCTATTAGTTTTTGTGTCATATAAAAGTTCCTCCTTAAATTCTCTCTAACACTGAGCCTAGCTCTTTCCTGGGCAATTTGTGCCCTGACTACAGCTGTTGATTTTTCTGCTTGTTTTTCTTGGCGCTTTCGTTCTACGTGATATTTATCAAGATCAGTAAGGAGGTGGAGATTCAAGCCTGCGATTGTGGAAGTCACAAAGTCTCTCCTTTCGTTCAGCTCCTTCAGTGTCACTCTCGGAATGGCTGGCTTTGGACGAGTGGCAGGAAGTGGCAGAAGATAATCTGGGAAATAATCTCTTTTCATCTCCTTCAACACCGCACCATACTTGAGCGATCTAGGAGGATATAAAGGAATCTTCATGGCAGATATCCTAAACCCAGTGTCCACTTCTTCATCCTCAGAGTCAGCTTTAGACTCCTTCTCATCTATATCAGAGCAGACAGAAAAACAACGTAAGAGCTAAGCTTATTTTCAAAAACCTTGGAAACTACACAAAATAGATTGGGAGGAATGTTCTCACTTTAAGCACATTTTCCCCGGGTTTTAACTTGTGATATTGGACAAGAAAACCACATTACAGCGTCTTCCCATGTAAGTGTACTTCATATGATTTTTGTCCCCTGTACTACCTCTCACAATTATTTAACTTGCATAGCCTCGGTAGTATCACTTTATCTTACAGGTAGTACTTAGACATAGTACTTATTAGTAAGTATGTGGTAGTTAGGCAGTTTTTATTCACTTAGGCATAGTGTTTACATACTCGGGAATATGTTTTATGGAGTTAGACATCATGTTTTCATATATTTAGACATAGATATCCATGTGAGGAGATCAAGCAATTTAATGTATAGCATTAAATAATAAATTAAACAAACAATCAAAAATGAAATATTTGAGGATACAAAGCCAAAGTACCCAAAGGTAAATATAAAAATATGGCTAAAGCCAGACAGTGGAACCCATGTTGGTGAGGGCAGAGCCTTCCACTGTCTCCCTGAATAGCCCATCAACTTTTCTGTATCTGTGACTCCCTCTTAACCCACAGTATTGCTCCAGAAACCACTCATGACTATCAGTTTGCATTCCTGTAGTGGGGCTGTTTTTTTCATGTCTTTGTGCAAAAGAAAACAAACTTTAGTGTTTTCTCACAGGCAAGATGGAGTGTGGTGCTAACTTCTAGCTGTGGTCACATGCTATGGAAAGGAGCAGTGGTATAAGGAGCTGTTCTTATACATTCATACACCACATTTGCCCATCAGTGGGCCTTCAGGGTGCACTTATGCTTCATGCAGAATGTTGTTTTGTCTACTGTCTGTTCAGACAGATTCTTTCAATTTTAATGCCTTTTCATACAGCATTTCTCTATAATCAATAAACAAGAAAGGATTCTTAAAGTCTTATGTCAGTTTCTTCACCATGTCATGGTCACATGCCACCAAAGGAAAGTACGGGTAACAAAGCAGACATAGGGATCTTCAGGGAGAGATGCATCTCCTTGGATTTCAACTCTATCCTAATATTTTACATAAAACTAATGTCATGAGGAGTTGATTCAACTCTTTAGCAGTTACAGTTGTTGGAAGGAAGGATGGACAACTGGAGATACTAACTGGATCCTCAAGAGTAAAATAGCTTGAACTACTTAAGATCTTGAGAATGGAGCCAATCTGACGAGGTTAAAATCCTACTTCTACCACTATGTGGTCCAGGAATGTAACCTAATTCTCTACTTTTCATGCTTAGATAAAATAAGGTGTAATTAATATGCCTAACTCTTTTATACCTATTCATGTAAACCTGTTGACTCTTTGCTTCTCTTGTGAAAATATTCAGGTTCTTTTTCCAATTTTTAGTTATGTTTTTCTGTCATTGAATTACATGAGTTTGTTAAGTATTTTATATCTTGTGGCATATCCTATATGCAATACATAAATAATTTATCCTATTCCATACACTATCTTTTTGTTTTGTTTATTATTTTTGTTATACAACAAATAGTTAATTTGATGTAGTCTCAATTTTTAATTTTGCTACCCATTTTATGTATATATAAAAATAAAGTGTTGGTAAGATTCCTGTCAAGAATAATGCCTTTGTGTTTTCTCTACAAGTGTTACAGTTCCAGGTCTTATAATAATTAAGTTTCTGGTCAATTGCAAGTTGCTTTTTTGTGAAAGATATAAGAAAGAATACTTTTTTTATTTTTTGAAGTGGACATATCCATCTTTTCCAATATTAATCCTGTTTATTCTTTGCTAATTATTTCAGTATCTTTGTCATTTGTTGGCACATGTGGCCTTTGGTTCATGTCTGTGTGCATGACAAGAGAGCTTTAGGAATTATTGTTATGCTTCTAAATACAACCACTCTACTTAGAGACAATTTCTTTTTCAGAAGAAGAGTCCAACGTCCTTCTGCAGGATTTAGGAATAAGAAGGAGATCGGAAAGTTCAATAATAAATGAATATGGTATCTATGGAAAGCTTTAGCCAAAGAGAAGAGATATCTCTACCATGAAAATTATGAAACATTAACAAAATAATCTGAAGTATCAATTGTTCATGTTCTTATTCTGTTCTCTGCAGACTAGAGTATCTCAATGCTAAGAAGTAATTCAGTAACATCGCCACTGCGCACGTTCTACATGCTTCAGCAGACACTAAGGGACCTAAGCAACGACAACATCAGCAGACATGCTAACACACAACCTGAATACTCTCAGATCCCCACACCTAGATGAAGACTACAGGCAACTAATGACTGTTGAGAGAAGAAAAATTAGACTCTTCCAGGCATGAGTCCCTGAATTGTTCATCTAATACGAAATAGTCAAGACCTGAGATCATATACACAAAAAACAAAAAAAGACTCAGCATGATTTATTTATGTTTGTGCCTGTGTGTGTGCATGTGTGTGTACGTGTGTGTGTGTGTGTGTGTGTAATGATAATAAAGAAAGAGAAGCCATCAATCTGAGAGGGCAACAAGGGGGAAACATGGAATATGGGGGGGGTTGGAGGCAAGAGAAAGGACAAAATTATGTAATTATATTTTAATTAAAATTATATTAACAAAAATGTTTGAATAATATTAGATTTCAAATTAACATTCTATTTTTAAATTAATGAAATGATAATAAATATACTTCAAGAGAAATGGACTAAAGGTTACCTGTCTATATACGTGGAGGGAACAATAGCAGCTGTGGCACAACCTTTGGATGTGAAGGGCACTGACATAAAATAATATATGAACTGTCATGTTATGGTGCAAAAAAGAAGAGGGGAAAGTGACATTAGCACATTTTGTTCTGCGTGTCTGACCCAGGCTGCGTGCAGAGAAATGCCTGAAGATACAATGGTGCAGAGTTCTCACACATTGCTTGACACTGCCATTGAAATAGCCTTTTACTCAGCTTACTGCATCGTGGGAAAGATGATTCATATAGTTCAGTTTAACACTCCTCACTCATACAGTAACTTTTTAAATTTAGAGAAAAAAGAATTGGCATTTGAAATGTAGCCTTAGAAATAACAGCTACTTCACTGATTTAAATAGCAGTCCTGATATTACATAAAAGCCAGATGTTACCATAATTTCTAGCTGTGCTGAAACACCACAACAGGGTGAAATACTATGGGGGAAATTGAGCGTGTCCATAGGTGTCCCCTGACACGCCTGACTGCACGAAGAGCCCTTTAACACTCACCAAAAACGAATGCTTCTTCTCACCCTTAGGCTAAAGCAACCATCTTTAACAAAGTGTGACTTTTGACCACGTAACAAAAATGGAAAACATTCCTGTGTAAGAGTTATGCTTGTTTTAGCAAGGCCGCACAAATCTGCCCATTACACTTTCATCAGGTAAAATAAGGGAACATGAAAGGCTGCCATCCCTGCCAAGGAGACATAAGGCACATGAATCATTGGAGGACTAAATGGAGCCCTCCAGGCCTGAAAATAGAAAAAAAAATTGCAAAGAAACCTTTTCTAGCTTATCCTATTCTTTTACCCTAAAATCATTCATGAGTCAAATATGATAGGAAAACTTTTTACTTTTTTTCCCAGTTTTTTCTTAAGAAGAGACCTAAAAAATTATCCATAAAATAAAATAACGAACTATTACTTCATATTGTTTGGCTGTGTAACAAAGGGACATTGACATATCTCTCACTCCATGTCTGAGAATTTGAACTCACACCTTATTTTTAAAATAGGAAGTTAGACCAAGCTGACAAATGTGAATACTGAAGTTCATGTGATTCTATTCAGTGGAAGAGGAAAATATTTTAAAAATTTTATTTAATTTCAAATGAGAATATGAAGAAACAAGAGAACAGTCAGGGTGGGCAGTGATGAACATTCTCAAAGAAAAGATAAACTACATTAAGGTTATAAGGCAGAAAACTGCAAAGCAGACCCCAGTGATCAATAAAAAAAGTGGTAGTAGTTGTAGCCAGAGAAATGAAGCAAGGTCAGATGTTGTATAGCATTCTAGGTCACAGAAAATGATGATCTGTGCAACCACATAAATACAGAATATATATGATTTGTGGCATATATGTACAGAGGATATATGATTGTTACCATAAGGAGAATAGATTTGAACATGGATCACAAGACTATAAGAGGGTATCTGGTTAAGAGACAAGATGGTGATTCATACAATTTGTGTTGATACACAGTAAAGCTACAGAATAATACAAACATGTGGAATGCTTCATATATAAAGCCAGAGGGCTTGCTGGTGAATTACATGGCATCATAAAAAAAAGTCATCAAAGATTAATAATAGCATCTACATTGCATGAATAGGTGGACGATAATAACGTTTGTTGGGAAAGGGAAGCATGGAGGAAAAATATGTTTAGTAAACTACATTAAAATGTGTGCAGTGTACTGTTCCCACAGTGTATAGTGTCTGTACTTAAGCATATAACAAACATTCTACTAATTAAAAAGCCTAAGTAAATTTATTTCCCCAAAACATCTTTTAAGTTTTTTATTAATACAATATATTTTCAAAATGTTGTCTTCTTACAGTAAGAATATTCCTTTGGACTAACATAAATTGTTCATATTTACATACTTGTTAATAAAACCTGAAGTCAGAAGGTAGCAGCTCACAAGTGCAAGACCAGCCTAATCTATACAGTAGGTTTCAGGTCAGAGAGGAATATGTAGTGAACACCATTCCCCTCCCCCACCAAATCTCAGAAACACAACAGAAGACCCTGTGGGAAACTGACACTTCTGTGGAATTATTAGATTAGAAAAATCAGATCAAGGTTGAAGCATAAGTTATTTTTTCCCAGTTTGCATGAACTATTTCCATGGCATCGCTACACATGGGTTTACTTTGAAATGGTGTACTTACCAAAAGGCATTTGATAAGTGGGCTGTTCCATTTTGACCATAGCTGTACTTCTCTACCCAAGAGACAAACAACCCGGTGTTATTATACCTGGTTTTCCATCATCTCACAAGTTTTCTGGTCAGGAGACCTCAGGAACACAGAAGCCTGCATCATTTATGGCTGAAAGACCTCATTTGGTCATTCTGAATGTATTACAGGTTTATAATCCATCTTTGAAGTGCCAATGGGTCTCACCTTATGTAAAATCAAGTAATTATGGCACAATCCTTTACAAATGGATGTGAACTGGCTACTATTGTTGGCAAGTTCTCTCAGCACAGGGACATGGCGCTAAATAGTGCACAGAGTTTAGAGTGTTATTGATCACAAGAGAAATAAAGGATGGGGTAAATAAGGGGAGATGAAGGATGAAATAAAGAAGCCAGTGGCACCAACTTCTATAATTTACAGAGCACTTTCTGGTCTTGAGGTGTGAAAATGCAGTCAGTGACACTGACTCACACCTGCAGTTTTCTGCTTTGTGACAACACAACAGGTTGTCTGTGAAGTCTTCCCCTAGGTCATTACACATGGACTTACAGTGGGATAGACAGGTTATCTAAGATATGAACAATGAAATTTAAGACCATCAAAAGCTAAAGTTACAGAAAATGTCACCCTCTACTCATAAAATAGCTGTTCTGTGACAAACTTGCACCAGGTGATTTACACTGTTCAGAATTATACACCCATCTTTCTCCTCTCCTCTTCTCTCTCTCTCTCTCTCTCTCTCTCTCTCTCTCTCTCTCTCTCTCTCTCTCTCTCTCTCTCTCTCTCTCTCTCTCCTGTCTACCTTACTCTCTGTTTCTCACTCTGAGTGAAGGGGTATGTGCACATGAGTGTGCAGGGACCACAGGAGGTCAGAGGCCTTTGAGTGCCTGGAAATGGAGTTATAGGAGATTGAGAGTCACCCAGTGTTGGCATATGCAACAGAACTGTAGTCCTCTGCAAGAGCAGTGCACACCCTTCAATTTCAATTCTTCTGTCCAGCCTACTCAGTTGTCTACTTCTGAAAATTACCCCTTCTGTAGAACTATCCAAGATCATGTTTTTCTGTAATCTTTCAGTTAAACTATTACTCATTATATTCTTAAAATATATCCTATTTTCAAATTTATAAATAAGGAATAGTGAATATTAAAACAATAACTTCAACACATTTTTATGGCCATTCAAATTAATTTTAAATTAAATGAAACATTTGGGTCTTGGTAGCCAACAGGTTAGTGAGTGCTTGTAGTTACATCCATTGTTGTGATTTTGCTCCTGCTGGTTACAGCCATATTGCAGCACCAGTTTTTTTTATTTCATATTCCTTTGGAGATATATTTAAGCTATTGTAAATATTAACTACTGATCTATCACAATACATACAGGAGCCCATGTCAAAGGTAAGGCAGCTTTGCCTGTGGTATGAGAAAGTAACACTTGCATTCACTACCTTGGTGAAACTTTTCTGTGAAGATGTTGTTTCCTTGTAACTGTCTTGATGCTCATAAGTATACATAAACACACCATATACATCCATCACTCATGTAACTGTAGACTTTATACCATCTATATCCACAGACTTGATGACTCTGAGTTTGCATTATATATTGGTAAATATAAGTTGTCAATTTTAGTTTTCTTTATATATTAAAGATGCTTCGGGCATGGGAAGATTGCTGCATTCTCTAAGTATATTTTAGAAACAATGCTTCTATTTCTAAAAAAGATACTAATCATTAGGATTTTGACAAGACTGTGTGCATGGATAGGCTGCTGTGGACACTTGCAGATGCTCACACAGCTATGAATAGAAAACCTGGTTGTCACTGCCATGTTATCTACCTTTTGTTTCCTCATTTACACATTCCACAATTATGTTTAGAAGATATGTTTTATTTATTCTATATTGCCAAAGTATTGACTTTGATTATCAATAAATAAGCCTCTTTATTACTAGTAACAGTTTTTGTTTTGCAATTTATTTGAGAGGCTGTTAATATAGTCACTTGAGACCCTGTATCTCTTCCTAGAAAGTTAGTCACATAGCAAATAAAACTCCAAAATTCAAGTATGGCTGCTTTCAAAAACATACATGGAACGTTTTTATCCAATGTGGCCATCTTGGCCTTCTCAGTCTATCAATCCATGTCTAATTTGATGTTTTCTTCTTTCTCCTATATCTCACATTCTTTCTCTTTATTTCCCCCTTATTGCCTTTGTTTTACATTAAGTGAACATTTCTTTTTTTAATTTTATAATTTGATTTAATTTTACATATCAGCCACGGATTCCCCTGTCCTCCCTCCTCCCGCCCCCCTGCCTTCCTCCCCAGCCCAGCCCCCATTCCCATCTCCTCCAGGGCAAAGACTCCCCCAGGGATTCAGTTCACCCTGGTAGATTCAGTCAAGGCAGGTCCAGTCCCTCCTCCCAGGCTAAGCAAAGTGTCCCTGCATAGTCCCCACGTTCCAAACAGCCAGCTCATGCATTAAGGACAGGTCCTGGTCCCATTGCCTGAGTGTCTCCCAAATAGTTCAAGCTTTAGCACCATTTTAATTCCTTCAATTATTTCTAAATTTTGTTCTATACATTTCTCAGGATATGCTAAAGTTTGCAATAAATGTTGTCAAAATCAATGTCATATCCATGCTTACTACATGATTCTAGTAAATATAACTTCACTAGCCACTTCCTTGCAATGGCAAATATCATTTGTAGTTTCATGCATGTCTACGCAAGTTAGAAACCACATAATACACTTTTGTAATCATTACTTTATGTAATAACCTTAAATTTGATAACGAAGAGCAACTATGCATTTCAAGCATGTATATTAGCTTCATTACTATTAAGGATTCTATTTGTATCAGTTTGCATCTACATCACTCCAGTGATGAAGTACTCCACCTTCTTCCTCCATGTTATTAACAACTACTTTACATTCCTCTAAGTTATAGATTCAGCGATGCAGTTACTATGCATGTTGTTTTATTCAGTTGCTTTTTACATCAGTTAAAAGAAATGGGATTTTGATGTCTAATTTCTTGAGTTCTTTATATATTTTGGAGATCAGCACTCTGTCAGATGTGGGGTTGGTAAAGATCTTTTCCCAATCTGTAGGCTGCTGTTTTGTCTATTTGACCATGTCCTTTGCCTTACAGAAACTTCTCAGTTTCAGGAGGTCCCATTTATTAATTGTTGCTTCCATGTGAGGCACATAAGGCCTGAAGCACTGGGCCATGCCTTAAGTAAACAATGAGCTGTGACATGAGAAGAGAAGACTCTGGCCAGAGAAAACCTGACCCATAAGCTCCAAACCAAAAGGTGATGATGTGCAGCCTGGAGCCAATCAAGAAACACCACAGCAGCTAGGAGCAAAAGCCTGCCAAAAAAAGCCACATATATAAACCACAGCCCTTTGTTTAATAAATGAGAGACTGCTTGCAAACTCCCGGAGTCTGGGTTGTTGACTATGCTGTGGAATATTGTTCTGTATGCTGTGATTATGTGTTGCTCTGATTGGTTGATAAATAAAACACCGATTGGCCAGTAGCCAAGCAGGAAGTGTAGGTGGGGTGAGAAGACAAGGAGAATTCTGGGAAGAGGAAGAGCTGAGTCAGGAGTCACCAGCCAGACACAGAGGAAGCAAGAGGTCAAGCCAACACTGAGAAAAGGTACCAAGCCACATGGCTAAACATAGATAAGAATTATGGGTTAATTTAAGTGTAAGAGCTAGTCAGTAATAAGCCCGAGCTAAAGGCCAAGAAGTTATAATTAATATAAGCTTCTGAGTGATTGTTTTATAACCAGACCATGGGATGGCAGAACCAGAGAAAACTTCCAACTACACCCCTGCCCCCAGGATCAGAGACAGTGAGGCCACAGCTGCAGAGCTAGCAACACCGGTGTCTGTGCTACTGGAGTCATATTTAGGAAGTGGTCTCCTGTGCCAATGCACTAAAGGCTACTTCTTACTTTCTCTTCTATCATGTTCAGTGTAACTGGATTTATGCTGAGGTCTTTGATCCACTTGGAATTGAGTTTTGTGCATGGTGACAAATATGGATCTATTTGCAATTTTCTACATGTTGAAATCCAGTTATTACAGCACCATTTGTTGAAGATGTTTTCTTTTTTCCCATTGCAATTTTGGCTTCTTTGTCAAAAATCAGGTGTTTATAGGTATGCAGATTAATGCCAGGGTCTTCAATTGGATTCCATTGGTCCACATGTCTGTTTTTATGCCAATCTCAAGCTGTTTTTATTACTATAGCTCTTTAGTAGAGCTTGAAGTCAGGGATGGTGATACCTCCAGAAGTTGCTTTATTATACAGGATTGTTTTAGTTACCATACGTTTTTTGTTTTCCCATATGATGTTGACTATTGTTCTTTCCAGGTCTGTGAAGAATTGTGTTGGAATTTTGATGGGGACTGCATTGAATCTGTAGATCGCTTTTGGTAAGATTGCCACTTTTACTATGTTAATCCTACCTATCCATGAGCCTGGGAGATCTATTTCTGACATCTTCTTCAATTTCTTTCTTTAGAGACTTAAAGTTCTTGTCATACAGGTTTTTCATTTTCAATTGCTTAGTTAGAGTTACTTCAAGGTATTTTATATTATTTGTGGCTATTGTAAAGGGTGATGTTTCTCTGATTTCTTTTTTCGCCCATTTATCATTTGTATAGAGGAGAGCTACTGATATTTTGGAGTTAATCTTCTATCCCTCCATATTACTGAAGGTGTTTATCACCTATAGGAGTTCGCTAGTAGAATGTTGGGGGTCACTTATGTATACTATCATAATGTCTGCAAATAGCAAAAGTTTGACTTCTTCCTTTCCTTAGCCATCAGGGAAATGCAATTCAAAATGACTCTGAGATTCCATCTTATACCCATCAGAATGGCTAAGATAAAAAAACACGGATGACACTTTATGTTGGAGAGGATTCAGAGCAAGGGGAGCACTTCTACACTGTTGGTGGGAATGCAAACTTGTACAGCCACTTTGAAATTCAGTATGGCAACTTCTGAGAAAACTGGGAATCAATCAACCTCAAGAACCAATGATAATGCTCTTGGGCATATACCCAAGGAATGCTCAATCATACCACAAGGACACTTGCTCAACTATGTTCAAAGCAGCATTATTTGTAATAGCCAGAACCTGAAAACAACCAAGATGCCCCTCAACCAAAGAAGGGATAAAGATTTTGTTGTATATATACACCATGGAGTACTACTCAGCAGTTAAAAGCAATGGCATTATGAAATTTGCAGGGAAATTAATGGAACTAGAAAATATCATCTTGAGTGAGGTAACCCTGACTCAGAAAGACAAACAAGGTATGTACTCCCTCATAAGTGGTTACTAGATATAAAGCAAAGGATAACCAGACTACAACGCACAGCTCCAGAGAAGCTAGCTAACAAGGAGGACCCTAAGAGGATGCATGGATCACCTTGGGAAGGGGAAATAGAGGAGATCTCCTGAGTAAAATGGGGTTGAGGCGCAATCAGAGGGTAGGGGGTGGGGGATGAGAACATAAGGGAATGAGATGGTCCAGTAGGAGAGCAATGAAAAAGATATCTTGATAAAGGGAGACATCATGGGGACAAGGAGAAACCTGGTGCTAGGGAAGGTCCCGGGAATCCACAAAGATGACCCCAGCTTAGACTACTAGCAATAGTGGAGAGGGTGACTGAGCTGGCCTACCCTGGTAATCAGATTGGTGAACACCCAAACTGTCATCATAGAGTCTTCCCCAGTAACTGATGGGAGCAGATGCAGAGATCCACAGCCAAACTCCAGGCCAAGCTCCAGGAGTCCAGTCACAGAGAGAGAAGAGGGATTCTATGAACAAGGGGCATCAAGATCATAATGGGGAAACCTACAGAGACAACCAAACCAAGCCAGTGGGAACTCATGAACTTTAGACCAACAGCTGTGGAGCCTCCATGGGACTAGACTAGGCCCTTTGCATAAGCGCGACAATTGTGTAGCTTGATCTGCTTAAAATGCCCCTTGTCAGTGGGAATAGGATCTGTCCCCGGTGCATGAGCTAGCATTTTGGAGCCCATTACCTATGGTTGGACATCTTGCTCACCCTTGATGCAGAGGGGAGGGGCTTAGACCTGCCTCAACTGAATGTACCAGGCTTTATATTCTCAGAGGAGGTAATGCGGGGTGGGTTAGGGAGGGAAGAGGATGGGCTCGGGAGAAGGCTAAGGGGAAGTGGGAGGATGAAAGAGAGGGGGATCTGTGGTTGGTATGTAAAATGAATAAAAAGTTCTTAATAAAGAAAAAGATTAGGAAAAAAAAGAAGAAGGGGGAAGGCAGCTATGCTCACCAATGCAAGAACAAGGAGAAAGTTCCATGAGTGTGCTTCACAACACAAATACTGGTGTCATTCCTTCATGGTAACTTTTTTATGTGGATTTGCAATACATATTTTATGTTGCTTTCTCTTAGCCTGAAAAAAAATCTTTACATTCTTCTAGATAAATCTCTTAGCAGATATACCCCTCAGCTTTCTTTTTGTTGAAGGCCTGCATTTCATATTCACACTTCTCACTTTCCCTCAACTGCTCAGAGTAGGTCATTCCATGCCTTCAGGCTGCCATTACTTCTGATAAGCAGTCACTTATTAATCTTACTGAAGTTCTCCAGGAAATGGTGAATTATTCTTCTCTTGCTGTTTTCAACAATATTATTTTGTTTGAAATACACTTACTTCTGAAACTATGAATGTAATTTCTTCTGACATGAATATAGATGAAGGTATATTGAAAGGTGTTATCAATATGTATGACTAGAAAGGAAAACTAGCACACTGCCTAGACTTCTAATATGTATATTTCTTGCCAGTCTTTACTTGCTCTATTCACAGCACATGCCATTTCACCTGATATCTCTGAGGCTTTTGGTTTTGGTTGCTTCCTTTTCCTTGCCATATTCTTCATAAGGATGATTTCTCTTCATCACAGAATGGATTCCATGAATTCAGGTGTGTTTTTAAATGTATAATGTAGACAGACAAATAGAAAATTGCTTATGTTTCCTACAATCTCACTACCCTTTTTAAAATTCCATTCCATTTCTCATGTGGTCTTCATTTACCATGGTCTCCTATTCCTTGTTCTCCCTCTCTGTTCTTGATCCAGCTGGGATCTCCCGCTCCCACAGGCTCTCTTTCCATCGACCTTCGCCCTTCATTACTCCCACTCATGTCCAGGTTGTTCATGTAGATCTCAGCCATTTCTCCATCATTGGGCAATCCTCGTGTCTTTCTTGGGTCCTGTTTTCCAGGTAGCCTCACTGGTGATGTGAGTAGCAGTCCAGTCATCCTTGTTCCACATCTAGTATCCTCCTATGAGTGAGTACATACCATATTTGTCTTTCTGAGTCTGGGTTACCTCACTCAGGATGATTTTTTCTAGATCCATCCATTTGCCTGCAAACCTCATGATGTCATTGTTTTTCTCTGCTGAGTAGTATTCCATTGTGTATATGTGCCACAATTTATTTATCCATTCTTCAGTTGAAGGGCATCTAGGTTGTTTCCAGGTTTTGGCTATTACAAACAATGCTGATATGAACATAGCTGAGCAAGTGCTCTTGTGGTATGATTGAGCATTTCTTGGTATATGCCCAAGAGTGGTATAGCTGGATCTTGGGGAGATTGATTCCCAATTTTCTAAGAAAGCGCCATATTGATTTCCAAAGTGGTTGTACAAGCTTGCATTCCCACCAGCAGTGGAGGAGAGTTCCCCTAGCTCCACATCCTCTCCAGCATAAGGTGTCTTCAGTGTTTTTGATCTTAGCCATTCTGAACAGGTGTAAGGTGGTATCTCAGAGTTATTTTGATTTGCATTTCCCTGATGATTAGGGATGTTGAGCAATTCCTTAAATGTCTTTCAGCCATTTGAGTTTCCTCTGTTGAGAATTCTCTGTTTAGTTCTACAGCCCATTTCTTAATTGGACTGTTGGTCATTTTGATGTCTAATTTCTTAAGTTCCTTATATATTCTGGATATCAGTCCTCTGTCAGATGTGGGGTTGGTGAAGATCTTTTCCCATTCTGTAGGCTGTCGCTTTGCCTTGTTGACTCTATCTTTTGCTCTACAAAAGCTTCTCAGTTTCAAGAGGTCCCATTGCTTGATTGTTTCTCTCAATGTCTGTGCTACTGGTGTTATATTTAGGAAGTGATCTCCTATGCCAATGCGCTCAAGACTACTTCCTACTTTCTCTTCTAGCAGGTTCAGAGTAGCTGGATTTAAGAAAAGGAAGAAACAAAGTGCTAGAGAAGCCAACAGAAATCCACAAAGATACCCCCACAATAGACTGCTGGCACTGGTTGAGACACAGCCAGAACTGACCTACTCTGGTGATGGGATGGCCAAACACCCTAATAGTCATGCCAGAAACTCCATCCAAGGACTGAGGAATCTGAATGCAGAGATCCACAGCTAGGCCCCTGGTGGAGCTAAGGGAGTCCAATTAGTGAGAAAGAGGAGGGTTTATATGAGCAAGAATTGTTGAAACCAAGGTTGGATAAAGCACAAGGACAAATAGCCAAACGAATGGAAACACATGAACTATGAACCAAAGGCTGAGGGCCCCCAACTGGATCAGGCCCTCTGAATAGATCTCTGAAGTATTCGAAGGCCACCTGGCCAAACATCCTAATTGTCGTGCTAGAAACCCCATCCAATGACTCAGGGAACTGGATGCAGAGATCCACAGTCAGGCCTCAGGTGGAGCTCCAGGAGTCCAATTGGCGAGAAAGAGGAGGGTTTGTATGAGTGAGAATTGTTGAGACCATTTGGAAAAACCACAGTGACAAATATACAAATGAAAGGAAACACATGAACTATGAAACAATAGCTGAGGAGCCCCCAACTGAATCAGTCCCTCTGGATAAATAAGACAGTTGATTAGCTTGATCTGCTTGGGAGACATCCAGACAGTGGGACCAGGTCCTGTCCTCAGTGCATGAACCGGCAGTTTGGAACCTGGGACTTATACAGGGACACTTGGCTCAGCCTAGGTGGAGGGGACTGGACCTGCCTGGACTGAATCTACCAGGTTGAACTCAATCCTCGGGGGAGTCTTTGCCCTGGAAAAGATGGGAAGGGGGGGGCTGGTGGGAAGGCAAAGGGTGGAGTAGGAGGGGGGAGAACAAGGGAATCCATGGCTGATATGTAAAATTAAATTTAATAAATAAATTTAAAACACACACACAAAAAAATTTTCTTTCCATTTATAAGGCTTCTACATAGGACATATTACCACTTACAATTACTTTATTCACTCATTTGTTTATGAATGTTTAGTCATTAGAATGCAAATCCCATAAAAGGTGGGCATTTGATTGTTTCAGGCACCCTAGATCAGTATTCCTCAGGATCTACTTTATTACTTGTAAGAATCACTAGTAGCCTCAAGGGAATACTCGTGTGTGTGTGTGTGTGTGTGTGTGTGTGTGTGTGTAGTATAAATTACATCTAGCAATGCATACTATATTATGAATTTGAAATGCAATAGTAAATTCATTAAGTGTTAAAATTCAGAGTAATACCACCACACAGACATGCAATAGCTCACTGCACTTTACATCTATGCTAGAATGAGGAACAATTACCTTAGACCAAAAGTGACTCAAATTCTTAGTCACAATCTATTAACTATAACTAAAAAGTTAAAGTCTCCAAACAAACTTAAGAAAATCTGAGAAATTACTTTAAAAAATTGCAATTAGTCACTATCGACTGTTGTTCTCTTTGTCCAAACATTCAACAAACTGGTAAAAGACTACCTAAGAGTCTCATGGACAGCAGAATCTCAGTACGTATGAAGTGTCTCCCAACAGGCATGCATAACATTTTATTATAAAAATATAAAACAAAATCCAAGTCTTCTTTCACCTCTCCCACCTTCCCCTTAGACATTTTAATTATATGTAAATAAGAAGCGGGAACTCTCAGGAAGTAGAGCTAAACATAAGGGACACACAGGCTATGTATGGTCCTGACACTGGCAATAGTCACTGGCTCCTGAGTATCCCTCCTACTACTTTCCCTGCATCCTGTTTGAGATTTCTGAGTTCCTGCCTTGTTTACCAACTCCTCTGCCTATGAATCACATGGGAACTTGGGTAAGCACTTCAAGCACCAGCTACAAAAGCCCCCATCTGTGTGCGCTTAAGATTAGAAACTCTACTTGTTTTTTGCTGATGCCACATCTTTTTGCTGCAGATACATGATCTGTTGTATTCTACCAGTTCTGGATGCCAGGAATCACAACCAAAGCTCTTGTTGGGGTATACATAGTGTTCAGACTTTTTTCTTCATCGTTATCTTACTGCCTTCACAAAACTCTAGGAATTGGATAGAAGCTACTAGGAGGTATCCCAGATCATAGAAGAGAAGTCCACATACCCAGTATAAATTCTTAGCCTTCTCAGCTTTTCCGCAGGGCTTTGTGTGGAGGCTCTATTAGACAGTGTTCTAGCACTTAAGCTGCAGGAGATAGCTTTCGCCAGCTTAGAAGGCCTTGATTTTGGAAGTCTCCATTATCACACTTTGTGAGCCACAAGCTTTCCCACATTGGCCTTTTCTACATAGGGTGAATGGCTACATATAGTCAAGCACCAATGAACAGAATCAGTACTTAGTATTCTGGTGTCTTCTCTTATAGCTACAAAATATTTGGCATGTAACTGGCCTTTCATGTATTACAGGAAAATATTTGGTATTCAAAACCTATGATTACCCTCCTTCCAGGTAAGCCATGGAGCAGTTTACTCACTTCTGACCACTGACTGTACAGATGTGACTATATTTCAGGGTTTGGTGTTGTGATGCTAGCTCTGCATTTGTCAGCATGATTCATCACAACTCCTGTCATAGACAAACCTTAAAATTTAAATAGCTTGGTACAATGAAGCTGATCTATATTTAAGAATGCATGTGGGTCTGAAAGCCCTCACAGCCATGTTAGTGGAGCACACATGCTCTAAGTTTTACAAAGAAGTCAATAGAATAATTCCATTTATTATTTTTTACTCTGAAGTGATGAGTTCCACTTTTGCTCATAGTCAAATGGAGAGACTGATCACATAATTCCAACCTAACTTTGCAGGAGGTTTGCAACAGAATGGAGCACATGAGCTATGTGGCAATGTTGATTAGTTACAAAATAATTCCAAATATAACCAATTTTATTTCTATGTAATCTTATCCCTCCCTGTTGCTGCCAGTAATATTAAGAACAAAGAAGTTGGAATTATTATATAGAAATAAAAACAAGATACAGTATTTTTGTTTAATGTAAAACTGAAAAGGAAAATTTTCAGTTTTATATGCACATACTCTCTAACTGTTCACCTAAAGTAATGTAATTGGCATTATTTTAGATGCTAGACAAATGTTCACCATTCAAACAAACAAGTGAGGGATATAGCAAAGGAATTGTTAAAATCATGTGAAGACAAGTGGGCCAAAATTAGCAAGATATGATAGATGAATTTGGAGAAAGAAGGTTGGAGGCAGAAAATGGAAAAAAAAATATCGTCAGAGTCATCACTTCAGAATCTAAGTAGATCTGGAAAAAGATGGAGGATGTAATGGAGAAAGATGACTGGAGACTGTATTAATGTGATCCCAGGTACTTTGTCAAGATGACCTTTGAATAATTAACCCTGTGACCTTATACTCTGAATAGGAAATGTTCTCAGAAATATCATTATGCAACAGCTGATGCTTCCTATCAGAGTTGAGAACTGGCTTCTTTACAGCTGCACAGGACATGTAAACGGTCTTCAGAAATGACTGGAAATTCCATCCCCAGTTCTAAGGAGGGATTAAAGAATATTAGCATTTCAGACACTGTGAGCACTATAATTTCAGCTGTGTGTAGCAACATGACATGTATCTGAGCACTCAATTTCTAATATACTTAATATATTTAATACTCTTGTTTATAGATTACAATATGAGCTGTTGAGTATTACAGTAATGTGGATCAATATGAAATGTGTTCGTTAGTAACATGAATTATAAATATTATCTGTAAATTTTGACTTATATATCATTTTGAAAAAGAAAATAAAATTACTTTATTATATAAATAAAATTAAAATTAGAAGTATCAAAAGCATGCATCTAAGGTAAAAATGGTAGGTGCAGATATTTGTTAGTAGCTAAATACTTTGTACAACCAGTATCTTGGATTACTATTTACAAAAAGCTTGAGTGGCACCTGGGATCTCACATTGAACTAAGTAGTATATTCAATGATCTACATGAAATGGTACAGAGCACATCATAATTACAAGTACCAAAAGAAGTATGATGGGAGGTATTCACTTCATAGTCTTACAGTATCCCCACAGAAACAGCAGTTTACCCAAAAGTACACAAGCACTGTGTGACACTGATTTTTTTTCTCTTTTGCCCTGCTTTACTGTTGTATTTTAACTGTTTTACATAGTGAATATAATCCTGAATAAAATAAAATACCATTTAAATTGCAAACTCTTTTGGGAGAGCAATAGATAGATAGATAGATAGATAGATAGATAGATAGATAGATAGATAGATAGATAGATAATTCGTGTCAACTGTGTCTCATGTAAGACACAAATAACTCATTTTTTCCAGAAGAAACAAACCATGTTTATTCAATACCTTTAGCTGGAGAGTCCCAGCTAAGATCTCATATATGTCACATGTGCTAATCACTCTGGGTGTGTGGCAGAGGTATTTACAGTGTCAGCACATGCCTATGTGTGAGAAAAACTTGAACCTCTCAAGAACATGACTTGATTTTCTGAACATAGGTTCAGGTGTACATATGTAGTGGGTAGTTGTTCCAGCTTTGACCTGGAAGTACTACCCCATTTAGGCTTCAGTAACTGTCACGCCTACAAGATGGAACCTAGACAGGAGCCCTTAAGACCCTAGATCTGGATGTTCTGGCTCTCTTGGTTCCTGGATCCTGGATGCTGGATGTAGACCAATCAGAGTTTTCCAGAGAACACCGCTGAACTGCACCACACCTTTCCCAGACCCTGTAACCTATCCCTTTACTTGTAAGTTACCCCACAAAATAAACCTCCCTTTTAACTACATGGAGTTGCCTTAATACTACAACCAATATACATAGGTGTATGGATTTATGTCTGGGTCCTTGATTCGATTCCATTGATCAACTTGTCTGCTTTTATGCCAGTACCATGCTGTTTTTATTACTGTAGATCTGTAGTAATACTTGAAGTCAGGTATAGTGACACCTCTGGAAGTTTCTCTATTGTACAGGATTGTTTTAGCTATCCTGGGTTTTTTGTTTTTCCATATGAAGTTGTAGGTAGTGTTTTCCTGTGTCCTGGCCTGCAGGCAGTCAGGGCAAATCTCTCCCACTAATGTCCCCCAAGTAAACACACAGAGACTTACATCACTTATAAACTGTATGGCCATGGCAGGCTTCTTGCTATCTGTTCTTATATCTTAAATTAACCCATTTCTATAATATATACCTTGCCATGTGGCTTGTGGCTTCCTTGTATCTTACATCATGCTTCTGGCTGTGGCTGGCAGTGTCTCTCTGCTTCTGCCCTCCTGTTCCCAGAATTCTCCTCTCTCTTTGTCCTGCCTGTACTTCCTGCCTGTCTACTGGCCCATCAGTGTTTTATTTATCAATCAATCATCCACAGCATGACGTTAAGTGTTGTTTTTTCAAAGTCTGTAAAGAATTGTTTTGAAATTTTGATGGGGATTGCATTGAATCTGCAGATTGCTTTTGGTAAGATTGCCATTTATATATACTATGTTAATCCTACTGATTCATGAGCATGGGAGATCTTTCCATCTTGTGATATCTTCTCTAATTTCTTTCTTCAGGGATTTGAAGTTCTTGCCATACATACAGGTCTTTTACTTGCTTGGTTAAAGTTACCCCAAGGTATTTTATATTACTTGTGGCTATCATGAAGGGTGATTTTTTTCCCCGATTTCTTTCTCAGCCCATTTATTCTTTGTATGTAAGAGGGCTACTAACTTTTTTTAGTTAATCTTGTATCCAACCACATCACTGAAAGTGGATAGAAGCTCCAGGAGTTCCCTGGTAAAATTTTTGAGGTCACTAATGTATACTATCATATTATCTGCAAATAGTGATACTTTGACTACCCAGAAAGACAAACATGGAATGTACTCACTTATATGTGGATATTAACTATAAAGTAAAGGATAACCATGCCACAATCCACAGACCCAGAGAGGCTTACTAACAAGGAGAGCCCAAGGAGGGGGGAACTCACGGATCTCCCTGAGAAGGGGAAATATAAGAGATTGAGTGGGTAGACTGGGGATAGGTAGAGATGGGAAAATGAGGGATTGGGCCAGAGAAACTCCCAGAAATCTACAGGGATGACTCCAGCTATGACTCCTAGCAGTAGTTGACATGTAGCCTGAACTGTCCATCTCCTGTGACCAGGTAGGACTTCTAGTAGAGGGGTTGGGACTCTGTCCCAGCCACATATACTTTGATTTACAGTCTGTCCTTCCTACTGAAAGTTTGGGGTGTTGGCAACTACCCCAATTGTCATCAGAGAGCCTTCATCCAGTAACTTATGGAAACAGATGCAGAGACCGACAGCCAGGCACTGGGCCAAGTTCATAGAATTCTATTAAGAGAGGGAGAAAGGAATGTACACGCCAAGGGAGTCAAGGACATCACAAGGGAACACACAGAAACAACTAACCTGGGCTCATAGGAGCTCACAGAGTCTGGACCGACAGCCAGCAAGCCTGCATGGGGCCAACCTAGGCCCTCTACATATATGTGACCGTTGTGAAGCTTGGTCTACTTGTGGGACGCTTCTAGCAGTGGGAGCAGGGGCTGTTCCTAACACATTGGCTGGCTTTTGGGAACCTATTCCTCATACTGATTTCCCTTGCAGAGACTTAATACAAGAGGAGGAGCTTATTCCTACCTCCACTTGATATTCCATGCTTTGTTGAGAATCATGGAAAGCCAGCCCCTTTCTGAACAGAAACAGAGGAGTGGGTTGGGGGTAGAGGGGAAGTAGGGGAAAGGAATGGAAGGAGATAAGGAAGAGAAATTGCAGTCAGGATGTAAAATAAATGAATAAGTTTAATTAATATAAAAATGATATAATAAAATTGCACTTTATTTAAAATGTTTGGAATTCTTTCATGTGGAAAAATATATGTACATATATTTGCATTATATATGTGCCTGTTTGTGTCTGTGTGTGTATGTATCCCCACATATATATTCCTTAATATGCTATGTTTTATTTTAATACATCAATGTAAAAAGTAAACTCTTTTCCAAAGGCCATGCACATTGTGTTTGTCAAAGTTCATTAGAGGAATTGAATTTATAGAATGAATATATATGAAAAGGGGAGTAATTAAGTTGTCTTACACAGTATAGTCTGGGTGGTTGTCTTAGCTATGGTTTCTATTGCTGTGAAGAGACACCATGACCACAGTAACTCTTATAAAGGAAAGCATTTAACTGGGTGGCTCACAGTTCAGAGGTTCAGTCCATTATCATGGCAGGACATGGCGGCATGCAGGGAGACATACATGGTGCTGGAGAGGTAGCTGGGAGTTCTACATTTTGTGTAGGCAACAGGAAGTGGTCTGTCATACTGGGTATAGCTTGAGAAAAGGAGATCTCAAAGCCTGCCTCCACACTGACACATTCCTCCAACAAGGCCATACATCCTAATAGTGCCACTCCCTTTGGGACTCATTTTTTTTCAAACCACCACATTCCACTCCTTAGCCCCCAAAGACTTGTATACATATCATAATGCAAGTATACATTCACTCCAACTTCAAAAATTCATAGTCTACAATAGTCTCAAACTTATTTAAAGTCTGAAGTTCAAAGTTTCTTTGGAGAATCATGCAATCTCTTAACTGTAACCCCTTATAAAATCATAATCAAAGAGTATATCACATATTTTTCCAACATACAGTGGCACAGGAAATACATTACTATTCCAAAACATAGGGAAGGGAGAATAGTGAGGAAATGCTGGAACAAAGCAAGACTGAAAACCAGCTAGGCAAACTCCAAACTCTGTATCTTTATGTCTGATTTCAAAATACTCTTCTGATCTCCATCACCATTCAGCTTTGTTGACTGCAACACACTTCTTTCTCTTTGGCTGGTTCCACTCCCTGTTAGCCCCTCTCTTTGGCAGGTATCCATGGCTCTGGCATCTCCAATATCTTGGGGTCTCCAAGGCAATCCAGGCTTAACCTTCACAGCTTCATACATTGGCCTCTCTAAGCCTCCATTCAGGGACACCCCTGACACATGCCTGGGATCAGCAGCTTTCCTTAGTCACAGAAGAAGATTCTATGACCCCTTTCTTTTATTCTTAACTCTAAAGCAGGAACCAGGTGCCTGAACCTGCCAAGTTCCACTGATTTCTGGTGCTAGAACAAAGCTACTCAATTACATCAATTTAATTACATCTTTACCAGCTTTCTGTTTTCCATAGTTTCCTTCACTGCCTAAGTTTGGCAGTTCTGGAACTTGCTCTATAGATCAGGCTGGCCTCAAACTCAGAGGTCCATCAGCCTCTGCCTCTGGTGTAATAGGAATAAAGGCATGTAGCACCATACCCAGCTCTAAGCTTTACTTTAGTTCCTTTTCACAATTTGGAAACTTAGCTGGGTGATTTTCCCTGAAATCACTACTCTCTTTATTCCATTTCTTAATCTATTTATCTCCCTGAACACAGGAGTTAGCTTCATCCTACTTCCTGGTGCTCCTTTTTTCCCTAAATTTTACATTTTGTAATTTACCCTGCTCAGCTTGCTCCTTTTCAGTATAAATCTTTATTATAGTTACTACTAATAACTACAAAACAGAGACTATAATAGGCTCTTTTGAGATTTCCTCTGCCAACAGAATTAATTCAAAACTCTTCACTTTAGCTTTACACAGACTCTTTGGACAAGGGCAAAAGGCAGCTATATTCTTCACCAAAATATAACAAGACCAGTCTCTAAGCCATATCTAATATTACTAATATTCTTCTCCTCTGAAATCTCTTGATCCAGGAATCCACAGTTCATGTCACCCTCAGCACCACTGTCTTCCATGTTCCTACTAGGATGGCCCATTAAGCAACACTGAAAGTGCTCAGCTACTTTTCTAATCCACTGTCCAAAGGTCCATATTCCATCAAGCAAAAACATGGTCAGGCCTGTCACAGTAATACCTTAGTCCCTGGTACCAACTTCTCTCTTAGTTAGGGCTCCAATTGCTATGAAGAGACACCATAGCAACTCTTATAGAGGAACACATTTAATTGCGTGGCTTACAGTTCGGAGGTCCAGTCCATTATCATCACAGTGGGTCATAGCAATGTGTAGGCAGACATGGTGCTGTAAAGGTAGCTGAGAGTTATACATCTTGTGCAGACAACAGGATGTAGTCTGTCTCACTGGGTGTAACTTTAGTACAGGAGACCTCAAAGCCCACCTCCACAGTGACATACTTTCTACAACAAGGCCACACCTACTCCAGTAAAGCCATCCCTCCTAGTAGCACCACTGCCTTTGGGGCCCATTTTATTTCAAACCACTGCAGTAGTCTGAGAACAATTATCTCACGCTGGAAATGCAGAGAATGTAGTAGTTGGTAGTTTCTCAATCCATGAGTCTTGGTTCCACAGTACTGCCTGTCTGGCACTGCAGACCTGGAGGATTCCTGGGGAACTGCTGATCTTGAAACTGCATTGGAAACGGGGAAGGGGGGGTTCTAGTACAAATTAAGGCACGCTGTAGCAACAGGGGAGAAGAACTTGCCAGCCACAGTGAAGATATGCAGACAAAAGCAAAACTTTCATCCAGAAGGCTGTCTTTCCACTTCATATAATCTGATCAAAACCGTCCAGTTGCTAGTCTTTTGGCACAATACAGATCTAGTAAGGGTGACCCTCAAAATTAACCCTCACAGATATGTTTCTCCAAAATAACTTACTTCAATGTGGTATATGTATGGATTATTTTCAACATTTTGATGAAATTTTGGCAAATACTACACCATCGGCTTTCTGAATGTTATAAACCAAATGGGTTACATTTCACCCAAACATAAAAGAATATAGCTTATGACCAGCATCTCATGTAATTTTCTCTGAAATTGATGACATACTCAGACACAAAATAAGTCTCAACAGATACAAGAAAACTGAAATACACCATGTTTCCTATCTGACCACCATGGATTAAAGCTGGATATCAACAACAACAGAAAGTTTACAAGCTCATGAACACACACTATGAAATGAAAAACTGTCAAAATGAAAAATTAAGAAAGAAATCAACAATTTTCTAGAAGTGGATGAAAATGAAGACATATCAAAAATCTATAGGACACAATGAAATCAGTTCTAAGAGGCAAGTTCATAGCACTGACTACACAAAAAAATTGAAGAGATCTCATACTAGTAAAAATAGCACACCTGAAAGCTCAAGAACAAAAAGAATAAATCACACCCAAGAAGAATAGATGACAAGAAATAATCATGTTGTGTCTGAAACCAATAAAATAGAAACAAACAAAACAATGCAAAGTATCAATGAAATAAACAGTTGGTTCTTTGAGGAAATCAATAAGATTTACATAACCTTTCCAAATTAATTAAAATGCCAGGAGAATACCCAACCTAAAAAATTAGAGAGGTGAAATAACAGCGGAATCAAGAAAAGCTGGAAACTGATAAAGGCATACTTCAAAAACCTGTACTTCAACAAGCAGGAAAATCAAAAAGAAATGGATAATTTTTTCTATACATACCACTTACCAATGCTAAATCAAATTCAGATAAGCAATTTCAACAGACCTATAACCCCTAGTTAAATAGAAGCAGCAATTAAATGTCTACCAACAAAGAGAAGCCCAGAACCAGATGGTTTTATGTAGCTGGAGTTTTCTCCAGTCCTGCCTGGCCCACGGTCAGGACAAATTTCTCTCACCCACCAGTCCCGCAAACACTTAGACCCAACCAAGTAAACACACAGAGACTTATATTCCTTACAAACTTTATGGTCACAGCAGGCTTCTTTTTATCTAGTTCTTATATCTTAAATTGACCCATTTCTATTCATCTATAAGTTGCCACATGGCTCGTGGCTTACCAGTATCTTACGTGTTGGTATTCATGGCTGCTGTGGGATGGTCTGTATGCCAAATGCTCTGATTGGTCAATAAATAAAACACTGATTGGCCAATGGCCAGGCAGGAAGTATAGGTGGGACTAACAGAGAGGAGAATTGAGAGAACAGGAAGGTGGGAGGAGTCACTGCCAGTCACAGCCATGACAGGCAGCATGTGAAGATGCTGGTAAGCCATGAGCCATGTGGCAAGGTATAGATTTATGGAACTGGATTAACTTAAACTATAAGAACAGTTAGCAAGAAGCCTGCCACGGCCATACAGTTTGTAAGCAATATAAGTCTCTGTGTTTACTTGGTTGGCTCTGAGTGACTGTGGGACTGGCGGGTGACAGAGATTTTTCCTGACTGTGGGCCAGGCAGGAAAACTCTAGCTACACATGGCGGTGGCTGGCAGCTTCTCCTGACTCAGCATTCCTGTTCCCCGAATTCTCTTCTATACTTGTCCCGCCTATACTTCCTGCCTGGCTACTAGCCAATCAGCATTTTATTTATTCACAACATACAGGACATCCCACAGCAGTTTTAACACAGAATTCTACCAGACTTTCAAAGAAGAGTTAATGCCAATACTCCTCAAAATAGTCCACAAAATAGAAACAGAATGTTACCCAATTTTTATTATGAGGCCAGAGTTGCCCTGATACCCAAATAACATCAAGGCCCAACATAAGAGAAAATTACAGACCAATTTCATTAATGACCTAAAATGCAAAAATCCTCAATAAAATACTTGAAAACCATATCCAAGAACATATCCAAAAGATCATCCACCATGATCAAGTAGGCTTCATCACAGAGATAAAGATTGGTTCAATGTATGAAAATCAATTAATGTAGTCCACCCTATAAACAAACTGAAGGACAAGAACTACATGATCAATATCATTAGATGAAGAAAGGGCCTTTGACAAAATTTAACACCACTTCATGATAAAAATCCTGGAGAGATTGGCGATACAAGGGACATACATAAACATAATAAAGGCAGTTTACAGCAAGCACAAATACATCATCAACTTAAATGAAGAGAATCATAAAACAGTTCCACTAAAATCAGGAATGCAAGCTTATCCATTCTTTCTATACCTATCAATACAGTACTGGAAGCCTTAGCTACAACAACAAGACAATTGAAGGAGATCAAGGGGATAAAATTTGGAAAGGAAGTCACAGTATCATTATTTAAAATGATATGATAGTATACATGAGTGACCCTAGAAATACCACCGGGAACTCCGACAGCTGATAAAGACTTTCTGGAAAGTAGCTTGATATGAAATTAACTCAAAAAAACAGCAGCCTTCCTATATATAGATGACAAATGGACTGAGAAAGAAATCAAGGGAAAATGACTTTTACAATTGCCTCAAAAAAATAAAATATGGCATGCAGTAACTCTAACCAAATAAGGGAAACACTTGTATGACAAAAACTAACACATGAAAAACAATTTGAAAAAGATATCAGGAGATAGAAATGTCTCCCATGCTCATATATACACAAGAAACAAACAGGGAGACAGCTAAAACAATCTTGTGTCACAATAAAACTGCTGGAGGTATCACCATCCCTGACCTCAAATTGTATTGTAGGGCTATAGTAATAAAAATCAGCATCTTCAACAGACGGTGCTGTTGAAACTGTACAGCTGCAGGCAGAATAATCCAAATACATCCATTCATATCATCCTAATAAACTCAACTCCAAATGGATCAAAGACTTCAAGATAAAACCAGATATACTAAACCTGATAGAAGAGAAAATGGGGAATAGCCTTGAAAGAATTGCCACAGGAGATGACCATTGTGTATTGTATGGTACACCAATAGCACAGGTACTAAGATTAATGATTAATAAATGGGACCTCAAGAAACCGAATAGTTTCTGCATGGCAAGGAACACCATCATTCTAACAAAGTATAAGCCTAAAAAATGGAAAGGGATTTTTACCACCAACACATCCAGTAGAGGGCTAATATCTAAAATACATAAAGAACTCAAAAAACTAGCTCTCAAGAAAACAATCCAGTTAAAAACTGGATTAGGGAACAGGTCTAAGCAGATAATTCTCACAAGAAGAAACATAAATAGCTGATAAACACTTAAATATTCAACACTCTTAGTCATCAGGGAAATGCAAAACAAATTGAAATCAGAGAGTTCATCTTACATTGTAGGAATGGCTAAGATCAGTAACACAAGTGACCTCCACTGCTGGTGAGTATGTGAAGTGCAGGAAGCCATGAGAGTATACAGCAGATGACAACTAGTATTTAACAGGTCGACCCACCAGATGAATAACTCTTTGTTGGGGAGCCCTACTGGGCAAATTCTGGGGGCACTGGTTATGGAAACCAGTTTTTTTCTGTCTTTCTCCTGTGCCACCACATACCTCCCTAAAAAGAACAGCTGTGGGAGTCTTTCTGTAGCCCACTGGGTAGTATGTTTTACATCTTTGGGCACACTATAGCTGTGGATGGTCAGGAAGATATTTTCTGTTTAAGGTGTATAATTCTGATGAGCAGAAAATATGCTAGAATATTTTTCTTAATTGACACAGGAAAGATACAGTATTCTCAGTCTCAAAGACAGCTAATTTTAGACTCCAGAACAAATTCAAAACTGACTGATTATTCTGTATGTATTGATCACATTTTTAAGTTTTAAGAGAGAGAGAGAGAGAGAGAGAGAAGCAAGGGAGGGAAAGAGGGAGGGAGGGATGGAGGGAAGGAGGGAGAGAGGAAGCCCTTTAAGCAATGTATTGGTAATAAAAGATAATAAATTAGGGATTATTGAAACAATGAAGGCAAGAAAAAATGACTAATAGGATGTTAAAATAACTAAATGTACACATAGTGGCTAAAATACTATACATGCCCAGGAAAGGTATAACAAGTCCATTAATTATCCTTCAGTGTAGAGTGATCTTAGGAGTTAAGATTTCCACTCAACAGTGAAAGTTGCTCATGCAAATCTGAAGCCTGTAAATAAAATTGATTTCTTAAATGCCTAACTATAGCTCAAGCAATTGTAAGACAAGTACTTAAGAGGCCATGTTGAGTAGAAGATGTTGAAACACCCTTCTCTGATCTCCGTGGGTTCCAGGCATGCAAGTGTTACAGACATATATGCAAGCAATGCACCCACACATATAAAAAAAATAAAATGAAAATAAATGTAAAATAATTAAAACTACAATTTTCAGAGCCTGGACACAATGATGTACAACTACAGTGTCAGCAAGTAATTTAAGATGGTAAAAATCACTTGAGCCTAAGACTTGGATCCTGGATGGCCTGGACAGTACAGTGAGTTTACACGATTCCTTAGTGAAGGACACTATAGAGAAAAGAATGTTCATCTCAGAAAGGAGGGTTTATTTTAGAAACTTTCTGTAAATGAAGAGGCAAGTTTTTATTAAGATGATGTGGTGCATTTTTGCAGAAAAATAATCATATTCCAAGTTAAAAGAAACAGTATCATTTTTAATTTAAGTAATGATTATGCTCTTACTACAGATTCCTAAAGAACAGTAATTGACAGAGGCAGTCATAAAACTATCAGTTATGGATGGAGTTTACTAACTGCTTTTATCAAATAAAATATATCCATTGAAAGATTAGACGAGTTGTGGATTTTTAAGTGTGTCTGTGGATTTATATGACATGTGTGTGCAGTGCCTGCAGAGACCATAAGAGGGAATCAGATTCCCTCAGGCTGTAAATTGGGACAGTTGTGAGCTGTAGTGTGAGTGCTGAGAATCCAGTTCAGTTCTCCTGAAAGAGAAGCAAGCACTCCTAACCATGGAGACATTTTCAAACCCCACTAGATGCATATTTTGTCAAATGTCTCAACATGTATTTTCGAGTCTAGTGTTTAGAAGTTCAAAATCAGTGTCCCCAATTTCTTGTTGCTTTATTTAGTTCACATCAAAACATACCAACCTTTCTGAATGTGATGTCTTGGTGGTTTTGGTTTTCTGTCAATATCTTTTGTTTTTAATTCACATGAAAGACAGGAAATGCATTTTCTGTACTCAGGAAAGTATTTAAAGTCAGCAGGAGTACATCTCATCTGTGAAAACATATAAAGGCATTGATAAGTCGTTTCTTGTTGCTGTGATAGAAAACCAGGACAAAGGGTTTGCTTCCCAACTCCAGGTTACAGTTCACCATCTGGGGGAAGTCAAGGCAGTCAGAACTTGAAGCAGCTAGTGGTGTCACATCCACAGTCGAGGGCAAACAGCGCAGAATTAATGCATGCATGCTATGCTGAGTTAACTTTCTCTGCTCTATTATAGCTCAGAATCCTCTTCCTAAGGAACGGCACCACCTATGGTGGATCTGTCTTTCTACTTCAACCTAACCAAGATACCAGGCCCCTCCCCCGACACACCCACAGGCCAAGCTCATCTAGAAAATCTCCAGTGAAATTTCCTTCCCAGCTGATTCTACAACGTATCAGGTTGATAATAAAAAACTAACCACAGCAGATGATATATAATGTCTCAGAGTTCTCAAAGAATTTTCTAATGTGTGATACAGTACTATGATTTTGATTTTTAAAAAACTGTAAGATAAGTACCATTAAGAAAAACTTTAAAAGTACCATTGTTTATTCCTTTGTTAGGCAATCTTTTAGGAACTGTTATTGATACCCTGGGGGTAATTCTATAAAGGTAGTGGTAGGAAGAGGCTGTACTCATAAAGAGTTGACACATATTTTTGTCTTAAAGCCTGAGGAAGGCTCAATGAAAAAAAGGAAGAATGCAAAATTACCTTACAGAACTCTTAATGTACCAAAATAGGAAAATAGACAGTAATATAAGAAAGAAGCTTGGAATCAGACCAGAGTACATACAAGCCTTTTAGTATAATCGGACCAGATATGTATGGATAAACAATAGAATGACAATAAGCAAGGAGCTTCCTGGAGAGCAGGAGTGATGTCAAGTGTAGACTGTGTCATGAACACATTGACAAGGTGTCAACAACACTGTGCTGTCTTCTCTTCTTCACAAACCATGCAGGACAGTGAGAGATTCCTGCAGGTCATCAAGGACCCAGCATCAGGGAAAGGCCTCATCGTCACCCTCACTGTATCTGCACAACTTCCATCCTGCAACATGGTATCCACATTTTTCTCAGAAAGATGGAGATGGAAAAATGATGCAAGCACACAGGTGTGTTTCTAAATGAATGAACTTCTACTAAGATCTCATTGGCAGACCATTTACTCAAAGGAGCATATGAAGAATGTATTCAGGGAGGACATTAGGGAGGAGGAATAGCTAGAACAAATTGTAATCCTGGTAAAAAGAAAAAGAAAAGAAACAAAAATACACATAATAGTAGACTGTTAATAATGTCACAGTGAAGAATATTGTGTTTTATAAAACCTGTTATGATTAGAGAGAGAGTGCATGTGTGTGTGTGTGTGTGTGTGTGTGTGTGTGTGTGTACGTACATGTGTGTCACGGTGCACATGTGGAGGTCATAGCACAACTTTGGAGAGAATTGGTTCTCTCTTCCACAATGTAGGTCACAGGAATAAACTCAAGTTGTTAGGCTCAGTGGTAAGCACCTTTACCTACTGAGCCATCCTACCTACTCCATACATATCACATTGAAGTTTGTCAGGATATTGTGCCTCCTCTAATAAAAAACACTAAATTCTGAAGTTCTGTGAATTCATTTTCAGATGCCTCTGAGTCATTTGCTTTTTAGATATGTTATAGAAAACTTACATAGTACTTATAATTTGCATTGTTTTATGCACTTCACAGATTCTTGCCATCATTTAATATCCAAAACAGATATCAACTGCATGCATTTACTGTATAAAGTCTCAGAAATATCTTTACTCAAGAGAATAAAGCCATAACTTTATCACAGACTCATCTCTTACTTGGACAAATGGTACCACCTTCATCTAAATAGAAGTCAGTTAAATTTCTAATAAAATTTTTGGGTGGAAAGCCCATTACATTTCTGCTCTACCTTAATGTTGCCCTTTACCATATTAGTTTTCTGTCACATGTTCCATACCACGCAAAACAGGCATTTGTAGTCAAATCCGGTCCCTCATTTGGGTGTGGTGGTGCATGCTTGCAACCTCAGTACTCTGTAGGTGTTGGTAGGGGGTCAGATTTTCAAGGCCACCCTTGGCTACATAGTGAGTTCGTGGAAATATTTAGAATCTCAATCTTTTTAAATTCTCGTGTGGTAATCTCTGATTTACTGGTTGAAAGTCACTTTTCTCTAGCAGTGACAGTGCAATGACAACTTGCTGTCCAAAGCAGGTGCTTTGTATTTCTCCCTCCAGGAACAAATCTGTGTTTATTCCTTCAGTGAAAAGCCTTTCACTTATTAATTCTGGGACAATTTATTTTCATTATCTGTATGACAAAAATCACTATTTTTGCTAAAAATACAAATAAATAAGGCATTTGCAGCTCATAAACATCCTGTTTCTTAAGATTGACAAACACATACTTTATGACTCATAACATCAAAGTATGGTAGCAAAACATGGCATAATTTTAAGTAAAGATGTTTCTATTGTCACTTAAATTCAATTCTATTAAAGAAATGTGACAAAAATTGTGTAGATCACAACTTTTCAATTAAAGCCACAATGGTCAACTGTAAAAACAAAGGCTTCTTCTATACATCATCTTCCCACTTCTGCTTTATGTTGATACTCTTTTTTCCTCACATTACTATATATGTAATTGATTGTATGCTAGAAATTGTGTTAAATTCAGGCCACTCATGCCTGGGAAGGCCGCAGGTCCTCAGAAACTACCTACTACTGTTTGTTGGTAAAGAAAAATGATGCCAATCTTGCTCTTTAAAGTTTTTAATTTTTCCTTTTCACTCTTCTCTCTTCATTCTTGTCTTCCAAACTGTCTTCTTATTATTCCTGTCTAAACCCAGAGATCGGTGCTGTTCTCGGCCTTGGTCAGTTGAGCTTCTTTTTTTTCCATGGGGTATGACTTTGCAGAGATTCACAGCAGGTCAAAGTGTGTAGAATAAGTGAAGGTTGTGTACCGAACTATGAACTGGACATCTATATCACACTATACAAGACTCAGGGAACATCATGGAAGAGAATTAAGAGGACTATAAGAACTAGAGGTTTGGGAAGAGTATCATGAAACTGGGTATTTTGGACATGGCAAGGCCATTGAACTCATGAACTCAGTGTAAAGACCTGTATGAGGACACATCACCATTTCCTCATGCATGGAGATGAGGGCTGGTGAGACCCCAGCACTCACTGAGAGATTCTGTGCAGGTAATGAGTGCTAGCATTGTAGCCACTGACAATTTGCCTATGCGCCATTAAGGAGTCTATACTCAAATTCATTCAAGAATCCATCATTAAACTCAGTGAGCCTCAAAATATAATAAAAGCAGACATCAAAGTAGGAGAGGGCTTGTTAAGAAGTAGAGTTTCACTAGGAGACAGGAGGCCTGAGAGAAGGCAATAGGGAGTGTAAAGTGCTCTAATTTAATTAGAGACAAATACAATGTTCCCAAAGAATAACAGAAAGTAATGAAGAAAGAGATCATGTTACATTCCATTTGAAACACAGAACGACTCATTTTTTTCTTCTAGAGATCATATTTCATCCTATCCATCAGAAAATGAGTTTTCCTAGCAATCTTGTTTTAACTAGTAGTTATCCATTCCATTACTCAAAAGAATAAGAAAGCAAAAAAGTATACATCTCAGATATTAGAAATGTAGTCTTTATCCTAAATGATATTAGACTATCAAATATATATAAATGGTCAAATGAAGGAGGTCTAGTTAAGTAGGAACTTTCTAATATATATGTAATATATATAATATACATATAATAAATATATACTTAATTCTCCAATTTATTCTTCTTCGTGTATTCACTTGTCTCTCATCATTTAAAAAGCATTTTTACTTTCCTGACTTAAGACAAAAATCCATGATAGAAAGCTCATGTGTTAATCTGAGATAAATCTGTAGGAAGATCATCAAATAGTCAAAAATATAAATAAGTCATGGCTTTCAAAAGCTACCAACATTAAGGAAAGTGGCTTTTCTATGGTGTGTAAAGAGAGAGAGTGGATATGAACCACAAACACACTGTTTGATCCTTGAGTACACAAAGAAGAGAAGTTACTAAAATACTGTACAAATATAATATAGACCTAGTTTTCACCACCATAAATTATAATTTATATTATCCATACTGTTGTATACCAGAGACTCATTTGTGATGACTTTATCAAATATTTAGTGCTATTTGGCCAAGGAACAGTATAAACTGATGATAAATTAAATAAATGAGTTATAAATTCAGTTTAACAAAGTCAGAATTTACTCGGGTTTAGATGTGAATTGTGTAGTAAATTTTCATTGAGAGATATTTGATAACATCTCTGGTTACTTATGAAGTGCTAATATAATTAGGTAGAGATATGAGAAGCTGAGTGCCCAAGCAGGGAAGAGTAAGTATCAGTGAGCCTGTTCTAATGCCATAAGTTCATCTACTCTCAGCTCAATATTTATCAATACTTATATGCAAGCTCTGAATAAAAATACATAAACTGTTTATCACACTTTCTGATGAGAAGGCAAAGGAATAAATTCACTTAAGAGCAACCGGAAATTCACAGACTGAAGTCACTAGGCTGGCTGTGCAGAGGACGTTAAACTGGAGTAGATATTGCAGTTGGACAAATTAAATAACTGTCATTAAGTTAAATCAATTAAATTATATTAAATCACTTGCGCATATATTGTGATTTGAAACATGGATAAAGACAAAAGCTCCAAGGAGTGGTTTGGAAGCCCCTGTGGGGAGGGTGCTAGAATCTTATCTAGATTTGGAGAATTGGTCTAACCACATACTTTTCCCTTTGACGTACTCCATCAGACCCTGGAAACATACTTTCCTATAACTTCAGATATCCTAGACCATTGGAATGAGTATACCACCTAATGTATTCTACCAACTATGCAGTCTACAAACAAACATATTGTGAAAATACACCCTGTGTAATTCAGTTCTATGCAATGACAGAGAAGAAAAGAGGTAACAGAGCAATTCAGGTTTCTACATTCCCCAACATCCTTTAACTTTAATGAAATTCTGAAGTTTGAACAAAGCTTGGTATTTCCATGCTAACCTTTTCCTGAAACTTCACACTTCACCTTATGGCAAATCTTAGCACTTCTAGCTCTTGAATATACTTCAAATATGTCTATGCATTTCTGCTGTCATTCTTGTAGCCTAGGTCTAGAAGTACCTCTTTCCAGTCAAATACAAATCCCTTATTGGAATTAACAAGATACATTTACATTGGTCAAAATACATTTCTTTGTGGTTTTAAATACTCTGATGGCTGAGTTGCTAACTTTTTACTGTGAACTACAAACCTCAGAAAAATATAACCTCTGTCCTATCACCAAACCCATCTCATCTCTGGCTGTAGTTCACTGAACTCCTGCCACACTGGAGTTCATTCAGCCTCATAAACACATCCCAAACTCAAGAAGCTATTACATGGCTCAGGGCCTTGTGCAGGGGCCTGTATTTCCAGAACTGTGCATGGCTAGCTCCCTATGCTTCAAGTATTCACTACAAATAGTTTCTCCTCAGAAAATCTTGTCACAGTCTTATGAGAGAGTGTCCCTGTCCCAGGTCTCCACTCAACATCCTATGCACATTATATCAGCCATTTATCACAATGTTTGCTTAGTTGAGCTAAATTTTTCCCCCAAATCTGGTCCTTAGGAAGGACTTCTTTGGATCTGTGAATGATCCTGGAACTAAACAACAACAACCAACCAACCAACTAACCAATCAATCAACCATCAAAACAACTAACCAACCAACCAACCAACTAACCAACCAACCAATCAACCAACCAACCAACCAACCAACTAACCAATCAATCAACCAACAAGATGTAGTGATACTGTGTGTAGCTTTAGGCTCTCACTTCATGTGATAGATCATGGAGTTCTTCCATTCTGTGGGGAGAATCCAATAGCTAGAAATAAGCTTTAAAGAAATTATAGTTTTTTACAGCACCTAGAACTTCCAATATTTCTCTCACTTATCTTGGAATTGTTTTATTCCTGATGACCACTGAATGAGCTTCCCACTCAGCAACTCTCCATAATTATCACATCCCTTTGTTGGCACTTTCTCCTGTATATCAACTCAGACATGGGATGTTCTAGAACATCTGCGACTTTACCAACTGAATTTGTCATATCCTTACAACAGATCAATTCCTGTGGAAGGAATAACTATGTATTTTCTCAGCCACAACTTTTACATTCTGTTAGCTATGCATCATAATAAGTTAACATGCAAGGAAGTAAAGAAGGAAATTTCAAATGGCAGTATTCAGTGGAGATGCTAACAAGTAATCTGTAAAAGTCACTTAGAGACTTCAGCCACACGGCACAAATCCCATACAATCATAAGATGTATATTTCCCAACAATAAATAAAACTTTGAGGCATCAGTAAATACCAAGCTGCTTAACTGAGGATCAACTGAAGTTTTGCGATTCCAAAGTATATTGATATTTGATTGCAAAAAAAAAAAAAGCAGATAGATGGTTATGTTTGATGCTTTATTCCTTAAGAAATAATGGTTTACCATTTTGAAACACTGAGAGGTAGGTTTCAGTGGTGACAATCCTTTCTCATTCTTGACTCATTTAAATATTTCAGTAAACACTCATGTGTAAGATTCAAGTTACATTGTGACCCTCTTGGTTTGCTTTCCAACCTGTGGGTTAGTTGGACTTCTGTTTTCACATTTTCTGCCATGGAGTCAGAGACTTTCTATTTTAAAGGAGATTGTAACGTTTTGAACAAAACAGTCTGATAACAAGCCACTTTTGTTTTTTCATTACAATCAGCACTATTTCTACATCTAGAAGCATTTGCTTCATCACCATGCTCTACTATGGGTGAAAGCAGTCAGGTGTTGAAGGATCACCCTAGGAACCTGTTCAGAAGCATGGTTGATCCACAGGTCCTTGGTATCTTATCTTCTACTTGGTTTTCTCTTCAATACTTCCAGATCCCAAAGTATGAATCCAGACACAAGAGCTTTCAAACACTACTCAAAAGATTTAACTTTCAGGTTATGATAACACAGATTATCTCCTTTATCCTAATGAAAATTGTTGGCTCTGCTGTTCAGATACACAGCATTTTATTGAATCAGCAGAAAGCATTGCACTTCAGGGAGCTGGTATGCTTTGGGTAGCAAGCATACCGAACTGTCCTCAGAACTCTGAAACGCAGGTTAGCATTTGTGGTCGACTTTCAACAGTAAGTGCTGGTTCCTAGAATACAGACATAGAGAAGGGGCTTCATTTCAATACACTTTTAGGAGTAACGATTATTGTTTAAGATACTAACCTTTAAATCATGGTAGATTTAATCATTACTTCACAAACTGCTACTACCTTATATTTGATGCCAATATTACTTTTTCTGAAAGATGATTCAGAAGACAGTACCCTAACACAAGGAAGAGAATGAACCAAAGGTGACCTAGATAAGCACAGGGGACTTAGTACATAAAGGAAGAAACATAACTCTTCTATACAAAAGCAAACTACAATAAAAACAGTCATGGGAAATGAAGGTGCTGAATGTGTTTATTGAGAATTTCCAGGATTAGGACATGTGGAAAATTCATTGTAGAAATGCTATGTTTGCTCAGCTCAAGATTTAGTTTAAGGTCCATCATGACCAACACTAGAGGCACCAACAAGTCCATTATTGAGCCCTCAGTTTTGCCATAGAGTAGATACTTAGCAGTGAAGTTTTGGAACCTTATAAGAAAAGACCCTGCAAACTTGCATGAGATTTTAGACTTTTACTTCAAGATGAGAGGAAACAATGCTTAGTGTAAGCTCAGCAAAGTCACCAACAAGCACACAGCTCATAGGGTCTGTAGTTCAGTGCAAACCTCATTCTGTCCAAAGTAAAAGTGTAGTTAACACAGCTTTCTTAACAAACTCAGCCCCCTCCCACTCATATCAGAGATATTTCATCCAATATCCAATGTTATTTACATAAATATAATATTGGTGCTACCTGATGAAATGATGCAAAACTATCATTGAAGGTCTGGAAAGATGGGTCACACAAAGCAAGTGTGAAGAATGGAGTTTAAATCCATAGAGCCCTTTGAAAAGCTGTGTGGCAGTTTACACCTATAATCCCAGTGCTCCTATGCTACGAGAAAAGATGCACATAAAAAAACCCTCAGAAACTTGCTGAAAACAACCTTACAAAAAATAAAGAGACCCTATCTCAAAACCAAGGTGGGAGTCAAGGGTCAACATCCAAGACAAGCACACAACAACAGCAGTCATCACAGGAGACCTAGCAAGATGAGGCTGGGTAGGATCCTCTGGTTTCAACTGCATAAAAACCAGAAGCTGAAAAGATGGCTCAGTGGCTAAGAGTGTGTACTGCTTTTGCAGAGATCCAAGTGTGATTCCCAGCTCTCATGTCAGGTGACTCACAAATGACTATTACTTCATCTCTAGTAGAACTGGTGCCCTTTTCTTGACTGAAGTCATCTACACTAATATGCACATCCCATCACATAGGCACATACTCCCATACAAAAAAATATGCTTACATATAATAAAAAATAATAAAACATCACTGATAAATTAAAATAAACAAGTTACCAGACTACATGTTACCAAGGCTGAACCATGAGTAAGTACAAAATCTGTGCAAATTAGCAGCATTTAAAAAGACTAATCACTCACAAAAAGTATCTCATCAAATACCAGGGCCAGGTGGCTCTACTGTTGAATTCTAACAACTATTGGAAGAACTAACACCACGTCTTAAGTTATCCTACATTCAGAAGAATATGTAATACTTGTAAATATACTCAAAAGGCCAGCAACATTCAAATATTTAGAACAGATAGGGAAACAACAAAAATATAAACTATAACCAACATCCTTTATAGATACATATCCAAAACCCCAAAAGATATTCGCAAATGGAACCCAACAGCACATTAAGATGCAATGACCACTAAATGCATGTAAATAGATAAGCAAGAAACATCACAACAGGATAAAAGACAGAAAATCTGACCATCTCAACAGATGGAGAAAAAGCAGTCAGTAAAACTTAACAGAATTTTTTGTAAAAAAATGAACACAGCAGAGATATAAAAACCCTATCTAAATGTGATGAGGCCACATATAATAAACCAACAGCTAAGTTTATGCAGAATGAGGAGGTGCAGACAGATCCCAATCTAAACTTTGTTCTGAGACAGGGGTGCCACTTTCATCACTTCAGAGAAATATAATTCTAGAAGTCATTGCTAGATAAGCCAGTAAAGGAACAAACAAAAACTTAACAAAAAGAGACAAAAGAGGTTAAGCCACATCAAGTTTTCTGCACACCAAATTAAAAAGAGTGAAGAGGCAACCTACACAACCCAAGAACACACATGCAACCTACACAATAGGGGGATACCCAGAGTCCTAAAAATCTTCTGAAACTCAAGAGCAAAAGAATCACTTAGCCCAATTAAAGCTGTGGCAGGCCTTCAATATTTATTTTTTCCTGTTTTGCATTGCAGGGTTACACAAGACAAATTTCTTGAAAGTATATAAAGTTACTTGAACACATTCCCTCTCATGCTCCACTAAACACTAGGCCCCTCTGTTCCACAGACCGTGTGGCTTCCACTGCCATGTCATCTGTACATGCACAATTATATGTGTACAGTTTAGGACCCACAGATTAGAGAATATATAAAATATGCATCTTTCTGAGACTGCTATAACTTGTATCTTCAGTTGTATCCATTTTCCTGCAAACAACAAATTTGTTATTCCATTTACTGTAAATAGAAACCACTTTTCTTTATTTGCTCCTCAGTGGGTGGGCCCCTAGGTGGGGTCCTCACCTAGGCTGTTCTGAATAGTGCTGCAACAAGCACAGATGGGTGGACATCTCTGATGTGTTGGCTTGGCATTTTTGGGTAAAGGCCCAGGAGAGATGCAGCTGGGTCATATGTGAGGATTTTTTTTTTTTTTTTTTTTTTTTTTTGCTTTGGAGAGGAATCTCCATATTGATTGCTGTTTTAGAAGAAGATATACAAATAGCCAACTAGAACATTAATATGACTAATAGTTGGGCAAATACAAATCAAAACATCAATGAAATAACATCTTATGTCAATAAGGAGGGCAGATTTATAGACTAAAGATAGCTAGTGCTGACCAGCACATGAAAGTAAGGAACCACTGCAATTGCTGATGGGAATGTAAATTAGTGTTAACACTATTGGAAAAAGTATACAGTTTCTTCAAAATAATTACAAAAACAGATGTAATGGTATCCAACAAGATTTTCATTGACAGTCTATGATATTCTCTCTACCCTGGGTGCTTGATTGTTTGGCTGTTTGTTTTTTGAGACATAATCTCTCTGTACAGAGTAGGATGGCTTCCAATTTGTGGTCCCTGTTCTCTGCTCTCCCCATGTTGGGAGTACAGGTTGTATACAAACACACAGCTTCATTGCACTGATAGTAGAAAAAAACAAAAATAACAAAACAGCACTAGTATTTATCAACTAGTGAATGGATTAGAAATACGTCACAAATATTTGGCAACAAAAATTAGCCAAATACTGTAATTTGTGACAAGAGTGATGCTAAAGATAATTATGTTAGATAAGCCAGGTACAGAAAGATGGGTATTGCATGACCTCACTCCCTTGTGGAATGTCAAGTCTGTCTTTGAGAAGCTGAGTAGAACAGTGTCTCCTGGCAGCTGTGAGTAGTGGGTGGAGAAGGGGTAATCCATGCATAACAAACTGTACTTGTAGCTGCCCCAATGTGCCAGTGCACAGTGCCAATAATGTACTGTACATACTTTTTCCATAAAGAAGAGATATAGCTTCTTTGATATAAGCACTGCACAATGTATGTTAACAGAAGCATCATTAAAATGTATTTCAAAAAAGTTAACTACCAGTTAAAATGAATTCAATCACTTAAAAGTAATCTATAGTTGCCAAATTTTAAAAAGAAACAAATGGGTGTATTTTATCATTGTTGGCATTACAAGACGTGTATATTTTAGTAATCAAAGGCTGAAATGCAACAAAGTGCTAGCTGTTTCTTGGGAGTGTCTCCAGGCATTCTTAGGGGAACAGTCTCAGCAAAATGTACACTTAGATGTAGAGTCTGAACACTGTCTTCCATAGACTACAAAGTAGCAGGGGAGCCAACATTAATATATTTTCTCCAAGGACATGCTACTCATTGTTTCCTGGAAATCCACTGACAGTGGAGAGACGACTCAGGCAACAGAAAGCTGTCACTGATAGTGCAACACACAGAAACGGACGGCGTCTTCTATCTTAAAGCAATAAAAATTCCTTCTGAGTAAATTAGGTGAGGAATGAACCTTTTATTGATTTTGTTGTCTTTTTTATTACAATAGGATGACAGCTTAAGTTGTATATTCTGTCCTTGCAAAGTAGTGTATTTATGATGATTCATTTCCTTCAGCTTAGAACTGGTGACACTAGTTATCTTAGATGAAGAAAACTTTCATGAGAATTTTAATGCAACTTTCAATTTGTTAAAATATTTTGTCTTGGATGTATTACTAGTGAAGTTCTCTTTTCCACCTCACACTTATCTTCTATGTACAGCTGACATCCCTAGTGTCCAGTCAGAGACGGGCTTTCATTGCTGTTCTCCATGGAATGAGGTGCACAATTCCTTTGTACAGATGAAAGGTGAGTATAGACATCCAGCCCACTTCAGTGAAAATTGACCCATAATTTTGTTTTATCCTGAAGAAAAATACAGTGATAAAGTTTAAAGATGGGAAACACACAGTTAACCTCTTTGGGTGTGACAATAGTTAGCAAACATTAACTCAGTCTGGAAGACAGTTGTCAGTGCCTCTGCTTTCCAGAGTTCATGGGGTCTATTGACCGTGGCTCCCACCAGGCAGCAGAGACCAACAATGTGAACACTTTATTGAAATCAAACATATATATGCAAGGCACTTTTAAAAAGCCCTCTTCCACTTCTACTGCCACGCAGGTTCTGTCTAATGAAATGCACCTTCATTTAATAGTTGATTACATGTACTTCTTTATCATATAAAGGCTGCACACCACTTTCAAAACAACAGGAGTGTGAGGACTCAGAAATGTATGATGCATGTCCACTGGTACTTTTAAGAATATGCTAATCTACTGTTTCAAGGGGACAACCATGGCATACTGAGTCAGATCACTACTCTGATATCACATTTCTTACTTCTAATCACAGTGCAAAGAAATGTGATATGAAAGCTACCTTCTGAAACATTTGCATTTTCTCTAACAGCTCTGAAAGGTCTATTACCATTAAAGCAACCACACTGTCTATTAAGTCTCTTCATATCCTTAACCTAAGGGGATCACAGTACCAGGGATCTTTTCACTGTGTGGCCCCAGAAAAGCATTCTAATTTCTAGTAGGCCAACACAGGTGAGAACACTGTTCTTATCGACATTGCTTGTATTTTTTTCTTTTTAATTTTTATTTTCTGTTAATTTTCTTTTTTTCATTTTTTATTAAGAAATTTTCTATTCACTTTACATACCAACTACAGATCCCCCCTTCCATCTTCCCACCCCCTAGCCTCCCCCCCAGCCCACCCCCTAGCCTCACATTTTCCAAATCAAGGTGTCCCATGGGGAGTCAGCAGAGTCTGGCACACTCATCTGAACTGGTCCAAGTCCCTCCGTCCTACACCAAGGCTGTACAAGGTGTCACACTCTAGGCACTGGGCTCCAAAAAGCCCGCCCTGGCACCAGGGACAGATCCTGATCACCCTGCCTGGGGGCTCCCCAAACAGTTTGAGCTAAACAACTGTCTCCCGTAAACAGAGGGTCTAGTCTAGTCCTATGGGGGCTCCACAGCTATTGGTCCACAGTTCATAGGTTTCCACTAGTATGGCTGGTCATCTCCGCAAGTTTTCCCATCATCATCTCAGTGTCCCCTGCCACAGAATCCCTCCTCTCTCTCATTGGTTGGATTCCCAAAGGTCAGCCTTTGCCTGGCCATGGATCTCTGCATCTGCTTCCATCAGTCACTGATGAAGGCTCTATGATGACTGTATGGGTATTCACTAGTCCGATCACCAGAGTAGACCAACCCAGGCACCCTCTCCACCATTGCCAATAGTCCAAGGTGGGGTCATCCTTGTGGATTCCTGAGAGCTTACCTGGCACCCTGCCTCTTTCTATTCCCATGAAAAAAAAAAAAAGTCCCCTTGCCATATAATAATCAAACCACTAAATGTACAGAATAAAGAAAAAATATTAATTGCTTGTATTTTTGTTGTATCATAATTTTAATTGATTTTCTTTCAATGGCATCTTTCATTTCTTCTTGTCCATTATAAATATCTCAGTGATCAGGACAGTAGGATACTATTTTCACAGTAGAATGCTGCATTAATACTTTTAGAAAACACACTAAATGTGTCTGAGTCATGAGGTATACCCCTAAACCTTATGAATATAGTTTAGATAAAGTTATTTTAAATTTAACAGTTTTTAATGGACTCAGTAAGTTCTATTTACATATATTTGTATATATTTAATGTATTTATATTATATAAATATACAAATAAAAATTTGTATATATTATATGTGTCTCTCTCTATACATACACACACATACATAACTAATATAATCAAAGAAAAAGAGGCTATCAATTTGAAAGTGGAGAGACATGGGAGAAGTTTGATGAAGTGTAACTGGGAGAGGCTGAAGGGAGAAAAAGGAGGGGGGAAGTGATGTAATTCTATTCCAATTAAGACATTCAAAAATAAAATTAAAAATAAATACATTTCACAATCTTTATTATATTAATGTTTCCTATAGATACATCAATGTACTAGGCAACTGGATAACCAAAAGAATCACGTCATAAAATGCAACACATTGTGACTTAAACACATAAGATACTCGTTCAAAAGATGTCTTTGAAGCAAGTAGGGTTTAAATAAATGTAAGACACACATGTAGCATGAATCTAAAGATACTCTTGTTAAAGCAGACACACTTACTCCTCCCACCAGTAAAAGCACTTTATGAAGAGAGAAAGTCTTCTTGGGATCACCTCGGGGAATGAGCGCAGCTGAAGCACAGGGGAAATGGAAAGAGGTGGAGTCTGGGGGTTTCCAGTCCTGGACGGACTGAAGGAAAGGACACAGTGGCACTGGCTGTGGAGTTCAGTCTGGCTCCTGGTTTTTATTAATAAGACCACTTAGCAATTTGTCAGGGACAAGGACAGAATCTCTAGTTAGTGGAAAAATACAGACCCCCAATAAGATGGAGAACTAGATCATCTTACAGTCAGGTTGCCTAGCAACAGGACATTGAGTCAGAGCCCTTGACCCTCTCACCCTGTAAACATCTTATACAAACATCCTGTTAGCTTGCCCCACCTTATGCAGATGACAGCTTTTTGCTCCCCCCCCCACCCTGTGGAACTATATAAACCTTTGTGGAAGAGAAATAAAGTGCACCTTGATCGGAATCCAGACTTGGTGTCTTTCCTTTGTATCTCCTGTCCCTACATTCCCTCTTTAGGGTGGTTGAGAACCCATTGAAGCCCTGCAGGCAGGGCAGCAATTCATCTTACAGTTCACAGCTTAATTTAAACTTAAATTAAAGAAGCAGTTTAGTGTCTATTTAGAAGTAAGGATGTTTGACAATCACCCTTTAAGACAATAAAAGGCACCACTGTGGAATGACGGGGAACAGAAGAAGCACACTGAGGAATTACACATTAGGTATGTCATGAAGAAAAATGGTCTCAGTAAAGAGACAACTAATGTTTAGGGGTGAAAGTAACATGTCAGTTCCAAAAATCTTAATTCTAATACTGAAACCCGTTTACCAGTGGTAATATGCCACTCATGAGGGAACGAGGATGGCAGGAATATGTTGTTCCTACAGACTGGGAACATATCTCAGCTGTCAGAGAGTGTACCTATAAAGTATGGAGCCCTGAGTTCAATTCCCAACATCACGTAGACTGAACCAAGTGTTATGTGTCTGTAATCCCAGCACTAGGGATGTGGAGGAAGGAGGCTACACAGCAAGCCTAAGGCAAGCCTTGGCTAAGATCTTGTCTCCAGTCATCAACAATAAAATGAAACCAATCACAATGAATAAATAAATTAAATAAATAAATAAATAATAAAGAGCTTCTTCACCATAATGCTCCTATGAGGTTATGAAGTTTCCCACACACCTGCCCCTTGCCTAACTCCAGGATTGTGACAGCAGATAACTACAGACATAAACTTAAAAGCTTTCTAATAAACCATCTCCTGCAACACCAGTGACCACCAAAGCCATATGTCCACCCTGCACTGATTGGGACCAGGTAAAGCCCCATATCTGGACAGGTCAGCCCAGTTCTCTAGCCCCTAGGCACTGGGGGCATATTCTGTGCCCCTTCTCCCAGTCATTGGAGCCCCAGAACTGGGCAGCAGCTTCCTGCCTCACCCCCTTACCAAGCCAACTATCCCCAGCAGTACCAGTGACCACCAGGAACCATACATTGTGGTGGTATTGTGTTCCCCAAAATATTGTGTACTCTAATAAATTTATCTGGGGTCAGAGAACAGACAGCCACTAGATACAAAGGCTAGAAAATGGTGGCACTCACACCTTTAATCCTAGCATTCCAGAGATAGAAATCCCTCTGGATCTTTGTGAGTTCAAGGCCACATTGGAAATAGCCAAGCATGGTGACACACGTCTTTAATCCCAGAAAGCCAGCCTTTAATCCCAGGGAGTGGTGGTAGAAAGCAGAAAGATATATAAGGCGTGAGGACCAGAAACTAGAAGCATTTGGCTGGTTAAGCATTTGGCTGGTTAAGCTTCAGGCTTTCGAGCAGCAGTTCAGCTGAGAGCCATCGGGATGAGGACACAGAAGCCTCCAGTCTGAGGAGACAAGACCAGCTGAGGATCCGGCGAGGTGAGATAGCTGTGGCTTGTTCTGTCTCTCTGATCTACCAGCATTGACCCCAATAACTGGCCTCGGGTTTGACTTTATTAATAAGAACTTTTAAGATTCCTGCTACAATACACCTTCTGGGCCATTGGGAAGAAGAACCACCACAGGAGCCAGAGGCAACACTTGCACCAATTGGAGGAAGAGTGACCTGGAGCCCCACCTGTTCAGATTAAAGGAAGAAATGGGTAGACAGCAGTGTAAGAACACATTAAACAACATAAAGAGCAATATGGGTAAGTCCCATCCAACTCTGCCCCAGTTGCTGGCCAGCAGAGAGAACTCCTGCGGGAAACACCCACACACACAAACCCCCCAGCAGACCCTGCAATCTATATGCACTGCCCCAACAGTCATCCACCTGAGACCCCAGTAACTGCCTGAGGAACAGAAACCAAACCACCAGCTCCCATTGGACCAAGAGTAACTTCCTAAGACAGGGAATCTGCCAGCCCTCATTGGACCAAGAGCCCTGATAAGATCAAAAGCAGTTCCATGAGTCACAGAATCAACTATCTTGGGTTGAGCCAAGAGCAGCTCCCGGAGATACAGCATTTCCCAGCTCCAATTAGACCAGTAGCTAAGTTTGGACCCAGAGGGGCCTCCTGAGACACAGACACAACAAGCAGAGTGGACCAACAGCAACTCGCTCAGACACAGACACCTCATAGTTACTAGAGGAAGAGATGGGCAGACGTCAATGCAAAAATACATACAACATAAAGAGAAATACAGCATCACCAGAACCTAGTCCTCCTCCAACATCAAGATCTGAACATCACAATGTAGAAGAAGCAGAAGAAAGTGACTATAAAAATAGCTTCATGGAGATGCTAGATGCTTTTCAAGAAAAAATGAAAAATACCCTTAAAGAAACGAAGGAAAAGGCAACCAAAAAATTGGAAGAAATCAATAAAGAAATTGAGAAAAAGACAAATAAAAAATTGGAAGAAATAAATAAATCCCTTCAAGAAAGCCAAGAAACCCATGAAAAAGCAATTAAACATGTGAGGAAAACAATTCAAGACCTGAAAAGGGAAATAGAAACAATGAAGAAAACACAAACAGAGGGAATGCTGGAAATAGAAAATCTGAGTAAATGAACAGGAAATACAGATGCAAACATAACCAAACAGAATACAAGAGATGGAAGAGAGAATCTCTGGTGTAAAGGATACAATAGAGAAAATAGAATCATCAAAGAACATACTAAAGCCAAAAAAGTCCAGGAATCAGGGACACCATGAAAAGGCCAAACCTAAGAATAATAGAGATAGAAGGAGAAGAATACCAACTCAAAGGCACAGAAAATATATTCAGCAAGATCATTGAGGAAAACTTTCCTAACTTAAAGAATGAAACACCTATGAAGATACAAGAAGCCTATAGGACATCAAACAGACTACAATAAACCCAGCAAAACTTTCAATCACCATGGACAGAGTGAACAAGACTTCCAAGACGAAACCAGGTTTAAACACTACCTATCCACAAATCCAGCCCTACAGAAAGCACTAGAAGGAAAATTCCAACCTAAGGAAGTCTGATACACCCACAAAAACACAGGCAATAGATAACCCCACAGCAGTAAATCCCCAAAAAAGAGAAATACACACACACTACCAACAAAAGATAACAGGAATTAACAATAACTGGTCATTAATACCCCTTAATATCAATGAACTTAATTCACATATAAAAAGACACAGACTAACACAATGAATACAAAAGCAGGAAGCATCTTTCTGCTGCATACAAGAAACACACCTCAACTTCAAAGACAGGCACTATCTCAGAACAAAAGTCTGGGAAAAGTCTTTCAAATCAAATGGTCTTAAGAAGCAAGCTTGTGTAGCTATCCTAATATCCAACAAAATAGACTTCAAACTAAAATCAATCAAAAGAGGTCAAGAAGGACATTACATACGCATCACAGGAAAGATCCACCAAGATGAAATTTCAATTCTGAACATTTATGCCCCAAACATAAGGGCACCCACATATGTAAAAGAAACATGACTAAAGATTAAATCACACATAAAACCCCACACATTAATAGTGGGAGACTTCAACACCTCACTTTCACCACTGAATAGATCTGCCAAATCTAAACTTAACAGAGAAATAAGGGACTTAACTGATGTTATGACTCAAAAGGACTTAATCAATATCTATAGAACATTCCACCCTAACAAAAAAGAATATACCTTCTTCTCAGCACCCCATGGAACCTTTTCTAAAATCGACCACATACTCAGTCGCAAAGCAAACCTCAACAGATACAAAAAATTGAAATAACCTCCTGTATTTTATCAGACCACCATGGTTTAAAGTTAGATTTCAACAACAACAAAAACTACAGAAAACCTACAATCTCATGGAAACTGAAAAATGCCCAACTGAATAACCAATAGCTCAAGGAAGAAATAAAGAAACAAATTGAAGACTTCCTAGAATTCAATGAAAATGAATGTACTTCATATCCAAACTTATGGGACACTATGAAAGCAGTGGTAAGAGGAAAATTCATGGCACTAAATGCCCACATAAAGAAGTTGGAGAAATCTCACACTAGTGACTTAACCACACACCTGAAAGCTCTAGAACAAGAAGAAGCAATGTCACCCAGGAGGAATAGATGCCAGGAAATAATCAAATTGAGAGCTGAAACCAATAAAATAGAAAGAAAAAGAACAATACAAAGATTCAATGAAACAAAGAGTTTGTTCTTTGACAATATCAGCAAGATAGACAAGCCCTTATCCAGACTAATCAAAAGGGAGAGAGAGAGCATCCAAATCAACAAAATCAGAAATGAAAAGGGGGACATAACAACAGACATTGAGGAAATCCAGAGAATCATCAGGTCATACTTCAAAAACCTCTATTCCACAAAACTGGAAAATCTAAAAGAAATGGATAATTTTCTGGATAGGTACCACACACCTAAGTTAAATCAAAACCAGATAAACTATTTAAATAGACCAATAACCCCTTAGGAAATAGAAGCAGTCATTAAAAGTCTCCCCCCCCAAAAAAAAAACCCAGGACCAGATGGTTTCAATGCAGAATTCTACCTGATCTTCAAAGAAGTGTTAATACCAATACTCTCTAAATTGTTCCACATAATAGAAACAGAAGGAACATTACCAAACTCCTTCTATGAGGCTACAATTACCCTGATTCCCAAGCCAAACAAAGATACAACGAAGAAAGAGAATTACAGACCAATCTCCCTCATGAACATTGATGCAAAAATACTCAATAAAATACTGGCAAATAGACTCAAAGAACAAATCAAAACAATTATCCACCACGATTAAGTAGGCTTCATCCCACAAATGCAAGGTTGGTTCAACATACAGAAGTCTGTCAATGTAATACACCATATAAACAAACTGAAAGAAAAAACCACATAATCATTTCATTAGATGCTGAAAAGGCATTTGACAAAATCCAACACCCCTTCATGATAAAGGACTTGGAGAAATCAGAAATACAGAAAACATACCTAAACATAATAAAGGCAATTTACAGCAAGCCAATAGCTAACATCAAATTAAATGGAGAGAATTCAAAGCGATTCCTCTAAAATCAGGAATGAGGCAAGGCTGTCCACTCTCCCCATACTTATTCAATATAGTACTTGAAGTTATAGCTAGAGCAGTAAGATAAAAGGATATCAAGGATATGCAATTTGGAAAGGGAGATGTCAAACTTTCAATATTTGCAGATGATATGATAGTATACATAAGTGACCCCCAAAATTTGAACATAGAACTCTTACAGCTGATAAACACCTTCAGTAATATGGCAGGATACAAGATTAACTCAAAAATTGAGTAGCCCTCCTATATACAAATGACATAGGCTGAGAAAGAAATCAGAGAAACATCACCCTTTACAATAGCCACAAATAATATAAAATACCTTGGGGTAACTCTAACTAAGCAAGTAAAGGACCTGTATGACAAGAACTTTAAGTCTCTGAAGAAAGAAACTGAAGAAGATATCAGAAAATGGAAAGATCTCCCATGCTCAGGATAGGTAGGGTTAATATAGTAAAAATGGCAATCTTACCAAAAGCAATTTACAGTTTCAATGCAATCTCCATCAAAATACCAACACAACTCTTCACAGACCTGGAAAGAACAATACTCAATTTTATATAGAAAAAACAAAAAACCCAGGATAGCTAAAATAATTCTGTACAATAAAACAATCTCTGGAGGCATCATGATCCCTACAGTAATAAAAACAGCTTGGTACTGGCATAAAAACCAACATGTGGACCAAAGGAATTGAATTGAAGACCCTGACATTAATCTGCACATGTATGAACACTTAATTTTTGACAAAGAAGCCAACACTGTACAATAGAAAAAAGAAAGCATCTTCAACAAATGGTGTTGACATAACTGGATGCCATCATATAGAAGATTGCAAATAGATCCATATCTGTCACCATGCACAAAGCTTAATTCCAAGTGAATCAAAAACCTCAACCTAAATCCAGTTACTCTGAACCTGATAGAAGAGAAAGTAGGAAGTAGTTTTGAGTACATTAGCATGGAAGATTACTTCCTAAATATAATACCAGTAGCACAGACAATGGGACCTCTTGAAACTGAAAAGCTTTAGTAGGGCAAAGGACATAGTCAATAAGACAAAATGACAGTCTACAGGATGAGAAAAGATCTTCACCAACCCTACATCTGACAGAGGTCTGATCTCCAGAATATATAAAAAACTCAAGAAATTAGACATCAAAATACACAACAGTCCATTAAAAAATGGGCTACAGAGCTAAACAGAGAATTCTAAACAGAAGAATCACAAATGGCTGAAAGACATTTAAGGAATTGCTCAAAATCCTTAGCCATCAGGGAAATGCAAATTAAAATGACTCTGAGATACCATCTTACACCTGTCAGAATGACTAAGATCAAAAACACTGAAGACAGCTTACGTTGGAGAGAATGTGGAGCAAGGGGAACATTCCTACACTGCTGGTGGGAATGCAAACTTGTACAGCCACTTTGGAAATCAGTATGGCAGTTTCTTAGAAAATTGGGAATCAATCTTCCTCAAGACTCAGCTATACCACTCTTGGGCATAGACCCAAGGAATGCTCAATCATACCACAAGGACACATGCTCAACTATGTTCATAGCAGCATTATTTGTAATAGCCAGAACATGGAAACAACCTAGATACCCCTCAACTGAAGAATGGATAGAGAAAATGTGGTACATATACACAATGGAGTACTACTTAGCAGAGAAAAACAATCACATCATGATGTTCACAGGCAAATGGATAGAACTAGAAAATATCACCCTGAGTGAGGTAATCCAGACTCAGAAAGACAAACATGGTATGTACTCACTTATAAGTGGATACTAGATGTAAAGCAAAGGATACCCAGACTGCAACGCACAACTCCAGGGAGGCTACCTAGTAAAGAGGACCCTAAGTAAGACACAAGGATTGCCCAATGACAGAGAAGTGGATGAGACCTACATGAGCAAACTGAGGGTGAGGGGGGTACTGGAGGGCAAGGGTTGGGGGAAATAGAGCTTAGGGGAGTGGGAGGTACCAGCTGGATCTGGAACAGAGTGGGAAAACAAAGAAAGAGATACCATGATAAATGAAGACACCATGGGAATAGGAAGAAGCAGAGTGCTAGGGAGGTGCCCAGGAATCCTCAATGATAATTCCACCATAGACTACCAGCAATGGTCAAGAGGGCTCCTGAGCTGACCTACTCTGGTGATCGGATGGCTGAATACCCTAACTGTCATCATAGAACCCTCATCCAGTGACTGATGAAACCAGGAGAGATCCATGGCCGAGTCTCAGGCAGAGCTCCAGGAGTCCAATAGACTAGAAAGAGGAGGGTGCTGTGGGATGTTCTGTATGTCCTGTGGGAGCCCGTTCTTGGGTTCCTCGTGACTTTACCAAGCAGGTCCACATAGAGGATGATTAGGACCATAGGCCTGAGTGCAGGTGTCTGAGATGATCTGCACTTGGCTGTGCTGGGGGATGGTCTGTATGGTAAATGTGTTGCTCTGATTGGTCAATAAATAAAACCTGATTGGCCATGGCTAGGCAGGAAGTATAGGCAGGACTAACAGAGAGGAGAAATAAAAGAACAGGAAGGCAGAAGGAGTCACTGCCAGCCGCCCGCCAGGACAAGCAGCATGTGAAAATGCCAGTAAGCCACGAGCCACGTGGCAAGGTATAGCTGTGTGGAAATGTATTAATTTAAGCTATGGGAACAGTTAGCAAGAAGCCTGCCACGGCCATACAGTTTGTAAACAAAATAAGTCTCTGTGTTTACTTGGTTGGGTCTCAGTGGCTGTGGGACTGGCGGGTGACAGAGATTTGTCCTGACTGTGGGCCAGGCAGGAAAACACTAGCTACAGGAGGGATTCTATGAGCAAGAGTTATCAAGACCATGATTGGAAAAAGTACAGAGACAACTAGCCAAACTAGTGGAAACACATGAACTATGGACCAATAGCTGAGGAGTCCCTATGGTACTGGACTAGGCCCTCTGAATAACTGAGAGTGTTGTTTAGCTTGAACTGTTTGGTGGGGAGGCAGGCACTAGGACCTGTCCCTAGTGCATGAACCGGCTTTTTGGAACCTGGTGCCTACTGTGAGACACTTTGCACAGCCTTGGCACAGGGAGGAGGGGCTTAGACCTGCCTCAACTGAATGGGCCAGGCTCTGCTGACTCCCCATGGGAGACCTTGCCTCAGAGGAGGTGAGAATGGGAGTGGGTTAGGGGGCCTGGGGGAGAGGAGGGAGGACAGAGGAATCTGTGACTGATATGTAGGATGAATGGAAATTTTTTTAAATAAAAAATAAAAAAAATCTTATCACACTAAAAAATAAAATAAAATAAAAGAGTAATACGGTAGGTACCACCAGAACCTAGTGAGCCTACAACAGCAAGACCTGAACATCCCAAAGCAGATGATCCCAAAGAAAATGACCTTAAAAACAACTTTATGAAGATAACAGAGGCCCTAAAAGAGAAAACAAAATATCCCCTTAAAGAAGTGGAGGAAAAGGCAAACAAAAAAATCTGAAGAAATCAAGAAATCTCTTAAGGAAAGTCAAGAAATCCAAGAAAAAACACTCAAACAGGTGAAGGAAATAGTTCAAGACTTGAAAATTAAAATAGAAACAATTAAAAAAACAAAAACTGGGGGAATTCAGGAAATGGAAAATGTGAATTAATGAATATAAACTACAGAGGCAAGAATAACCAACAGAATACAAGAAATGGAAGACAGAATCTCAGGCATTGAGGATTCGATAGAGGAAATAGATTCATTGTTCAATGTAAATGTTAAATCCCACAAATTTTAAACACAAAACATCCAGGAAGTCTGGGACATCATGAAAAGACCAAACCTAAGAATAACAGGGATATAACAAGGAGAAGAATTCTAGCTCAAAGGCACAGAACATACATTCAACACAATTATAGAAGAATGCTATGGGATGTTCTGTATGTCCTGTGGGAGCCCGTTCTTGGGTTCCTCGTGGCTTTACCAAGCAGGTCCGCATAGAGGATGATTAGGAGCATGGCCCGAGTGCAGGTGTCTGAGATGGTCTGCACTTGGCTGTGCTGGGGGATGGTCTGTATGGTAAATGTGTTGCTCTGATTGGTCAATAAATAAAACCTGATTGGCCATGGCTAGGCAGGAAGTATAGGCAGGACTAACAGGAGAAATAAAAGAACAGGAAGGCAGAAGGAGTCACTGCCAGCCGCCCGCCAGGACAAGCAGCATGTGAAAATGCCAGTAAGCCACGAGCCACATGGCAAGGTATAGATGTGTGGAAATGTATTAATTTAAGCTATGGGAACAGTTAGCAAGAATCCTGCCATGGCCATACAGTTTGTAAACAAAATAAGTCTCTGTGTTTACTTGGTTGGGTCTGAGCGGCTGTAGGACTGGCGGGTGACAGAGATTTGTCCTGACTGTGGGCCAGGCAGGAAAACTCTAGCAACAGAAGAAAACTTTCACAACCTAAAGAAACACATGCATATGAACAGACAAGAAGTATACAGAATACCAAATAGATGAACCAAAAAAATCCCCTCATCACATAATAGTCAAAACACTGAACATAAAGAATAAAGAAAGAATATTAAGAGCAGCAAAGGAAAAGGATCAAATAACATATAAAGGCAGACCTATCAAAATTACACCTGACTTCTCAATGGAAACTCTAAAAACCAGAAGTCCTGGACAGATGGTATGAAGATACTAAGAGATCACAGATGCTAGCCCAGACTGCTATACCCAACAAAGTTTTCAATCACTTTAGATAGAGAAAACAAGATATTTCATGACAAAACCAGATTTAAACATTACATATCCACAAATCTAGGCCTACAGAAAGTACTAGAAGGAAATCTCCAACCCAAAGAAGCTAGCTGCAACCACCAAAACACAGGCCACAAATAACATCACATCAACAAATCCCAAAGAAGGGAAACACACACATACTACCACCAAAAGATAGCAAGAATTAACAATCACTGGGTATTAATATCCCTTAATATCAATGGACTCAATTCACCTATAAAAAGACACAGGCTAACAGAATGGATAGGAAAACAGTATCCATCCTTCTGCTGCATAAAAGAAACATACCTCAACCTCAAAGACAGACATTATCTCAGAGTAAAGGGTTGGGAAAAAACTTTCCAATCAAATGGACCTAAGAAACAAGGTGGTGTAGCTATCCTAATATCTAGCAAAATAGACTTCAAATTAAAATAAATCAAAAGGTATGAAGAAGGGCATTTCATATTCATCACAGGAAAAATCATCATGAGGAAGTCTCAATTCTGAACATTTATGTTCCAAATAAAAGGCACCCACATTTGTAAAAGAAACATTACTAAAGTTCAAATGACACACCCAACCCCACACACTAATAGGGGGAGACTTCAACACCACTCTCTCACCACTGGACAGGTCTTCCAGACAGAAACTTAACAGAGAAATAAGGGAACTAACAGATACTGTGCCTCAAATGGACCTAACAGACATATATAGAATATTTCACCCAAACACAAGAGAATATACATTCTTTTCAGCACCCCATGGAACTTTCTCCAAAACTGACCACATTCTCAGTAAAAAAAAAAAAATTCTACAGATTAGAAAAGAATTGGAACAATCCCCTGAATCCCCTATATCTTATCGGACTACCATGGCTTAAAGCTAGAATTCAACAACACAAAAGGCAGAAAGTCTACAAACTCATGGAAACTGAACAATGCTCAACTGAATCACCACTGGGTCAAGGAAGAAATAAATAAATTGAAGACTTTCTGGAATACAATGAAAATGAATGAACAACATATCCAAACTTATGGGACACTATGAAAGCAGTGTTAAGAGGAAAGTTAATATCACTAAGTGCCTACATAAAGAAGATGGAGAAATCTCACACTAGAGACTTAACACCACACCAAAAGCTCTAGAACAAAAAGAAGCAAACTCACCCAGGAGGAGTAAACCACAGCAAATAATCAAACTGAGGTTTGAAATGAATAAAATACAAAGAGAACAATACAAAGAATCAATGAAACCGAGTTGGTTCTTTGAGAAAATCAACAAGATAGACAAACCCTTATCCAAATTAACCAAAAAACAGAGAGAATATCCAAATTAGCAAAATCAGAAATAAAATGGGGGACATATTAACAGACACTGAAGAATTCCATAGAATCATTAGGTCATACGTTGAAAACCTGTTCTCCACAAGATTGGAAAATGTAAAGAAATGGACAAATTTTTGGATAGGTACCACATACCAAAATTAAGTGAAGAGCAGATAAACAATTTAATTTAAACTGAGGAAATAGAAGCCATCATGAAAAGTCTCCAACCAAAAAAAAAAAATCCCAGACCAGATGGTTTCAGTTCAGAGTTCTACCAGAATTTTAAAGAACAGGTAATACCAATACTCCTCAAATTGTTCCACACAATAGAAACAGAAGGAAAACTGCCAAATTCTTTTATGAGGCTACAGTTGTCCTGGTACTCAAACCACATAAAGATGCAACTAGAAAAGAGAATTACAGAACAATCTCCCTCATGAACATTGATACAAAAACTCCCAATAAAATATTAGCAAACCCAATCCAAGAACATATCAAAAAATTCATCCACCATGATCAAGTAGGCTTCATCTCAGAGATGCAGGGATGGTTCAACATATGAAAATCTCTCAATGTAATCCACTATATAAACAAACTAAAAGAAAAAAAAAACACATGATCATATCATGAGAAGCTAAAAAAAGCCTTTGACAAAATCCAACACCCGTTCCTGATAAAGCTCTTGGAGAGATCAGAGATACAAAGAACATACCTAAACATAATAAATGCAATTATAGCAAGCCTACAGCCAGCATCAAGTTAAATGGAGAGAAACTCAAAGCAATTCTACTAAACTCAGGAACAATACAAGGCTGTCCACTCTCTCCACACCTATTCAATATACTACTTGAAGTTCTAGCTAAAGCAATAAGACAACAAAAGGAGATCAAGGGGATACAAATAGGAAAGGAAGAAGTCAAACTTTTACTATTTGCAGATAATATGATAGTATACATAAGTGACACCAAAAATTCTACCAGGGAACTTCTACAGCTGATAAACACCTTCAGTAATGTGGCAGGATACATGATTAACTCAAAAAAGTCAGTAGTCCTCCTATATACTAATGATATATGGGCTGAGAAAGAAATTAGAAAAACAACACCTTTTACAATAGTCAATAACATAAAAAATCTTGGGGTAATTCTAGCCAAACAAATGAAAGACCTGTATGACAAGAATTTTAAGTCTTTGAAGAAAGAAATTGAAGGAGATATCAGAAAATGAAAAGATCTCCCATGTTCTTGGGTAGGTAGGATCAACATAGTAAAAATGACAATCTTACTAAAAGCAATCTACAGATTCAATGCAATCCCCATCAAAATCCCAATGTAATTCTTCACAGAACTTTAAAGAACAATACTCAACTTCATATGGAAAAACAAAAAACACAGGATAGTCAAAACAATCCTATATACTAAAGGAACTTCTTGAGGCATCTCCATTCCTGACTTCAAGCTCTCCTATAGAGCTATAATAATAGATCATTGGAATCAAATCAAAGACCCTGACATTAATCCTCGCAACTATGAACATCTGATTTTTGACAAAGAAGCCAAAATTATACAATGGAAAAAAAGAAATCATCTTCAACAAATGGTGCTGGCATAACTGGATATCTACATGTAAGAGAATGCAAATAGGCCCATATCTTTTGCCATGCACAAAACTCAAGTCCAAATGGATCAAAGAACTCAACCTAAATCCACTTACACTAAACCTCAGAGAAGAGAAAGTGGGAAGTAGCCTTGAATGCATTGGTACAAGAGACCACTTACTAAATATAACACCAGAAGCACAGACACTGAGAGCAACAACTAATAAATGAGACCTCCTGAAACTAAGAAGCTTCTGTAAGGCAAAGGACACTTCTAATAAGACAAAAAGGCAGCCTACAGAATGGGAAAAGATCTTTACCAACCCCATATCTGATCTCCAAAACATATAAAGAACTCAAGATTAGACAGCAAAATATCAAATAGTAAAATTTAAAAAATGGGATACAGAGCTAAACAGAGAATTCTAAACAGAAGAATCTCAAATGGCCAAAAGGCATTTAAGGAATTGCTCAACATCCTTAGCCATCAGGGAAATGCAAATCAAAAGGACTCTGAGATACTATCTTATGCCTGTCAGAATGGCTAAGATAAAAAATACAAATAACAGCTTATGTTGGAGAGGATGTGGAACAAGGGGAACACTCCTCCACTATGAGTATGAATGCAATCTTGTACAGCCACTCTGGTAATCAGTATGGTGGTATCTCAGAAAATTGGAAATCAACCTACCTCAAGACCCAGCAATACCACTCGTGGGCATATACCCAAAAGATGCTCAACCACAACACAAGGACATTTGCTCAAGTACATTCATAGCAGCATTATTCATAATAGCTAGTACATGGAAACAACCTAGATACCCTTCAACTGAATAATGGATAAAGAAAATGTGGTATATTTACACAATGGAGTATTACACAGCAGAAAAAAAACAAAAACAAAAAACAATGTCATCATGAAATTTGTAGGCAAATGGATGGAACTAGAAAAAATCATCCTGAGTGAGGTAACCCAGACACAGAAAGACAAATATAGTACATACTCACTCATAAGTGAATATTAGATGCAAAGCAAAGGATAACAAGGCTAAAATCCATAACCCCAGAGAAGCTAGGTAAAGAAGAAGACACTAAGCAGGACACACATGGATCCCCTCCAGGAAGGGGAAAGGGTTAAGGTCTCCTGGGCAAACTTGGATGGGGAATAGAGAGGAGTGGATGGGAGGGGATGAGAGGTGGGGACATAGGGGAGAGATGGGGAGGGAGAGCAATGAAAGATATCTTGACAGAAAGTACCACTAAGGGGATGGGGAGATATCTGCAGCTAAGGAAAACCCCAGGAATTCACAGGATTGTCCCCAGTTAAGACTCATAGCAATGGTGGAGAGGGTGCTTGAACTACCCTTCCCCTGCACTCAGATTGGTGTCTACCCTAGTTGTCATCATAGAACCAACATCCAGTGACTGATGGAAGCAGATGCAGAGACCCACAGCCAAGCACTTGGCCAAGATCCTGGAGTTTATTTGAAGAGAGGGAAGAAGGATTATAAGAGCAGGGGAGGGGGTCAGAATCATGATGGGAAAAATCACAGAAATAGTTGATCCATGAGCTAGTGGCAGCTCATGGACTCTGATGGCTGGGGAGCCTAGATGGGACTACACTAGGCCCTCTGAATGTGGGTGAAAGTTTCATGGCTTGATGTGTTTGTGGGTCCCCTGGCAATGGGACCAGGACTTATCCTGGGTACAGGAACTTGCTTTTTAGAGCCCATTCATTATGGTGCAATGCTTTACTCAGCCTTGATGCAGGGAGGAGAGGTTTGGTCCAGCCCCAACTTGATATGACAGCCTGTGTTGACTACCCAAGGGAGGCCTTACCCTCTATGAGGAGGGGATGGGGGTGGGATGGGGGTAGGTGGAGAACAGCAGGAGAAGGGGAAGGAGGGGGAACAGGAATTGATATGTAAAAGGAAAGAAAAAAACTTTAAATAAAAAAATTATAAAAAAAAACATTTCTAATAATTTGCTATTGCTAATAGCTGAATGAACAATGCTAACAATTTGGTTTTAACTTCATTCTGAGCCTCCCCCATCTTTTTCTGTCTTGGTAAATTTTCCCACTTTCTTAAGACAGAGCTTAAGCAAATGCTGGGGTTTGGATCTCTCATGAAAATAAACACCTATGCTAGCTTCCTTTCAGAGCCTTACTTGATGTAAATGTTGCCAATGTTCCATAGCTGTTACCAACTGTTTCCAGCTTCAGGGATAGTGACTAGTTAGTCCTTATTACCAGACTGACTGCTTTGCAGCCGTTTGTCTCATGCTGTCCTGGAGGTCAAGTCCCCATTCTTTCTGTCACCTAACTCTTTTCATATAATACACAAATACCTTGAACCAAAGATAAAATATATGTTTAAATTTGAATTAGAACAATGTGTCAAGACTCTGAAATTTATAGGAAGTTTGAACTCAATATAAAGCATCTTGGAGAACCTAGGAATAGGGGATCACAGGTAAGAAATAGGCTTTCATTTGCCAGAGGCAAACAGTCAAGAACAAAGAGAGTGGGGAAGAGACTGGACTAGCTCTAGTACATCGTCACCAATACATGAGTGAGCAAAGGAGACGGAAAAGGCAAACCTGAAGTTTCCAAGGCCCATAGAATTCCAAAACCCAGAGCCTGCCAGGCTTTATTGCCCAGGCACAATTGTGTATTAACTGTGGCATTTCCTTCCCAGAAAGCTTGATCCCAATGAAGAACCTTTCCCCCTACTGTTTCCCTGAAGTCATAATACAATTAAGTGATAATCTTAACATTTGTTGCCAAACAGTCTGAATAACAAATGTGACTTCCTAATTAAACGTGTTGTAAGAGTCATTATGCACACAGCTGCACATGTGGTATTAAAATAGAGACAGGTATCTTTCTTGCCCAATGATCATTCAAATTCCCTTATAATAATTAAACTTTTCATTAATGATCCTAACCAACTTGCTTCTATCTATATTCTGTCTTGTGGTGATATATTGTGTACCCTAATAAAATTTGCCTGAAGATCAGAGAGACAAAGGAACAAGTCACTGCCACATCTCACCTGGCCAACTCCACAAATCCTCTGTTTGAATGTCTTTGAGTCCTCAGCTGAAAGGCTGCAGCCAAAACAGCCTTTAGTTCCTGTCTCCTCACGCCTTATCTACCTTTCTCTGCTCAGGCATATCATTACTCTGTGTGTTCAAAGCCATCCTGGACTACATGAGACTCACTCAGTCTAGGAGAGAAACAGATTAAAGTCACACACCTTTAATCCCAGCACTTGAGGTCTCATGCCTTTGCTTAGGAAGCACACATGCCTTTAATGCCAGCACTAAGAAGGAAGTGATATGGCTGGGTGGAGAAAGATATATAAGCATGAGGTGACAGGAACTGAAGGCTTTCTAGGCTGAGGCCTTTCAGCTGAGAACTCAAAACATTCAGTCAGAGGATTCGTAGAGTTGGTGAGATGAGACGTAGCAGTGGCGTGTTCCTTTGTTTCTCTGATCCTTCAGCATTTACCCCAATATCTGGGTTTTTTATTTATAAGACCATATAGATTTCAAGCAACACTGCCTCATGAACTTCTTACGTAATGTGCACAGTCTCCCTCCAGTTCACACTCTGACAAGCTCATTCTAACCTCCATAGCTCTGTCCTTCTTGTTTCAGCAAAGATACCTCATTTCTGGCCTTGGCGTTTCTAGTCATCCACATAATGCTGCCATTTTCCCTGTGTTAACCTATTCCCTCACCTAGAGAACAATTCCTTAAAAGAAAAAGTATCCTACTCTGGATTTTCCAAGATGCCACAGAGGCAGGAAAGAGTGGCGACTCTTGAACTTGAATTTTTTAAGAGATTTTAGAAGTTATCACTATTACTGTTTTAATTTTGTGTGTACATGTGGATGCTAGGATGAGTACATGGTGGTCAGAGAACAACTTTGTAGAGCGGGGCTCCTCTGCTCACCTTTAAGTGTGTCATGATCTCTAACCTAGGTCACCAGCCTGCACAACAGCCCCTACCTAGGGAGTCATCTTGCTGGCCCAGAACTGAAAGTTTTAAATCAAATTTGAAATTTCAGTAGTCATGTAATATACATGTGTATATGCTCTTATTAACATTTACAGCTATACACTTAGGTGATCGTGTGCACACACACACATACAGAGAGAGAGAGAGAGAGAGAGAGAGAGAGAGAGAGAGAGAGAGAGGAGACCTTAAATTATGTGAAGAAAAAGCTGTTTTAATTATAAAGCCAATCTAGTTGCTATGCCTTGTGACCCACCCATGGTGTAAACCAGTATTGCTATGAATGTAAAAGGACTATTTGCCTCTGGGATTGGATAGCCTTTCTATTTGCCAACTATCAGTAACATTCTGTAAGATAATTTTTATCCTTCCATGCACTGAGAATTGCCGATGGCCATGGGAGTATACAGCAGGTGAGAACTAGTGTCTGGCAAGTCGACCCACCAGGCGGATAACTCCCCCTGGGGAGTCCCACCTTCATTTCCTGGCTGTGGAAACCTGTTGTTTGCTGTCTGTAACTTTCTCAGGTGCCACTGCTATGCTTCCCTAATAAGAATAGCTGTGGGTGTCCCACCATAGGCAATGGGTTCAGGAAAGGCAGTTCACGTACCAGGGATAGATCCTGTTCCCACTGTCAGGGGTCCTTGCACAGCCCTGATGCAGGGGGCAGGACTTCGACCCACCTTAGCTGAATGTGCCTGGCTTTGTTGACTCCCCATGGAAGGCTATAACTTTTTGGAGGATGAAATGAGGGGTAGACTGGGGGGAAGGCTGGGGAGAGTGGGAGGAGGAATGAGGGATGAGGGATGAGGGGGGATCTGTGGTTGGTATGTGGAATGATGGATTTTCGTGCATTACCCTGGAAGTGGCCTTGGAGCACACTCTCCATAAGTGAAGCTCAAGGAGCATGGATACCAAGACCACAGCCCCAGAACCACTTACTATGTTTAATCTTTCAGGCCCAAGAAAGGTCTCATACCTGTGCAACCCCTATATAAGTAAAAATATTACGGACATATATTCAAATATTACTCATACAAGCTCAGAAAGAACAAGTAAATATTTCCTCCATAGTCCTTGGATTCTGGAATAAATACCCTTGGTCCTAATTATGCTTTTTGACTGATACCTGGCCAGAAATGGGGGGGGGGGTACTGAAACTCGGTGAAAGTGGGTCACAAAATACAAGCCATAGCATCAAGTGTAATCATTTTATGGAACATAAGGAAGGTCTTCTTTGGGTCAAATTCACAGGTCCACAGTGACAAACTCCTCAGACTGCAGCAAACCTCAGACTGCAGGGGTTTGTGCATCCTGTAGGACCTGAGAATGGACTCATATCCTATAAATCAGAAGTGTGGTCCCTCACATAACAGATCAGGCACATCCCACCTTTCTCTGACATAACTAAGACCATAACTACCAATGCTACCATGTCATTGTCTCTATATTTCATACTGGTGATACTGAATCAGCTGCTTACTCATGTTGAAATTAGGGCTTGATTCTGTGGAGCCTGAGGAAACACGGGTATAAAAGCATGTGCACCCTATAAAGTCACTCAACTCCCTTCATGAACCGCTTCATTCTAGACATCACCTACAGACACATTTGGTCAAAGATAGTAACTCACATAGAGATGGTGTTTTCAAACATCCACTCAAATCCCACCCTAGATTCCATCTAAGTGAAATATCCATTTTATACTAACAGTATCCTGAGCATGGAAGACATGAACACACCATACAATGTATGTTCACTGGAACCTTCTGAAGCACAAAGGTTCTCTAGACACCTAATTCAATTAGAACAAAATCTGAAAAGTATGTTTAAAAGTCACATAAAATGATGATCTTAAGTCAATTCAGTGAGATGTAACAGAATGCAAACAATGTAACAAAAAGGTAATTCAAGATATGAATGAGAAATAAAAAGCAGAAAACAATCTATCAGAAGTGGTAGAACTGAATCGCAGTGGGGAAAAGTACACCAGAGAACATTCAGATAGGTTATACTTCTCAAAGAGGTTATACTATCAGACAGCTCTTCTGAACTATCTGAGGTAGATGAAAGGGGAAATGTATGTGAGAGGTACAGGACAACATTATGTAAAGAAAATATTTGCATTAGGAGAACTGAAGAAGGTGAAGACAGGTGGAAAGTACTGGGGACAAGGTGAAATCATAACTGAAACCTCAGATATCTTCAAAAGGAAGAGCACATTCAAGAATTCGAATTAGATTCCATTAAACAGACCTTTAATAGAACAAAATAAATTAAAGAGTCAGAAGTGTAAGTTCACACAGTTCTTCACAGACCTCGAAAGAACAATACTCAACTTCATATGGAAAAAAAAAAAACAGGATAGCTAAAATAATCCTGTACAATAAAGGAATTTCCAGAGGTATCACCATCCCTGATTTCAAGCTCGACTATAGAGCTATAGTAAAAAAACAGCTTGGTATTGGCATACAAACAGACAGCCGGATCAATGGAATTGAATCAATGACCCTGATGTAAATTCACATACCTATGAACACCTGATTTTCAACAAAGAAGCCAAAATTATACAATGGAGAAAAGAAACATCTTCAAGAAATGGTGCTGGCATAACCGGATGTCCACACATAGAAGAATGCAAACAGATCCATATTTATTGCTCTGCACAAAGCTCAAGTCCAAGTAGATAAAAAGACCTCAACCTAAATCCAGTTACACTGAAACTCATGAAAGAGAGTGGGAAGTAGCCTTAAACACATTGGCACAGGAGACAAATTCTTGAATAGAACACCAGCAGCACAGACACTGAGATCAACAATTAACAAATGGGACCTCCTGAAACTGAAAAGCTTCTGTAAGGCAAAGGACACAGTCAATAAGACAAAACAGCAGCCTACAAAATGGGAAAAGATCTTCACCAACCCTACAACTGACAGAGGGCTGATCTCCAAAATATATAAAGAACTCAAGAAGCTAGACATCAAAATATCAAATAGTCCAATTAAAAAATGGGGCACAGATTTAAACGGAGAATTCTCAACAGTAAAATCTCAAGTGGCCAAGATACACTTAAAGAACTGCTTAATATCCTTGGCCATCAGGAAAATGCAAATCAAAGTGACTCTGAGATACCATCTTACACCTGTCAGAATGTCTAAGATCAAAAACACTAATGACAGCCAGAGAGATGACTCAGCAGGGTACTGGCTGCTCTTCCAGAGGTCCTGAGTTCAATTCCCAGCAATAGCATGCTCACAACCATCTATTATAGGATCTGATTCCCTGAAGATAGGTCACTCATATACATTAAATAAATAAATAAATATTTAAAAAAGAAAACACAAATGACAGCTTATGTTGGAGAGGATGTGGGCAAAGGGAATACTCCCCCACTGCTTGTGGGAGTACAAACTTATACAACCACTTTGGAAATTAGTATGGAGGTTTCCTCATAAAATTGGTAATCAATCTACCTCAAAAGCCAGCTATACCACTCTTGGGCATATACCCAAGGAATGCTCAGTCATACCACAGGGACACTTGCTCAACTATGTTCATAGCACCATTATTTGTAATAGCCAGAACCTGGAAACAACCTAGATGCCCCTCAATTGAAGAATGGATGAAGAAAAGGGGCATAGTTACACAATGGAGTATTACTCAGCTGTAAAAGAAAAAAACAATGACATTATGAAATTTGTAGGCAAATGGATAGAACTAGAAAAAAAAATCATCCTGAGTGAGGTAACCCAGACTCAGAAAGACAAACATGGTATGTACTCACTCATAAGTGGATAACAGCTGTAAAGGATAACCATGCTACCTACAATCCACAGTCCCAGACAGGCTAAGTAACAAGGTGGGCCCAAAGAGGGATGCGTGGATTTCCCTGGGAAGAGGAAATAGAAAAGATCTCCTGGGTAAACTGGGAGTGTGGGGAACATGAGGGATTGGGTTGGGCAGGTTAGGGGTGGGAATGGAGGAGGAAACTAATGAAAAAGATATCTTGATGGGGGGTGGCATTTCAGGGTTAAAGAGAAACCTGATGCCAGGGTAACACCCAGAAATCCACAAGGATGACCCCAGTTAAGACTCCTAGCGATAGTGAAGAGGGTGCTTGAACTGGCCGTCTCCTGTAATCAGACTGGCGACTACCCTAATTGTCATCAGAAATACTCTATCCAGTAACTGACAGAAGTCGATGCAGAGATCCACAGTCAAGCACTGGGCCAACCTCCAGGACTCTTGTCAAAGGAAGGAAGGAGAGATTGTATAGGGGAGGGAGGTCATGGTCATCAAAAGGGAACCCACAGAAACAACTAACCTGGGCTCATAGGAGCTCACAGACTCTGAACTGACAGCTAGGGAGCCTGCATGGGACCAACCTAGGCCTTCTACATATATGTGACAGTTGTATAACCTGGTCTATTTGTAGGACTCCTAGCAATGGGATCAGGGCCTGTCCCTAATTCTTCAGCTGGCTTTGGGGACCTTATTCCCCATACTGGGTTGCTTCACCCAACCTTAACACAAAGGGAGGAGCTTAGTCCTTCCTCAACTTGATATGCCATGCTTTGTTGACACCCATGTGAGGCCTGCTCTTTCTGAATAGGGCACAGGAGAAATGGATGGGATGGGCAGAAGGGAGGCCGGGGAAGGGAACCAGGAAACCAGAGGAGAGGAGGAAGGAAAAACTGTGGTTGGGATGTAAAATAAATAGAAAAAAGTTAATTAATAACAAAAAGGAAGAAGAAGAAAAGAAAGATTGATACTAACATCTCAAAAGGCAAGCACAAAAAGTAATACAATTTCATTTATGATGACAGAGATTTTTTTTAAAAAAAATTCTAAAATTCAAACAGAACTAAAATTGAAGTAGGCTTATTTCAGCAATGCAAACACAGTACCAAGTTACAGAATGTTTCCAGCTTTAATCCAGCATGTAAACATATTTGAAAGTGACTCCTGAAGCCCCTGAGGAGAGTGTGTGGTGGTATTTAGAAAGGCACTTACTCTTCATGTTTAAACCAGAACCTCTGTAAGACTGCTTTATCAGTGTGGAGAGAGACTGTATCACATGTAAGGAGGAGAGCACTGGAGTGTGGTCAGTTAAGTCAGAGAGACAAATGACACCCAATATAATATTAGGATTGAACATCTAACCCATTAAAACAATTAAAAATTTAAAAGTATGATTTGGGAAAAAGTAAAAAAAAAAAAAGGATCCTTTCATAATGCATATTACAAGAACTAACAAAATCAATTTAAAATAATTTAAAATTTATAAGACTGGAATAGAAAAATAGAAATATATACTTTTATAAAAACTCTAGTCTGTAATCAAAATATTTACAAAACTCAAAAAACAAAACTATTTAGTATATTCATAGTGCAAGAACTATGCACACAAAATTAAAATTCAGTGACAACCAAAACACGCACCTCACATGTTAAAGTGTTCTGAGCAGTCTCTGCAATGTGACGTGGGCCTGTGACCACAATATCACTGTGCAACAAATAAGGAAAACTGCAGTAACAGGTTCAGTGCATCTTCATTTACAGTAAGAATAAGAATTATTCTCTCATTCCCCATTTCTCTAGAACAATAACAACAAATGGACAAGTTCTCAGGTGCATGAAATGACACACCCTCATTTGACTGGGCGGCCGCCACGTTCTACACAGCACTAAGGAATACCACTTCATAGCTTTATTGTAATACATCCCTAGGCAGGGCAATGTAATAGTTCTGAGGATGTGTAATCCTCTCTGCCTTCGGAGGCCAAGAAACAAATATTACTATTATAATAGTAGAGAGAGAACTACATCTCACCAAGAAAATACCCAGATAGCAGGTGGACCTTTATAAATATGATGAATGGTGTGCTTCACTCAGGGATAGTAGACTAGGGCAGTGGAAGTGTTACATTATCCATAGACAGCCATTCTGGTTTATGGTAACTAGACAAAGTGAAGACAATGTGATAAACAGTCCACTTTTCATGCTTTCAATCTTGAGATGGGACCCTAGGCCTAGTATGCTCGGCAAGAGAGATGAACAGCACTTAGGTATATTCCTTCCTAAGAGTGAAGCAGAAAGCTTCTTGACAGCAAACACTTACTTAGCAGTGTCTTCCTTTCTATTCCACAAACACAGAACCATCTTAAGTATGGCTTGAGGCAGGAGGGGTACATATGAAAATGGAGAAAGCACTGTCCTCCTGCCTACTGATATGTCCCTTCATCTAGTGAGTGTGGTTCCCCTTCCACATCATATCACCTCTGAAATTCCCACCTTTGAGAAAATAATCAGGAGACCATGTCCACAAATAATAATAATGGAGTGATTATCTAATATTCAAGCTTACTTACCTTACTGTGATTCTCAAGGCCAAAGCCTCCATGAGGAACTTATCTGTTAGCTATTAAACTGTGTATAATTTTTCTCAGTAACTTGAGAAAAACAAATTTGTATAAAATTTTATATAAAATTGCCATTTGGGCTAGAAAAAGATTGAAAGCAATTCTAAGTGGAACAAATAATTCCTCAAAAGTGAAACCGACAAAAATAATTACAACTATTTTAAGAAACTGAGATGAATACAGCTTGTATGATGGCCTGTGACTGGTGAGCACAAACACTGGCAAAACATGAGAGAGTGCACATATTTATACACTATGAAAGAATGGGCCTTAAATGTCATTAGTAGTGATGATCAACAAAATTATTAATCACATGAAAGAAATTTAAAGCACTTTTAAACTTTGCATATTTTAGCAAGAATGTCCTCATAATCAAGATGCTTGCAAGCCCATTGCTATGTTCTTTGAGACTTCATCAGTATTACATAATCCTTAAACAACAGCTGATACTCTAATTCTTACACATGTGGTAGTGACGTCTGTTACATTAATATACATATTGTACCATATACTCATTGGTTGTCAGTCTGCAACACTAGTAAAGAGTCTCTGTATGAGCAGATACCACTCAGACGGTGGCCACAGAACCTCTTTATTATTGTTCCTGCCTATGAGCTCCAAGTTCATGGAATGTCCTGTCCCGTGGAGCAAGTTCACACAGGTAACACTGATTTTTGAGATGGAAATGGTTAGGGTAGTGTACATTTGTCTTTAAAACAATAATTGTATTCAAGCTACAGCCATCAGATTTGAGGAGTGGATGAGAGTCATAACCTCTGTTTAACATACGGACATTGAAGTGACACTCTTCCCATTATGCTCATGGAGCCCAGGCTGTTCTCGAGAACAGTCCATGTGTACAGTACACATGGGCATCACAAACACCGAACTCTGGAGCTTGTCAAGGGTAACCACAGCTACTTTTACAACACTGCTGAATCTTTGCTTCTAACATGACCTAACATACGACAAACACAAAACCCAAAAAAATTGTCAGAACACCTGGGTCCAAAGCTGGTTATAAATGCACCTATCCCATGGGGAATAAATTACAAACCACAATCGAAAGAGCTAGTACAATGTCTGGAATATAATAGTCATTCAGCAAAAGCAAATGAGTAAAAAACTCTTTCCAGTTTATTCTCAAAGTAATTTCTGGCTTATCAAAAAACATTGGATAAATGTTAAACTGTACATAACATTAAAATTACCAATCCTTAATAAGCTAAATATAGTTTTTACATTTTATACCTAAGAGGTTTTATGTGATTCTCACTAACCACAATAATTAAACAAGAGGCCAGCCTGGGTGGACACGGTCATGATTACAGAATGGTTAGGGGAGCTACTGAGGCACCGCACAGTCCTGTTCTCAGCGCCATGTGATTTTCTGACAGCAGTAGATTGCGAAGCAGCATCTCAGCAGCAGTGTGAGAATTACTTGAGTGAGACTGACACACAAACCACACCCCGGCGCTGCAAATTATAAGCATGTAAGAGGACAGTTCTACTTACTTTTTTCCAGTGTGCGACCTTCCCTTTCATGTGAGACTCAGGCTTGAGAAGGAAGATGTCCTCCATGATTTTGTCATCATGTCTTCTACCTATGCAGATCCATTTTGTTTCAAGCACCCTAATCATTTTGTCTTTAGGCTTTTTACGTTTAAAAAGGGGGCTGAATATAAGGGAGGAGAAAACAATTATTAATTATTTTCTTATTGATAAGTGAAAACTACTTATGGTTTAACTGTATCTTAGCACCCACAATGATGAGTCCAGTGCAATGTTTGTTTTTACATTATTGCTATTCAAGAACCACGGGTATGCCACCAACATTCATGCATTCATTATAAGACGAGTAAGCTAGGGAATGTATGCACAACACACCTAAAAATAGCCCAGTCCGTATAAAATTTATGTTTAGTAATACCAGAAACAAAGTAATCCAAATAACACAGCATTCCTACATCATAAACAGGCTCTATTTATTCCTCCATTCTCAATGTTTTTGTCTTCCAATCAGTTAGTATAAGGTATAGTAAGACAATAAAACCCTTCGCAGTTCAGAGTCACAGTATACCTCTCTGGAGGGGCAGCTCTGCTTTGCAAAGCTATTCCATCTTGCTCCACATGCATTCAGCACATGGGGAAAAAGTGCATGAAAGCAAGCAGAACACCACACTAACAATGTGAGCATTCTAAGCAGCTTCACTCTTCCCTCAGGCTTCACTTTCGAGTGTAACCAGTGATGCATCTAGATGAACATGTTTATCCACAAGAGAAACTTTTGATGTAATCTCTCATGATCAGCCAGTTGTCAAATGTAAATAAAAGCATGGATTTTCATGAAAAGGTATTGTTTTGCATATGCCCCAATGTGCTTTATGAGACGAGAAAGAATCACATCCCATGAAGCCTATATTATCTAAGTAGACATAGATTATGTAAAAACAAACCATTAACTATATAAACATGGCTAAGGACATAATGAAAAATTGAGGACTGCATGGACTAAAACCTTCTACCCTGCTCCTACTCTCGAGAAAGCTGCAGCTCAGGTACATCAGGTACAGAGCACTGGAGCACTGACTGCCTCTCTTCAGGGACATGTAGGCCAGCGAAGCCACACCAGCTAAGGTGGCCAACAGAGCCTGGCACCCTGCTCTGGAAGAAGGCTGTCCTTCCACCTCACATCCCTGCTCTAGGCAAGGGCACAAAAGTTTTCCCAGGGATGGGATGAGAGCATAGCATGAGAACATGAATCATAAGGCTGCCTTGATCTTGCAAAGTAAATTAAGTTGACCAGAAAGACTGTACAGGATATTCAGCCTGCAGCTACCTTATAAAAATGCAAGGCTGGGGGCTGAGCCATTAACAATAGGCTGGGCACTGGAAGAAAGGAAAATGTTTCATGGTTCAAGGGAAGTGTACTCTAGCTGAAAGAGTCTAGAAAACTTGTTCAGTAAAGAATAACTCCCGCATGTGGTACAGCACCCTAACCTGTTACAGTGCATAATTTAAAAAGTCCTGACAAAGAAATAAGGATGTGAACTATGCTAAAAAGGAGCTGGCAAAACACCCAGGTCTGGAAAGAGTCAGTAACATTAGCATTTCTAGGGGAATACTGTCCATATATAAGAAGACAGTGTGTTTTAAATTGAGATTTTAGTAAGGTGAGATGTAAAAAATAAGATTCCACTATCAGAAATCACAGTTAATATATGTTACAAGAGTGGATCAAGAATAGATCTGCATTGGAATAAGTAATGTGATAAAAGCCCCAAAAGACTATGGTAAAAGGAACATATCTCAACATAAAGAACACCATGTGCCAAGCCTGTAGCCAATGCGATACCACTCGGGGTGAAGCTCAAAGCATCTCCAGTAACAATTGCTTACCATGCTTACATACTGTCAATGTACACTGCTATTACCTTTAAGACAATTCTTTAATGAGAAAATCTTAAATCAGAGTAACTTAGAATTTCTATCACCTGTAAATTGTATTTACATTTTGTAATTTGTATTACCACTTAAATGGGCCATACCATTTACAAACTACTGCTATGTGACTTATGCATATAAGTTGAGTGTGCAGGACAGTGGTTATTAGTGAGTTATGGTTTGGCTTCAATTACTATTTATTTATTCTTTTTATCCATGATGGGGCCTTTCAACCAGTAAGTTATATATATTTTTCTTTTCCTCTAACCAATGGGGCCTTAGACTTAGTGGGTCAATAGTATTCTACCCCTTCCTGCCCCTGGGTCTAAACCCCTGGAGTATTACCAATAGTTCCTCACTTGCTGGGACACTTATTTTTAATTTCTAAGTTACTGTACCTAACCCAGAACAAATATTTGTAGTCATGCTTAGCATGAAAGCCTCTTACAATTTTTCAACATTACAGCTGAGGAAAACTAAGTTGATACTTTTCTGCCAACATACAAATCATAGAAAAAAAGAGTGTCTTTGTGGTGTATAACAACCCACAACCCACAGCAAAAAGCAGCAACAACATAAAACAGCGCAGAGATGGCAATCATGCCAAAGGCTTTCTCTTTATCTTAATTTTAGCATTTACACCAAAGGTCAGCAATTATGTTTTCTACAAATCAAGGAAGTAAACATTTTAAGCCTTGTAGTATGTAGGTTGCATATTTTTCATTTTTATGACAATTAAAAATGGTAAAATCACTTCTCAAATGCAGGCTGTGTCAGCTTTTGCTGTGCCTTCAGCCAGCCAGGTGTGATCAGATCCTGACTGATCTGGCTGGACACATATGCACACGTACACATACTCTTCTCCATTGTGCCTTAGAGACTCAGGAAAAACAAGGATGCACAAATGCACACATACATAGAAATGTAAGTCAGATTTAATCACTATAATAAATACTTGACAAAATAAGCTTTAAGTTTATTAAGGTGATATATTGATTTAGATATAAGCACAATAGCCTGGTAAGGGGCAATATAATATGAAGATGATTGTGGTCACGCTGGGGTGACCAAGCACCCCACATGAGATGTACCAAGAAAATCCACCAAAGGACAGATGTTGAAGAATATTCCTTTACACTGTGTGAAGATGTGTCACTGTGATTGGTTTTATAAAGAGCTGAATGGCCAATAGCTAGGCAGGAAGAAGTTAGGCGAGACTTCTGGGGATAGAGTGGTCTTGGGAAGAAGAAAGCTGGATTCATCAGCCAGACATAGAGGAAGCAAGACATGCAGGAGGAGAGATAAAAGCCACGAGCCTCATGAGAGCATGTAGATTAATAGAAATGGGTTAAAGTTATAAGAGCTAGTTAGAAACAAGTCTAAGCAAAGGTTAAGCTTTCATAATTAATAATAAGTCTCTGTGTCATGATTTGGGGGCTAGCAGTCCAAAAGAAAGCCTCCTATAGGCAGATTGCTTCCAGCTCACAGCTCACAGTGTCAAAAGTTTCAGACTTTGTTGCTTTGGCCCTGACATGAGGCTGAGCATCATGATGGGGCAACATGTGGTAGACTAGGATGCTCAACTTTGTTTCTGGCAAGCAAAGAGCAAAAAGACCTCAGGTCTTCACAGCCCTTGTGTGTAGCTGTTTCCTCTGAATTGAACATTCCTTCTTGGAGGAGGAAGACTCACCAGCCAGGTTTCTGGAAGCTCACAGAACTCCATGGTACAGGAATTTCAGAAGTTCAAGACTTACTGTATTCCACTTCGAAGCTACACAAACAATAAATAATAGCTGTGGAAGAGAAAGTTCTGGTGTGAAGCTTCTTGCAAGTTGGACATAAAGCTCCAGGCCCACCACTTTGACTAGCTGTCACCTGTGCTGTAGTGGGCTCTTCAGTGTGTGTGTCTTTGTGTGACCCATGCTTCTGTAAAACTCTGCGCCTATACTCCTGTAAGTAACCCCAACAAATGATCCATGATGCCATAGTTCAGTGAACTCTTTCCTTGCTCTGTCAGTGGTACCTCTCTGGTGTGAATAGACGGTTGCTTACATCTCTCCCAAGAACATCACACAACACACCCCAGCACATGTACACTACTCCCAGTGACCTGCTCGCTTCACTAAGCTCTTTTCTTTCAGCTTCTACCATTTCCATAATGATGGCAAAGCCTCAACACACAGTCCCTGGAGGGCATCCCAAATGCAAGTTCTAGCAATACACAGTTCTGCTGATGGCACCAAACTAGTCTACCTATGGTGATAATATGATCTACCCTAACCTGAATTTGATTTACATTTTACAGATCAGCACAGCATCTGTATTAATAAACATTTTTGTCTCCAATGTAACCAAGACCTTAGAGGATGTATATTCATTTATATGCTTTCCTGAAAGCTAAGCTCTAAGTCACATGACCTAGCTTCTGCAAATCCAATGTCTTCTTCCTGAATTTATACTTTCTAGAGAATAAAACCATAAGGACAAAAGTCTCACTGTCCGCAGGGAATCTAATACTTGTCTTTGTCTTTCTGATGCTGCTGCAACAGAAGACCCAGACTGGTTAACTTACGAGGAACAAGAGTGTTTCTCAAAGTCCTGGAGGCAAGAAGTCCTAGACTAACTGGTACCACTAGGGAGGGTCTTGTTACTACATCACAACAAGGTAGCATCAGCACATAGCTGGGCAAGACATGTACTTATTTGATGATGTTACAAAGTACCAACACAGGCTCTATGAACACTGTTACAGTATAACAACACAGCGTCTATGAACACTGTTACAGTGTAACAACTCAGGCTTCATGAACACTGTTACAGTGTAACAATAACAGGCTCCATGAACATTGTTACAGTGTAACAATAACAGGCTCCATGAACACTGTTACAGTATAACACAGGCTCCATGAACACTGTTACAGTGTAACAACTCAGGCTTCATGAACACTGTTGCAGTGTAACAATAACAGGCTCCATGAACATTGTTACAGTATAACACAGGCTCCATGAACACGGTTACAATGTAACACAGGCTCCATGAACACTGTTACAGTGTAACAATAACAGGCTCCATGAACATTGTTACAGTATAACACAGGCTCCATGAACACTGTTACAATATAACACAGGCTCCATGAACACTGTTACAGTGTAACAACACAGGCTCCATGAACACTGTTACAATGTAACAACACAGGCTCTATGAACACTGTTACAATGTAACAACACAGGCTCTATGAACACAACATTATAAAGTTAACAGACGGCAATGCCTCTGTTGGATATGATGCACACTCCTATGTCAATTCCATCACTTTTAAAGTTTTTCAAGTGCTACTATTAAAATACAGCAAATGTAGTTACTTTCTTGAAGTGTATCTGAATTGAATATCTAAGTGCTGTGTCCCCCATGCCTGTTAGACACATACTTGCAAAATCTTAACACTGCCATAAAAATTTGATTCAAAAATATTACTTTTCTAGAATCTATTCAGTGGTAGTAGAAAAGGGGAAAGGGCTTTATTTTTCCCATGGCTCATACCTTCTGGATGTGAGTACTGTGTGTATAACTTACACAAGTTAGTAACCTCAGAAAAGTTACTGATGAGATTTATATGAACACCTGGCTTATGATACTAAACCAGAACTTGAATGCACAGCTACTGAATTTAAGCCACTATCAACTTGACATCACACCAAACTTTCAAGATATTTAAGGAAACTTTATTATATCCAAACACTTTTTTTTTTTTTTTTTTTTTTGGTTTTTCGAGACAGGGTTTCTCTGCGTAGTTTTGCGCCATCCTGGAGCCACTTGGTAGCCAGCTGGCCTGGAACTCACAGAGATCTGCCTGGCTCTGCCTCCCGAGTGCTGGGATTAAAGGCGTGCGCCACCACCGCCCGGCTCATCCAAACACTTTTATATGATTTTCTCATAAAAGAATAAAAGAAGTAAAGTGGAGTCTTTATTAAAAATTGCTTACAACTAACAAAAGTTACAAGTATTGTCTGATGCATGTATTCTCTAATGCTGTCTATGTTTCTCACTATTTTTTAGATAGCTCAGGCTGCCCAAAATCATTTTGCCTCAAGCTCTCAAGTCCTGCAAATTATGTATTTTAGATACATCCCACTTATCACTTTCTGTGTGTCTATGTATGCTCTTCCCACACAAGTCTTCTTGCTGTTCATTGAGGTTTTAAGAAGCTCACTAAAGAGTAGAGACAGATTGCAGTTCCAACACATATCATTCTTTTTTTCCAAACTATATATTATTGAAGAAAAATCCAAGTTTGAATTTGTTAAAATTCTTGGACGCTGTTATTTAAATTATCAATATATGCCAATTGTACAAAATGTTGGGTCACATTGTTGTACATTCACATGTGTATATCATGTGTGTTGGTCATATCAGCTTCTCATACCCTTTACTGCCTAGCCTCCCTTACACTTACTCGTCCCTTCCCACTTTGCAGTAGTGTCATTTCTACTTTAATGTCTACATTGTTTTAAACATGGTTTCTACATATAAAAGGAAACATTTATCTTTCTGCGTCACGATTAGTTCTCTCAAATGCTGACCTCAAATTCTACCATTTCATGCAAATGACATAATTTTATTTTTTTATGACCTAATAAACTTCATTGTGATATATTCTATGTTTTCTTCATCCACTAATCTGCTGGTAGATTCCTGACTATATTTTGGCTATTCTGACTTGAGACAAGATAAATACAGATGTGCAGGTATCTATGTAGCAGGTTAACTCAGAGTCTCTCAGTACATCTCTAGGAAGAGGACACCTAAGTTATGTGAGTCTGAGGAAATCTTACTCATTTCCATTGTGTCTACGATAATTTACACTCTCACTAACAGTGTACTAGGGTCCTCTTGCTCACCTGTGTTTGAAAACTTTTCAGCCATTCTGACTGGGTTGAGATGAAAACTCAGTGTTATTTTCATTTGCTCCCCCTGATGGGTGAAAAACTTGAATTCATTTTCATATGTTTATTAGTCACTTGTACCTCTTTTGAGAATTGCCTGGTCAATTCATTGGCCTATTTATTCACTGGTTATTGGGGGTTTTGTAGTTGTTTGTTTTAGTTCTTTGTGTACTCTAGCTATTAATCCCCTGTGAGATACATACCTAGAATTTTTCTTTTTTCCATTCTGCAATCTATCTCTTCATTCTGTTTCTCATCTCCTCTATTTGAAGGAGTGTTTTATTGTTGGTGGCAGTGTTTGTTTTGTTTTTGAACCTCGTAAAATCCTATATGTAAATGTTTGCTTTTGTTTCTAGGGTTATTGGAGTCCTATTCAGAAAGTGCTTGCCTATATCTGTATCCTCATTGTGCTTGGTTAATAATTTGTTGTTGAACCATACATTGATCCATCTTATACAATGAAAACAATTCATCCTTGGATTTATCATGAACTTACTCTGTTAGTAGTATTTGGTTGTTTTGTTCTGAGACTTAGTTCCTATCTTTCCTAATGTGGTGGTTTAAAAGAAAATGGCACCCAGAGGGAGTGGCACTATTAGAAGGTGTGGCTTTGTTGAAGTGGATATGGACTTGTTGGAGGAAGTGTGTCACTGTGGGGTCAGGCTTTGAAGCTTCCTATACTCAAAATCCCACACAGTGTGACTGTCAGTCGATTTCCTGTTGCTTGCAAGATGTAGAACTCTCAGCCGTTCCTTCACCATGTCTGCCTGCATGCATCCATACTCCCTGCCATGATGATAATAGACTGAACCTCAGAAACTGCAAGCGAGCTGCCCAAATTAAATGTATCCTTCAAAAGAGTTGCTGTGATCATGGTGTCTCTTCATAGCAATAGAAACCCTAACCAAGACACCTAACAACCTCTATGTCGTTGATGATGGCCGTGGCATGGGCCACTCAGATCTCCTTGTAGAGCTCACTGAGAGATGCACAGTTGATTGACATCCCAACTTTTATTTTATTGGAACTTCCTTGTTTACCCCAAGGCTTTTCCTAGTCATTGGACAAGCACATGGAAGACAATGTTAACAGCCTATTTCTGCCCGATGCAAAACACCTGAACTATCCGGGCAGTGGTGGCGCACGCCTTTAATCCCAGCACTCAGGAGGCAGAACCAAGCAGATCTCTGTAAGTTCGAGGCCAGCCTGGGCTACCAAGTGAGTTCCAGGAAAAGGCGCAAAGCTACACAGAGAAACCCTGTCTCGAAAAAAAATAAATAAATAAAACACCTGAACTGTATGGGCTTGGACATGGATCCTCAGATGACCTGATCAAACACTCTTCAGTTAGATTGCTGCCTGAGCCTCTTCCTATCCTATCCTGTTTTTTCTCTCCCTTCACAGGTATCAGATTCATAAACCTACCACCTCTGGCTATATTCTCATTTCTCCACTTTGTGTGTGAAATCCATTTCTCCAATACCTGTTTGAAAGTTTATTTCACATGTCTATCCTTCAAAGACAAACCATAAAATTAGTGTATTATAAGTGTTAATTTTCATTTCTTTTTTTCCAATTCCTAACTAAACTTATATATCTAAATATCATTAATTTTGGGGTTATGACTATGTGCTGTGGATATCGCTCTATATAAATAAAACACTGATGGCCAGTGACCAGACAGGAAGTATAGGCAGGACAAGGAGAGAGGAGAATTGGGGAAACAGGAAGAAGGAGGGAGAGACACTGCAGCTACCACCAGGACAAGCAGCATGTAAAGACGCCAGTAAGCCACCAGCCACGTGGCAAGGTATAGATTTATAGAAATGGGTTAATTTAAGATATAAGAACAGTTAGCAAGAAACCTGCCATGGCCATACAGTTTGTAAGTAATATAAGCATCTGAGTGATTATTTTATTCGTGGATTGTGGGACTATGGGGCTTGTGGAACCTGGAGAGAAGCCCTCCAGCAACAACTATGAGCTTACAAACTCATACTGGGACATCAAAAATAAATGTGATTTTATTTGCACATTTCTACTTACATAGGAACTTTTATTTGTCTCACTAAGATACACTGACTTAGTAGACTGCACTAAAGAACAGTGATCATAGTCGTCACCCCAATGCACTGAGGAGCTCATGGAAGTTCATTATTTCATTTTTGAGTGATAAATGCACTAGATATCTAATATCTAAATGGAAACATCTTTTTGTTGTTGAGTGTATTTTGTTTTGTGTTGGTTTTTGGTTTGGGGTGGGTTTTTTTGTTTGTTTGGTTGGTTTTGAGAGATGTAACACAAGTTGCCTTCAAACTACTGTATATCCAGGGATGGCCTTAAACTTCTGATTCCCCTGTCCCCACCACTCACGTGTCTTGATTACAAGCAAGCACCCCTATATCTGGCTTTTGTGTGGTGCTAGTGATCAAGCCTAGGGCTTTGGGTATGTCACACAAGTACTATACCAACTAAGCTATACCCCCAGAGTGAGAAATCAACTTTTTATTCTAGTTTACTGAACTTTATTTTAATCTTAAAGGTGTGCCGAATTATATAAGGTGATTTTTCTGAGACACTGAGATGGTTTTCCTGTACTTGCTACCATATAAACCAGTGTGTTAGTGAGACCTTCTGTGTATCAAGTTGTGCTGGGAGTCTTAGCACAAACTAGAAGGAAAACTCATTTCTGATCTAATTCAGACCTCTGGCAGGCAGAATAGTCCTTTGTTTAGAACTGTATTCTCTGTGTTCTCACTGACTTCTGTCAGGAGTCAGATCCAGCTAGTGATGACCACTCTCTGGTCCTTTGCAGGTACTCTTCCTTCCCCATGATTGACAGCCACCAGAGGATCAAATGGTTCTAGTGCTTCAAATTCCCTGATGTACCCTATCAATACCTAGGGAAACTCCTTTTTAAGTCCTTATGTGATTGGGTTGGAACTACTCAGGTGAACTACTTGAAGGTAATTGTGAGAGTGATAACAGGGAGCAAAGGTCACATGAGTCACCTGGGAAGTCTTCTTGTCCTATGTAAAATGAGAAACAATAAGATGGAACTTTTGAACCACGGACACAAAAGGTTCCGTTTGCCCAGGGTCCAGCTGACACAGCAGTGGACAGATCAAAAATGGTGTCTTTCCTTCATTGCCATTTCTACTAAGCGAACCCTGTATTCCTGGGATAAATTTACATTGCTTATAAGGTATTACACTTTTTATATACCACTGAATCTAATGCTGTACTATTTCAAGGTTTTCCATATGTATTCCTGGGCTGACTGACCTACAATTTTCATTACTGCAGTAGTCTCATCCAGTTTTGTGATCCTTCAAATCAATAGGCAAGATGTGTGTCTTGGCTCTCTAAGAACTTGAAGAAATAGGCAGTTAACTATTAAAGTCATCTAGGCATGAAGCCTCTGTGGTATTTCTAATATACACTGGATGTCTTTGATTATATTTGGTGCTCTTTTGTCTTTGATAAATTTGGAAAGTGAATTTTTTCAAGGAATCAATCCATGTCTCACAAGATAGTATCAAAGAGTTACAATGTGGTCATTCCATTATGTTTAGTGTCTGCTGTCCTGACCCCTCCTTACTTTGCTATCTTTTTTATTTATTCTTTCTCTTTACTTTATTGGTCTTGTTGGAGCATTATCAATTTATTGCTCTTTGAAAAGAACCAATTCTAGACTTATTGATTTTTATATACATTTTCTTATTGTTCATTGTATATTCATGTTCTATTTCTTCAGTTTCCTATATTTTCATTGCCTTCATTTTCAGTCATATTGAATGTAGTTTCTGTATTTTCCCTTTTTGTGACTGATGCTTCATCTCTGATATGTCCGTTTTTCTCCCCTCCATATATAATCAGATGTGCTGCACAATACAAATGATTTTGTTTCTCTTCTTTCCATGTACTGTGTAGCAGAAACTCATGGACAGTGTCCAATACCCCTTCTCCCTTTCAGCTTTAGTAACAGAAGCCAAGTTTCATGACTATGGGAAAATGATAGTGGACCCAAGCTTTTTGTCACCACTTGGGCCCAGTGTACTAACACGATGAATTCCTTCAGAGGCTGCTTGACATACCTGCCATGTTCTGTTAAGTTACTCATCTGGGGCTCAAATGGCCCCTTCTCATTTTTCTCACTTCTCGAAAGACAGAAAGACTTTCTAGTTGTCTCGTGGGACCTTTGCTCCCTGCTATCTTTCCTATAATCATGTCTTATTATAGGAAATATGTTGTTCTGCAAATGTGATGATGGCTGTTTGTAACAGGTGACCTTCAAGCAGAGTATCTGAGAGATTCTACCAATTGACATGAAGACTTGGAAGAAGGCCTCCTTAGGTATTAATAGGACACGTCAGAAAATTTGAAGTGCAAGAACAAGTTGATCCTCCACTGCTGTCAGTCCTGGGGAAGAGCTATAATGGTTGGGACACTGACAGACATTGAGGACCACAAGTACCTGATGATGGAACACAAGGTAGAAATATGAAGTAAAAGTTAAGGAATTTGGGGTCAGCAATATTATTATTTGGAGTCACAGATCTCAGCTTCTTTTGACTATAAACTTTAACAGAAAATAAAAATCTAAACAAAACTTGTGGCTCTGCTCAACCATAACTGAGGTAGTCTCTAAAACACGAATGGGTCAAACAAATGATATGCAAATACATCATTTCTTCTTTGGATATGTAGTATCAAGTTGGATAAAACTTTCAAAAATTATAATGTAATGGTTATAGGGCCTCTGTTTTACTCCCACTGTGAATACAATATATTATCTTCTTAACACATTATTATATGTGCATAAATGCATTTCATCACATTTACTTAGCTACAGAGCCAGTATATTTAACTTATAAATCATAAACTCTGGCCTCAGCTAAAATCTAATTAATAAAACCTAGCATTCAAAAGGCTCTGCCCATATGGCCCTGTCTATCAAAGGGACTTACGATGGCAGTGCAGACTATAGCAGCACACAGGCTTCTCTAAATAAGAGAACCTTTACCTTTATGAAACTGTGTCTTTCTGAAATTATACCTGACGCTTTTGCCCATTTTACACACAAGAAGTATGCAACCACCGGAAATCAGCTATTTGAATTAACCTATAAACTTTGGCTATGCTTAAATATCAGTTTCCTTAACTGTTACTCTCATAACTACAGGTATTTTAAGTATAAACTGTTATTTTCTGAAAACATATAATATGAATGATGATGGTTTAAAAAGAAAAAGAAAAAGTTCTGATACCTGTAAGACTCTCGAGTTCAGAAAGGAGGAGATAGACAGAAGAACTAAGACAAGTGAGAAACAGAAAGGAAACAGAAACACACTCCCAGCAAGCTTGGAGAGACAGCCTAAGAGCCCTGAACTGCCCACCACATGTTCAATACAAGAGACAAAGTACCAGGGGCAGGGTTGATGTTAACCAAAGTTCAACTCTAGGTCAAAACCCAAGCTCATAGGAAGTACCTGGGGAAAGACTTAAAATTAAGATGGAAACATCCAATGAGAGGGAGATACATGCAGAAGGGGGATGGTGGGACCCCAGCCCCAGGTCCCTGAAGGACAGACATATTTTAGATACCCCAACACCACAGAGGGATGGTGTCAGAAATATAAGCATGAAGGAATTTTCTTACAGCTCAGGAAATCCACCCGATCCACACAGATGTGTACATATCATATTAAGGACATGCAGAAAACGGAGAATAATAGGATAACTATTGACAAAGTAAGACCAAGAGACAAAAACCTGCTTTAAAAAAAAAAAGAAAGAAAAGAAACAACAACTATGACCATGAAATGAACTACACAACAGCATAAACTTGCACAGGGCTCAGAATTAGGCAAACTTGGAAATGAGGACAGAATTCAGAAAAGGAATCGGCACTTTAAAACCCATTCAGACTAAATGAGAAGGGGCATGATTATCAGCAGGCAGGAGAGAAAATGTCCCAATAAAAATAGATTAAAATAAAATATTCATCAACCTAATCAGATAAAATCACTAAATAAGGAGCCAATATCATTCTGATAAATGAATCAACTATTCTGCAGCATTCTTCAATCTTCTAAACACAAAACATCCAGTAGATCTGCAGCTTCACTGAATACATTGCTGACAGGAGTGTGTACACTATAATTTTGAAAATGTTTTGTATATGCTGTAGAACTAAACTAATGTATGAAATCATTGATAAGTTGACAATCAAAATTCTCCTGGAGGAAGATCAGGACAGTCCTCAGTGAAAGCAGAGAAGAACCTTGTGTGGTGGATTAGCACATAAGTCACTATGGAAATAATGATCCATTTTACACTGAACCTCTTGACCTGGCTTAGGACCCAAGATGCCCCACTGTCACAGTGCTGTGTAACTGTCACACAGCACATCTGGCTCCTCGGTCTTAGTTCAAATATCACTGCTGTCTGGAAGAGTGGGAGGCCTTTGGTGGTGTTCAATGACAAGAGTGGAGAAACAAAACAGGAAGGTGCACAGGACGCAGAACACGTGACGCAGAAACACGAGGCACAGACTTAGCACAGCCCTTTCCTTTGTGACCGCCCACAAGGAGCAGCACAGCAGCTGCCTGATGTCCAACACAGACTTCCACTGCAAAGACCCATGGCACAGACCAGAAGACCGCCGGGAACGCTACACCAAGAGACATGAAGTGGACGGACCCGCGGCTAACATGAGCTGCACATGGCTGTGCTAGTGTCTCCTCCTTTGACACTATGACCTCAGCCTGTCTGCCAGTCAGGTATAGGCTTGTGTCTATTTGCTAAGATTAAATGCAGACTTCCCTTCACCCCACTATTCGTATACCAGGAAAACTTCCACTTTAAAACATACATAGTTGGTAATAATTCTAGGTTTAGTCTACATATGGGGTTTAAGGGAACTGTAAGGTATTTGGGCATTTTAAAAGAAAACTTTCAAGGAAAATGCAAATATCTTACTGCCGAGAGGCATTTCTCAGGACTAATGCCCTGGGTTGGGGAGGGACCCCAGGTTGCTTGTTTTGCTGTGTTTCCTAGTCTATACATTCACTCTCCCATAGACTGATCCAGAAACAGCTGATTCCAGCTCTCATGGTATCTTTATTTACTGTGTTCATTAACTCCATAAGTATTTGTGAGCACTCAGTGGTTCAAGCACAGTTTTGTTCTAGAGGTACAGAACAGAAAACAGATACTACATCTGTCTCAGGGAGTTTACAGAACTGCCTTGGTACAGATAAAGATGCAGACATCTGTAGCGTAATATGCATAGGGAGAGGCATGTGATTTAGAAATTGTTCCTAGGTAAATGTGGAGGCACTAGAGGACTAGGAGCTGGTGAATAACCAGATTAGAACTCTACTCTGAAGAAGTTATCCTGTGTGCTGAGGAAACATGAGGCAAGAAATGAAAAAATCCAAGGCACATTTTCTACAGAGCTAGATAATGCAGACAGCCCCAGAGAACACGGTAGAGATGTGTTTAAAGCAGCATCTAATAAGAACACAGTGGCCACTTCTGCTGGGTGCCGGTAAGTTATATTATCTGAATTCCTACAAGCAAATACATAAGCAGGGCCATTAACCCCTGCTCTTTACCATTTATAGATGAAGAAATTCTGGCTTAGAGCAATTCTGTGATGTGCCTAATGGAACAGAGCTTTAAAAAAAAAAGATATCATGTAAGTCAGGCCTGAGACACAGGAGAATCTGTTCATAAGTGACACCTTCCCCACAGCACTCAAACTCTGCTTACACACGCTGAGATTGTGGGCCAAGGCCAGCGAACAGGGATTTTATTTCATGTTATACCAGTGCCAGGGGGTGCCTCAATTCTGAGACAGAAAAGACAATCCTAAGGGCATTAACTAAAGATCCCAATAAAATCCAAAATCTTCCTATATTTTTAAGGTGTAAACGCTTATTTTATCTAATTTATATAATATTTATACCCTTATTTCATTATATATATATATGGCTATTACCATAGTATAGAATTATATAGAAGAATATGCCTCCATTTTATCGCATATATACACATATATATGTACAGTATCATGAGATGACTATGATTATTATAAGAGAATATTTCAACACATCTTTAAAGTTTAATAAAAATATAGTATTCAAACAATTACAAAAATTGTATTTATTAGTTATTTTATAGTCAATTTAAAATACAAATAAAGGCATCAAATTCTGATTATGTATCATAATATAGCATTTTTCTTATTGATCTTTATGTAGGTCAAGCATAGTATAAATATCACTTTAAGAACAGAGAATACAAAAGTGAAAATTATTCTAGAACCTACTCCTTGTCCTTAATATTTTTATCTCATTTCAATAGTAAAGAAAAGGAAGTATACCTCAAGCGTTTCCTAACTAGGAAACCACGTATCCATCTTTGAACAATCAACACTGGTGAATTATGAGCCAGAATCCTATTAATCCTTGAAATTATCTGCTTGATATTTTTAATTTCATCCTCATATGTTGTACCCTGTATGAAGAAATGTTATTCAGTAATTTTTAACATTTATTAAAGCAGTTAACAAAGAGATGTAAGGAAATTAATATAACATTCAGCAAAGTCTTGTCAGCATAGTAAACAGTAAATATACTTTAGAATCGGTTAAATATAGAAACATTAGTATTTTCAAATAATTTCAATTTTCTGCACAATATGCAATATTCCTGAGAGTACCCTATATCCCAAGCTGTTCTCCCAGTCTGAAAACATACAAACTGACACCATAATAATCCTCCTCTGTGGAAAGTAGTGGTGTGGACTGGTATCTCTTTAAACCTGAAGACAGCCTTTGCTATGCACTATTGTAAAAGAGGAGGACACACGTGGAATTCCTGAACACGACACCACTCCTCAGAGCTGTGCAGCTTAGGTGTGCTGTTGGACACTCTCCTTTGGGAACTAACAGTGTCCTTTTGCGAATTCCCAGACTTTGGTTCACAGACTGATTCTGTCTCATTGTTCACTGACTAGTTAGAAACAGTCACTTTTATTATATATGTTTTATTTATATATATATAATGTCTGGATATATAATAACACATTAGAAATAAAAATATTTACATTGTTTTAAGGTGCTGTTGGGTGACACTACCCCCTAAGGACATGTGAACTAATGCCTACTGAAACCTGATAGAAAAAGACAAACATCCAACCTGGAGAACCAATGTCTGACCCTCTTACCTCAACCTCCTGGATGCAGGGATTACATCATGAGCCACTGTGACCCATCCTTTAGCTTAGTTCTTTTAATGAAGTACAATTATATTATGATATAGATATATTACTAAGATTGCTCCTTTTCTCAGTCTGAATTGTGGTTCTCTACAAACTTTAGACAGCTATGGGTTTCTTTTTGTTTATTTATTTTTCACCTCTATACCTCTATTTGCTAACCTCTAATAATGGCCTTCCTTGCTACATTTTTTTCTGCCTTACCTATGCAAATTACCCTCATAATTACACTTTATGTCAGGAATTACCTCTTAAATTACAGCCTTTAAAATGAACTTCCAGTTCCATTTCTCTGCTTATATATCAAAAGCTGAAACAATTATCCCTCCTACTTCAACCAATGCACACTTCATTCTGTGTTGTCTATAAGGTCATTAAAACCACTCTTCATCATGTCAGCTAAGCTAATAAACCCTTAATTCCTACTTCTTTCCCATCTCTTCCCATCCAGGAAATGCTTTAATTCTATCATCTCTCTTCTCTACCGGAGTACTAAATCAGACCTTATAAGCCATGAGCAAACTTTAGTAATAACTCCTCATTTCTACCCCACTCTGATAAAAAAAAATTGAGAAGCCACTAAGCTAGGGTAGGCCTGGTACTTTAAATCCCCATGAGAACAAAGCAAAGCCCAATGTAAACAATAGGATAAACTAGACAATGTACCAATCAGAATCTGCCACATAGCCTCTGGCTGGGACCTTCTTTTTCCTAATTCCATAGCCACTCCATGAAATGCCTCCCTTCTCCTAGCCAGAGTGCTAGCTGCTTGCACTCGGACGCTCCTCTGGCTGTGCATCAGGGGATGTCTATACAAACGCATTCAAATTTAAATGTGCAAAGCTGTGTTTTCTTTTATCACGTCGTTTTCTTCAGAACACAGAAAGATTTTCTAGAATGCAAAACTCTTAAATGTTTCCCAGGGATTTTACAAGATGAAGTCCAGGCTCCCTGTCTTACATTTAACATTTTACTACTGCATTGTTGACATGCTCAAACATGTCCCCTAGCCTCCAAAAACACTGAACCACTTTCTGCCACTCCAATTTGTCAAACTCTTTGAACACCTCTGTGTCTGCAAATGCCTCCTACTGTCTCAATTGCTCAGTACCAATGCCAACACTTATATTTGTCCAGAGATTTCTTGCATTAAAAAAAAAGTATCTTAAGTATAAATGCTTGTGCTTTCTTTTTATTTTCTGTCTTATTTTTAACTGGTATTGAACAGTTTGAATATTTTTTAATTTCATACTTTGTCCAGTGTTCATGATCTTTTCCACTATGTCTCATTTCTCTCTCCTCCCCTCCACTCTCCTCTTCTCTTTGCTTTTCCATCAGAGGCAAAGTCTTTCTCTGTAGCCCAGCCTGTTCTGCACCTCACTATGTAGCCCAGTGTGGATTCAAACCTCTCAGTCTTCCCAATATTAGCATTGTAGGCATGAGCCACCAGACCTAGCTTTTACACTCTTTCTTTATTGCATCTCTTGAATTTGCATTAATTTCTCTGTACAGTTTAGATCTGTGTATGATGTTCTAGATCTCAACTCCATTTTGTATTTTTATTTCCTCAGTATTTTAATAAAGTAACTGAACAGTACTTCAGCCTCTAAGTCTCTAGATAATTACCTTATAAGATGCCAATAAAAATGGCATGATGGGGAAACCTACAGAGAAAACCAAACCGAACTAGTGGGAACTCATGAACTTTAGACCAACAGCTTTGGAGCCTCCATGGGACTGACTAGACCCCCTGCATAAGTGAGACAGTTGTGTAGCTTGATCTGCTTAAGGGGCCCCCTAGCAGTAGGATCAGGATCCATCCCTGGTGCATTATAGCTGGTGTTTTGGAGCCCACTACCTATGGTGGGACACCTTGAACAGCCTTGATTCAGGGGGAGGGGCTTGGACCTGCCTCTACTAAATGTACCAGGCTCTGCTGACTCCCCATGGGAGGCCATATCTTTATGGAGGAGGGAATGGGGGGTGGGTTAGGGAGAGGGAAGGCTGGAGAGGCTGGAGGAGGGAAGAGAGGAGGGATCTGTGGTTGGTATGTAAAATGAATTTAAAAAATTCCTTAATAAAAAAAGAATGTCTCTGTTGACTTACATAAAAGTCAAAACCCTTCAATATCTAATCAAGTGGAATCATCCTTTTTCCAAGGAAAAGCCACTCCCTCCATCCATGGAGCTCTGACTGACAAAAGCTGCCTGGCTTGACCCTTACTAGCTCTTTGACCTGGGCTAAATAACATGTACATCCATTTCTGTGATCTGTAAGATGGAGACGGAAGTAGTGCCGTCTCACTGGGCCGTTGATAAAGGACTGGGAGCAGTAGCTGAAACACTGTGACCATCCAAGTAAGGTCACCTCCCAAAAGTCTTTCAGCATTCAATAAAATGACATTGAGCCAGAATTGTGAGACTTCTGAATACATAATTATCTCTATCACAAAATTAACACAGAGAAGCACTGAGTAAGCACCTTGCTCAATATAATGTAAGCTCTGAAATTAATATATTAGCTAGGAACATGACTGCTTCTAAACTAGTCAGTCTAACAAAAGGGATTATAATAAAATCTAGGCAAACCATATATATTTTAAGCATAAATATCAATAATCCATAAGATAAGACAGATGATACAATAATAATGAAATGTTTATCCTAACAGCATGCAGAGTGATAGAGATTAGTGTTAATGTTGGCATAAAATATAGAGAGGCATTTGAAGAGAAAATAATAAGGCTTTGTCGTATGACTCCCATGGAATCTACTTTACATATTGACAATAAGAAAAGCTCTAGAAGCTAATTCCAAAAGCACATGCTATTCAGATTGCATAAAATTCTAAAATGGAATCGTTTTCAATCAGTTCCTTATTCTAAGTAGCTTCTGTAGTTATAAAGTTTTCATTCTATGTGTATTGAGTCTGGAAGGCCTGCCACTTCTCTTTCTGTCTGTGTGAGGTTTTCCATCAGAATCCCCTTAACATGCCTCACTGTTTCTTGGAATATTTGAAAACTATAAAACATACTAATATAAGCATAAGTATTTGTTTCAAATAAAATAAAACCATACCTCATACCTATTTCACCTTTTTATTCCTTGGAAAACATTCTCTTTTGAACAGTATGTTCGTTCACCATATAAAATGGTGAGAATGTGTGATTTCTCCACATTTACAAGAAAGACTTTTGTAGTATTTTAAATTAGTATTTCTAAAACTCTCTTGGTTAACACAGAGATACTGGAGAGTTCTGCTCTATTAATCACTGTAGAACTAGGGCACAGAATAAAACTGTCACAGAATCCACAGAAGGTACAGAATAAAGGGAGCATGGACTGTGGTAGGCAATAAGAAATGTGTGTTTCTTTTGAGATACTTTTAGACACATAGTTCACACAGCATTTCTAGACGTTCATCTAGCTTGTTACAGACATACTGCTGAATGTCATTATATGGTAAGAGTAGATCAGCTTGGGGAACCATTTTCATTTGGGGGTTTGCTGTGACTGGAAGGGGGTTTGTCCCTCAAGAGTCTATATATTGAAGGTTTTATCCTAATGTGGCATGTAGAGGTGAAGGTTTTAAGAGCTGGTGCCTATAGGGGTCATCAAATCACCACACTGCCCACAGAAGGGACAGGGTAGCTTTGAGTGGATCACCGTGAAGCCAGAGTGTGCCCTCACTCAAGGTTCTCTGCTTTTAATTTTTCGTGTAACCTCTCACGTGTGTTCCACCATTCACTATGAGGTTGATGGTAGAGTTCCTTTAGCTTCCACAAGTAAAGTGAATAGGCCCATTATTTCATGAGTAGCCTGTTTTAGGTGTTTTGTTATAATGGTAAAAATTGAATGCTGGGTATCATATAGAGAAACTGCTCAAAACATTCATGAAGAATTTATGTTTGCCAAGACTTAATCCTTTATTTCTCTGGGATAAATTCTGAGACAAGCAACTAGTGAAGCACATGATAATTCCATGGTCAGTTTCAAGAGAGACTAACAAAATCCTTCCCAGAGGTTTCTCTGTATACTTATAAGAATTTGGTGACAGTACTTATTTTTTTTTATTTTAGCCATAATTTGTACTTAAAAATAAACAAAAGCAAAACAAATGAAAAGACAATCTGTTACTTGTATCCCCCTAACGGATAGCAACATTAGACACGTGTGCTCAGTGTGCATCTGTGCACCTCTGTGATGAAAAGCCACTGACAGTTTTGGTGACTGTTTAGTAGTCGTGCTTTGTGTTCAGCTTTGAAAGTTGCATATGTCCCACAGATTCTAGGCCTGGATCAAACATTTCTTTCAGTAAGGTGAAGCATTTAACTCTTCATGCCCTTCTTTAAGTTGTTGAACTTCTAGCCTCCAGTATTCAAGAATGTAAAAAACAACAACAACAACAAAAAAAAAAAAAACCTGGCAATTGTGTTCACAGCCGTCGCTGCGCCGCCGCTACTCCCTAACTCCAGCGCCGCCTCTCGCTTGCAGAGCTCCAGCGGAAGGAGAAGGGGAGAAGGGAGATAAGTAAGGAGGTGCATGTACCATGGCTCGTACAAAGCAAATCCACCGGTGGTAAAGCACCCAGGAAACAACTGGCTACTAAAGCCGCTCACAAGAGTGCGCCCTCTACTGGAGGGGTGAAGAAACCTCATCGTTACAGGCCTGGTACTGTGGCACTCCGTGAAACTAGACGTTATCAGAAGTCCACTGAACTTCTGATTCGCAAGCTCCCCTTCCAGCGTCTGGTGCGAGAAATTGCTCAGGACTTCAAAACAGATCTGCGCTTCCAGAGTGCAGCTATTGGTGCTTTGCAGGAGGCAAGTGAGGCCTATCTGGTCGGCCTATTTGAAGGTACCAACCTGTGTGCTATCCATGCCAAATGTGTAACAATTATGACAAAAGATATCCAGCTAGCACGCCGCATACGCGGAGAACGTGCTTAAGAGTCCACTATGAGGGGAAACATTTCATTCTGAAAATTTTTTTTCCTCTTCTTCCTGTTATCAGTAGTTCTGAATGTTAGATATTTTTTCCATGGGGTCAAAAGGTACCTAAGTATATGATTGTGAGTGGAAAAATAGGGGACAGAAATCAGGTATTGGCAGTTTTTCCATTTTCATTTGTGTGTGAATTTTTAATATAAATGCAAGATGTAAAGCATTAATGCAAGCAAATGTTTCAGTGAACACATTTCAACAGTTCAACTTTATAATAATTGTAAATAAACCTGTTAAAATTTTCTAGACAATGCCAGTATTTGGATTTTTTTAAAAGAAGTAAATTTCTTATTGATGGCAACTAAATGGTGTTTATAGCATTTTTATCATATAGTAGATTCCATCCATCACTATACTTTTCTAACTGAGTTATCCTACATGCAAGTACATGTTTTTAATGTTGTCTGTCTTCTGTGCTGTTCCTATAAGTTTGCTATTAAAAAACATTAAACTATAAAAAAAAAACTAAAGAAGTTCTATGATTTGAAGGAATCCTGAAAAATATATGCTAATGGCATTTGGTGATTGGACCACTGAGAGGGGTTACTTCATGAAGTCTCTGCCCTCTTGAATAGGTTTAAACTTTAATCTATTATGGGATAAATGAATTAATGATTTACCAGTGAGATGGCTTTGCTACCAAACTGAGCTATCTAGGACATGCTCACTCTCTTGTGATGACACCCCTGTCACATTCTTATGCACTAGCCGGGCATCACCACACTAACTTTAAATTTCACCCAAACTGCAAGTAACATGCCTTGGACATGGTTTTCCTGACACTTGCAACAGTTTGTGACTGGGGGAAGCTTGCTTATCAGAACTACAGTGAGAGGAGATGATGGCAGAATGCTTAGAAGGTATGGATTTATTGTGATTAGGTGACTCATGTGATTAGCCTCAGAAGGAGTTCTTGTGGAACATTCCTTAGTTCCCACGTTGTTAGAAAAGAAGCAAGCCTGGCCCCTGAATCTCCATGTCTCACTGTAATTCCCATGCTTTCTCCTCCTGTTTTTTTTGTTTTTTTTGTTTTTTTTTTTTTTTTGGTGCCACGCTTTTATTCAAATGAAAGGGGCACTACACTGCACCAGGAACTAGCAAGTCCAACAGCACTGACGGCACGCGTCCTCTGCAGTGCTCAGGAGTGGACAGGAAGCACACCACACGCTGCACATTGCCCAACAGTGTCCATGAAGTGACGGCAAGGAAGGGGACTTTGGCTTTAAACAGCCAAATAAAAATGGCAACAGTCCTCCAAAAATCAAACTGAGAAACAGAGGAATTAAAAACTTCAGAAGTTGTGTAAAGCAGCAGAAGTTGACAGGCCACACTGCTTACCATGACAAGGATTTGGCAATTTAAACTGACTAATTATCATGGTGATCTAACCTCCAACGACGACGACAACGCTTGTGGTATTTCAGTAAGGTTGACAGAAATCTCCAACTTTATGGAATGGCATATTTTCATTTGTATAATTTTAAAACATAATTTAAAAAGCTGCACCATAATAAAAAAAATCTGCAGTCTAAAGAAATATATCTGTATTCCTCTTGCATTAATAAAGTAAAATATACTGAGAGCAATGAGCTTTGTGGCAATATTCACACCCTACCTTTAGACACTAGACATTCAGTTCAGCTGCTGGCTATACAGAGACAGGTGTGGTCATCTGACCTCATTGCAGCTAAACCAAGGGCAGCACCTGCTTTTCAATGTACACTCTTTTAAGCTGATTGCTGATAGAAAAGTGAAGAATGGGCCACTGTAACATCTCAGATGGAATGTGAAAAGGTCTGGAAAAAGGAACTAAACCATCATCTTCATAAACTGACCAAAAATTCATCAGGAGTGTAACCATGCCTGATGGCTTTATGAAATACAGATTTTAAGAGAAAGGACTCTGAGCAGAGAGAGAAGAAGAAAAGATGAATCTACATGTGGGAGAGACACCATAGGACATGGAGAGGAAATAGGAGGTTCAAGATGGGAGAGAGGTAAAAAGCCATGAGGCAAAATATTAATATAAATGGGTTAATTTAGGATATAAGAGCTAGAGGGACAAGCCTAAGCTCTAGGCCGAGCTTCCATAATGAATAAGTCTCCAGGTTTTTGTGAGCTGCAGCCCAAAGGAAATTCTGACTACATATGGTACCCAATGAATGGCTCAAATATCCAAACACAGGACCTGAGAAAGCTAAGAAAAATTCTAGACAAGGAGCTAGATGTGGGTTTCTAGTCCTACAGTCTCTCAGGCAGGCCAGTGCTTTGTGTACAGAGGTGTGGCTAACATCCATTGCCTGAGGGCTGTAGCTAGCTCCCAGCACCTTACGCTAGCTCCATTTAGATCTTGAGCCACAAGGCAGCTGACATGGCAGTTTAAGATTTGTCTCACATGGTCATACTGTTCATGTACCAAGCACACAGTATGAGAGAATGGTTATATCTGCAGCCAGTATAATGGCAGTAGTTCACTGTACTAAGAAGGTTAGGTTCTTCATCTGTGACCCCTGCTTATCTTTCTGTCTCCCTCCCCAGACTTTTCACTACTTCCTTAAAGGAACCTCTGCTATTTTGACCATGCTTGAAGAGATCACATACACTGCTACCATAGGCAGAAACTAAGTGATTCTTTGCCCTGAGGGTGCAGGTTAAGACACCAGACTTAAATGCCACCTCACTTTTATTTTTTTAATTATTACAAAATAATTACCAAGCCCAAAATGTATTCAACTAATATTGACAAACCACATTCTTATTAATAGTGTTTAAGGACCATAGGCAGTTACAGTACAACCTCGCAGCTTCGCATTCAGCTTCCTCAAGGTCAATGTCCATTTGCCCCCTCCCAGCCTGATCACTGTCCACATTAATTCCTATTCTTCCTCAGATCCCCTCTATAAATGCAGCCATGTAACACATAATTATGTTTGGTCAATGACAGATCCCATAGGTAGTGATGGTCTCATGAGGTGACATCACCATGTTGTGTCACAACTGTCTTAATCTGTTCAAAATGCCATGGTGTTTGACAGTGGGGGGGGGGCACCTAGTAATCCCTAAAATGCACTCTACTGTTTATATCCCATTTGAAAATATTCTTTTGGACATCCATGATCAGACTCTGTCCTGTGTTTAATTAATTTTTTTCTAAGAGGTGAAGAGTTAAGCCTTCCTTCCAACTTATCAGCTCTAAAACTCAAATGCTATGAAGAATGAATGGTTATCTTTTTAAATCTATACAATAATGTATAACCTCAGGGTTTCAAGTTTTTCTAAGAATGTTCAGTATTTTATGTCAAAAACATTTGGTTATATCTATTAAACTAAATCAACTGAATAACAAGTATTTTTACCCTCTTCCATTAATATAAATTGTGTCTTATACCATTTCAAAAATAAAAAATAGTTTCCATGAAAATCAACATATATCAAAATAAATATCTTTCAGACAAAATGTATTTATATACAACTTGATTTTAGATTGACATGTTTGCATAAGAGGCATACAAACTTTTATAAACTACCAGATATAAAGTCCACTGCTAATGTTTTCACCAGTGAATATTTTATAAAAGATACAAAATAATACCGTTAAACAGATTATATATTTGAGTATAGTATTTAGAGCTAAAATTTTATATCTACGAACTAATTTTGAAGGAAACATTGAGTAAGTTACCTTTACCAATGCTGGGCAAAGGTTAAAGAATAGCCTGTGGTTGAACGTCTTAAATCTCTCCGGAAGATGCCAGTTCTGAATGATTTCTTCATCAGATATAATGTGATGGTCCAGGGCTTTGAGAGGCCAGATACTATTGACAAGAACATGCCTGTAGCCTTTCTTAAGACTCACTGGGCAGTCAAACATGGTCAGCCCTATAAGGCTTGCACACACATCCAACACGCAGATGTTCTTCAGCTTGGCAAGGCCATTGTCATGAAGGTAGAGGAGTTTTAGGTTCTTGAGTCCACCCCAAAAAGTTCTATCTGGAAGAGTCTTTATCTGAAATAATATTTAAAATATGTATGATTCATAAAATCTGCAAGGAAAAAATGGTGAAACATTTAATATCATCTAAACTTCAGTATTTTGCAAGTGGCAAGTGCCTAATAAATAAAACCAGAATCCCCAATTATCCAAATAATGACTGCAAAGTCATGATGTACTAGGTATTTAAAATAAGTTGCAATTAGTAACATAATGAATATATATACACACTCACGGGTATGTATATATAGAGACCTTTCAGTGAAAAGTACTTAGTATAATTCCAAATGAGGTTCCTCACATAAAGAATTGGGGGCTCAAAAATATATTATTATAATCTAGACTATGCATTTAAGAAGTGAAAATATGGGGCTGAAAAGATGGCTCTGTGGTTAGGAGCTCTTGCTGCTCTTCCAGCAGACCTAACCCCACACTTGACAACTCACAACTACTGATAACTTCAGCACCCTCTTCTGGCTTCCGTGGGCACCTACAGTCACACACACACACACACACACACACACACACACACACACAGTCACACACAGAGAGAGAGAGAGAGAGATATACATGTAAATAAAAACAAAATAAATCTTTAAAGCAAAATAATTTAGAAGGAAGTGAAACACAGATTGGGGAGATGGCTCAGTGGTTGAGAGTGTCTGCTCTTCCAGTGACTCGAGTTCAATTCCCAGAACAAACGTGGGATAGATGACAGCCCTGTAACTCCAGATTCAGGGAACTGGGTGCCCTCTTCTGGCCTTTGTAGGAAGCTACACACATTTGGTACAGATACAGAGACTCTATGCATACATAATTTAAAAATAAGAAAAGCACAATGTATACATTTTTATGTATCATTTAAAATTTTAGATTACATGGTGTATTTTGAGTCTGTGGGTCTTATTTGTATAAAATTTTAAGTTTTTCTTTATATTTTCAATGGCTGGAAAGAGTGTTGTAGGTTAACAGAATAAGTTCACTGACATGCAGACAGCAGTCAGTGCTTACCTGGTTTCCATGGAGATCAAGTTTGATGAGCTTTACGCAGTTCTGCAGTGGCTGGATGTCAGTAATGAAGTTGTTAGAGAAAATGCACACTCTCAGAGAGATGCAGGACTGCAGATTCTCCATGGACTTCAGATGGAGGCCATTATACTTTACAAACACAAAGTCTTTCTGATCTTCTATTATATTTTCATTGTAGTGACTCCACTCTTCATGACTGGTAAGCTCTTTTGTGATTGTTCCATGAAACATCTAGGAAAGCGGGAGATAAATGTTTAAGAATGACCCTGGGAGCTGGAGATTTGGCTCAGCAATTCAAATGACTTGTCACTCTTTCAGAAGACCTGGATTTGGTTCCCAGCACCAAATAGCAGCTCAAACTGCCCACATCTTCAGTTTCAGGGGATGTGACACCCACTTGGTAACCTCTAAGGATATCCACATGCAAATGCAATATACACATATACAAAGCACAGACAAAGAGATACACATAAATATTTAAAATATAAATATTTACAAAGAATTACTTTCACGTTTTAAAAATCTACATGAAATGAAAATACAATATTATCTACTATATAGTGATGATAAAAATGGATAAAATAATTAAAATAAAAATATTTAAATCCTATAGCATCTTCTATCCCACAATATCTTAAACATGTAATATTGAAAAATTACCACTGTCCTCACCAATAAATTGGTGAAAGGATAATAAAACCTCACTTTCCACAGAATAGAGAACATGCAATTTACAAAATTATTATTTCTACAGACGACATCAAGCAAGAGACAAACAAAACTACAACTAAGTGTAGCATACACCATTACCCTGGTTTAAAGTGAACGAATGATAAAAAGCACTCTGAAGTATTAATAAGTTGATAAAAGACCAACTTTTTTGGGAGAAGCTGGAAGACACAGCCATAGAAAGTGCAGGCATAGCGAAGACTACCCACACAGACTGACATTTCCTAAAGAGATGTAGCCATCACTGTGTGTGCCCTTAATGCTCTGCTTATCAGAAAACTAGGATTGGGGGTTATCAAAACATTTGGAGTTTGAATATAAAAAATGATCAATGCTTTATTATACAACCTTTTATGTTACCTTCCATATCTATGAATTTGACCTCACTATGGGTGTGGTGATATTTTAATTACGTTAAAATATGATTTTATTTGTATGTTAATAAATAAAGTTTGTCTGGAGATCAGAGGTCATTAGCAAGCCAGGAATAGAAGTCAGGTGGTGGTAGCCCACGCCCTTAATCCGATCACACGGCAGGCAGAGTCTCTGTGTGGTTAAGGACACAGCCAAGCATGGTGACCCTTGAGTTTTTAATCCCAGTACCAACCATAGAGACCAGGAGGTCTGTACAGACAGGCAATGGCAAGGAAGTCATATGGCTAGGCTTAGAGCCAATAACAAGGCAGAACAGGAAAGCAATAAAACACAAGACACACACAAAAAGATCTCTCTCAGAGAAAAAAAAATGACAGCAAATGATAAGCTAAAGGGAGTCGTGGCTATTGCTCTGATCTCTTAGGCTTTAACTCTGTATTTAGCTCTATGTTTCTTACTTAATAAGAGCATTTAAAAATGTGTCTACACTATGGGTAATTTCAGATTTCACAGAAGGCAGTTATACATCGTCTTCAGGAGGATATATAAGCATAAATTATCTACCTGGTGGCTTTTTTTTGCAAGATAAACTATCCTTCCCATTAGAACCAGCTTCTACCAATAGCAGATAAATCTACATGATCCAGATAAAAATAAATGTAAAAAATTCATTTGAAGTTGATATAAAGACAAAAGATACTTTAATATCCTGGCCTAACACTATAATCCACAAACTCTAAAGTCACCTATAGAATTTATGAAAAGGCGATTCACGAAATCCTATCTCTGATTTAGTGTATCAGGATCCCAGAGCTAAGGGTCTTTTAATCTGGCAATTCATGAACATTCTGACAGAGATTAGCCCAAATTACAAATGAATCGCCCTTGCAAATTTAAAGCCACAACCTGGTACAAGCCGCTGTATCTCTGTAATGCAGTAAGTTCCACAGTCCCTGAAATGCAGCCTGTATCTACATTGTGCCTTATTTGCTTGTTTTAATTGTACAACTATGGAAGCCTCTCTCTGGGTTTTTCTTCTAAACGCCTACTTTTTTCCATTTCGGTGTAAAGCTTGGCTACCTTCAGATGATGACAAGGGTTTGTGGGCACCCTGTATGCATGTTCACAACTGCCAAGAGTTCACATGTGCAAGTGCTCTGCTGTGTTCATAAAGCACTGTTTCACTGCAGTCGTCGACAATGACTCTCACCCTGCCGTAACCCCTCAGCCTTTGGAGAAGGGTGTAGGATAGGTGTACCATTTGTGGCTGAGTGGTGTTCTGTATCTTTTTCTCTGTATCTTAACCAGTTGTGGGTTTCTGTTAATTGACATCTACTGCCGAAAAAAGTTTCTCTTATGAGGGATGAGAGATGCACTAACCTATGGTATAACAGTGTCATTATGAGCACTTTAATACTTTCCATTTAGCACAGTAACAGTACTAGGTTTTCCAGTGAAACTCATTTTAGGCTGTGAATGTGGCTCAGTAGACAAACACTTGCCTAGTATTCACAGGGACCTCTTTTGATGCCCAGCATTTAATATAACTCACTTTTAAAACATACAGGAACATTACATTTCATAGATATAGCATGTTTTATCAATCCAATCACCCACCAAGCAGATCTTAGCTGACTTAAAGCATGGAAGATCACAAATAGAATTGCCACAAGCAAGTCTTCTCATGTGCATGTTACATTTCATTTGGATAAATATCAAGTAGTTTACTTTCTGGATCATATAGTATGCTTTATCTTGTGATGAACTACCTTTGTCTTTGGAATCAGCTCTACTATTTTGTGTTTCCATCAGCAACAAGCTGAAATTATTCCTATATATTCTTACTAGTACTTGGTGTGTTGGTATCTTAAATCAAAGACAGACAGATAGCTATATAGAGGTACCTCATTTTTTGAATTTGTAATTCTTACAGATAGATGATGCTGAACATTTTTCTGTTTGTTTGCCATATGAGTGTGTCCTTTGATGAGGCTTTTTTTGGCTCCTTTGTCCATTTTTTGGTTGGCTGCTATCTTACTGTTGAGTTTGAGAACCTTGTATTATTTTGGATATTAATCTTTCGTCACGTGTTTTACAATGTTTTCTCCAAGACAGGCACTAGACTTGCCATTTTCTTAATTTTCCTTTTTCTTCCAACACATAAAATCGTATTTTAAAACGATGCTTTATATAAACAGCATTCATCCATATACAGCATCAAGATTCTGTCTCTGTATCCAATTGAAACTGACTTTATGCTTCACTGCATCAGTATACAAATAATACATATATAGATGTGTGTAATTTTATATAACCACATCACTGTATATAGAGCTTTTATTTCAAGTTATTTATCATACTATTCCATCTTTTATTTTGAAACATATTTTAGACATTGTAATATAGTTATTCAAACAGATTTATCTCTCTTTTTTGTTAAAGTTCATTGTGTGGGGGGGGGTCATCCATTGAACATGGCTGACTTATCAAAGGCCACAGCCTTAAAGAAAATTGAGTTACCCTTTCCCAGCAGCTATGAATTGTCCATAGCTCCTCTGCTAGGGGTAGGACTTGTACAAGTTACAACAACTGAGCTGGAAAATATACCTACTGGTACAATAGGGAACAGAATTTCATGGGGGTAATCAACAACTTTCTGATTTGAATTTCAGGATTTAAGTCACCCTCCATAAGATAGAGCCCATACCTGACAACCAGAACTAGTGTCTGCTAAATAGATACAGCATTAAACTAACTCCTGATGATATAGCACTAGACTCATAGATCAGTGCATTTTTCAACGTTTATCGGAAGTTTCTTTTTGCAGTAGATAGCAACTAACATAGAGACTCACAACTGGTCAATGTGTAGAGAATAAGACTGCACAATGCTCAGCTTCTTAAATTGCTCATCTATATTACACCATTTCATCCCAAGACTCGGGGATTATTGTGGAAGGCACGTAGAAAGAGGGTAAGTGCCAGACACAACAGGGAAGGTGCACTTATATCACAGCAGTTGTGACAGCATGCACAAGCTGCACGAGACCTGCACAAGCTCAAGATAGAGCTAATTCCAGCATGGAGAGAGAAGGTGGGCATGATGTTCCATACAATATTTTCAAATTTCACTGTAGTGGTTTGAAAGAAATGGTCCTCATGCGCTCATAATGAAAGGCACTATTAGGAGCTGTGGCCTTGCTGGAGTAGGTGTGGCCTTGTTGGAGTGTGTTACTGGGGGTGGGCTTTGAGGTCTAGCAATGCTGAGTAGGAGTCTCTTCCTGCTGCCTGTGCATCAAGATGTGAACTCAGCTCCTCCTCCTGCACCATGTCTTTTTGTGTGCCACCATGCTTCCTGCCATGAGGATAACATACTAAACCTCCGGACTGAAAGTCAGTCCCAATTAAATGTTTCCTTTATAAGAGCTGCCATGGTCACGGTGTCTCTTCATAGCAACTGATACCCTAAGACTTTTTGTTTTCCACTTGTAAGAATGTGTGGTACTCTAATATGTAGGACCTTTTGACTTTTATTATTCCCTTGGAATTTCAACCTAGTTCAATAGTTGAAAATTAACTCCATCTGTATTCTAACAACTCACAAAAACTTCTAGCCATACTAGTCTTGATCTCCAGAACTACATACATAATGCACACAGACACAAACAACAATTTCCACTATATATGCACATATTTGTTCTATATATCTAATATTAAATTAGATGTATCCTCTTACCATTTCACTATGCTTCCCCATATATAGCTTTCCTCATCTCATTTGCTGGCCATTTCATCTTCCATCAGTGGACAGATGTTGTTGCTTTTGCCTTTAGAATGTTTCTAGAATCTAAGCAATTTCTCACCATCCCCCATTATAATCTTTTAAATTTCCACCAATTCTTTCCTGTTTGCACTATTTTAGTAGCCTCCAAAAAGGCTCTCTGCTTGTATTCTTGTCCTACACACTGACACATTTCAGTGTGTCCCCTTTAAACACAAGGCAAGTCTTATCAAAACCCTGGTGTTACTCCAACTCACTCAAAAGTAGAAATCACAAAATCTGACTTCTACTGCTGTTACTCAGACCCTTTAACTTTCTGTATTTTCTAGATTTTCTTCAGCAAGAATGTACTGTGAAACAGTAATCTTTCCCCACAAATGTCTCTACTTTAAATACAGAATTAAATGCTAAAGTCAAGACTATATAAAAGACTAAGGTTACTCAGAAACTTAGTCAAGTTCATAGGAAATTGCTTTGCAGAATTCTGAGCAAGACTTTAATGAAGAGAAACTTGCCAAGCCAAATTGTAGAGGAGGATAGGATTTCTGGGTGAGATTGAAGTCTTCCTTAAATGTTGTTACTTACTATATGCTATGTGTAAGAATGGAGAGATTAATCTGGAGAACTCATTATAAACTAGGCACTCTACAGGAGAAATATTATCAGCAGATGAAAGCATGTTCAGTAGGGCTGACTTCCCACTATCGGGCACTATTGGGCATCCTAATCTACACCTTTGGTAGAACCCGAGAAGCAAGTGAACACAACTGAGCGCCCTGTTGCTCAAGTTCGAGACTGTGCCTGAGAGGCTGGCCGACTGCAGGAAGCAGCGTGGTCTGGTCCGACATACAGCATCCCACGTGGGCCGGACCTGGGGCGCAGGGGCCCCCTGAACCCGAGGTTCTGCCGCCTGGCCTCCTCGAGAGGCCTTCTGTCAGGAACGGAAGCTGTGTGCGGGCAGGTCACCTCAGCGTCTGGGTGATGTTCCACTGTGCTCGGCGGGCCGGTCCCCTCTGGCACGCCGCGGGCTGTCCGGCGTGGACAGGCGGGAGCCGACGGCGCAGCCCCACGCAGCCCGGGCACAGCTAGGTGCCCATCTGCACACAGAGCGTTGCCCCGGAAACATGGCCAGCGCACACTCATGGCATCCTAGCTTTTCCAGTCTCCCGGAGACTCCAGGACGCGGTGACGTGGCAGCACGGCCGGGGCGGGGCGGGGCGTGGGACTCGGAGTGCGCATGCGTACTACGCGGGCTCCCGGAAGTCGGGCCATGGCGTCTCTCCGCGAAGCGACCCTGCGGAAACTGCGGCTCTTTTCGGAGATGAGAGGTACCTCGGCGGAACCGAGTTCTCTGGCCCCGTGCACGGAGGGCGCCGTGCCACGGACCCCTCGCCGCTTCCTGCCCTCGGCTCCTTCCTGTCCGCCCTGGCCTTTGCCCTTCCGTCTCCCTCTGCCCCTGCCCGCGTCATCTCAGGTGTCAGGATGGAACAGTAAGAACTCTGGACGTGGCGTGTGGGGCTGTGACTGTAACGCACCGCGCAGCTCCCTGGTTTGAAGCCATGCTGCTTACAGAGTCTGAAGTAGATACCGTGTTTCTTCCCTTTTCCCCAGTCCCCTGCATAACTCACCAGCTTATTCCTGTTTGAACTCCAATATGAAGCCAATTGTGACTTTAAAAGTTCTAAATTTAAGTTTGCCCTTTAAAGGAAAAAAAAGCACAGATGGGTGCTTGCCCTTGTCGGAACAGCTGCCTGATAAAACTGGTTTTTGTGACTGTCTAAAATGTAGGGATTTATATTTGGATATCAGTGTTGGGAATTATTAAATCCTAGGTAAGGAACTCCTCCCTCTCCTCCCTCCCTCTCTCACTTCCCCCTTCTCCCCACCCCCCTTATCTTTTAACTTGTTAAATAAACTGTCCTGTATCTGCACAAGACACCCCAAGACCAAGTTCTCAGCACAAAGGAGATTTGTTTGCCCCAGAAGGACAGAGGGCAGGGAATAAGAGACAAAGACAGGAGACAGATGATGAGGGAGAAGGGGAAGGGTACGAGGGGGAGGGGCAGGAGGAGAGGGATTTGTCCTGGAGGCACTGAGGACTGCCGCTCTTAGAATAGAGAGGAGACTGACATGGCCCATAGGCTAATGGCACTTTATAAAGGTAAAAGAGGATAGTGTTAGAATGAGGTGTTTGATTTTGATGTTAATTAGGGTAGCCAAAAGGGGGCTTTTGATTGTTGGACTTCAGTACTTTGACAGCTGGACCTTGATAGTCTCGGGGAGGGAGAGGCCAAATGAGAGACGAGACAGACTTTGGTGACTAGCTTTAGGAATGTAATCTAATAGTTTTTAGCAAGGAAGAGGGAATGGGGGAAGGGCAAGGCCTGTCAGAGCCATGTTTGCCTTACTCAGGCCTGGTAGAGCCCCTTCATTAAAACCCTATTAATATTTTTGTTGATAAAGGAGAGGTTCCCACTGTTTGCCAGTGTAGTTTGTCACTTAATGAGTTCATTGGGGAATTTGATCCTAACTTTTGTGTGGTATTCTGATGGCCTATGTAAGTTTAGTTCAGTCACGGTAAAGCCATAATAAATAGTAAGAGCTGAGTCTGGTGCTGCAAGACTGTACAGCTGTCTACTTGGGAGGCTGAGGCAGTGGGGTCAAGGTTCAAGGACTGCCTGAATTACAGGAAGAGTCAGGGCCAGCCTGTCAATTATTAAGATACTCTCTGAAAAATAAATGAAGAGAGGATTGGGCATATAGCTCAGTGATGGGGTGCTTCCCTGGCATACACAGGGCTCTGTTTCATCCCCAGCACCATAAAGAAATTTAAAAATAAAAGAACAAAGAAAAGTTAATAAACAGATAAAACAACCCACATTTCTACACAGAAACGTGGAAGTGTAGAGTTGCTATTCTCATCCACGGAACATTAAGGGCTCTAGTTCATGAAACTTGCTTGATTTGGGACCAAAGATTGTTGTAGGGTTTTGTTGTGGTTGTTTGTTGAATCTTCTTATGAGGAAGCTGGTAATGATTATCCTTGTCCTCCCCTCTTTTGAACTAGCCAAGCTTGTAATAGGGAATTCTGATAATATAAAAAAAACTTCTTGCCATTTTCCAATAGGTAAACCCGTGGTGGCTGGAAAATTCTGGGATGTAGTTGCAATAACAGCAGCCGATGAAAAGCAGGAGCTTGCTTACAAACAACAGTTGTCAGAGAAGCTGAAGAGAAAGGAATTGCCCCTTGGAGTTCAATATCATGTTTTCACTGATCCTGCTGGAACTAAAATTGGTATACATTTCATTGGATGTTTATAACATATTATGAGCAAAATAATAATTGAATAATTTCTGAGCTTTATAGTTTATAAACTGTTCATCTCCACACATGGCCTTTATAAACTTTAAAATCTGAATCTAACTAAATTAACTCCTCTTAACAAGATGAAAGTCAGAGCAAAGATTCTGAGCCACTGTGACTTGAAGGTAAATTTGTCCATATCACTATATAAAAGAATTTTTTTTCTTCAATACAATTATAGTAGACCTCATTGGAAGTTCTTTCCCAATCCAGTAGTTTCCTCAGACATTTACATGAGGAAAACAAGTCAAAAGATTTTTGTATATACTTGGTCTCTTGAAACCAAACTATGGAATACAGATGAACCATGTCCAGTTACATAAAGTAACATAGAATATTTACTTAAACCCTGGGTTAATTCAAACTTTGTCATCATTGTAAATAAATAAATTATATTTTACCTTTGATTCTGTATAGAGAGAATTGCAAATAATTTCATCTACTTTTTTATAGTTATTGCTTAAAAGTATTTTGCTTTGAAATCCAGTATTCATCTTTAATTTACTTATTTATTTTCTGTGTTTCACTTGGAAGTAGTTTGATTTTTATGAACATTTATCCCTAAAATTGTGGCTCATATGGTAAGGAAAGCAAAAGCCTCTCAGTGCCAGGAAGAGAATGCAAGTGTATGACCCTGGTGTTATTCTGGTGATGATGATCCACTGTTGGTTCAGTATATGACACTGGTGTTACTCTCATGATCCACTGTTGGTTCAGTATATGACACTGGTGTTATTCTGATGATCCACTGTTGGTTCAGTATATGACACTGGTGTTACTCTCATGATCCACTGTTGGTTCAGTATATGACACTGGTGTTACTCTCATGATCCACTGTTGGTTCAGTATATAACACTGGTGTTATTCTGATGATCCACTGTTGGTTCAGTATATGACACTGGTGTTATTCTGATGATCCACTGTTGGTTCAGTATATGACACTGGTGTTATTCTGATGATCCACTGTTGGTTCATCCCTCACAGGAAGAAGGTCAGCACTTGTGTAATGTCCCTTCTGTAGAGAAGAATTATGTATACAGTATGTTAGCAATATTTAAAATACATTGTACAAACCAAGTTCTTGCGTTTAAGAAAACTTTAGCTTGTGTGTTGGGCTGTGTCATTTGGAAGAAGTCATTAAGTAAGTTTTCTGGTTGACAAATGCAAATGAATTCAGTGTGTATCACAGATTATGTAATTTATCATTTCTTTACTATTCCTGAGAGATTATTACCTGCTGCTTTGCTATATTTCTTGATTAGCTGTTTGTTTCCTTATTTACTGTGACTGATCTGTTCTTCTGCCAATACCTCCTCAATCTGTCTATCTCATATTAACAAAATTCACATCTTCAAAATTATAACATTAAGTATATCATCTTAAGAAAATCTTCATAATTTTCTGTGAAGAAAATTGTGCTTTTGAATTGTTTTTCAGGAAATGGAGGATCAACACTTTTTTCTCTTCAGTGCCTGGAAAACCTCTATGGAGATAAATGGAATTCTTTCACAGTCCTGTTAATTCACTCTGGTAACTTATTATTCATTTACATTTGCTCTCGACTTTTCAACCTTTGACACCTTAGGGACTTTATCTCCCTTGCAAATGATTTCCCCTATAATTTATTTTGTTTTAAAATTCATAGATGGTATTTTACTTTGGAAATAAATGTTCTTGGCTTTGGGGTTTTGAAAATATGCTATTTTCAATGTGTAAGTTTTGATTTTCACAAAATTTTTTCTTAACATTGTAGCTTATATACATCATCTTTTATGGATATTTTATCATTTAATTTTTGGTTTGCAAATAGAAAATTATTTTTCACAAAACTCTTGAAAATGTGGGCATTTCTTAGGAGTCTGGAAGGAGAATTTTGTTACGAAAAAAAATGGATGCTGATGAAAATGATGATTAGACATTTCTCAAAACATCTACCTTGAATTTTTGTCTTAGTATTGATAGTCAAAGCTACAATATTTAACAGTTTTTAAAAAGGAAAAATGACAAATTAAAGAGTTAACACATAAATATATATGTGAAAAGCATGTAGAATATTTCAAAAGAGAGAAGGTGGCGCATGCCTTTAATCCCAGCACTCGGGAGGCAGAGCCAGGCGGATCTCTGTGAGTTCGAGGCCAGCCTGGGCTACCAAGTGAGTTCCAGGAAAGGCGAAAAGCTACACAGAGAAACCCTGTCTCGAAAAACCAAAAAAAAAAAAAAAAAACAAAAAAAAAAGGATGTTGTCAGAATAGTGGGTGGGTTTTTTAATTCAATGCATGTAATTATATTAAACATCTGGTTGCATAGAAACTTCTGTTGTTTATCTCTTTCATTCTAGTGGGCTGGTGAAACTTTGGTCAAGGCCCAGCATTGGCCTGGGACATATAATTTAGAATTCCTTCTTCATGGCTTCAAAGATGCATTCTAATTCCAAGTTGCGTACACAGTCATATGACTCTTTGTACAGATGACATCATCATAGCACATCCAAGTCCTGCTTTAAACAAAAGTTAAGAATGTAGAAAATTTACTTTAGTCTTGTAAAATAAAGGTAAAATTAATTGGACCTCAGAAAATAGATAGCAAGAAATATAGTGGCCCCTCTGAATCCTGTAGACTCAGACAATGATGGACAGAAAGTATTTAAAGTATTTAAGGGGTAGTAAAAATATGTCTGTACTAAACATGTGGACTTTTCATAATTCCTGGAATATCATTGCATAACCACTGTTTATGTAGATATTACATTGTGTTAGATAAAGATAGTGTGGGGTACACACAAGTAAGTGCCATTTCAGGTCGGAGGTGGAGGTTTGTCCTTGGCTTTTGGAGTCTGTCTGGGCTTGTGAACCAGTTTCCACAGTTGTGAGGAGGGTCTTTTAGTGTAAACTTTACTATCATCTGGTCTTTGGAAGGTAAACAATTAGAATTAATTTTAGCTCTTATTTCTTTAACAATGTACTGTGTACAAAGTACTTTAAATGTTGCATTGTTCTCATTATACTGCAGCTGACTGCAGTAAATCTTCAAGTAAGTAGCTGAAGCATGCTAAGCCACAGGTGAGCTCATTTATCAGATCCTTTCCCAATACATAAAAGTCTGCATCACACTAGACACCTTTTCTTTACATAAAAGGGATTCAAGACATTCAATGTGTTTAAGAGAACATATTTCAGAAATCAAGACATTATGATGTTCATCTTAGAAGGGAAAAGCCAATTTAAATGAAAAAGTGGTATAATTAAAAAAATTGTTCTTAAGTAAATTTACATTTACTTTCTTAAGTATGTCTCACAAGTTGAAGACAGTGCATCATAAAATGGATGTTTAACAGAGAAGTACATTTTGAAACTGTTTAACTGCATTAGTCTTTTACAACTTTTTCTAAGTACATCCGTAATTTATAACTTTAACCATGGTTGGAATGCATCGTTAGAAATATTCATAGAGGATCAAGTTCTAAAATTGGTCCTTTTGTTAGTTATGCAATTGATAGAGAATACTTGATAGCCAGGCTCTGTGTGTCTTTCAATTATTTCCTGACCTAGAGTCTTTAAAATTGTATTATATCAAATTGCCATATGAGAAACACTCTTTGATGGTTTTAAAGTCTAGATTTCCTAATTCTACCCTTAATTTTGATTAGATACTTAGTATTAAATACCTTCAGAGGTATGTTATGCTATAACTGGTGCCACCAGATTTTGAAAATCTCTTCAAGAACATATTTTCAAATATTTTTACATTGTTTTATAGGTGGCTACAGTCAACGGCTTCCCAATGCAAGTGCTTTAGGAAAAATCTTCACAGCTTTACCACTTGGTGAGCCCATTTATCAGATGTTGGAGTTAAAACTAGCCATGTACATGGATTTCCCCTCACACATGAAGCCTGGAGTTTTGGTCACCTGTGCAGATGATATTGAACTATACAGTATTGGGGACTCTGAGTATATTGCATTTGACCAACCTGGCTTTACCGCCTTAGCCCATCCGTCTAGTCTGGCTGTAGGCACAACACATGGAGTATTTGTCTTGAACTCTGCCAGTTCCTCACAACATGGTGACCTTGAGTACAAGCAATGCCACCGTTTCCTCCATAAGCCCAGCATTGAAAAAATGCATCACTTTAATGCTGTGCATAGACGAGGAAGCTTTGGTCTACAGGACTTGTCTCGGGGTGACACAGCCAGTCTTCCATTGAACTCTGAGTATGTCTACACAGATAGCCTATTTTACATGGATCATAAATCAGCCAAAAAGCTACTTGACTTCTATGAAAGTATAGGCCCACTGCACTGTGAAATAGATGCGTATGGTGACTTTCTGCAGGCACTGGGGCCTGGAGCAACTGCAGAGTACACCAGGAACACATCACATGTCACTAAAGAAGAGTCCCAGTTGTTGGACATGAGGCAGAAAATATTCCACCTCCTCAAGGGAACACCACTGAATGTTGTTGTTCTTAATAACTCCAGATTTTATCACATTGGAACAACGGAAGAATATCTGCTTCATTTCACTTCTGATAGTACATTAAGGTCAGAGTTGGGCTTGCAGTCCAGCGCTTTCAGTGTCTTTCCAAATGTGCCTGAATGCCCCCGTGAGACACCCTGTGTCATTCACAGTATACTGGATTCAGGATGCTATGTGGCCCCTGGCTCAGTTGTAGAGTATTCCAGATTGGGGCCTGAGGTGTCCATCGGGGAAAAGTGCATTATTAGTGGTTCTGTCATAGTGAAAGCTGTGCTGCCCCCGTATTCTTTCATGTGTTCTTTAAGTCTGCAGATAAACGGACACTTAGAATACTCAACTATGGTGTTTGGCATGCAAGACAACTTGAAGAGCAATGTTAAAACCATATCAGACCTAAAGAAGCTTGAGTTCTATGGAGTCTGTTTTCAGTCTTGTTTAGATATTTGGAACCTTAAAGCTACAGAGGAACTATTCTCAGGAAGTAAGACACATCTGAGCCTGTGGACTGCTCGAATTTTCCCTGTCTGTTCTTCTCTGAGTGAATCGGTTACAGTATCCCTTGGGATGTTAAGTGCTGTACAGAGCCATTCACCATTCAGCCTGAGCAACTTTAAGCTCCTATCCATCCAAGAAATGCTTCTATACAAAGATGTAAAAAACATGCTAGCTTATAGGGAGCAAATCTTTCTAGAAATTAGTTCAAATAAGAAACAATCTGATTCAGAGAAATCATAAGTACAATATATTTTGCCTATGAACAGGATTGCAAATGCAGGCATTTTCTGTAGACCTCTGACTTTTCTCTCTTTTCCCCCTCTCTCTCTCTTTCTTTCTTCTTCTTTTCCATTTTTTGGCTTGTTCAGTAAAGCAACATAATAAAAATTATATTAATATAACTACTGTAGCATAGTAATAACAAAGGTACAGAAGGCCACTTTGGATAGAAAAACATTTCAGCATCAAATTTGTGAAAGTGATGCTGTTTTAAATGTTTTTACATTATTATAGCTTTGTTTTTTGGTAAATATCAATTTGTGGGGTACAGTTCCATTCACATAACAAATACTTCTGTTTTAGAGGATGATTTTCTAAACATACTTTTAGAATTTTTTTGTTTTTTTGAAATTTGGTCCAATAAAGCTCTGGGTGTTATTGATGATTGTATTAATTTGTCACAATGAGAAAATACCTAATGAAAAACATCCTTTTAAACTTTTTAAGAAAATTGTCTTTTTCCGTTAATTTTTTTATTTTGTTCTATTTTTATTTTATGTACATGAATGTATTATCTACATGTATGCATATGCACAGTGGCCATAGAGGCTAGAATACCTGTTCTCAAACTGAGTCAAGACCCATTTGGAGATGGAATGACCTTTTCACAGGGTCACCTAAGACATCAGAAAACACAGATATTTATGTTATGATTCATAACAGTAGCAAAATTATAATTATGAAGTAGCAACAAAAATAATTTTATGGTTGGGAGTCACCACAACATAAGGAACTGTATTAAAGAGCCATAGCATTAAGAAGGTTGAGAACCACTAGGCTAGAGGAAGGCATTATATCTCTTGGGACTGAAGTTACAGGTGATTATGACCTCTTTGTGGGTTCTGGGAGTCAAAACTTCATGCTCTGGAAATGCTTTAAAATGATGTTTGTGTCTCACAGATCCTGGCAAATGTGATTTTTAAAAAAAAAAGTGTGTGTGTGTTTTATTCTTATAAATTTGAACATGTGCTGCAATACTTTATATCTACTGTCCCGTTACACTGGAAAACGTGTGCTGATAGAACTATGTTGTTTGCTCAGAAGGCATAGGAGTAGTTGAAAGCCAGTGTTCACTTCACCATGGATGTTACTTAATCCACCCTTAATTATCCTTCAAAAGTTCTGTTGACTTGACAATGAGTATTTTGCTTTTCATAATTCTGTCCATATTGATAATGATGCTGAGAATAAACAGTTGGCCCAAGAGGAAGAAATTAGAATAGGGAATCTGAGATAATAGTTAGATCATAAACAACTTCAAGATAATGAGACTTTGGTAAATTCCAGGGTTCGTGCACCTATATTGAAATAAACACATTAGTGAAATGTTTTTAGGTCTAATAGAGACAAGACTTGTCATAATTGTGTTTAAATTACCTTAGCTATACTAACAACTGCTGTGACAGTTTTGTTTATATATATTATAATAAAAATATATGATAAATGATATATGTATCAAAACCCTTCTACTATATTATTTATAAATAAATATGTATTTGTCTTTTTGAGGTTCCCAGGGATAAAGATGTATGATATTGTTTGACAATTACTGACTTGCTTACAGAGATTTCAATGGATGTTGAATGTTATTAAATGTTCATACTAATTTGACTTAAAGTTCTGCCAAGGATTAGAATTGTGATTTTATGTTCTCAGAAAAAAAACATCATTAATAAAGAATACCAGTACTTCCTTGGTTACTTGACATTTTTATATTTATTATAGATCTCTTGTAGGTACATTTAGACAGAGAATCCTATCATTTCTCTGTGCATATATACAGAAAGGAACAAATAACATGCAATATAGCAATATAATTAAGACATTTCTGCTTTTTAGAGTCAAGGTCAGACTCTATTAAAGCACTCAGACATCAGCTCATAATTATTGATAAACACTTGTCTCCCAAGCACCAGCCACTGTGACTTCAAAGGCATTGATAATGCTGCAGTTTAAGATTTTATTTATTCTTGAGAATTTCCTACATGTATAAAATGAACTATGATCATAACTATCCTTCATGCCCCCAACTCTCCCATATCTCCTACCATGTGTCCCTCCCAACTTCATGTCTTTTTTGTTCTAATAACCTACTTAATCCAGTTAGTGCTTCCCATGTGTACATGGGAATGGGGTCATTCACTGGAATACTACACATCTATCGGTAGTCATATCCTCAAAAAATGAATAATTCTCCCTCCTCTAGAAACTATCAACTTCAGATTGCTTCCTGAATAGCTTTGGGTCCTAGAGCTTAACTACCTCCTTTGCTAAATTTCATTTAGCTTGCTCTTGTGCAGGAAATCTCAAGTGCTGTGAGCCCATGTCAGTATCAGCCATGTCATGAGCAGAAGACAGCATTTCTTCTCCATCGTTCTGCTCTTATATTTTCTGCTCCCTCTTATGTGATGCCCTCTGAGCCTTGGATGGGAAGGGGTTGAAATAAATATCTAATTTAGACCTGAGCACTCATTCTGTTATTCTCAGAAGCTTGACCAGTTACACATGTCCTTCCCACATATCAACATGACAGCAAAACTAGGAAACATATTGTACACTTTTGGCTTCTTTGTCAAAAATTATATGTTCATAGGTGTGCAGGTTAATGTCAGGGTCTTCAATTCGATTCCATTGGTCCATCTGTCTGTTTTTATGCCAATACCAAGCTGTTTTTATTATTGTAGCTCTATAGCAGAGCTTGAAGTCAGGTATCGTGATGCCTCCAGAGGTTGTTTTATTGTACAGGATTCTTTTGGCTATCCTGGGTTTTTTGTTTTTCCATATGAAGGTGAGTATTATTCTTTCCAGTTCTATGAAGAATTGTGTTGGTATTTTGATGGGGATTGCATTGAATCTGTAAATTGCTTTTGGTAAAATTGCCATTTTTACTTTGTTGGTCCTGCCTATCCATGAGCATGGGAGATCTTTCCATTTTCTGACATCTTCAATTTCTTTTTTCAGGGACTTAAAATTCTTGTCATATAGGTCCTTCACTTGTCTGGTTAGTGTTACCCCAAGGTATTTTATGTCATTTGTGGCTATTGTAAAGGGTGATGTATCTCTGATTTCCTTCTCAGCTTCTTTGTCCATTGTATATAGGAGGGCTACTGATTTTTTTGAGTTGATCTTGTATCCTGCTGTGTTGCTGAAAGTGTTTATAAGCTTTATCAGTTCCTGGGTGGAATCTTTGGGGTCACTCAAGTATACTATCATGTCATCTGCAAATAGGGAAAGCTTGACTTCTTCCTTTCCAATTTGTATCCCCTTAATCTCCTTAAGTTGTCTTATTGCTCTGGCTAGAACTTCAAGTACTATATTGAATAAGTATGAGGAGAGCAGACAACCTTGCCTAGTTCCTGATTTTAGTGGAATTGCTTTGTGTTTCTGTCCATTTAATTTGATGTTGGCTGTTGGCTTGCTGTAAATTGCCTTTATTATGTTTAGGTATGTTCCCTGTATTCCTGATCTCTACAAGACTTTTATCATGAAGGGTTGTTGGATTTTGCCAAATGCCTTTTCTGCATCTAGTGAGATGATCATGTGTTTTTTTCTTTGAGTTTGTTTATATAGTGTATTACATTGATGGACTTTTGTATGTTGAACCACCCTTGCATCCCTGGGATGAAGCCTACTTGATCATGGTGGATAATTGTTTTGATGTGTTCTTGGAGTCTGTTTGCCAGTATTTTATTGAGTATTTTTGCATCAATGTTCATGAGGGAGATCAGTCTGTAGTTCTCTTTCTTTGTTGCATCCTTGTTTGGTTTAGGAATTAGGGTAATTGTAGCCTCATAGAAGGAGTTTGGTAATGTTCCTTCTGTTTCTATTGTGTGGAACAATTTAGAGAGTATTGGTATTAACTCTTCTTTGAAGATATGGTAGAATTCTGTGCTGAAACCGTCTGCTCCTGGGCTTTTTTTGGTTGGGAGACTTTTAATGACTGTTTCTTTTTCCTTAGGGGTTATTGGACTATTTAAATAATATATCTGGTCTTGATTTAACTTAGGTATGTGGTAACTATCCAGAAAATTGTCTATTTCTTTTAGGTTTTCCAGTTTTGTGGAGTAGAGGTTTTTGAAATATGACCTTATAATTCTCTGGATTTCCTCAATGTCTGTTGTTATGTCCTCCTTTTCATTTCTGATTTTGTTGATTTGAATTCTCTCTCTTTGTCTTTTGGTTAGTTTGGATAAGGGCTTGTCTATCTTGTTGATTTTCTCAAAGAACCAACTCTTTGTTTCATTAATTTTTGTATTGTTCTCTTAGTTTCTATTTTATTGATTTTACCTCTCACTTTGATAATTTCATGGCATCTATTCTTCCTGGGAGACTTTGCTGCTTCTTCTAGAGCTTTCAGGTTTGCTGTTAAGTCACTAGTGTGAGATTTCTCCAACTTCTTTATGTGGGCTTTTAGTGCTATGAATTTCCCTCTTAGCACTGCTTTCATAGTGTCCCATTAGTTTGGGTATGTGGTGTCTTCATTTTCATTGATCTCTAGGAAGTCTTTAATTTCTTTATTTCTTCCTTAACCCATTGGTGATTCAGTTGAGCATTATTCAGTTTCCATGAGATTGTAGTTTTTCTGTAGTTTTTGTTTTTGTTGAAATCTAACTTTAAACCATGGTGGTCTGATAGAACACAGGAGGTTATTCCAATTGTTTTGTATCTGTTGAGATTTGCTTTGTGGCCAAGTATGTGGTCGATTTTAGAGAAAGTTCCATGGGGTGCTGAGAAGACGGTATATTCTTTCTTGTTAGGATGGGATGTTCTGTAGATATCTATTAGGTCTATTTGGGTCATGACATCAGTTAAGTCCTTTATTTCTCTGTTAAGTTTTGATTTGGGAGATCTGTCCAGTGGTGAAAGTGGGGTGTTGAGATCTCCCACTATTAATGTGTTGGGTTTTGTATGTGGTTTAAGCTTTAGCAATGTTTCTTTTACATATGTGGGTGCCCTTGTGTTTGGGGCATAAATGTTCAGAATTGAAACTTCATCTTGGTTGATCTTTCCTGTGATGAGTATGTAATGCCCTTCTTCATCTCTTTTGATTGATTTTAGTTTGAAGTCTATTTTGCTGCATATCAGGATGGCTACACCCGCTTGTTTCTTAAGACTGTTTGATTGGAAAGTCTTTTCCCAGCCTTTTATTCTTAGGTAGTGTCTGTCTTTGAATTTGAGATGTGTTTCTTATATGCAGCAAAAAGATGGGTCCTGTTTTTCTATCCATTCTGTAAGCCTATGTCATTTTATAGGTGAATTAAGTCCATTGATATTAAGGGATATTAATGACCAGTGATTGTTCATCCCTGTTATTTTTTTGGTGGTAGTGTGTGTGTACTTCTCTTCTTTGGGGTTTACTGCTGTGGCTTTATCTATTTCCTGTGTTTTCGACTGTGTATCTGACTTCCTTCGGTTGGAATTTTCCTTCTAGTGCTTAATAAATTCCTAAGATCGTTTAACATACTCTCTTGGATTCAAGTAACAAGGGTCAGGGCAGGGTTCTGTTTTTGTCTTTATAGGAAAATAGAAATAACTATCTTCAAGAAGTCAAAAGACCTTGGACATCAAGACATCTAAAGAATAAGGAAAAGCTATCTAAAAAAATTACCAAGCAAATAAAAATCTGACCTAATGGTAACAATATTCTCATTGGGATAAAAGCTCACTACCTACACATCTTTTTACTTCTCAAAAAAGTTGAATCCTAATTAAGGCTGAATTTAGAGTTGGAATATAGCTCTCTCCTTTTCTAAATCCAAGCACATTGTTAAAAGAAAAGAAAAGATTAAGAGTTTCTGTCTCGTATCAGAAGAGTTACCTGGTATGGGACAGAAGAAATCCAAAAATCTAGGAACTATTGTTGTCACAATTATCATTCTTGCCATACTTATTTTTGAGTCTTTAGAACTTTTCTTTATATATATATTACTATCTTAAAATTTGAACTTTCTGTTTTGATATTAATAATGTTTAAGTTTTCCACAGTGAATAATAAATTCTCCTAACCACAATCTCTGAAGTCTCCAGAAGAACAATGGGGCCCCACAGTAATGATTCTACCTGGTTCATAATGATGCCATTAAGTCAATAAACACCACACAAAGATCAGCATTGGACTGTAAACTGTTCAGGACAGTTCCAAGATGACTGGCTAAGATGGTCCACCATCTTACACTTCTTGTCAGGACTTTAGATGAGCTTTACCCCTTTCTCTGAGACTGGCTATAATTGTTACAGCTAGTCCTCATAAGATTTAACCGTTGTTCTAATTTTTTTAGAATCCCACAGAGATGCTGTCACTCCCTAGACAGAAGGAAGCAATTCTAAGAAAATGACACCCCTTCTCCCAACGTGATTTTGTTTTCTCAGGATTATGGATAATTGTCATCTATAAGGCATTGGTTATAAATTTTAATTGGGCTGGGGATGGAAGAATAAAGTTTAGACTCAGGAATCTCTTTTAGAAAAGAAAATGGGAATTGATAGGATAGGATAATAAGGTAGATTGTTGTATCTACTTGTAAACTAATCTAGCAACTATCAGTTTTAGATAATTTGCATTGGTATGGATTCTTATATATTGATACAAATGTAAAATTATTTTTCTATTCCTAATAAAGATAATTTGTATATTGATACAATTTCAAAACTATATTTGTCATATTTTATATATGTTCCTGCTTCTGTTCAAATATTTTTTATATTGATACAAATGTAAAATTATATTTGTCATATTGTATGTATGTTCTGCTTCTGTTTAGGATATTTTGTATATTGATATAAATTACAAATATTTTGTCATATTGAACTATACATTTCTACCTCTGATTAAGATATTTTTGTATATTGTCAAATTTGAGGTCATTGTCTTTATACTGTACATCTATTTACAAATTGTTTAATTTTATTATGTGACACATTAGTCTTTAAGTTATATAGGTTGATAAGAGTTACAGGTTAATAGTCACCCTTGTTTGTCAAACTTATAGTCATGATAATTAGATTTTCTAGATGAACAGAGATATTTTTTAGATGAAATGTAATCTTCAAATACTTCATAGACCTAGAGAATATTGCATTTAAATGTTTTAATAACTTAGAATTTTGTTGACATAAGACATCATTGCTCCTTGCAGCACTGATCTACTCCTGAGAGGATGTTGGGCATCGAAGACACTCCATATGGAATTTGTCTTCTCTGCAAAACTGGCCTGTTGAGCAAAGAACTGACCTTGCCTCAACTACTGACATTAAGCATGCTGTCCAATCCAGATGAACTTCTGAAAATGGTCTGTCAGATATTCTAGTCCTATAGCCAATATTAAATTCCCCAACATTGCAGAGAAACAATGGATGACTGTCCAGGCAGCCAACTGTTTCTGTCATTTCTTACATACTTCAGAAATTGTTTGTTTGCACTTTCTGCTTACTCAGGTAATATCGTTTTCCTTCTTAGGTCTTTGATGGGGTTAAAGCCTAGATAGTTACAGTTACAATATTCTCATATCTTAGCTAAGAACATATCAGGTACAAGATTTAGATCCTTCAGGATAGGACAGCTATTGGAGTAATCTCTGTAATTTGCCAATTACCCTTGGTCTGGACATTTTTAATATGTGTTTCTTGCTTGATGTTGTTTGTGTTGGTTGTAGTTCCACGTTTGTTTATGTTATTATCCTTTATTTCTCCTGGACAACATTTGATAATTGTTCTTATTGTATATAGTTTGGTTTAGGATTAGAATACCTTTATTTAGACAAAAAGGGGCAAGTGTTGTGGGAATTTGTTCCATTCAATCCATGACCTTTGGACTATCTGACTTGACAGGCATGGCCCTTTCTGGGTACATGACTGGTTAAAACTGAGGAGGGGATGCACTCACACTCTCTTGAGTGGTCAGAGACCAGATGGTGGGTTCCCATCATCCTTGGGCAGAATGGAGGACAATGAATAAGTGGTGGTGTTTATTTTATTTTTGTATCCATGAGTATATCATCCCCATTTTATATCTTAATAAATTCCTAAGATCCTTTAACAGATTCTTGTGGATTCACATAACAAATCCTCTTAACTAAATATGAACACATCTAATATCTCTTGGAACCTAAATTGTTCTGATATTAATAAATTCCACAGTCCTGTTCTCTCACAACCCTTTAGACCAGTGGTTCTCAACCTGTGGGTCATGACTCTTTTCATGACCACATATCAAATATTTACAATGTAATTCATAATAGTAGTAAAATTACAGTCCCTAAATAGCAACAAAATAATTTTATGGTCGGGGTCATCACAACAGGAGGAATGATATTAAATGGTGCTCCCAGCATTAGGAAGGTTGAGAACCACTGATTTAGGCTTACCATCACACACTCAGACTTGAAGGGATCCCCAACCAAACCAAAGGACTTTTTTTAAACAAGGTCCCCTTTCCTTAGGTGTGGCTCCTTGCTCTCAGATGACGTATTCAACCTAGCAGACTAGTGCAAAGATGTGTTTGTGTGGTCATCGTTTGATTGTTCCCATCAGTATGTAAACTCTTTCTAGGTAACTTGCTCTGTTTCATGATGGATGATAATCTCTATTGTGACAGAAGGACCTTGGGATGAATTAAATGGATCTCATGAGTACTATCATAGGGAGAAAAATCTTAAACAATAAAAATTATGAAAGCTTACTCTTATCAACTGAGTTTGAGACATTTTATCACCTACTCTCTTGGTGTAAGAAATATCACAGGGCTGCAGTGCCAAATAACAAATGTTACAGTTTACCAGAGACATCAGAGAAGCTACAACTTCTGAAATTAGTTCTACAAATATATCACATAATTCCTGAACTTATCCTCAAATTTGAATTTTTAATGCATATTTTCCCAAACCATAACTTAACAATAATGTTCAATTGAATATGGCAATTTCTTTGTTACATTTCATTCATGTGAGCAAGGACACCACTTCTCCCACCTGTGTACTGTTCTTTTCCCACACTACTGGCATAGTCTCACAATCCCACAAATTTGGTATTTTCCAATTTAGTAATAACAATCCTCTTTCTCAATTCGTTAGCAACTATTTCTGTGCACACCTTACACTAAAACCCCTGGGGTAGATGATTTGAACTCCTATTCACTCTCCAGCATGGTTCAGGTGGTTAGTCCCTATGGTGGCCTGAATGAGAACATCCCCCACTGACTAATGTTGATGGACAGTTCCTAGTTGGTGATGGTGTTTGGAGGAAGTTTGGGTTGCAGCTGTAGCCTCATTGGAGGAAGTATGTTATTGCAGTCTTAGAGAACCAGCTCCAGGCTGCATCAGGACTTAAAGAGAATGCCCATAGTCGTGAAATTAAACTTTTTCTACATGAGAAATTTTTAGGGAATAGGAAATAACCTCACACACTCTTTCTTGGTGTTTACTTTATTGTCTCATGTTGGCTTCCATTGTGCTGTTGCATTCCTGTTGTTTGTTCTCATTGCTCCACCCATTCAGGTCTTTTTTTTCCAGTTTATATATCTCAACCAATTATATCAGGCAAGATAAGAGTTCAAATTATCCAAGATCATCTGTAGCCCTCATTTGTGGCTACAGAGTTGAATTATCTTCTGTAGCCTTGACTAGTCAGAATTTATTTTTACAATTTGAGGTCAGGAATGGCTGTAAGGAATTAATCATTTACCAGCTAACAATAATTGGGGTGTCTTTGTATTTACAATATAGCCAGGCAGCTCAGTTGTGTGTCCTTGTGATAACAAGGCACCTGGACTAATCTAAAGCTCTTTTGAAGCTTTGTTTCACCTAATGATGTATAAGAAACCTGTAACTGCAATTCTCAGCATAAAGATTAAAGGAACTTAAGCCAGTCTGTACTAAAGTGTTTTCCTAAATCATAAATCTAAGCTGTGATCAAAGTAGCTTCTTAGTGGAACTCAATAGGCCCTAAATGTGTCAAAATTTATATGGCATCTTCCTGACAATCCACAGATATAAATATGCCCAGTAGATGAGATGTATTCATGAGATAAACACATTACAATAAGGCAGTGGAAGACTCCCAACACCATATACATAATATCAGATACCAAAGGTACAGCAGAAGTAAAAGACATTCTGGAGTCTACATTCTTGTAAGCCTCGCTTGAACAAGACAGATCCATCAGAGAGATATTCGTCTGGTGGAATGACACCTGAACTTCAATTGCCATCTATTGTACCTCTGGTATGGCCATTGGCTACCAGCAGTGCCACTGGAGGCAGTTAAACAGTGACGGCGTCTGCAGTTCGCTCTCCCTTGTGTTTCAAGATATGAACCCTCGTCTTCCTATTCTTTGCCATCATACTTGCTGCTTTCTACCATGTCCCCTTGTCATGGTGGACTTTTAATCCTTTGGAATCATAAGCCCAAATACATTCTTCTATATATTGCCTTGGTCATGGTGTTTTATTGTAGCAACAAAAAAGTTACTAATACAGCCCACCTTACACAACCACAGCTATTCTGAACTCCCTCTGAACTTCCTAGTGCCTACTGATCACAGCAGCCTGTCTCATTGGGTGTCATCACGTGTTTGTCTTAACTGGATGCTTCTTTCCTAGCATCATTCTCCAGGTGACTTCTAGGTAGGACAGACTACTGAGTCTTTCTCAAAGTCATTAGTCATATTTACCTGGTATCACAGAAAAGTAACAACAGTTCCCCATGTTTGGATTTCTATATCCACAATCACTTTAAGATATTCACTCTGATATCTACGAATGGTTGTCACATCACTGTTTATAGGTATCAATGTGTAAGTCAGTATTAAAATATAATTTTTGAAGTGTGAACATGCACCACAATTGTATTTCCTTTATTCCCAAGGATTTCATTTATTCCCACTAATTCCTTACAAGCAGGGTGAGTAAGAGACTTTATATTGTCCTAGATTTTTCAAGGAAAAGTCAATAGTATTTCAAGATCTTTGTCTAAGAATGAAGCTTGTTAAATTCTAGGACAACTTTGTTTTTCTTTTTTAAGTCTCCCTGTGTATCCCTGTCTGGCTTGGAATTCATTGTGTAAACCAGGATGACCTCAAAGTCCAAGGGATCTGCAATCACTGCCTCCTAGGTAATGCAATTAAGGGTGTATGCCACCATGCCTGACTCTTAAAATAACTACAATACAAGAAATACCTAAGTAAAATGGACAATACTTTTGGACAAATGCACCAATACTTTTCCTAGGATATTCTTGTTTTATGTAAGAAATAGAAATATATGATGATGGTAGGCAACAATTCCTGAAAAGCCATATCTGAGACATATGTTTAAATGTTATAATACAGCACAGTTCTTAAGGAATGCCCTCAGAATTAATGCCACACAAGACATTGAGCAGGATTGCCCATACGAAAAGGAGAGTTGGAATAACAGTCCTGATTGGCTTATCACAGAGGGAGCTCTTCTACAAGACTAAACCGTAGAGACCATGACCCGTATGGCATACCACTATAAGGACACATGGGGAAGGGGGACACCGGGCAAGGAACTCTGTGTGGCTGAGGCCACCTGGATGGGGCTCACACTGAAGCCCATCTTCCAATAGCACGGCAGCAGCTAGGGGCACGTCCACTATGGAAGGACCTGGGTGTCGTGTCACAATGTCCATCACAGCTTACAAACCCCAGCCCAGTTCCAAGATACAGTGCTATGTGGAGCTATTTTCTTTAAAAAGCCCGTTCTTATACTATAAGATGAACGTTGATGACTCACAATAATCATGTAATACCATCCACATTTTAGTGGACTCAGTCTACAATAACAGAAAATCATACTTTAGTAAATGTGTCAATCACTGACTTAGAGAAGCAATATTTTCTAATACTGTTACAAATCTACATGATAATCCCTCGTGCCAGATTTCACTTTTGCCTAGCTAAAAAGGCTAAAATATTCATAAATTCACATGAAGCCAGATGGCTTCCCACTGAATATGCATTTGAATGATCTCTTTACATTATTTATTCTGAGAAGTGCACAAAACATACCATCATCACGGCACGGACTGCTAATAAGTTTGTTGAAGAAAGGAATCAGAAATAACAGGTGTCCAATGCACATGTATGTGTGAACTACAGTAAAATCGATATAGTTATTTTTTTAGTCCATGAAATATTCAGAATATTAGATAAGGTGCTTGAGGAAGATGAGACTTTAATTTTTCAATTAGAGTTTTTAATTTTTATTGAAATTTTTCACAATTAAAATTAAATGATAGCCGGGTGGTGGTGGCGCACGCCTTTAATCCCAGCACTCGGGAGGCAGAGGCAGGCGGATCTCTGTGAGTTCGAGGCCAGCCTGATCTCCAAAGCGAGTTCCAGGAAAGGCGCAAAGCTACACAGAGAAACCCTGTCTCGAAAAACAAAAAAACAAAACAAAAAAAAAAAATTAAATGATAATTTTAAAATAATTTTCTTTGGTCTCTAAAGTTTCACATGTATAACACTTAAAGAAAAAAGTCATTCTTATTAAGTTGACAAACAGTTTTGGAGAATGTATGTTTCTTCTTTTCCAGGCTGAAATTACACATGGAATTTGAAATAAAAATGTAATTTTCCCTATTGGAGGTAGTTCATGGATGTATTCTGCCAAAGCAGGGTGGTCATTTAACTCACAAGATTTTGTTCTTATATGCATGTAAATATATGTTCACGTTTATGTACAAATGTGTTTAGAAGCCAAAGGACAATCTTGGGAACACTGTGCCTCCTGTGAGACAGTGTCTCAGTGTTAGCATGGAATTTGCTGGTAACACCAGTCTGGCTGGTCAGCAAACCCAAAAAGTTCTCCTGTCTCCACCTCCACAGTTCTGGGATTACAAGAAGGCCACTGATTAACACTTTTATATATGAATTCTAGTGATCAAACTCAAGTGTCCACGCATCAGAGGTGAGCACATTACAGACTGAGCCATCACAAGTCCCTGGGGTTTTCATATACATCTGCTGTGTCCCTTTTTAGACTCTACCACTCAGTGCACATAAACATCTGTTCCTTTCACACACACACACACACACACACACACACACACACACACACGCACACACACGTACGCACACACGCACGCATGCACACGCACACACGTGCATCTGTCTTACTTCCTTTTAAACCTTGTGAGTGACCATCATTGTGTTAGAAACTTCACTGGGTCGTTCCGTGCTCAGAAGCCAGCATGTGTCTTCGTATGGAGGTGGAACCTTGACATGTGGCACCTTGGCACCTTACTTTCTCAAACAGCTGGCCGTGTGTTCAAGTTCATTGCCCTTGGTACATCATAGTCTAGAAGTTCTCTGTGGCTGGAGATAAACATGCCAGCCCAAAAGGACTTTGGATTTGCTTCTATCTGGAGACTAGAGAGGCATGGCTCCTTATTAGCAATGTTAGACTAAATTAAACCTGACATACTTTCTGGCCCACCAAGTACTTCACAGCTGTGTGGGAGACTCCATAATGACTATAATTGTACTAATGATTTCTCAGGGTCCTTCTTTTACCTTTTCCTTTTTTTTCTGTCCTCTACACCAAGGCAGCATGTACCATAATACCTTTTGGTTGGAATAAAGGATAACAGGCTTACTTCTAGGTGATCTGTGATTGAGACATAGTTTTTGGAAGATCTGTTGAATGCTTAAAAGTTCCCCTGTGAGAATCTGCAAACCCAGAGTTCTGTGTGCTCTCTAATTTCTCAGAATGGATGTCCCAAAGTTGCTTTTGGCAAATACCTTAGAGGAGAGACCTATTCCATGTTCTGCCCACAGTTTGGGTTTTGAGCTTCATCCTAAAATGGTTTGTACATAAAATCTGATTATTTCAGTTTTCAGTGTTCTGTGAACATGATGAGTTTCACAGTTCACATAATGTTACAGAAATGATCCATTCCCATTCTTTTAAATATTAACTATTGCCTTGTTGACTAGCTAGTTATTTTTCCCTAGTGATAGAATATTTTTGTTAGTAGAGAGGACTTAGTAAAAGAGATAGTCACACTAAATGATAGGTTTATAAGAATATTACAATTGTGGAGTATGATGATCTAAAAGTGCTACATTTATGAAGGGAATAAAGAAAAGGACCAATGTAAAGATGTAGACCCTACCTTTCTCAGTCCATGTACAATTAAATCTACCAGGGTTTAGAGAGGCCATCTACATGAAGCATGAGAGAGTGGGAATACATCACTTTAATCTTTTCCAGAGGAAGTCAAAGCAGCATATATATTTTTGAAAAGACAAAGTTATTTTCAACGTAAAGTTTGGGGCCTAGAAAATGAATTTATAGAATTCCTTCAAACACAAGGTCGTGTGAAATAGATGAATTCGATAGACAATGCTATACACTCTGACTTCAAAAAGTCAAATGTATTTCAAATATTTATTATGTGTCAGTTTTTGATAGACATGAGGGATCTTGCATCAATATTCCACATTATTGATGATAAGACAGAAAATTGTCCCACCAATGTGTGATTAGAAGTGCACAAAAATAAAGGGTGTCATCAGAGCAGCCAGCCAAAGTTATTAACAGAGGCTGCTCTCTCTGGGGAAGCTCCCCCAGAACTGACCTAAAGGAAAGATAAGAATAGTTCTGTTTTTGTCTTTGGGTGGGAAAATTGAAAACAGAGCATAGTTTTGGGTCGCCATAAACTGCATATTGAACTATGTAAAGCGGAATGTAGGCAGGACTCAAAAAATTTCACAAGGACATAATATATATTGACTAGGAGCTTGAAAATTTACTCTGACCTGAAAAGTTAAATTTCAAAACTTAAGTTTTTAAAAGTGTATTTTATATTCTCTTTTAAGAACAATTTCTAGGAAATGTTTTTGTTTAGATGTAAATGTCACCTCTATTCTTTACAAGAACTCATCATGCATATGGAAGTAAAGGTTCCCTATAAAGGTGATCCCTTTGATACAGAAATGTCACTGCAGGGGCTGCTGTTGTGCCCAACTGTGTTTGTGCATTAGCTTCTCTGCACAAATGGCTTCTGTCATAGCTCTCAGAAATAACATCGCAACAAAGTATTTACATAAATCTGTGTTCTATAGTGCATCAAAAATTAGTTAAAATACTAGCATTGTCTTCAAAGTTGTTCAGTGAATAAAAGTAAAATATAATACTTCAGGCTAAGCAAAGGCTCAACAGAGGAAAGTGTCCAAACTGGACTCTCTCTCGCTCTGCCCCCAGCCTCACCATGAACGAGCTCACTGCCATCCCAGTGAGACTCAAAGTCAAGAACACGAACTCGGACCGTACCACGTGATATGTTCTGAGGTGGTTCCATCAGAGTTGTTAAGACATATTTTTGAAAGTGAAAGAAAATAATCCTTCCAAATGTGTGAAACATGCTGTCTTCCAGATATGCTGTCTAGGAACTTCTAATGAAATTATTTAAAACACATCTAAAAGATAGGGCAATACCCCCTGTGGCTAGAATAGATATCTCATGAACCATATCCTTATTTCTAATAAAAATGTTCTCTCTTTCATGATAATGAAATAGATGTCCAGCATCAAAAACTATACCTCAAAGATAAACTCTACATAATTAAGAAAACTCTTAATTTCATTATCTCCTTTTAAAATTATGATGTCTCTGTTTAAATCACTCATCTTCCTCAATGTACCATGAATTTGCATGTAATTTAAATGTTCCTCCCATTCATCAAAAACTGGCTTCTGCCCTCCCCAGTTCTTTCTCCCCATAGCCACGGTCTTCTTTGCTTTTCTGGGCTGTCTTGGCTTAATAGTTTTTCCTCTTGAAACTTATTATCTTTTATGCTCATATTTCACACCATCCCTGCCACTTTATGTATAATTCCTCTGTCATTTGGTATTTATGACTTTGTCTAACTTAGCCTCATCAATTTTTACTCTCAAGAAAAAATCCAAGATGATATTTAAATTGCTTTGGTCCCATCAGTTTTGTTTAATTTGTTTTACTGTGTAAAGCAATAATGGAGACTTTAATGAACGTCATCTTAATAATTTCTCTGAATCCTCTAAAGTGATATAATGATCTAAATAGTGTCCAAGCTCTCAATTTATCATATGTTGGAGATTAACTAGGATTGCTTTTTTTTAAAGTTCTTTTTCCTCTAAGACTTTTAAACTTCAGAAACAACAAGAAGCATTTCTGTGATTCTTATTCTGTTACCAGCCCAGCTTAGTTCCTCCCTTCTTAAACTGTAGAGCATGCAAGTTCTGTCACCATGCATCACTAACCACTGTATGGGAAGCAAGAAGCTCAAACCATGTTATGAGCTCTACATAGCTCTGGCTATGTTTTTGTCGTGTCTCTTATGGACAAACAATGCACACAGCACTTTTTTGGAGCTTGGCTTTGTTTATTATTTTATTTTATAATTTAATTTAATTTTACATATCAGCCGCCTTCCCCCCAGTCCACTCTTCATTCCCATCTCCTTCAGGGCAAGGACTCCTCTGGGGATTGAGTTCAACCTGGTAGATTCAGGCTTTGTTTATTCTTAATTCAACTCATTCTAAGTACAAAGATTCTAATGTTGTTGAGCAATGTTTGACCTGGGGGTGCTGGTGACACAGCTCAGCAGGTAAAAACACTCGCCGTACGAATCCGATAACCTGCATTGGACCCTCAGAACCCCCAAAGCTGGTGTTGAAAAGAGAGCAGTTGTGACAATCATAGTCCAGTTATCCTAGAGCTGTGGGTCAGTGAAAATTGGCAGTGGGCTAGCCTGGACACCCAGTGTAGCAGAAGGAACAAGAGTGACCTTTCCCAAGGTAGTGGAAGGGGAAAACTGACTCCTGACAGTTGTTCTCTATTCATCAACTTCCCTGTACTTCAGTTTACTCCAGTTTAGTATAAAACAGTAAAATTCATTTCCAAATCTGTCAGGCACTTGGCTAGGCTGTTTTGAATGTTAAGGTCACTTTTGTAAAATATCTCACAGCCCAGCAGGAGAAGAAAAAGAACTGACTTTGACTTTATGTGTATGTTATGTTATAACTTGCATCTGGAGACTCAGCTTAAAAAGTCTTTAGGAATGTCTGCTTTGTTTTTGCTTGCCCTTGGAATACTTCTGTGTGTGTTTGTGTGTGTGTGTGTGTGTGTGTGTGTGTGTGTATCACACACTCTTATATATGCCTAGTCTTTATATTATATATAAGGTGTATAGCATTGCATATTTTGTGTATGTATATGTGTGCATATAATGTATATATTACATCATATGCATAAATAAATATTATTGGCAAACTAACAGAAATAGTGACTGGAGGCTGAATATGATGTCACCCATATGTTGCAATTCCAGTACAGGAAGGTGGAGGAAGCAAGATCACAAGTTCAAGGCCAGCCTTGGCTACTTTATGACTTCAAACAAACTGGGGATACCTGAGACCCTGTCTAAAGAATAAAAAGAAAACTAATAGTTCCTAAAAGTCACCTGTGGCAGTTTGAATATAATTGACCCTAATAAGCTCATAGGAGGAGGTACTTATTAGGAGGTGTGGTTTTATTGGAGTACAACAAGATATGGCCTTGTTGGAGGAAGTGTGTCACTGTGGAGGCAAGCTCTGAAGTCTCATATATGCTTAAGCCATGTCCAGTATCTCAGATCACTTCCTGCTACCTGTGGCTCAAGATATATTAACTCTCAGCTCCTTCTCCAGAATCATGTCTGCCTGCATGCAGCCATGTCTCGCCATGATAATAATGGACTCAACCTCTGAACTGCAAGTCACTCAGTTAAATGTTTTTTTTTTTTTTAAGAGTTTCTGTGGTCATGGTGTCTCTTCACAGCAATAGAAACCTTAACTAAGACACCACCCTTAGTTAAGTTAGTTTTGTTTCAAGAGGATTCTATGCATTGACTAGTTCAGACTCTGCAGAAGAAATGAGTACTATGTGTAGTTCAAAGAGAAGTGCGGCCTTTAGAGGATCCACAGATAAGTGTTCTGCTTTTCCAATAGACCAGTTCTTTTATAGCTACATGAAATGATTGCTTCAAGAATCATGAAAGATATTCAGTTTCAGAAAGATTTTTTCCTATGGATTCATATGTAAGGTAGCAAAATATGAAAAATGGATTAAAGTAACTCCTTATGTGTTGTGGAATATTTGTTTACAATGTAAGAATTAAAACTTTTCCTTTTTAATTAGACAAAAAGGGAAATGTTGCAGATTATTCGTTTACACTGTAGAGATGTGTCTCTGCCTGAAGCACTTTCTATTTGGTTTAATAAAAAGCTAAACAGCCAATAACTAGGCAGGAGAGAATAGGCAGGACTTCCAGGCAGAGAGAGAGAGAGAGAGAGAGAGAGAGAGAGAGAGAGAGAGAGAGAGAGAGAGAGAAGAAACTGGAAGGAGGAATTTAGGTCTGGATTTTGCCAGCAGACTCGGATCAATTTGGATGTGCCATACTAAGAAGTAACCCAGCCACTTGGAAGAACATAAATTTTAAAAATATGGCTTAATTAAGTAGTAAGAGCTAGTTGGGGAAAAGCTTAAGCTAAAGCCAAGCTTTCATAATTAATAATAAGTCTGCAGGTCATTATTTACAGGCTTGCAGTCTAAAAACATTCCAACAAGAAAGCTTGTTACACTTATGTATTCAGACTTAGGCCTGTGCTTGGGAGATACTGGCTATTAGTCAGAAAATATAACAAAGTGGGCCAAATTAACAGTCAGACTCAGGACTTGGAACTTAAATCACGTCTATGCTACACTCATTGAATAAAGTTGGCATTGAGCAACCCATGCTAGATGTGTCTTTTCATCATTGGCTGTGGCCCTCAGGAAGGTGTATGTTAAATGTTAATCTTAGTGCTGTGGGAAGCAGGGAGATCATGGGCACTGCAGGAGAGATATGCCATGAGAACCACAGGAGAGTGTGGCCAAAGCAGTTTGTTGCGTTGGTTAGGATGCCCCAGGAATGCTGATATGTGTACTGCACCCTGAAATAGCAGCATGATTTTCCTCAAGAGCAAACATAGCAGAGACCTTTGCTCTTCACACTCGGGACTAAGAGACTACAGTAGAGGCTCACTCCCTCACTCAGTGCTAACTTAAGTCTTTTCATTGAAAAAAAAAAAGAAAAAAGGAAGGTCCTACAGGGCACTGTATATCCATAGATTATCCTTGATAACGTGTACCAGAGAAGACTAATGTTGTTATAAGGAAAACGTGCAAATTTTTCAGAAGTTCTGATTGAGTATGTAAATACTCGCTGTATCAAATATTCTAAGTATTTGACTTTAAAGGTGAGGGTCTCTGCCTAATGGTCAGAAAATTCTGTGGCCATGAAATGTGCTTTCTGTTGACTCCCTGAGTCAAATGCAGTGACCTGCTCACAGGGTCATGTTTGGGTGTGACAGTACCAGCCACACTGATCCTAACTCCTCATTGTCCTTTTATTTTTGATTCAGGATTCCAAGAACATATGTGTAGGAGTTCTGCTGTTAGCCACTGAGCCTAGCTCCACAACTGAAGTATAAAATGGAAACAGTGGGAAACTAGTGGGGGGCAGTTCTGAGTGGTGGAGCCCTGAGATGCTTACCCTGCTCTGAGGATACTTCTGGGCAAATGTAAAAGGCTGAGGCACAAGGTGAGAGGAGAGAGTGATTGAAAAATCATGGCTACCAACTTTCCATGTGGACAGTTACAAGGAGACAGGTCAGAGTAGTGGTGGAACAGACTGGTTCCTGAGACTGCCTCTGCTTGAAGGTACTGAGCAAAGTACCACTGGGGAAGCACCCAGCAAACCAGACTCAGCACTTCATGATGCTCTTCTGTCCCAGGGTCTGGAATGTGTGAAGAGGTAGGTTTGGAATTCCCACAAACTTAAGGACTGCCACAGTTGACTTCCCCATCTTCTGAGTCCACAGGACACCTCAGCAGAGTTAGCAACCTGTGCTTGTTTCTAGCTCTGGTGTCGTCAGTTTGAAAGAACAGAGAAACAGCTACTGAATCAGGCCCTGCAAGCCTCCCAAACTCGTTTGTCTAAACTACCTACACAGTAGTTAGCTACATGTTCACGGATTCCCTAGCAACCAATGTAATGTGGCAAATCTTTCTGAACTTTGAAATAATTTTTATTCCTGAATGAAATTAGTATTCTTTGCAATTTGAAGCAGAGCCTTGAATGAGTGATTGGTATAGAAAACAAGAACTCAATATACGTAAAATTAATTCATTTTGTTTTTATCTTCTTTTTGTTCTATGATAGAGGAACTTAGGCATGGAAATGATTGCCCAGAACAATATTAGTTATTTTTTGATTTGTAATTATAACCCAGAGTCAGTTCCTTAGCAATCCAACTCTTAGGAAGGGAGAATGACGTCTCAAGTGGGAAGAGTTGTGAAGTTTGTATTATAAAAGTGAGGTGCCTTGAGAGACGTTTTTTGGTTGGATCTAAACTTCAGAATGTGGTGTTTCTCCTTTCTAGTCCTGAGTCCTCATCACAGGATCTTCATATGCTTCATCTGCCTGATTTCCTGGATCTCAAGAGCTCATTGGAGGAACATGGGCACAGTGCATGTTCTCAGAGTAGACAAATCAGTCAACTGATAGCTGAGAGTATTACCCCTTGGACAAATGGGACCCTTGCACCATTGAATTTATATTCTTCATAAACTTCATATTCATCTACCAAGAAACATGGTGCTCTTATTACCTTTGTTCAGTATGCTCTCCCAGTTAGGGACTGCTCACACTGGTATGTAGCACAGGGATTCTCAAGTCCTGTTTATTTTGAGGATTAATCTATCACCTCAACAATGTTTGCACATGAAGGCAACTCTAAGTGCAGATATTCTAGAAGTAAGAAAATTGACAAGTAAGAACATTGTGGATTATGCTTGCCAATGCACAGAAATATTTAGTTTATAATCAAATAACTTGTATAAACTAGAATAGTTTTGGGTCTCTTAGGCAATGACAAACTTCTGGAACTCACCATGTGGATCAGGTTGGCACTGAATACAGTGATCTGCCTGCTTCTGCATCCTGAGTGCTTGGATTAAAGGCATGCACCACCACGTTCAGTACCAATTTCACTTTTGAAATGGCTGTGTTTCAATCGAGACTCATCATTATAAGCCCACTGCTTGCTAACTAGACAACTTTATGATACACAAAAGAAACAAAAAGAAAGCACACCATAAAATGTTAGAAGTTCTTGTTTCTTATCTTTGTGGCAACCGTTGTCTTACCTACTAACCAGATGAACATATCAAACGTCTTGACCCCTCTGACACTGTGAATTTATTAGTAAACATTCACACAATGAAAGAATGATCTAGGTTTTTAAGTCTAAATTAACTCATATTTTAAATGTGATAAAAAATTGTTTCAGGTACACTAGATTTATTTCATAGAATACATGTTTTTATAATTTCTCTATGAAAAGATAAAGGTAAAAGAAGAGCCAAGGTTAATATTTGTCATTTCATCTTGAAAGCATCCTCTTAAATATGTATGAAGAAAGCAGTATAAAATATAAATAGCAGATGCATAAGAGGAGATTGGGATAAATAAATTATATGAACTCAAAATGAAGGAATTGGGGGAGAATGTAAATCGGCTCATTGGGGTGTTGGAGCAGCTCCATTTCTGTGCAGATAAATAAGGTGGAAGGCGGTGCATTTGTGTCAATAGGCCACGAAGTTTAGTCAGAAAGGGGAGACTTGGAAAAATAAGATGCTAACTAAATCCCTCTGGCATTTTAAAATGAAAGAACAAGTCGGACTGAGAGGAAACACTAGTAATCATAAATTTTCTCAATTTTTATTTGTTATAGACTGTTCATGAAGAATCAAATTATCTTATTAAGAAATTACACCTTTTTTACAATTAATTATGTAGTATGTGTATGTATGTGTGTGTGTGTTTATACATGTATATGTGTGGGTATCTTTGTGTGTGTGCGTGCGTGTGCGTGTGTGTGTGTGTGTGTGTGTGTGTGTGTGTGTGTGTGTGTCCGTGTGTGTGCACATAGGAATCTCAGAGTGGGCTGGTTCTGATTTTTGCCTCCTACCATGTCGTTCTACAGAGTGCACTCAGTCTTGGCAGCAAGTGCCTTCACCTGCTTAGCAATGTTTACTTGTTTCATTTTTCTTAATTTTTTGAGATTGATACATGTCTTTGTTATAGTGGTTTTGTTCTCAGAAAATTTGATCCATAGCATAAGTTTCCATTTACCCTTTCTACTCATGATTTTCCTTATTAAGAATTCATGTCTTTGCAGCTCATTTGTTATCATTAATGGACCATTGTGCACTGACTATTGGTATGTTACGATTAACCAAAGTCCACAGTTAGCATTGTTGTAGTTCTAAGTGTTTGGTGAGAGTACAGGGCTGTGTGTGTCGTTAGTGTCTTTAGGGTTCTGTCCCTCCTTAAAGCCTCCATCTCCTACTCTTTCCTCCCTCTTCTTGGCAACAACTTGCTTGTCTACTGATTTGCTTTTTCCAGAATGTCATGGAGTTGGGCTGGTGAATTGTGTAGCTGAGTTAAGTTGACTTCTTTTCCTTGTAACATGTAAATGTCTCCCATGAACTGGACATGATTTCCATCCCTAACCAAGAAGTCATATGCAGTTTGACTGCTTGCAAAGGAAAGATCAGCTTTCTCCAGTCGAGTTCCCCTGGGTAGAAATCACACTCAAGGGCAGACCCCATGCCCATCTGTAGACGGCCAACAAGAGATGAACTCAATGGTGTTTTTGCAGCCTTTTTGTCTCTTTGTTTGTTTGGCCTTTTTTTTCCCCTTAGTGATCTTTGCTTGTATATTATGCTTTCTGACTTTGTATTTCTAGGGGTTCTGAGTGTTTCTTGTGCTATATCTTTGTTATTTTTTATTCTAGTTTGTTTGCTTTTTGTGTTTACTTGTTTGTTTTCAGAAAGAAGGCAGCATGAAGCCCGGTGGGTGGGAAGGAGGGGCAAATCTGGGATGAGTTGAGGGAGGGAAAATTATGATCGGAATACTGTATGAAAAATATTTTCAATTAAAATAAAAGTTCTGCCATAAAGTTTTATGGCCGGAAAGCAATACCCTTCTTGTTGCTGTGACCAAATGCCTGGGCAAAGCAATGCAAGGAAGAGCAGTTCGTTTTGGTCCATGGTTTGTGAGGATATTTTAGGCCACGGGGTAGTGATTCATGGCTGATGGGTGTCATGAGGCAGCAGGTAGCTTTGCATCTGCAGTCAGGAAACATATGGAAAGGAGGAGGGGGAGGCAGAGAGAGAGTGAGAAGAGGGCACTGGGCCCTCTTTGAGGGTGGGTCTTCCCTCCTTCCTCAAACCCCTCTGGAAACACTATCTCAGACACGCTGGGAGGTGCTCCTCCTTGGTGATTCCACATCCAGTGGAATAAACAATGGAAGCATGCCATCAGCATAGAATAACACCTGCCTTTTACCACCACATCATGTTCTGTTCGGGGAATATAGTTACCTCTATCCACTCATATATGAGCATACATTTGAGTTGATCTCTTTTTTATAAATTATTTCTAAACTCTAGACCAGTGGTTCTCAAGCTTCCTAATGCTGTGACCCTTTGTAAAACAGTTACTCATATTGTGGTGACCTCTAACCATAAAAATATTTTTATACTTCATAACTATAAAATTTTGTTACAGTTGTGAATCATAATGTTAAATATACGTGTTTTACCAGGTCTTAGAGATTCCTGTGAAAGAGTGATTCAAACCCAAAAGGGGTTATAATCTACAGGTGGAGAATAGCTGCTCTAGACTATATTGTCCATTTATCTTCTTCCCAGGTTTGCCACTATGCATGGCTCTTAGATCTGGCTCTGGGGACACTGGATATCCACATGCAGTACAGTGAAACTAAATACTTTCCTACCTTCTGCACAAAAAAGTCAATTTGAAGTAGATCAAGGATCTGAAAAAAAATGACCTGAAATTTTGAATGTGCTAGAGGACACACAGGAAATACTCTTCAGTGCACTGTCCAGGGAAGGACTTTCTCAATAGGATGCCAGTACCTCAGCAACAAGAAATAGCACATGGAATTGCATTTATCTGGAGACTTTGTGTAAAGGAAACATTTTTTTATTAAGGAATTTTTTATTCATTTTACATACCAACCATAGATCTCCCTCTCTTCCCTCCTCCTGCCCTTCCAACCTTCACCCCCCAACCTACCCCCCCATTCCCTCCTCCAACATGGTATAGCCTCCCGTGGGGAGTCAGCAGAGCCTAGTACATTCAGTAGAGACAGGTTCAAGCCCCTCTCCCTGCCTCAAGGCTGTGCAAGATATAACACCATAGGTAGTGGGCTTCAAAATTCTGGCTTATGCACGAGGGATGGATCCTGCTCCTACTGCCAGGGGCCCTTTAAGCAGATCAAGCTATGCAACTGTCTTGCTTAATGATATATACAATCCTCAACATCAGTGTGTAAGTGGTCTTTTTGTCTTGAGGTCTTACCAGAATTTGTGTTGTCTTTTTGATGCTAGTCATTCTGACTGTTGTGGAATGGAACCTGTGTCATTTTTGTTTGCATTCTCTGATTGCTAAGGATGTAGAACAGTTTTCATATGTTTATTGTCCAGTTATTTAAGAACTGTAAGTTCAATTTGTTTGGCCATTTTATTGATTGAATTATTTTCATTCTGGGATGTTTAATATTTTGATTTATTTATACACTTGAATAGAAATCCCTTGTTAGATAAATAGCTGATAAGTATTTTCTCCCATTCTCTAGGTTGTTCCTATACTCTGTTAAATGTTTCCACAGTCTTCAATTCAATTCCATTGGTCCACATGTCCGTTTTTATGCCAATACTAAGCTGTTTTTATTATTATAGCTCTATAGTAGAGCTTGAGGTCAGGGAGGATGATACCTCCAGAAGTTGCTTTATTGTACAGGATTGTTTTAGCTATCTTGGGTCTTTTGCTATTCCATATGAAGTTGAGTGTTGTTCTTTTGCCATTTTACTGTGTTAATCCTACCTATCCATGAGTATGGGAGATCTTTCCATTTTCTGATATCTTCTTCAATTTCTTTCTTCAGAGACTTAAAGTTCTTGTCATACAGGTCTTTCACTTGCTTAGTTATTTAGTTATCCCAAGGTATTTTATATTATTTGTGGCTATTATAAAGGGTGATGTTTCTCTGATTTCTTTCTCAGCTCATTTATCATTTGTGTATAAGAGGGCTACTGATTTTTTTTAGTTAATCTTATATCCTGCTACATTACTGAAGGAGTTCATCAGCTGTAGTAATCCCCTAGTGGAATTTTTGGGGTCACTTATGTATACTATCAAATCATCTGCAAATAATGAAAGTTTGACTTGTTCCTTTCTAATTTGTATCCCCTTGATATCCTTTTGTTATCTTATTGCTCTAGCTAAGACTTCCAGTACTATATTGAATAGATATGGGGAGAGTGGACAGCCTTGTCTTGTTCCTGATTTTAGTAGAATCTCTTTGAGTTTCTCTCCATTTAATTTGATGTTGGCTGTTTGGCTTGCTATAAATTGCCTTTCTTATGTTTAGGCGTGTTCCTTGTATTCCTGATCTCTCCAAGACCTTTATCATAAAGGGGTGTTGGATTTTGTCAAAGGCTTTTTCAGCATCTAATGAGATTATCATGTGGTTTTTTTTCTTTTAGTTTGTTTATGTGGTGGATTACATTGAGAGACTTTCATATGTTGAACCATCCTTGCATCTCTGGGATGAAGCCTACTTCGTCATGGTGGATAATTTTTTTAATGTGTTCTTGGATTCAGTTTGCCAGTATTTTATTGAGTATTTTTGCATCAATGTTTATAAGGGAGATTGGTCTGTAATTCTTTCTTTGTTGCATCTTTGTGTAGTTTGGGTATCAGAGTAACTGTAGCCTCATAAAAAGAGTTTGGTAATGTTCCTTCTGTTTCTATTGTGTGGAACAAGTTATAATGAACCTCATTATTTTGTACAGTGAACATATGCTAATAAAAATTAATAAAAATAATGAAGCAAGTATCCGAGAAAAGAAAGAATATTTCCAATAACTATGACATTTTCATTTCCTGTGAGCTTACACAATAACTCCAAAATTGTAATATGAACCATATACATACATGTTATATTGTCATATCTCCCTGGAGAATCATTCCTTGTGCACAGTGTGTGGTTTAAGACTGAGAAGAACTAAAGAAGTCAATTTTCTAGACTGATGAATCTGAGAACAGCTTATCTGAGGAAAACTGAACTCTCCAAACAGAGGGGATGGGAACTGAGAACAAGCTAGACGGGGGTTGCCCAGGGCTGGGAACAAGTTGATAGGAACAATGGTGTTGGGATTTCAAACTAAGAAATAGAAAAAAAAATGGCAGACCAAGGTGGACAAAAGACCCTGCATTATATAAATTATTCACACCCATGGCATGCATGGACTGACAAAGAGAGAGTTATATCACTAATGATAGACACATGTACAAAGCCAGGTGCTGAGTCCTCCAACTGGATTTTATCGGTAGGGAAGTCCACTCCTGGGCCATTCATTTACTTTGCTAAGAAGAGGAATGGGAATTCCTTAACTCATCCAAGCATTTATGAAGAAAGTGTCATTTGAATATTTTTCCATAGTAAATGTGAAATCTATGCCTGATACATTAAAGCTACGTGTTATTTTCAAGATTGGAATTTATATCTTTTATATACAGTCAGATCACCTAGAAGAAAAATATAGAAAATAGCCAATAAATCTTCTATGTTATTTTCATTTTTTTCACCACACACTGGGTTCATTTGTTTCCATAAAAATGTGCATAGAAAAAGCAGCGGTGTGAGGTAAACTGAAGGTGCAAGGAAGAGCACAGCACACTCACATTAGTAACAGCGGCAGGCTTGTGTCAGTGGTGTCGAATGGCCAGTCCCAGGACTGACTTCAGATTCCACTGTTTGGAATAGACACCAAAACATCATAGCATGCAAACACTGACTACTGTCTAGGAATGTATGAAACAATAATACTGAACTGGAAGCCCAAGAGGCTTTTTCTTGATCACAGTGTTCTTACTGTAATTGATGTTTATAAAGCTCTGTGTCTCTTTTCTTATCCATGACTCTTAGAATCGGAACAAACAACTGAGATCCTCACATTGTAGGTGAGGCCCGGTCCCCTACAGATAAAAACTCACACCCAAGTGTCTCAGTCACAGTGCAATTTGATAGGAATTTCTGCTGCTTCTTTACATGGAGAACTTACACTGTAATAATTGTTTCCCAGGTGCCTTATTTGACCCAGAAGAAAAAGACACTGAACACTGGCTGGCTGGATTCAATCTCGTTCAGTGGAGCTCAGAAGTCACCAATCACTTTCTGGATTAATTCGTTAAGAAAGTGGCCTACATGGAAGGGATGTGGGGACCGACAGGTAATCAACTGATGGAAGCAAACGACACAACCGAAACATTTGCTGTTTCTCTTTCATGCGGCTCCCACAAAACAAATCTAGCCGCTCCCTCACTAGTTCCCTTTTGAAAGGGCACTCTGTCTTGTTCTCTGTCATCCTTGCATGACATTCCATTAGGCACTTGGCTTATTTTTAGCCAGGCTATCAAAATATTTTTCAACTGGTCTGTTGCAGCACTAGAACTTGGAATCTTGTATCCTGTAGGGAGGCACAGAAAGAAAGCAAGCACTTGTTAAAAATGGGGAATTACAAGTCCAGACCTACACAGACTTGCTCTGGTAACTATTCTTACTTTCTTCGTGTTTTGCTAACTATCTTTACATGCAACATGATTCAATTGTAAGTATAGATGAGCAATAGCTCACTGAGATGTATGCTTATTTGAATATAGAGAATATTAAGTGTTTAGATGATCTGAATTTATGCTTTTTCTCTGAAAGATTATTGGCAGAAAACAGGAAATGTCTTGTAAAAGTATTAGCATAGTCCCTTGGTATAATATGGTAGAAAGCTTTGGAGTACTGTTGAATATAGATATTTTAGAATTATATCTTAAGTATCTAGTATTTAAAAGTTAAAAGACACTGTCTACCATCTCGAGATTGCTGTAATTAAAATGCAATAAAATCAAATGAAATAAGTCAAATATATTCTTTTATGTAAATATATTGTACAATATCAAATGGGTTCTTAATTACTACAATCCCAAAGTGATTGCATTATAAACATAAACATCTGCATTAAACCCACAATCAGTCATTTAAATTAAGTATTGTAGAATTGAAACTGGAAAAAAACAGTTTTGATTACTTGTATGTTATGATCTGTGTCTACATTTTGCAAAACGCAATTATGAATCAATCCCATTTGTTTTTCCTTTCCAGATGAATGGAAGAAGAAAGTTAGTGAATCCTATGCTATTATAATAGAAAGATTGGAAGATGACCTGCAGATCAAAGAAAATGAATTTACAGAACTAAGGCACATCTTTGGGTAAAGTTGTCAGAGTTTTTAATTCTTTGAATATGTGTGTTCATTATTTATCTTGTTTTTAGGCATGTTAACATGCAGATATAAAGCCTTAGATATAAACAGTCTAAGGGTAGTCTTAGATATGACCAGACTAAGTTTCACAATTCTGGGTTGTCTGTTCATAAGTATTCATATGGCTCCCAAAATGGAAAGCTCACTTATCCATGGAATGTAAAAGTTGAAGAAAAGGAGCTTGGGGGCCAGCCATTGAATACAAGCTGTCACTCTTTCAAGTAACCTGCTCTGAAACTAATAACTACACTCTTTAGTTTGTGCCACCAAGAAGCAATGCTGCTTATTTCCTGGGGAGGTTGACACCCACCATGAATCTCCTCAGAGGGCCAGGATAAGTTTCACCAAACTCCTCAGTCTGTAGGCATTGAAGGCTGTCTCCTGTGGCTCTGATTATTTCCCCTTGGACTGTAGACATTGGAGGATGTCTCCTAGTGGGACTGAGTATCACCCCTCCCCTTGGTCTGTAGACATTGGAGGCTGTCTCCCAGTGAGACTGATTATTGCTCCTTGGATTGTAGACGTGGGAGGCTGTCTTCCAGTGGGACTGTGTATTGTTTTGCCCTCATGCTCTTATAATGTGTGATATCATAATAAAAAGAAAACACATTTCCTGGCCTGGGACAGTGTCACAACACTGCAAGACACACAATGTTTAGGACCCTAATTTGTACCAACAACCTCCTAGAGAAATTGAGTCTGATACTGAGGAACTAGGTGTGTTTCAGTATAGCTAGCTCTCCAGCTGGCTTAGTTAGGGCTGATTTGCTGTGAGGAAACATCATGACCAAGGCAACTTGGGAAAGAAAGGGCTTATTTCACTCACAGTTCCATATAACATTCCATCATCAAAAAGGAGTGCGGACAGGAAGTAAAGTAGGGCAGGGACCTGGAGGCAGGCCCTGATGCAGAAGGCCATGGAGGGGTGCTGTTTACTGGCTTGTGTCCCATGGCTTGCTCAGCCTGCTTTCTTATAATCCCCAGGACCTCTTGCCCAGGAGTAGCCCCACTCACAATGGTCTGAACCCTCCCCCATCAACCTCTAATTAAGAAATGCCTGCCCTATAGGCCTGCCTATAGCCCACTCTTACTGAGGTGTTTTCTCAACTGAGGCTCTCTCCTATCCTGTGGATCTAGCTTATGTCAAGTTATGCCTTTTTTTTTTTTCTTAAGCTTTCCACTAAGTGCTACAAATGTGACCTTTTCACTAATTAGTGCTGAATGTGAGGTGCAGAAGTCAGTGCCATATACAACATAACTTCATCTTCATCATAGTTTATGTGGTGGATAATATTAATTTTGGTGAATAACAGGTGAGTAACACGACATTGTGACCTGTCAAATCCCATGTAGAGCAAATGCTGGAATGTGATTTCTAAGACTTGCCTGATTCACAGACAGAGAGCTGCCTCTTGCTCTAGTAATTTCTACTGTGGTTGGGGGAAACCTCAGATACATGACAGGATATTGACACTTAATTAGCTAAGTGGAAGGGAAAAAAGAAAACAAGATGATTTTTAGTTATAAAAATAAGATTTAGGCTGGACAGGCTCCAAAAGCTACACAGAGAAATTTTGTCTCAAAAAAACCAAAAAAATAAAAATAAAATTAAGATTTATGGCGAAGGGTGTGAGGGCTTAACAAGCAGAAGCACTTGACTTTAAGCTTGAAGACCTGAGTTCAAGCCCAAGACCCATATAACGTGAGGAGAAGAAGAACTCTCACAGTCGTTCTATGACCTTCACACACACAATGTGGTGCACGTACCTACACACACACACACACACACACACACACACACACACACACACACACACATACTATAGACACATACATAATACATGGTGAATACATGTCATTAAAAATAAAACAATAAGATTTAGGTATTGATTATTCATTAACTTCCAAAAAATATGTGAGTTAAAATGCAAGCTTTCTTAAAGGTGTGTAGCAAAAGTGGAAAGTGTAAGAAAGATACGAAGAGAAAGTGACTTAGATAGCTACTTGAGTTGAGCAAAGAAACATCTCAGTTAGCATAAGCGTTTTGGAGCAATCTACAATCTTAAATCCAGACTCTTCCATGCAGTCCTCATGTCCTAGATATGGTTCTGGGTCTCACTGAGCCTCACTTGAATTGTAAACTGAGGTGAGTGTAATGAACCTCAGTCTAATATAACCTCACAGAAGAGGCAGAGAATGACATAAACTAGATACTGAGTCAGGGATCAAGTACATCTCAGGCCTTGTGCTATTATGACTGATTTGTTATATAAGAAATCTTGAAAGACAGACAACTTCCTTATGGAGTACAAACAAAAAAATGGTAAATTTAGTAAAAGTTAGAAGATACAATAGGTAAAATAAAATGACTTCATTTTATTTTAATAGAAGAAAATATTTCAAAATTAAAACATATAATGTTAGAACAATTCCTGATGATAACAAATTTTGAAATATATTCTTTGACTATTATGAGTATTAGAAGGCTCTTCAAAATGGATGTCAAATTTCTTGAGAATAGCAATTGGGTGTCTTTTGGACAGGGTGTCCAGTAGCCTTGTGCTGATGGTTGAATACATCTATCTACAGGAATGTCCCGTCAGTCAGAAGGGGTGGGTGTGAGACTGAGGAGAGGATTGCGAAGACCTTTTGTCTTAAAGTAGTGTTCAGCACCTGATAGTGTTGTGTGTTTAATGGGTCTATTTCTCATCAGAGGATCCAAGTCTGTAAAGATAACTTCCAAGAATCCGAATACAGTCCTCAGACAAGGTTGTACTGAAAGCTTGTTGCCTGTGATGAGCGACTGGCGGCAGGAAGTCAGTAGCCAGCTCAGTCCAGTCAAGAAAACCGCAGACAAAAGAGAGTGCGGGTGCTGAGTCTGTCGATGTGGACGGTTCCATCTGGAAAGTCAATTATTTTCAGGGCTGAGCTCTGAGAACTTTCTTCTCTTTGGATCAAAATGATGGATGACAGGGAAGAAAAAGGAGGCTGTGCTGTGAATATAAATTGTCTTACTGTTGGCTCATCAACAAAAGTGTTAAGGGTAGTTGGGGAAAACAAGGTGCATTATTATACAGAATCACCTTTGAGGACCTCCGTGAAAGACACACAGTAAGTGTCTTCATTCCCCATCCCTACTTCTGTTTGTGTAACAGAATGCTGCTGTGACAGCCATACCAGGTGCCTGCCATATGCCTTTCTCTAAAGATGCAGATTGCAAGAAGAGGGGGTTCCCTGTCCACAGAGGTGCAGTTAATGCAGTCATGGTTGAAGTTCTCTGCTCAGTTTTGTTCCTTTCTCTGTTTGCTGAAAGATTTGTTTATGGAATTATCAGTAGGTGCTATTCCATTCATTTAGAGAATGTAAACTATCCCCATCAGCTCAAGTATGCAATATCCCTAGCTTTTACCTGGAGTATAGTAAAGCACACACTACTAAAGCTAATTCGGTTAAAAAAAAAAAAAAAAGAGCTGCATTGTTCTTGTGTCTGTGGCAATTTGTAGTGGCCTTGCCATGAGAACTTGATGTGGGAGAGGAAGGGAATGAAATAGAATGTTCTTTCCTCTAATGCAAAGTCGAATTCACCTATAGCTTTGGACATGTGTTGAAGACATAGTAGGAGACAAGAAAGGGATGACAATACGAGGCAGCAAGATGGGAAGGCAGAGTGGTGCGTTCATGTACACTGTGTTTCCTGTTAACACCCACAGGTATCAGTACAGTAGTGAGTTCTCCAGGATATCATACATCCATTTCTGGGCCAGACTCCTCTCCTCACTGGTGCTTCTCTGTCTTGCGTGGGCTTTTTATATTTGTGTTTATGAATGATACTAGTAGCTTAGTTCTAGAAAGACAAACAAACTGATAAGTCAGTTTCCACCAGGCATGCCACTAAGGCATCTTTGTCCTCTTGGATTCCATCCTCCTGGGACTCTGACATCTCTGATTAAGGCCAGCAAAATAAAGGAACTACTAGGGAGTAGATGGCTGCAACATTTGGAAGTCAAGTGCAATTCTAATAACACAATTACTGGCTTCAATTAATAATGGGGATGTGATTTTTTTAAGAAAACTTACATCCTAAATTTCAGTCATAATTCTCACTTCCCATCACTTCTAGTCAAATGTTTCAGTTTTGATACACGTGATCAGAACATTCAAGACCTCAGGAAAACACCTGTTTTCTCTCCTGACAATTTCTCTAGGAGAGTTGCATGTGTTGCATTCCCTGACAATGGGACATTGCTTGCATGTCCTAATGCCTTGGGCTCCATGTATTCTCTAATTTCTACTTGCATTTTTTATAAGCTGTCATGCCCCTCACCAACAGGGCATTCTAAAGGGCTCATAGTGCTTCCTGGGGCTTGGATGAAATCCCTAATTAAGATTAAGTCACCCTCATGAATATTTTTCTAATAGTAAATGATTTCCTTAACTATTAAATAGGGTAGCTCTGTACCTAAAGGTTACTTTCTGCCTTGAAGCATAGGGACTCTTTTCTTAGCCTTTAACTTTTACCCAGAGAAGTGTGCAGTTGTATGACCCAATTAAACATCTTACCCATGACCTCATCCCTTCAGAGGACATGTGACACAGCCATAAGTGGAAAATTATTAAAGTGAAATGTGTGAAAACTTGGCCAAAATAATATACTGATGTACAAAACATTGAGTGAGGTATATACATTTTAAAAATTAATTCATCTTCTCAAAAGTAGAGAAAATCCAAGAAGGGCAGAGAGAAAGAAGGTGACCATCTTTCTCCCTGTTTCTCAAGACTGGCTGTTCCTTCTCATACATTGCTTTCAGAGACCCATGGAGCAGGAGAAACAGAAATCAACAATCAGAGCTTTCCCAATGAGTATCCACATGAATATCCACAAGCATGTTTGCTGAATAGCTTCCAAGCCATTGCCCCAAACTTATAATAGAAATTATTTCCATTCATCCCACCTGCTTCTCCTACCTCTGTTTATGGAAAGTGAATTTTCATTTTTAGTGTTCCCTTACTCTGTTTCTCGGGTTATTTGTGTATTGACAGTAAATTTTTCAGAGAAAGTTAAAATGAATTTAGGCTCTTAGGAAACATAAACATTGACTGAGATAGAGGGTAGGTAGTAGAAAGTAGCTAAACATTAGATATTTCAGATAATCATCTTGATGTACTGTTTTGTGAGTTTCAAATGGGTTAGACATTGTAGGACTTTTACCAGGAGCTATTAACAGTATGATTTTGTTAAAGTGTTGATTTGGGTTAGGTTTGTTTGTTTGTTTGTTTGTTTGTTGAGACAGGCTTTCTCTATGTAGCTTTGGTACCTTTCCTGGAACTCACTTTGTAGCCCAGGCTGGCCTCGAACTCACAGAGATCTGCCTGGCTCTCCCTCACAAGTGCTGGGATTAAAGGCATGTGCTACCCCACCCAGTGATTTGGATTAGTTTTAATTTCCTTTGTTGAGTATTACTCTTGAGGAGAAAGATGGGAAAAGGGATGTTAGAGATGGTATTGGCTAGGAAGGAGAAAGAGATGAGGAGAAGAGGAGGAACAAGTCGGGGCATGTAAGGTAATAAGCTATGGCAGAGAAAGAAGCTGCAGGAGAGGGGAGAGGAGGGAGAGGTGGAGGCTCCTCCCTCAACCAACACAGAGAACATGAGATGCAAATCTGCTTCAACCATGAATTTGGTTCCCAGCCTCTGTTGTTGGCAGTGTTTGCTTTTGTTTTGTTTCTGTTTCACTGATAATTGGCACAACCCTTACATTTCAGACAATAATTGAGTCTGTTTGGAAAACCACACGGCTCCCCAGGGATTCTTAACACCTTAAGAAATTTGCTTCACTCTTCCTCAATAGGGTCGTCTCACTGGGTTCCAGAGGGCTACTCATGTAATAGCTAAATTGCAGGGTTGGATGTGGTTTTGAAAGCTGCCTTGAGAGGAGTGCAACTTTGGGCCCAGAGGGACCTTTCAGGAGGGTGAGTCAAAGATGCCTCTCTGGAGGCTGCCTTCATTATTTCTCCTTGTAATTCCTCACACAGATTGTGCCTTCTCACTGAACAAAACATTACTTTGAATGTTTTGTATCTGATCACTTTCAAAATTCAATAGCTGTTGCACGAATTCTAATTGGTCTTATGATAAAATCCCAGAGCCAGATATTGGGGTAAATGCTGAAAGACCAGAGGAAACAAGCCTCAGCCACTTCTCACCTCACCAACTCCTCAGAAAAAGGAAGATCTTGTCTCCACAAATCCTCAGACTGAATGCCCCGAGTCCTTAGTCGGCTTATATTCCTTTCTTTGCCCAGCCATTTCACTTCCTGTCTCAACTTTCCTACTGCTGGGATTAAAGATGTGTGGCTCCCAAGTACTGGGATCAAAGGTATGAGCCATCACCACCTGGCTCTATTTCTCTTTTAGACTAGATTAATCTCCTGTAGTCCAAGGTGGCCTTGAACTCACAGAGATCTCTCTGCCTCTGTTTCCCGAGTGTTGGCATTAAAGGTGTGTGCCACCACTGCCTGGCCTCTGTGGCTAACTCTGTGGCTGACTCTGCCCTCTGATCTTCAAGCTTTATTTGTTAGAGCATATACAAAATATCACCACAGATAGCATCATTATGAGCTGGTGTATGTCTATTTCATACCAAAATAGACTAAAATTGAGAGAGAGAGAGAGAGAGAGAGAGAAGAGAGAGAGAGAATAACTCTTTGTTTTATAAGTCATTGCATGCATTGGCATTTGAAACTTACAATTTACCTCAAGTAGTATTATGGCATTTCAAATTTCATATTAAAGTTTAAGCTGATTATAAGGTGTTCTTGTAGGAACATTGGCACAGCGTTAAAGTTTCTCATGACTTAAAAACATACTGAAAGCAAGTGTCTTAGTGGGGGTTTCTATTGCTCTGATAAACACAGCCCAAAAACAACTTGGAGAGGGAAGAGTTTATTTGTCTTAAATAATCTTGTGGCAGACAAAGACCAAGGTAGGAATTTAAGGCAGGATCCTGGCAGCAGAAGGTGAAGCAGAGGCCATGGAGGGGTGCTGCTGTTTACTGGCTTGCTCTGCATGGCTTGCTCAGCCTACTTTCTTATAGACCCCAGGACCACCTGCCCATGAGTGGCACCACCCACATTCGGTTAGACCCTCCTACATCCATCATCAATTAAGAAAATGCCCTACAAACTTCCATGGACAGAAGCATTTTTCAGTTGACATTCCTCTTCGCAGATAACTCTGGTTGTGTCAAGCTGACAAATATATCCAACCAGGACACAATAGAAGTGAAGTGGGAATGTTTAAAAGTAGCTAGAGAAGAACCACACAAATAGTTTTCGGAAATGATGGAAAGTTAACACATCCTGCCTGGGGTTGGCTTCTGAACAGTGTATTGTATTGGGGTTTTACCTGAGACAAGGATATTAGGTCAGACACAGAGTGAAGTGGTGAGTGCCACTAAGGTGGCTGAAGATAGCCCAGCACACCAAAGTTCTACTCTCCCCAGTCACTGGGCCTAGCAGAGTTTCTTAGAATGCAGGTATGGCTTTTTTTTTAACTCAGAACTTCAGGTCACTCTGTCCATGACTTTAAATCACACGTGTTCTAGCTTTGCAAGAGAGGGAGACTGTCCTCAAAATATATGCAGGAACCATGTACATCTGTGAAAAGGGAGGAGACCTGTGAAGGAAGATCCTTGTGGATAGTGCTCCTGAAGCTCTGGGCTATGTGGAAACTTCTTTCTTGGGTTTCATATATCCAGGAAATGATGTCACGGGAATAGGAAAAGTTGTGTTGCGTGGGTCTTGTAGGGGGGTAGGGGGTGGGGGGTATGTTAATAGCTGGAACTACATAACTGACCTTCGCTCTAAGAGCAGCAAGGGAGGATGGGTGACCTAACCACGTAAACTTAAAGTAGGACTACTGAGAGAAGAGTCAGCTTTGGAGTGCCTGGCTAAACATAAACTTTCAATGTATATTGTGAAGATTATGTAGCAATGGGCCTGGCAGTGTGGCCAGATGGTATTGGCACTTGCCACCAAGCCTGACACTCTGGTTCCATCCCTGGGACCCACAAGATAAAAGTAGGGACATGGGGCTTTGTGTTGCCTTTTGACCTCTGTGAACAAAAGTTTGTGAAAAAACATATTCACTGAAACTTCTGATGATTAGATTCCCAGTAATGTGACATGTTAGAATGTTGCAAGTTCAGAGCCAAATAATCTTGGGGCATGATCAGTTCCCTAAAAAAACATTTATTGCCCTCCTTTGTATGTGACAGAACATCTTTGTAATTACTAGGTAAATCCTCTAGTTTTTCACCAACCAAAGGGGTAGGAATGTTGTCAGACATCTTCTGAGTAATCATCACTCCCTCCCCAACCCTGATGCTGTAACCTGCCCATTTAATGTTTCCACCAATTTGAAAAGTACCTTCAGGTTATGAATTTCTTCTATTGCTATAAAAACTTTATCAAATGGCTATCATTTTGTAGCATGGAAATTTGGGATAACCTAAATCTTTGTTTCTATGTTCATTTGCATTTGCTCCAATAATATCCCCTTTGAAGATAACATGTGTGTTTTCCTGCCTACACTTCCACACACATTCTACCACAAACAAGTACCCACATAGGCAGGTACAAATAGAGATGTAATTTGTAATTTAAACTTTTGAAAGAAATATAATAGCAAAACATACTAGCTGTTGATGTTTCCAAAGTGGGAGAACTCATTTCCTTGGTATAGGGAACCTTTAAAGGGTGAGCACATTATAGTTACTGGGAGCTAAAATAAACAGAAAATAAAAAGCCATATATACCATAAGGGTTCTACAATGATTTATTTTTTTTAAAAATCTCTCCTGGTAGTGAATAACTCTGATGAAGTAATAAGTCAGGTCAGGCCAGATTAATAGGTCCACGTTTAATCTGAGCAGAGCATTCCTGAGTGGTTGCAGAAGTAGAGGAGAAACATCTAGGAAAAACCATGAGGGAAGCCCATGGACCAAACCTCAAATACCCTCCCTTCCCTGGGTGAAGCCAATGCTTGGCAGGCTTTCTCAGGGATGGGGTCTGGAAAGGGCAGCTGAGGGCAGCATTTGAAGAGGGCACCTACAGGAGAGATCCCCAACATCCTAACCTATTTGGGTATATATGGACATTGGTTCAAGTCTGGCTACTTCCTGCTGGCAACGAACAACATGGGAGAGGGAAGTTGAGAGTCAGTGGGGTCGTGCTCAGTGGGAGGTGTGGGTGAAGAAGCATTCAGTTAGCTGCCATCCTGGAGATCTCAGGAACCTGTTTCTTGAGGAGGGGGAGAAGGCAGATTGCTAGGAGAAAAAATAGATCATTGACACCAGCCCTATGAATGGGGCTAGCCATGGGAAAAAGAACAGAAAGGTAATGTTCCCTGGCTGTATAGAAGAGGCATGGGTGAATGAGCCAGGTGAAGGAGTAGATATGCACTTGAGTCTGGAGAGGTGGTACCAGCACTAATGTTCCAGGAGCTTGGGGGGATGGCATACCAAATCAGGGATGATGTATTCAGGAGTACCTGCCCCCTCACATCTGTTGTTTCCCTGGAGGTGGGATATGCCTCCATCCACGCTGTAAAAGTGTCAGCAAGAGTTAAGAGACAGCAGAGCTTTTCATGAGTGGACATGTGGGTGAAATCAACCTGTCAGTACTACTCTGGTTGGTGTCCTTAGTTAGTGAAGGGGCTGGCATATCTGGAGGGCTACCTGCCGGTTTTCCTTGGCACAAGCCTGGCAGGAGGGGTAGACCTGTCTAGGGACTGATCCACCAGGCCAGATTCCTTGATACAGCAGCAGAACTCTCTCCCAGGAACATGTAGGTGTCTGTAAAACAAGTGCAAAAGATTTACATCTTGGTGTCATAGCAAAAGTCTATGGCTTTGTGTTAAAAGGTATGAACATTTTTCCTAGGGCCTTGTTTCAGCTGATGAAACACACATTTAAGTCTATGCTTAGAGGGCAACCAGGGAAATTTACTGAATGGAAGAGCTTGAGTGAGTGAAGAAGGAGGAGGCAGAGAGGCTGAGGCAAGGGAGGAAGAGAGTTGAACACACTGCAGCCTTCCATACCCTCTCATGCTAACCTGTCTCTAAAAGCTGTGGCCAGTAAAATCCATATAATTTAAGGATGCCCAAAAACTGTTTGTACTCAGAGCTACCACAAAGCCTGTGGATGAGGCACATCTGTCTGTACTTTTAACAAGAAACTTTACTGATGAACTAATGAGCTACCAAGCTAGGGTCAGTGGAGAGCTGTTAAACTGACAATTCTGTCAGTACCCTGGTCACCAAACACCCAGTCTGATCTGAGAAGGATCAGTAAATGAGCAGAGGTGAGATGGCTTTCCTGCTACCTTGGCAGTCCCAGGTTTCCCTCTGGTCACTGAGGAACTGAGGTCACAGAAGCAGTGACTGTCTCCAGCTGCCAAGCCCAGAAGATATGACAGACTTTCCTGTGGGGTAGGAATTTGGGGAGAGTGACCTACCTTGACTTGGCAAAGTAGAGCAACTGATTCCCCAGTTTCCTGCTGTCCAGTCTGGGCGGGGTCTTAGCACCAGTTTAAAGTGCAAAGCAATTTCTTGCCACATAGCTTGATTTGCCACATAAAGCAAGCTTCCAGGTGTAAGTTCTTCCATTAGTTCCTTAGAGGTGGTTACAGGATGCTGCCAGGAGCTGCCATGTTTCTGTCATGAGAAACTTTTTATTAAAATGCCATATTCTCAGATCTCTGAAGCACTTGAGGATCAGGGTATAATTATCTGTTAGGTATATCTGAATTAGACAAATGTTGCTTAGGCTTGACTTTGGGAGTGTATATAAGCTAAATCTGGACATACAAATTGCCCAATTAGTTACCAATTAGTTATAGTTACCAATTATATAATATATATATATATACCAATAATTAATTACCAATATTAGTAAAAGCAAGAAGATTAGAAGGAATAATTCAGTTTCTAGTGTTCAGCTGTGGTCCTAAGATACAATCATAAGGCAAAACCAAGTTTTAACATTGCAAACAATTTAGTGTTTTTAAAATCAATTATATGGGAATAGTCTTATACTATAAAATCTGGCTGTTCAGCAAGATATATCCCTGAACATAAATGCATGGAGGTGCAGCTTTAATAACTCAGTAAACAGCCAATGTGGGCTACAAAGTGAGTTCCAGGAAAGGCGCAAAGAAACCCTGTCTAAAAAAAACAAAACAAAACAAAACAAAAAACTCAGTTAACCAGCATTGTTTTAAATCCTATCTTTTATAAACCTTTTAAGACAGGACAGGAATCATCATACAGAAATCTATCCTAATCCAAAGTAATTTGGAGACCTAATGTCTCCTGGTGGACCCATCTCCGCATGGCCACCTCTATCTAAGATGGCGGTTAAGTCATATGACCTCTCTATATTAGCCAAAATGGTGACTGCCCACCTGTTGTAAGGTATTGGCAGACCATGTGGTGATTTCCAGAGCAGTTTTATTCCGGAGTTATGAGTTTTACAGATTTTAAACCATACCCAACTTTTTTTATATATATAATAATGTAAACAGTATAAAATAACTGTCTGTCATTACATCAGATTCAGGGCCAGAAAATCCCAGAGGCAAAATCTTGCCACACAAGCTATGTGGCAAGAAATCTGAGCCCAAGCACCTGGTTGTGAGCATAGATGAGCTGTTATCAAGACATACAGACGGCATAAACTCAGGCATTCAAAACCAGTCAAAAGCAAGCATACCGCGGCTACATTTCCATCTATACACGCATAGTAGATGGGACATTTTAACAGAAAAATGAACAAAACCTTTCCTGAGAAGCCATGTCAAATGACCAACTTAAAAATCCTGAAGAGTTTACAAAGTAGCACGTAAGAAAATATAGGAGTAAAAGACGCTCCCCTAGGGCAGTACACCAGAGCCTGGAGAGCAGAAGAGCATGGGAATGAACCAAACCAAGGGCAGCACTGTACAGAGGGGTGTGGAGAAAAGAGCATGGGAATCAATCGAGGAGGGCAGTTGGTGGAGGGGGTAAGACCATGTGGAGAGCTCAGTCAGCTGCAGATTAAGCTGTGCATCTCCCAGGCTGTTGGGGGAGGGGGAGCGAACAGGAGCGGAGAGCAGGGAGGAGGGGCCAAGGATGCAGACAGACAAACAGCTGGAGGGAAAAGGGACAGAATGCAGTGCTCTCAAACCTGGATGAGGGGGCTAATTTGGATAAATTTCATAACAATAGTGGATCGAATTTGACTCAGAAGCAACCATTCACAAGCTTTACACTGGGAGGCTGGAGGCAAAAAAATCATGTCCGATTTTATAAGCCAGTGGCTGGGGAATAGTGTGTGGAACTGTCTCTGAGAGGATGGTCTTCCAGACAGGAGAGTTCAAAGGAGCTGGGGCTGGGCCGTCCCTGCTCTGGAACTGGCAGAAGATTACTGGCACAGCAACAATCTTGACAGGTGCTCCAGAAGTCTCTGGCAGAGAGGGTCAGAGGCTCGGAAGGGATCCTGGACCCCTTATAGACATTTGGTTTGGAAATGGTGTCTTACTGAGTAAAGTTGGTTTGGTGTACTTTCCACTGCCAATGCCACATAGCTTCAGGAAGATTCCATTCACCTTGGCCAATGCACTAGCTGATACATAAAATTCCCCCAGTAGTGAGTAACTACACTGAAGTAATAAGTCAGATCAGGCCAAATTAGTAAGTCCAGGTTTAATCTAAGCAAAGCATTCCTGGGTGGTCCCAGGGGAAGAGGAGAAGTCAAGAGGGGAAGCCATAATGGAAAGCCCATGGGCCAGGCCTTAAATACCCTCTGGGGTAGAGCCTATGCTTGGGCCTTTCTCTGGGGCAGGATCTGAAGAGGTCAGCTCCAGGGAAGATCCCCAACAATGATGTCTGACTGGTTAAAACTTTTCTGTTTGTGGAGTGTTGGAATATTGCAGATCCAGGACCATATCTTGGGCTATAAGTATTCCCCTAACTATCCACTTAGTGCACACCTTCTGTGTTTGAACTAATGTCCTTTTAATTACAAGTAAGACCTTTAGAATATATTAACTCAATAGTGGTATGAATTTGCATGAGTGGGGAACCCCCAGCTGGCCGGGCCAGGGTATCTCATGCATGAGGGAAAGCATGCTGGGCAGATGCAGCGGGGGTCACAGTGCGTGGGAAGTTATTCACACCCAGGTACTGCATCCACATGGAGAGTTTATTATAAGAGAGAGATGAAGAGAAAGAAAAGAGAGAGATAAGGAAGAAAGAGAAGGGAGAGAAAGCAGAGGTGTGTACACCTCAGGGTAGGGAAGAAAGAGTGAAAGAGAGAGAGGAAGGGGAGGAGCTTTTCCTTAGAATGAGGCTTTTACATCAGGATGCAGGGTGGCCCCAAGGGGTGAGGTTTCAAGGCGCGGGTCAGAATATTAGCAAATAAGCCAGCAGCTTTCATCAACCCAAAGGCTCAGAATACCATCAGATATAGCTTGAACTTGTGGCAGAGATTTCCCCACTTTTCTGTATCCTCTCTCCTGACGAAGGTCTTGAGTAAATAAAATGATTTACAGTGCTGGAGAGATGGCTTAGAGTTTAACTGCACATACTGCTCTTACCAGGGACCCAAGCTCATTTTTCATACAGGCTCTCATAGCCACCTGTAACTATTACAGCTCCGGAGATCTGAGGCCCCTTCCAGACATATGTGCACACATACCCACACACAGAAACACAGAACACAAAATGTTAAAAGCAAAGCTAAAATATTTTAGTAAATGATCTGATCGGCGACCTTTGTTTTGTTTTGAGATTGCAAAAGCTCCCATCTGAATTTTGCTTTGGAATATGAAATGTAGAGCGACCTGGACCTTCATTCCCAGGCTGTGACCACTCTACTTGGCTCAGAACAAACCATCTCCTACTCCCTCTGAACAAGGACAAACTCATGCAACTTGAATGCATTTCTAGTGTGGGCAGCCGAACCTGCTTTGTTCATTGGAAGAATATCCCCATGTCTATGAAAACAGACCACAGGGCTTAGAGTTGCTAATTAAAGCCTTTCTTGGGGCCTCTCAAGGTCCCTGGATTTAAAGGCCTTCTCTTTTTAGCAGCACCCTAGAGAATGGAATTTTTTCTGTTTCAAAATTCCAATAGCCTTTGAAGTTCTTAACTGGGAGCCTTGATGCAAATAGCCCAAGTTTATTAAGTCTTTCAAGTGTAAGTGCTTTAAAGGTGATGGGAATCACTGACTCCCCCACCAGAGACCAGTCATCCCTCTAGAGCTGCCAAGATTAAAATAGGCCCGAGACCCCTTGAAGCTGACCCAGAGGCCAAGGACATGATCTTGTTTCTACAGAAAAATGTTCTGGGAATGCCAAGGGCCTGACGAGGTCAAGAATTTTATCTCCAACTTCCTGTTGAAAGGCTACCTGTAGCTCCCAGGGCCCTCTTGGGGACAAAGTCTTTGATAGTATAAAGGCAAAGAATCATTCCTCTCCTCAACAGCTACCATATCACAGCACCTCTCCAGGCATCAGACCTCCCTGATCTGAGGAAGCTGACCCAATCAGAGTACAAGGAATGATAGCTGCAAGCAAGAACTGTCAAACATTTGGGTTATAATTTTTTTCCACCCTCCTATCAAATATAGCACAACATTTTCTCTCTCCCCCTCCTTCCTTCCTTTTGTGAATATCTTAATTTTTCTACATATATAATAAGAATGTTTGAATGTGAAAGAAATAATTTTATTTTAAGATGTCTGTGTTTTCTTTATAAGGAGCTTGACAAAATTAAATTATATGTTTATATAATTATATTAATATATTGGAGCACAGTGTGTGTGTGTGTGTGAGTCTACCTTAACTTGAGCCCTTCAACTGATGGAGAAATGCCTTTCTGTGTGCTGCAAATATGTGTTGCTTTGATTGGTTGATAAATAAAGCCATTTGGCCTATGGCAAGGCAGCTTAGAGGCAGGAAATTCAAAGAGAGAGACAGGAAGAAGGCAGGGAGAGAAACCAGTGAGCCACCCAAGGAACAACATGTAATGGAACGCAGGTAAAGCCATGGAACATGTGGCGATACATAGATTAATAGTTATGGGCTAATTTAAGATATAAAAGCTAGCTAGTAAAAGGCTTGAGCCATGGCCCTGCATTTATAATTAATATAAGCCTCTGTGTGTTTACTTGGGGGATGTGAGTGGGATTTATCAACCACTGCCAGGCCGGGACACAGGAAATCTTCCAACTACACTTCAATTGTTTATTTTCAAGGTTTGTTCTTCATATAGAACATTCAAAATTCTTCTAGCCCCAAAATTGATAGCAAAATACAGTTATGAATTTATAAACCAACATTTATTTCTCAAACAAATAGCAACATACTAAGAGATGAGTTTCTGATTGCCTGTCATGTGCTTTTCAGCTCTGATGAAGCCTTCAGTGAAGTCAGTTTGAACTACCGCACAGAGAGTGGGTTGTCTCTGCTGCACCTGTGCTGTGTTTGTGGAGGTAAGTGCCTGAAACCTGTTTAAGCCAGATCTATGCCTACCTGGTAGAGGACATGAGGTGTCAAGTGGCCAGCAGAAAGACCCTATCAGACTCAGTTTCTCTTTGGTTTCACTCCTAGGAACTTGCTGACATTCAGAGGAGTGGTGCCCCATGCAGATCCTTGTTCTGCACCTCTGAGTTTCTATTTTTTTTCCTTCTTAAACTAAGTAACTCACTTTGCCTGGAAGTCAACAAACACTTTTTCATACTAGGCAGTCAGGAATTGGATTTAATTGAGGAGTCCTTAAAATGTTCCTTAATATATGATCAGGCAGATGTTTTACTATAAGAAATAAGTGGTCATGTGAAGAAGAAGAAATATTAAACATAGAATCCAACAGAGGAAATTGCTCAAAGCAATGAACACAACTCTTAATCTGCTTATACTTCATTTGATTTTAAAAGTATCCCAACCACTTAAGTTGAGTCTCAGCATATAGTAGCATTAAGGAATTGTCAAGTGGAAGTTGGTATGTATTGATCAAGCTGAGCAAAGCTTTTTGAATGCAGAAATGGAGTTGCATTACCAGTAGACCGATGGTCCCTTGACTTTTCCAATCCCTTGGAACAGACTCCCCTTCGTATCTTCTCCTTCCTTCTGGGAGCTGGCTGCCTAGCCTCCTCCAGGGCCCCCTCATCTGAGTAGTTTCTACTGCTAATGACCCTCAGCAGGATCCCTTGCCACCAAATTGTCACCTCAGCTCTCTTCCAGAGGTTTACTAGATGAATTTACTTGTAACTGCATGGCCTTCTGTTTTATTTTGCTTGGCATTGTTGAGATAAGTTCTACTCTGTACTCCAGGGTGGCCCCAAATTTGTGGCAGTCCTCCTGTCTCAACTTCCCAGGTGCTGAGATTACACACATCAGTTGCCACACCAGTGACATCCTTTAGTTCAAAGCAGTGTGGTGTTGAATTAAACAAAGCCTGGGAGCCAAGTCTATCACAATGCACAGCATCCATGCAAAGCAGCATGAGTGCAATGGAAACATGTGTGTGAAGTAATATTGCAAATGAACAGAATTGCTTAGGAATGGGCTTGAGTGGTGGGCTGACATTTTCACATGTCGGAATGGCATTTATCCTTATGTCAAAGAGAGATGGTGAAGTCCTTTAGTCCGCCCCTGCAATAAATCAACCTTTATTATTTCTCTCTAGGCAACAAGTCACATGTCCGTGCCCTTATGTTAAAAGGGCTCCGTCCTTCCAGACTGACAAGAAACGGGTTTCCAGCGCTGCATTTGGCAGTCTACAAGGTCTGCCATTTTCATTCCTATACACACTTTGTCAAGGACAGCACGGGTCTTGATTTCTACTCCACCCCAACCAGACAGAACTGCTATAAAATGAGATGGGCACCTTGGGATATTTGGTGTTGGAAGTGACCCTCGAGACTGCCATGAATGTGCATTTATAGAATGTGTAAATCATAAGTCACTCTAGTCTCAGCAGCTTCCACTCGCTTCTGCAGCTCTGATTTCAGATATTGGACATGCATTATTTCATCAGTCACTAAAGAATTTCATAAGACACAAAAGCTAGTATTTGTTTTACAGAGGAAAAAAATGAAGATCAGAGTGAGATCATAGAAAAGATCAGAGTCAATCATAGAAAAGTGATTATACTCTACCACAGCTGATCGCAGCCCAAGTCCTCAGAGCTGTGTTGAGTATTTGTTCTTTCTGGGCTTCATGAATGTCTATAGCAGACTTTTGTTTGAGGCTTTGTATGCAGGTCTGGGAAGAAGCAGTTGTTCACCTGTGTAAACCCCTCTACACACTCTGAACACCTTAAGAGTTCACATCATGAGGAAAGAGGGCCACATTTTCCCACTCTATTTTCTTTTCTAATGTTGTGGTTAAATATTGGGACAAAAGCAACTCAGAGAGAAAGAGTTTGTTTGGCTCATAGTTTAAGGTTACAGTTCACCATTACAGGGAGTCTCAAAGTGGCAAGAGCCAGGAGGAACTGGTTACATTGCATCCTCAATCAAGAGCAGAGAGTTTGCTTGTGCTCAGCTTGCTTTTCCCAGTCCTATGGAGCCCAGGATCTCCTGCCAAGGAAATGGTGACACACCCAGTAGACAGTCTTCCTACCCCAGTTCCTGTGGTAAGGATAATTCCCCACAGACACTCCCAAAGGTCAACATGATCTAACAGCTTCTCACTGGGCCTCTCTACCCAGGTGATTTCACATTGTGTGGAGTCCACAGTCAAAATTCACCATCGCTCATCATTCAGATCTTATTCCCCTTACTTCATCCTGAAGATGGTCTCTGTACTTCCAGTCAGTGTCTGGTCATTGTCGATAGCTTGCAGGAGAAAGGGCGGCCAAGTGCTGAATTCTCTTCACTATCTGCTACTCATTCTTCCAAACTCAAACACAGATTCAAGATAATGTCTGACAGACATTTTTCTTTCCTGAAAGGCAGGGAAGGAACAAGGAGCCACAGGAGTAGGAAGAAGGTGATTGACAGCTCATGCAGTCCATGAGACACTGGACTTTGTCTAGGTCTGGAGATACTTTCTGCAATGTCAACTGTGCGGAGAGTCACTGTGATACTGCCACATAGGTGGTCTCTGGATGCTGTGGGGCCACGGTCATTTTTTACTGCATTTCTCCCACCTCTGTTTGTAGAAACTGAATTTCCATTTTAGTTTTTTGCTACTGTTCCTTGCATTATTTGTTAGGGAGGAGTACCTGCACTGTACTTCTTCAGAGAAGGTTGGGAGGGAGGTTCTGTGGATACAAAGTAGACAAAGCTCCCTCCACAGCATCCATAGAAAGCCTAGGTCCTGTGGGTTAACAGCAAGCAAAGTAGCTCCTGTGAAGTCCCTATGCTTACCACGGGTCTTCACATCAGCTGACTAATACCCACCTGAAGTAAGCTCAGTCAGGTTGAAACATGAACCATCACAGCCGAGTGTACACTTCTTTTTCTAATCCCACACAGGTATTTTCAGGCTAAAGTTTGGAGAGCACTGCTTTACACTGCTTCCCTCTTGAAGCCAAACACTCTCACATATCTCTGTTTCTCCTTGTAATTTTCCAGCTAAAATATTTTTTTAGTTTTTTTCTCATTGCATCATTATTAGTTACTTTAAATCAATGTAAACTGAGCCTTCTTAAGCTCCCTTGATTTCTCAGATTTTATTGCACTCAATTTTGGATTCCAACTTAAACTTTATATTATCTTTTGTAACAGCACTCACAATTACTGGGTTATTTGTGCAGTTTGCACATTGCTCTGTGAACTCCCAACAATAGAACTGAGGATTTTCCTTTGAATCTTCACCAAATAGAACCTGGATACTCGATGAAGAGTGTCTAGGACCTAACAAGTATCCTGGATTACCGTTTGCAGTCCTTGATGCTCATTGATGTGGCACCAATTTAAAACTGCTCTCAGCCCAGCAGCAAAACTAGTTGTGCTCATCTGTCAGCTTTAAGACTTGTAGCTATGGCTATGTCTTCAGAAAAACTGATCTTTTCCTCTGCCCTTCAGTTCTCTCATCTCCAGAGCAGATGAACACAGCAGGAGGGCTGTAGGTATAGCTCACTGATGGGGTCCTTGCCGAACATGCTCATAGGTATAGCTCTCCGATGGGGTCCTTGCTGAGCATGCTCATAGGTATGGCTCACTGATGGGGTCCTTGCCTGGCATGCTCATAGGTATGACTCACTGATGGGGTCCTTGCCGAACATGCTCATAGGTATGGCTCACTGATGGGGTCCTTGCCCAGCATGCTCATAGGTATGGCTCACCGATGGGGTCCTTGCCCAGCACGCTCATAGGTATAGCTTACTGATGGGGTCCTTGCCCAGCACGCTCATAGGTATAGCTCACCGATGGGGTCCTTGCCCAGCATGCTCATAGGTATGGCTCACTGATGGGGTCCTTGCTGAGCATGCTCATAGGTATGGCTCACCGATGGGGTCCTTGCCCGGCACGCTCATAGGTATGGCTCACCGATGGGGTCCTTGCCCAGCATGCTCATAGGTATGGCTCACTGATGGGGTCCTTGCCCGGCATGCTCATAGGTATGCCTCACCGATGGGGTCCTTGCCCGGCATGCTCATAGGTATGGCTCACTGATGGGGTCCTTGCTGAGCATGCTCATAGGTATGGCTCACCGATGGGGTCCTTGCCCAGCACGCTCATAGGTATGGCTCACCGATGGGGTCCTTGCCCAGCACGCTCATAGGTATGGCTCACTGATGGGGTCCTTGCCCAGCACACTCAAGGTACTTAGATCTGCTCCCAGTGTCACCTCTTCCACAAAAAGTAAAGCAAAACTGGAGTAAACATAATTATCTGTTTTGTTAGGCGATTTGGGGTTTTAAAAAGGACAATTGTATTTAGTCCCAACAAAATAGTGATTACATGAAAAATAGTAAATAAAATTAACCAATAGTGTGCAATTTAATTTCAAAAAACAATTACTAGACACTGTGCATTATCCATTTTACACAGAAAACAAGAAGAAATGGGTCTTGTTCTACAGTTTTTAAGTTGAAAGAGATGAGAAGTACATCAAAGGTTTCAGCCTATACTTCGATTTCCTCTCATGTTCTATAAAAGCAACATTCCCTTGTGCAGTCATTTGCTCACATATGTATTAAGCAAAACAATCAGTTAATAACAGATAAGATATACTCCTTGGAAACAAATCCATATGCAAATACTTTGACAAGTTTACTTCAGACACGGCTTGATTGCAAATTTGATAAACAAAAACTCAGAATAGGATAAAGAAAAGAGTCATTTGTCCTTCTCCTTCCTCCAACTGGGAGCCAGACTTGTGATCATGGAGACAGACCCTGTCTCACAAAGCAAAACAAACAAAGCCAGGTAGCTTCTGCCACGTCTCTGTGCTGCTTAAGTTAAGTGTGTGTTGTATGCTATCTCCAGAGGAATCTTTTGAAGCTGTTTGTCTTTCTGTGAGCTTTGCTTTCTTGAAACTTATTTGTTTAGTGATTAAATTCATTAAATTGGCTCACCCAGCTGCAACACACATCTCCCTGTGCTAAACTGTAAAGGGAAAAGTGAAGCTTCTTCTCTGAACCCTTCCCTAGGGCTCTGAATATTCAGTTTTTGTATTTGGATACTATGCACCCCTAAAATGAAATACAGCTGTTGGAGAGACAACATTGAACCTTGGTATGGTTTGGAAGAGGTTAAGTGGGAGTTCAGATGAACAAAACACTGACTTAGACCCTCTAACTTACACCCAAACCTGCCTCAAGTACAGTGCATAGGAAAATCGTTCCTTGGCAGTTCTTTAGTGGTTCAAAAGTAGGAGCTTTTAATTCAAGTCTTTTTTTTAGCATTTCATAACTTAAAAGCTGATATTAAAAGATGATGGGTTTTTATTTTTTACTTCATTCTGTACATTTCTACCATGATCTCATCCTAAATCATTAAAAATATTTATTACAGAGGGGAAGGAGGGGGGAGGGCCCTGGGTTTTTTCTACAAAGCCAGACTATTGGTGAAATTATTTTGGCCACTCCACATAGTTAAAAGGATATCTATTTAATGGCGTAACTCACAAATTAAGGGATAGGTAGGTTGCAGGGTCTGGGGAAGGTGTATCACAGTCCAGCGGCGTTCTCTGGAGCTCTGCTCTGTCCACCTCCAACGTTCAGCATCCCAGCACAGAGAGAGTGCACAGAGAGAGCACTGGCCCATCCCACTCTTGGGTCTCCAGGCGCCTCCCCTGGCCCTGCCTGGTAGGCGTGACAGTTGCCAGAGTCTCAATGGGGGTTGGAACTTCCAGATCCAAGCTGGAATGGCTACCCACTACATCTCCCCCTTTTTGTCTAAATAAGAAGGTTCTAAACTAATACAAGACTATATACAAAGGAATGGTTATCAAATATTGTCCAAATAATGAGGGATAATGACCTAGATAAGATGTAACTACAACCAATGCAAACAATATCAAGCAAGAAACACATACTAAAATCCAGAGAAGTATAGAGCATAGGTAAATGGCATGTTATAAATATCATTCAAAGGTGTCCTATCCTAAAGAACCTGAATCTAATACTTAATATGTTCTATCTAAGATATTATATATACTAAGTTGTAACTGTAACTGATAGTCCTCAATCCCATCAAAGACCTGAGAAGGAACATAATGGTACCTGAGAAATGGTAGATGGATGCAAGACTAGATACTTACAATTTTCCTTAGTTATGATAAAAGATAAGTTAGATATAAAACCTTAAACTCACAAATATAAGATAGATAGTATATCTTCTTTAATATTGTAACTGTAATTCTTGCTTGATAATTGTTTTGTTATATGTAATTTTACCATGTTAAAGTTAAAACCTTCCTTTTTTTTAAAAAAAAAAAAGGAAGAAAAGGGGAAGTGCTGTGGATATCACTCTATATAAATAAAACACTGATGGCCAGTGACCAGGCAGGTAGTATAGGCGGGACAAAGAGAGAGGAGAATTGGGGAAACAGGAAGAAGGAGGGGGAGACACTGCAGCCACTGCCAGGACAAGCAACATGTAAAGACGCCGGTAAGCCACCAGCCACGTGGCAAGGTATAGATTTATAAAAATGGGTTAATTTAAGATAAAAAAACAGTTAGCAAGAAGCCTGCCATAGCCATACAGTTTATAAGTAATATAAGCATCTGAGTGATTATTTTATATGTGGATTGTGGGACTGCGGGGCTTGGTGGAACCTGGAGAGAACCCTCCAGCAACACCAGGCCTTTCAGAGACCTCTGAGGTTTCCATAGTGGGTCTTAAACTGGTGACCACTGCACTCAGCATCCTGATCCAGTCTTCCTTCCTAGCATGTGTATTTTATTAAGAAGCAGAGAGCTTTGTTTCAGTAATCCCAATATACAGAGCACAGAAGAAGTGTCTGACAACTTCAAAAGACTCTTCTATTACCGGAGTTATTCAACCTCAACTCATGACATTCGACGTTGAAGATTGCATGAGCCTGTGGTGAGGGTGTATTCTACTCACGGTAAAGCATTCTGCAGCGTCCCTATCTTCTTCTCTAAGTATGGCCCTTGCTGCTGCCCTCATTAACAGTTTTGACAACCAAGAAGACAATACAATCCCAAGATGAGAATTAAGAACCAACGATTTAGAGGGGAGATTAAAAGATTCATTAACTAAATTAATTTTTTAATATAAGTTGTCTTTTTATTTGTACAAATGAATTGACTAAGGATTGCATTTTTCCCAAATGGGAGTTTGTCAAGAAATAATGAGATTCTCTGAAGAAGGAAAAAATATCTAAGAGAAGAAAATCCTATTTTTTGGCAGACTTAACTATAATTTCCAAGTAATGATGACTTTTTAAAACAGTGTTAATAATGGACCCTTACTTTAACTAAACATTTACATTCACAAATTGAAGTAACCACTAACATACAAATAGTATCTTCCTTCAGCTCTCACATGAGATAGCTTTATTTTCTGGAGTATCTACTCTCCCAAGCCCGAGTTAGCTGTCTCCAGTACATTCTTCCATAACCACGATATGGATCATTGGTTCATCTCTGCACTCATTTTATGTTGGGGCTCACAATCTCCAATCTCTGTGTGTTCAGTGATAAGACAGATGAGTAAATAAATGAATGTTAGATAACAAGGCAAATAATGATGGTGACCAACACTGAGACTCAGTGCTTCCAAGATACTGAAGAGAGGTCAGAGATGGGAACACTGTGTGACAGGAGCACTCCCAGGTCTGCCCCAGCTCAGCCTTTGATGCGGTCCCCATTGCACTGTACCATGACAACCAACTGTGGCAAGTGCTACATCCCTCCTCTGTGTGTTACAATGAAAAGCTCACGACAAGGGCCTGACCATGAAATGGGAGTCAGGGACTGGGAGTAGCTTGTTGTGTTCAGAAAAGCATCTTAAGTTAGTAGACCTAAGTTCAAATCTTATCCCTGGCTCAATCTAAACTTACAAGAAAGGTGATCTCTTTGTGATCTGAAATGCCCATAGGGATGGCTGAGAAGAAGATCTGAATCCTGCAAGAAAATGACTTCAGGTGACACCTTCTGAATTAGAAGGCAGAAGCAAGACTGGGGAGGGACGATCACAATGCAGACCCCATCAGATCTGCACTAGCCTTGAGGGAGGGCAGAGCAGACCTGCCCACTGCATGAAGAGGGCTGGCTCTTTAGCACCACAACATATCCCAGAAGATCAGAAAATGAAGGCAATGACTGAGAGGAAGTGCTCTGATCAAAGGAAGTTGTGGTGCTTTCTGAATGGAGAAAGACAGGGTTGGTTTGTTTGTGTATTTGTTGGGTCTCTCTTTTCGTTGTGGTTCATGGAACACCAGGCTACAAGGAGGAAGGGAGCAGAGGTAGCATGCATGTCTGTGTAAGGCCTGTGAGTATGATGGAGATAGCCTGCAGGGAGTCTGCTTTAGTGTTACTCCAGGGTGAGGGGAGATGTTCAGGATGGGAACAGCAGCTGGGGCATCACCTAATTTGCATCTGGCAACACGGTCTTATCATACAACTGGGAACACAAAACTTAACTACTTCATGGGTGCCAGGGGGAGAGCATCTGCCAGGATCCGTGTCAAAGGTCAGGCTTGAGATGGGTCAGGCATCTGGGCTTAGGCACAGCTTCTTGATAAGGTCAAGCCTCCAGACCAAGAGACACTGTCGAGGTAGGGAGGGAGCCCTGATAGAAAGGGAGTCCTCTATTTTCTGACAAGCTCAGAGAGCTGTCCAGACATGGTGGACAACCTTAAGTGTAGGGTACTCCAACATCTATTTACTTGTTTGTTTTTAGGTGAAACAGCAAGAGCCCAGTTTTCCCAGTTACTTTTTGTTGTTAACACAGTTTAGGGTCACTTGGGAAGAGGGAACCTCCACTGAAGAATTGCTTCCACCAGAGTGGCCTGTGGTCATATCTGTGAGAAATTGTCTTGATTGATGTTTGATGTGAGAAGGCCTAGCCCACTGTGAGCAGCACCATCCCTAGGCAGTTGGGCTTGGGGTATATAAGAAAGGAAACTTAGCAAGCCAACAAGCAGCGTTCCTCCATAGTTCCTGCCTCCAGGTTCCTGCCATGAGTTCCTGTGTAGGTTCCCTCAAAGATGGACTTTAGGAGGAGTGCAAACAGCTAGGCTGATAAAACCACAGCTGCCCTGTTCCAGGTAACACAGGCATGAGTGCCAGTTACTTCATGCTGAGCCAGCTTGGAGTCTGCTGGCTGCTCCTGGTGATTGGTGATGCAAGACCATCAGAATGCTGGGGGCCAATGAGAAAAAGAAAACACAGTTAAGAGAGTCTCTGGCTGCCAATGGGAAATTGGGAGCCGGTATATAGGTTTGCCCTATAGCTACAATAAATGAGTCCACTGTTTGCTTCTCATCTGACTTCTGGTGTCTGTGTTGTTGATGCCACTCCCCTAAGGGGTATCTAGATAGGGCAACCTGCAACAATGGACTATGACCAGGAAAAGAAAAGTGAAACCCTCTCCTTCCAGTTACTTTGGTCAAGACAACAGAAAAGCAAACTAGAGAAACAGGCTTTTCACTCTCCATGGTCTTTAACTTTCTTAGTAGAGCAAGTAGGTAGAGGCAAAGATTTGCAGCATGATTTTGCTATTTGAAGATCTTTGCCTAAGTCTTAAACTTTGAGATAACTTTTTACTAAACTTTTATATGTATGTACATGACAATGTTAAGACATTAACTTAGTTTTTAGGTATGGAATGTTATTATATTATTTAATTTGAAATTATGAGATGTAGTCCATAAATGATCCATCTTATAAAGATTCCTCTTTTCTGCCATTCTATGTATCCATATGCCAAGTACTACAGACATTGAGACTATGTACTCATTTATTCATTCATGATTCATTTATTTATTGAAACAGAGACTGGCCTCAGACTCCTAACTACTGACATTACAAGCACACACCACCATGCTTTGTTTGAGTTCTTACTTTAATAGAGACTTAAACACAGAGAACTTTGTGTTTCTACCAACATCTGGGGTGGGGGGGAGGTTTGTAAATACATGACCTGTCACATCACCCTTGTGTATTCTGAACCAAGTTAAGACAAATACTGATCTGTTCTATGTGTATCCCATGATGCCATTGTATTAAAAAGAAGCAATTGTATAACTACCATGAAAGCCCAGCAAGTTGTGGTTTGTTTTATATTGGTTATATTTTTATCTTAGAAGAAATATTTCATCTTCATTCTTAAAAAATTAAACCTTTATACCCTTCCTGTAAATTTTTTACCTCTTTGGGGGTTAATCTTAGTTACTGGGAAGTCATATTTGTTGGCGTGACCTACTTGCAAGATTGATATTATTGCTAAAGCCTTGCCCTAGGCAAGTGCTCTTTCCACCTTTCACAGTTATGTGGTAAGGGTTGATGCTGCTGCTCTATCCTGCCATTTGTTCCTACATCGAAGCCACCTGAGCCATTCTGCTCGCTAATACAAGCTTGGGCCAGAAGTCATACTCAGGCTTTCTTTGAGCATCTGAGCCTCACCCAAGTAAAGAATCAATAACATCTTGTGCACAGCTTCCCCACCTGCTATTAATGGGGAAAGAAAAAACCACTCAAGTTGTATCTCATTACAGGACAGCCCGGAGCTGATCACTTCCCTGTTGCATAGTGGAGCAGATGTCCAGCAAGTGGGGTATGGTGGCCTCACAGCCCTCCACATTGCTGCAATAGCTGGTCACCCAGAGGTGAGTCTTACCTCCCTCATCTGAGAAGAAAAGAATATGGCCTGCCTGTCTTTTCTAATTGTCTTGGTTGTTTGAAACACTGACTTTTCAGATCCTAGGAACTGTTTTATATTTTATTTAACTGCTGGACATGCTCATTTACTCTGACAGTAAAATTTAGCTATATAAATGTGATTTTATACTGAGTTCAGCTCATTATATAACAATGTTCTGAACCATCAATTAATATTAAGATGTCTGGATATAAGAGGTGTTGTGCAGTGATTGAGAGCAAATGCTTTGGATTCAGGCAGCTCAGTCTCCACAGCTTTCTCTTCTAACTTTGAGGAAGTTGCTGACTCTCATGACCTGCTTTATTTGGAAAACAGTAATAGAGGATTGGGATATAGCTCAGTGGTTGAATATTGCCTTACACATGCAAGGTCCTGGGTTCAACTCCTGAAAAATGACTGTAGGCTCATTACAATGTTTAATTAAATTTTCCACACAACACTCTGGAGATTGCTTCCTACAGAGCGAAGAGAGATGCAAGTCTCTTTTTAGTCTATTCACTTCTACATCACTTGCAGAAACTGTGCTGGGCGGTGGTGGCACACGCCTTTAATCCCAGCACTCGGGAGGCAGAGGCAGGCGGATCTCTGTGAGTTTGAGGCCAGCCTGGTCTACAGAGCGAGATCCAGGAAAGGCACAAAGCTACACAGAGAAACCCTGTCTCGAAAAAAAAAAATAAAAAATAAAAAAATAAAAAAAAGAAAGAAAGAAAGAAAAGAAACACTTATTAACACGAATTGTACCCCAGACTGTCTGCGTGCTGGTTGGCAGTACTATGACAGCGGACCCAGTTCTCCATTCTGTGCGGCAGAGCTGTAAACAAGAAGTCAGAAAACGAAGAGAAGAAAATGTTATACAATTTGAATCACCAGTGAGGACTATAGAATGATAAAGTGAGAAGTGGGAATCATTTACATATGTCTGTGTCAAAGGGTCTGAAGGATGGTGATAGTGAGCCAGAGGCCAGAGGCAGCTTTGACAGTGGAGGAGCACCAGCAGGAGAGTGAATGCACGCAAAGGCTAGGAGGAACCACAGGAGCCACCGGGGCTGTGCTGGAGGCAGCGTCAGAGAAAGTCATGAGGACATATCCAGATCTCCTCCTAACTTTGTCAAAGTATTAAATTTTAAACAGACTACTGTGATAATATTGGTTAACTTTACAAATACTCATGAGTGGTTTTTATTGTCCCTGCTAAATTAGATATCATATTGTGTCTCCTGAGAAAAATTGTCTTACAGTCACAGACCCCCTGGGTAAAGATCTGTCTGGAATCTTGGCCATTGTTTTCAAGGCCCCACTGCTCTCATAGTCTGCTAAGACATGCCAGACTGGGAAACTCAATGAAGTAATAAAGATGCTTTCCACCTCCTTATTAAATAGTTAAAATTATCACCTTCCACATTAAACTGCACCTTTTTCCAGGAACACACAATCCCTCAACCAAGTGTGAACAGAGACACAAATAAAACCGTATATAACATCTATGGAATACATTTGAGCCGTATCTCCTAACAATGCCACTCAATAGGTCCTCACATTCAACAGTCTCTTGTTGAGAACAAAAGAATTTCCTTTATGTTATTCTTTCTCAATACTATAAAACCTTACTCACTACAAAATTAATCCAGGGATCCAGATATATTGTAAGTATACAGAGTCACTTTGCACTACTTACAAGGAGAGATAAAAATCTCAGTAAATTCGCTTAAATGCATTTTCTTCTCCTCCATAAAAAAAAATTCAACTAAAGCCATAAACATTAAAAAATCTGAGTAGGAGAACTGGAGAATGAAGGCTGCACTCCCATGAAAGTCCAACCTTTAGTGAAATCATGTATTTGCAAGGGGTCTTTAGCAAGCTGGTCTCTTCACAGTGTCTTCAAATGGCTGTTTTTTCTTGGGTTGTAACTCGGACACAGACAGAACATGACACTGATGTCACCTGATCAGGGCAAACGCTACTGAAATTATTTCAGGAAGGTTTCTACCAGTTTTAATTTCTTGGTGTGTTACCCAATTTCCCTCCTTACACAGTGGACAAAGCTTAATGACTCCTATAGTCAATAACCAACTGTTTGTTAAACGGGTTTAGACAGAGCATCTTTGTTCTCTTCTTATACCTTACTAATTAAGTTATTGATCAGATAAAAATAATGATGTGAAATGCTACCTACAAACAAAAACAACCCTAAAATCACCATATTCAATTATAAATTTTTGAGCTGGAAAGATGGCTCATCAATCCTCTTGGAAAAGAGCTGAGTCCTATTCCCAGCAACCACATCAGGCAGCCCACAACCACCTGTACCTCCAGCTCCAGGGGATTTGATGCCCTTTTCTGGCCACCAAAGGCCATGCACATTTGACATGAACAACTGGACACGTGTGCCATTTACACACATAGACAAACATCAATACAAATTTTAAAAGTATGTTTAAAAATGTAAAGTTTGTGGCTTATTCATTTCAGAACTACCAGTTGCAGTGAATATTTTCAATATATTCTTCTCTTGGTCCACATGAGAAGGAGTCAGCTGCTCCAGCATGTTGGTTTTGGAATGAGTTTCCAGTGTAGCTGTGCAGTATTCACGTCATGGCCTCTCCTTCAGTGTGGTTTCCATTCCTGAGTTTTTAGTTAGCCAGAGTCAACTGCAGCCTGAAAACATTACATGAGAAATTCTAGAAATAACTGTTAAGGTTAGACTAAGTTTTATTGTAGTATGTTGCCGTAACTCTTCTATCTTATTCTCTAATTACTCACTGCACTTAGTTTATGAGGTAAAGCAAACCTCACCATAGGCACCAGGAAAGCCAGGTGCATAAATTTCAGTGCTGCCCATAGGTACCACAGAACTCACATTCTGTGAATAAGAAATGATAACATTTAACTGGTAATTAACTAATGGAGAAGTTTCCTTTTACTATATATCCTTTAAAGTTGTATGCAGCAATGGAAGTAGGAAACATAACAACAGTTGAATTAGGCTGAAGAATGGAAGAATGAGTTCAAAGAGGATCTTTAAATCAGAGGCCCCTAATGTTCTAGGGAGCTGGGAGAGACTACTGTCTCAGCACTGAGGAAAACCAATGGGATGAAGCGTCTGGTTATGACATGGGCAACATGTACAGTGTCCTTACCGAGCCAAGCACAGGTGGTACACACTGCTCTATTTTACTCTTGAGGCAGTGGGTGGGGTGATGCCACTGGATGAGGGGGAGCTGCCTTTCATCAGTAGTGAAGGCCTTTGTTGCCCACCTTCTTTGTGAAACAATGCATGATACTGGGTCTGACAGGACCCTTTGTCTCCACATATCAAATTCAGACCCTCTATTAATGTCTGTCCCCTGTAATTACAGTGGGTTCTGTTAAACAATTTTACAGTGAAATCTCCATTGACTGAGGCAGCTGTCTGCTTCAATAATGGAAGACTGCACAGGCTGCAGGTTCTCAGACATGTGGATTGCAAGCTGAGGCTCAGATGTGAATTTACTATGCTGTAAAAGGGAGGAAAATATCAGTTGTCTATGGCTCAAATGTTTCTCTGATTAATCCATCTATCAATTCATATACATATATTGATTTATACAAGGCCCAGACAATCAATAAACATGCACTGAACTCTCTTCCCTTGGGGCATGGGCATGGACATACATCACACAATCTTTTGAGCATGGAAAATAGAAGAGAATGGCTTAGGTTTGCTATTTCTCTGTTGCTGTGATGTGCTGTTTGGTGTCCTCTGAGAATACTAATATTAATCTCAGCTTATACAATGAAGAAACTAAGGGTTGGAAAGTTGAATGATGATCACTGTGTAGGGCATTCAGATAATGAAGAAATTAACAAGGCAGGATTGCACCTGGTCACTGTCAAAGCACCGCTCTCACCTTAAGGGGAATAAGAAACAATTTATTCTGGAGCCATTTTGAGTGACCATGGCTTGGGCACACACATTTAAGCTACCCCAAATTCCACATTCCAAAATAGAAGCAGCTTCATGAAGTTTTTAGAAATTCATAGATCAAGTCAAGTTTAAAATACATTGGTGGGTACACCAGAGACACATGCACACTGACATTGGGGGAGCAATTCTATAAGTCCAAGATGCCATCTGATGTCATTCTTAGTGCTCTGCAGTTAATAGCTTCCAGAGGGTTTTATTTATCATTATAGATGGGAGTGCAGAGCGGAGCACGGAACAGCGTTCCAGAAGGCTAACACCAGCCCAAGGTAAGGTGATTACACTCTGAAGGTGCAGAATTCCAACCTCTCCACAGCACTGAAATTCCAATTGTTCCATCACTTTCTGCAGACACAGACTCCTCCGAGGAGTGTTTGGACACAGCTGGACAGAACTTCTTTTCAGGAATTTTCATTTACATAATCCAAATTCAAAGACACAATTTTATAAATAATGGGACAGTAATCCACAGTGACTCATACTTATTACTAAAGCAGGACTTATCTTCACAAAACACAAAGAAAATGTGTTCACATAGCCACAAATAAAGTTCAGGAATCAATACACCAACAATTAAAGCATCATTGACTGAATCAAAGAGAAATTTACTTGGTCTTTATTGTCTGATGGCAAGGACTCAGTAAGATATAATGCATACAGAGACACACACACAAACACACTCACACACTCACACACACACACACACACACACATATATAATATATGTATACATATAGATAGGTAGATAGATAAATAGAGAGATGGATGGATGGATGGATGGACAGACAGATGGATGGATAGATAGATGATAAATAAAGAGACTCATACATAGAGATACACACATCTGAAAAACACAGACACACATGTACACACACACACAGTGCTCTGTTCCTAATCATTTAGCTCTGTAGAACATTGTCAAACTGTTTTCCCTGCAGTTCTTTCTGCATCTACCAGTAGACTAATCAATCACCAGTAGCAGTAGGTTACTTTCCAACAGCAAAGGAAAACAAGACAGCAGCCAAGACCCCATATACGATGTAGAGGGTGGAGGGATTCATTTTTCAAAGATAGGCATAGGTCTGGAGAGACCCCGGGAAGGTAAAGGCATCACATTCACCTTGAAGGTATTCTGTCCTGTGGTGGTAATGTGTTCCCTAATATATTGTGCACCCTAATAAACTTATCTGGGGTCAGAGAACAGAACAGCCACTAGTTATAGAGGCCAGAAAATGGTGGCAGAGTAGGCAAAGGAATTCCAGATTGTAGAAAGCCCATTGGCTGAATTACTTTGTTAATTGCTTTTAGGTCTGTTGCCATTCTCCATTTACCTGATTTCTTTTTAATAACAAATACAGAAGAATTCCAAGAGCTGGTTAATTCTTCAATATGTTGAGCATTTAACTGCTCTTATACCAGTTCTTCTAAAGCCTGGAGTTTCTCTGTTGTTAAAGGCCATTTTTGACCCCATAATGGAGAGGTGAGGTTGGTAGCTATCACTGTTTCTCTGATCTCTAAGGCTTTCACTCCTATATTTGGCTCTGTGTTTTTTATTTAATAAGGTCGTTTAGAAATTCGTCTACACTGTCCTGCCAGTTCTCCTTTTAAGCTTGTAAACACTCACCCAAGCATGGCTCAAAGCACTTCTAGTTATTTTGGAATTTCAAGAAAATATAGTTAATGGTTTTCAACGCAATCTTAACTAAATCATCTCAGGGTTTTGGTAGAGAGTTTTGTTTACCAAAAATCTCCCAGTGCCCTCCACATTACTTCTCTTGCAATGGCATTAGTCTTCTCCCCAGAGGTACAGACAAGAGAAAACTTAAGTTGTCATGTACGTTTGTTTCTTCTATCTCTCCACCTTGCTCATATGTTCTCCTTTTTGCTGATGAATTGATAGTGTAATAGGACTATATCTGCCTCCAGTATCTTGTGAACAAATAATAAGACAAAACAATTAAAAATTAACACATTGAAGGGATAGCTGTTGAGTTTGAGCTAGAGGCTGATGGGGCTACACCCACCTGTGGCCACCTCTTTCTCTCTCTTCCACAGCTGTGGGAGAAGTGGCAAGACTTCCACGGGCACCTAGTCTGAGAATCAACTACCGCCTTCTAATAGGTGCCCTCATACCAGAGAGCACCAAGCACCCTAGTGCTCACTTCTCCAATGGAAGTTTACTGGCCCTGGCTCCCAGGCTCACCTGCCACCCAGGAATCAGAGAAAGGCTAACTGCAAACAGTGCTATGGAAATTTCCCCGTTCTGAGACCCATAATAAGGAACCCCTGCTTCATCTCATGGAACTGAAGTCTCTTCTGAGTCCCCACTATGCTCTGTTAACACAGAATTCTGTGTTAATACCCAATAAATAACCAATAAGTTTCTTACACTAAAGACATTCTGCCTCAGTGTCCCTCTTGAGCCACAACCCAAGACCTTTCAGTAGTAACTTATATCAAATAATATACAGACTTAAGCCTCCTTCGGGACTTTCTCTTCATTTTTATCAGGCAAAACAAACAGAAAACCAAAAACACGGGGGAACCCAGCAAGTCATTTTAGATGATAAAATTAGTAACTGTTCAAGTCCTCATGGAGGCTAGCTACCCTTTTCTCAGTCCAAGAATGGCTCTGTCATCTCACCTGACAGAAATGCAAGCTTGGAGCATGATAGATGGAAGCTTAACCCATGTCAGGAAAGCATTCTGTTTATGCAGATCTGAATCTTCACAATAAAGCACAATGGTGTCCTGGTGTCTCTGTAAGACTGTGATACATTTCTGATTATGCATTACAGATTTAACACCTCTGTTGTGCAAAACCATACTGCACAAGTCAATGTCGATTTAGCATGGTCACGGAGCTGGATAGATGTCTTGACAATCTAATTTCAGAACATGTTCATCCCTCTGGAAGTAGGACCTATAGTCTTCATCTGCCAATTCATCTTACTGACCCTCCCACCCTGGGTTCTCCCAAACATTCAAATTTATGAGATATTGACCTAGAATTTATTAGGATCAGGAAGATTAAAAAGAGACATCTGACTGAATGAATATTGGGAAGAGTACCTTTAATTGCCAAACCATGGGGTAGGAAAGCTTGTTTTTTTCATGGACCTATTCCTTGGTCTGCAGGTGGGGACTTTCTCACTGTTGTTATGGTCACACCTCAACATTTGCCTCTGTGACTTCTATCTCTGTCCCTGTTTTCTCATCTCCCAAGAACAATAGTCAGTGGATCAGAGCTCACTTAGTGATCACATTTTAACTCAATCACTTGTTTAAGATACAGTTTCTAAGTAAGTCCCGTTTTAGAGTATGAGAGGCAGGGCTTCAAGACCCAAGTCTGAGGTAACCACAGCTCGACCCCCAGCAATTTTCCCTGGCAAATTCCAGAATACATCTCATGGGTATTTTAAAAAGAGTTTGAAATTTTTCATATCAAGAAATAAATCTAAATTTTTCCATGAAATGTGAGCCCTCCAGACCATAATAATTTAGATAGAGACCAATGTGGGCAGTGACCTCCAGTCCAGCATACAAGTTATTACTTAAATATCACACCAGTGGATCTCATCAATGATCTAATTCCCATAAACCAGAATTAGTTGTACATATTCCCATGTGTGCTTTAAGCCGTCACTCCCCGATGACAAAGCTGACATCCACTGTGTCACGTGGTTAGTTCGTGAAGCTGAAACTTTATTGAACAAACACGCAGCCGTACACAGCAAACCACTGAGGAACATCACATCTTCTGTGGTATTCAAAAGTGGTTTCCTCATGAGTTAAAGCAGAGAGTCTGTGCTCCCAATCCTTGCGTCCCATGCTGCAGCATCTTCTTTTATTAAAAGTAGAGGCCTTGTCTTGCTGTCTAGGCTTTCGATCTGGAGGCTGAGATAGGATAATAGGTTATTCCTCATAATCAGCTTATTTTACAGTCTTACAGGCAAAGCTTCAAGCATGTAAGATTTGTAAGACATGAATTAAGAGAGCCCTAGCGTTCACTGAGACCTTTGACATAGCCTGCATTAGCTACTATTAGATGGTAAGTATTGCTTTGGGCGTGAGATAGAAGGATACACGCCAGCAAAGCTTTATGGGCTAATAAAAATGTAAATGAGGTGATAATCAGCTTGCTATCCTGGAAAGTGACGAAAGAAGCATTACCTGAGAAATTAGATTCAAAGATTATTGCTAATCAAATCAACCCAAAATGAGACATCCTTTGTAACCAGTTAATGTTTTGTGAAAATCTGCTTCTCTCCCAATTTTCTAGGTACGAAGATTGATTCATACATTCTCAGTCTTCTATACATCCTACAAAGAAACATATCACACATACACATATACATACACACACGTAGACACATATACACATGCATACACACATATGAACACAAACATACACATGTGCACATGTACTTATATACACATATATGCACACCAACATACACATGCACCCACACATATACTTATATACATACATACACAGATATGCACACATATGTACACATACTCACACAGTATGTGATATATCAGCAAAGTGGAAATAATCCTTGCTGATCATGAAGCAGTGGAAAGATCTGTATTCTCTACCAGATCTTTGAATGCTGTAGTAGACGGTGAGATCTATCTCCCTCCTAAGAAGAATGACTGATTCTGGGGGGCGGGGGTTCCAGGGAATCAGTAAGGAAACATTTGGACCTCTTAAGAACACCATGTGACTTGTTATCCATATCTCACTCTGGGTCAATGTCTTGACAGCCTTCAGAAAAGCTCTGAGATGGAGACTGATGAGGGAAGAGTCTAGAGCATCATGGCAGTCTCTCCAGTTATCTCTCATGGCTTCTCTCTTCTAAGGTGTTCCTCAAAAGCATGTTACCTCTACTTCCTATTTGTTCTTGCACAAGTGTGTATCAGCCAAGTATAGCCATCATAAAACATGCAGGCTCTCACTTCTGGAGGTTCTCAAAACCTTCTGGAGCTACCCTGACAAGCAGCTCAGTGGGAACTTTGTAGCATATAAAATGTTGATACCTTTTCCTTTTCCCTATGCACTCAAGATCACTGGATTCTACCTCTCTTACCTCCATACCAAGCAGTGCAATAATTATTATATTTACACACTTTAATTCACTAATGTAAGTCCTCTCTGAAAAGATATACATAGAGCTATCTGGGAAATTTAGCAAAATAAAGATAATAACTGGAAACGTTGTCCAGAACTTTCCTGAGTACTCATTTTCTCTGCATTCACAATGATACAGTTCTTCTACAATGTTCTGGAATGCTTACATCCCACTTAATTCTAAAAACTCCTGAAAACTTTTAGGTTCAAGCAGGCAAGACATTGGGAAAGAATCTTTCCTGATTGACAAAGCCTTGCCAATCCAACGCACTGGCTAGATGACCCATCCCCTCTTCCTTTGTAGCTATGAGCCATAATATTATTTATTTTGCAAGACTTGCTGTGAATGAAATTAACTCTTCCCATTTTAATGTTCCCTGCTTTTTATCATACTGTAGTCTCCTTATGCTGTGCCTTCTAAGAATCCTCAAAGCCTAGAAAAAGATATATTTATCACTCTGCTGAGTCCCTCTAGCCTGAAGTAGCTCTGTCTTCTAATCAACCAGAGCATTTTAGATACCTTTCTGCATAGCATTTTTTAAGTCCACCTGTCTCAGAAGCATGGCTTGACTTGGTCCTTTATTACATATGTTTTTGAGTATGTGAATGGTATGTTTAAAAAGTCTTCATAGACTTCACAGGTTCTTGGAATATGCTTTTGTATGTATTAGATTGTTTTGTTTGTTTGTTTGTTTTTTTTTGCTTTTCTGCTCTGAAACAGGGGCTATGCTAGGTAGCTGAGGCCGGCTTTGAACTCATGCTCTTCCTAACTCGGCCTCCTGGGTGCTGTGATTACAGGCATGCACTACTATGTCTGGCTCTGCAGTAGATTTTTAATAAGTGTTTGCTAAGTGACTAAACTTAGGATTACTGAAGTATTTCAGAAATTATACAGGATGGGGAAAATTAGCTGTCTCTTCCTTAAAGGCACAAGAGATAGATTATAATGACACTGTTCATGAAGAAAGGAGTGTATAAAATCATAAGCAATTTTCATAAATGCCTTCATACATATTAATCTTTTAAAAAACACAAAATGCAAGTGAATATCACAGCGTGTACAAAGAAAATACTCAAGTGACATTCAGGATGGAACAATTGCAATTCCATATGCTCATTCCCTCACACAAATATCAATTTGAACAACCATTCATACCAGAAAATACCTTCTCAAATTCTTAGAACTCCAGGAGAGCTGTTATCACATCAGAGTGGAGTGTCTCAATAAAGGGAAGTATGGTGAAGAAGTTAGGGAGACAATTTCATAGAGTGGAGAGAATTATCCCACCCCAAAGCCCAGTCACAGTTAGAACAACATAGAAGAGAGACACCCCATGTGGAAGTGGAATATGGATGGAACATCCTCTTCACAATAGACCTCAGTGACCTCGTGGTCTGGCAAGCCCCTATGGTCCCAGGTTCTCATCCTGCCCTGGTGCCAGGATGTCTTCTCCAAACTTTAGACTCAAATCCAAGGGGCAGATGAGGCTTCAGAGAATGAGGCTCCATCATTGCCATGGTTTATAGTCCCACTCCTAACAATACATATTTTTGTCCAAACCTAAAGCCAAACTGTCTCCATTAGCTGAATTTCCAAGTTGAGCCTACATACTAAACTTCTAAACTAACTGAAGATGTAGGTCAGATATTGTAAGCCAAGATTCCAGGCTGGCTTTTGGAGATCCAAATTCTAACATCCCTTACCCTATTCTAGACCAGGACACCAGGACTGCTCATGGAGACTCAAGGTTTAATCCTACACCAGTTGACTTGGGTTTCAGATCTAGCCCTAAGAACAAGACACAATATGGACACTTGGGAGCCCAGGCTTATGTACTGACCTAAGATGCAGCATGTCTGTCTAAAGACTAGCAGAAATACTCTTTGTGATCTAACCAGATAGCTGGCCATCCTAAAATCCTTGGGCAGACTGACTGGTAAAGGATTTCACACATGTAAATCAATCTTAAGTCCTAGAAGAGATGTTCTGTCCACAAATGTACAAGTATCAACATGAAGTCACAAGGACCACAGATGGTCACAGACTATGATGCTAGAAAAGCAACAAGATAAAATCTCCATACCAGACACTAAAGAAATGAACATCTACACACTCCCTGATAAGGACCTCAAAATAATCACCTTAATGAAGCTGAGAGTCACATGAGAAGAGGGTTGAACAACCAAACAGAACAGTGAATCAAAATTAAACTCAAAGTACAAAAAGTGCATCCCAGAAACCCAAGAGCCAAATAGAAATAAAAGAACTCAAGGAACACAGTGACTGAAACAGGCAACTTCACAGAGAACTTCAGCAGCTGAGGTGAAAGACTCTTCAAGTTCAGTCAAGTCATTTGGAAGCACCTAGTCAGAGGGGGAAAAAGAATGGAAAAGTGTAGAAGTAACCATCTTATTCAATAAGAAACACAGAACCAATGCAAAGACGAAAGCCCAAGAGGTCAAAGCAATAGCTAAGAGCTAAAAACCTTACCCTTCACTGCCTCTGCTGTCCTCCTCAGCAAGAGACCTACATCCTGTGTGTTTGTCCTTTTTATTGACTTTCTATTCTGCCTTCTCATTGGTTGTAAACCCAACCACATGACCTCCTCACCACTGCCCATCTATACAGACCTCCAGGACTTCTATGGTTGGTATTGAGATTAAAGGCGTGTGTCTCCATGCTGGCTGTATCCTTGAACACACAGAGATCTACCTAGCTCTGCCTACCAAGTGCTGGGATTAAAGGTGTGCACCACCACCGCCCAGTTTCTGCTATGGCTTACTAATAGCTCTGACCCCCAGGCAACTTTATTTATTAACATACAAATAAAATCACATTTCAGTACAAATAAAATATCACCATAGAAAAGAGAAGAAAATCTACAGTTCTTAAACAGTGCTGTGTGTACACCCAGACACGCTTAGTGGAAGTCCAAAGAGAAAGAAAAACAGCCTATTTACAGGAATAATGGCAGGAAACTTCCTAATCTGGAAAGGAAAAAGAGAATTCCTATCCAAAAAAAGAGCATATTACACAGGAAGAGCTGCTAATTCAGATAATTTAAGACCAAACTCTCAGAAGTCAAATGGATGAATGCAGACAACACCAGCAGGAAAGAACATTTCACATATGAGGAGCCGCCAAGGACAGCACTGGCTCTTCACAGGTTCCACACATGGAGGAAGGCTGCCCGTCAACATAAAATATAGATAAAACTATCTGTCTACATGTGGAAGGATAGGACTGGACCCTCAGAAACACCTGACATGTCGGCTGGAGATGTGGCTCAGTGGCTGAGAGCATCTTCCAAAAACAAGCTTCATTTTCATCACCACATCAGGTGGAGGCTCATAGCCATGTAAATTCCAGCTCCAGGGAATACAGCATCTCTGGCTCTGCAGGCACCTGCATTCCTGTGCACATACCAGAATACAGACACACCACCTACACAAGTTAAAAATAATATAACAAATCTAATAAAAAAAGTAAGAACTGGGCGGTGCTGACCGATGCCCTTATTGCCAGCATTTTGGAGACAGAGGCAGGTGAATCTCTGAGTTGGAGGCCAACCTGGTCTATAGGGCCAGTTTTAGGACAGCCAGCACTACACAGAGAAACCTTGTCTTGAAAAACAAAACAACAACAGCAAAAACAAAAACAAAACAAAGCATGCACACAAATAGTAAAAATCAACTCAAAATAGACTAGATTTAAACTTTAAGATCAAGAACTGAAAAATTACTTGAAGAATACATAGTTAAAATATTTATGTTATGCTTTTGATATAATCTCAATGTAGAGAGAACAGAATCAAAGTTAGAAAATGAAATCACACCTAATTAAAATAGTCAAGAGAAAGAAATTCTTTGTCACAGAAGAAGATATTTGCTAGCCATATACCTGATGGGAAGCTTGAGGCTAATAGCCAAAATTCATAAGAAACTCAATCAACTCCTTAAAGAGACTATAGATATACCAATTTAAAAATAAGTCAAACATCCAAATAGTTATTTTTAAAAGAAGAAATATAGATGACCAATAAATATGTGAAAACAATGACAAATATGTAAATTAGCTCAATTACAATGTCATTATATCACACTGAACATAATAGTTACATTTTGTTTGTTACCACACCACAATAAAGCCATAAACTATTTTTAACAAGAATTTATGTTCTGCAAGACAGCAAAAAGGTATATGTGAGTAGTAGGAGAAGCCAGAGGGAAGCTCATGGCATCATCTGGCACATAACATGTTTTTAAGAAGAACACAGCAATACATTTTTAAATAATTATATACATTATTCAAAATAATGTATGTAATTATTAAAAATTATTATAAGAATATAGAATATAAGCCCTCAAAGAAGTAGTCAAATAGTTAAGTGGATATCTTTGGGGTAAAGAAATAGAAAAGGGGCCCAGAAAATCCAATTTTTACAATTGACTTTGTAGAGACTTCTGAAGGATGACCTGAAATTGTCTGTTTAAAATCTACCCCCTTTCCCTCCCCTCCTCTAACATACTTTTGACCTGTTTAAAATAGGAGGAAACTTGACGTCATCTGATGATAGATTTTTCCCCTAGAAAGACAGAGTAACTGGGTTTGGATTGATGACCCAACAGTCACAAGTCTGCCACACCATGGGGAGCATCGTTCATCTTGTAGGTCTGCACACATCTCTCTGTGACTAGACAGAACTTTTCTCACCTCCACTCTAATCAATAATGTTGTCTCTAGTTTAACATGAGAATCATTTTCCCTGGCATAAAATCTGTTCTGCCATGCAGCCTCCTCACTAGCAGCCTGGTATCCATTATAAACTGTCAGAGGAGATAAAGATCTTGAGATTATTTATACATATTCCATTCTTCAATGACCCCACACTTACAGAACAACATTAAATCAATCTGGTCTCTCTTCAAACTTTATATCTTTTCAATGAATAAGTTGCTCAACTAAATACATAACCTTCAGATTAATGATACTGGAAAGGGTGTAAATGTGTTGATCTAGCAAGGAAGAGTCACTGCTTTAGAGAAAAGAAGGTAACCATAATAACATGGCCTTCTGAAATCTAAAGCACAGTTCTGAGATTATAAAAGGTTATAGTGAAAGCCCCCAGATTTTCTTTTCAGTGTGATGTCTCATTTTTCCCCCAGGTAATGCCTTTAAACTTTTCTAGGCATTGCCAGAAAGTAAGACCTTCTCATGTGCCAGGCAGAGTAGCCACCCAGAACAGGCTGAGCACTCTCAGCACCTGATACACAAGAGACTCAGGGGTATGTTCATGGTACAGTTTTTACCTGAAGCAGTTTGCATTTTACACTTATCTTGCTGATGTGTTAGACTTCTGACTCTGGAATCAATGATGACGACATTTTAATGTAGATGTTATTAAGACACTGGTACTGGAATCAACTTAATTACAAATGTAAAGTAAGGTCAGAAAGACTTAAAATGCTTAGTTAACTAAATTAGACAAAAATCTAACAATTCCATCAATCTTCAGTAAAGGTTGCGTTCTTTTCTTCTTTTAGCCTCCCCACATGAATCAATACGTGTTAGCCAATGTGATCCCAAGGAAAACAAGAATTGCTAGAGGTTTTCTACACTGGTCTCAAGTAGCATTACAGTCCTAGTAACAAAACCAGCAAGCCACAGGTGTAAGAAGAGCCACGTGAAGAGAGGGCTCTGAGTTTAGCTCATATAGCTACAGACATCTGACTTGTGACAAAGTTTTCTTAAACGCCGTGGGAGAAAAGGCCCCTTCTAACCAATAGTGCTGACAAAACAGATTTCCACATGTACAGGATGAAATGAAGCCTTATCTCTCTCATCCTAGATGAAAAAGTGATTCAAAATTGATGAAAGACTTTAATTTAAGTTCAGGAACTCTAAACATGCTCAAGAAAACCACTTCAAGGCACAGGAGTAGGCAAGGATTTTCCTACAAGGAATATAATACTTTAGGAAATAAAACCAACAATTGACAGATGGGATTACATAAAATTAAAAAGTTTCTGTGCATCAAAGGAAGTTGCAGAGGGAAAGGGCAGCCTACGGGGCATGAGGATAACTTTGCTAGCTACACATCTGACAGAGTACTAATATCTAGACCATTCAAAGAACTTAAACCTTAAGAAACCAAGCAATCCTGCTGATAAATGCACTAATAAAACAAACAGTTCTCAAGAGATGAAATACAAACCACCAATAAACACATAAAAAAGTGCTCAACATCCTTATTCATGAGAGAAATGCAAATTTAGTCATTGAGAGCCCATCTCACCCCAGTCCAAATCTCAGTCATTAGGAAAAGGAAGGAGTCAGAGAGATGGCCCAGTAGTTAAGAGCGCTTGCTGCTTTTCCAAAGGAGAGACCTGATTTCGGTGCCCAGCACTCACATCAGTCGATTCACAACCTCTTGTACAACTCTAGTTCTTGGATGATCTGATAACCTCCTCTGGCCTCTGTGGGCATCTACACATGCTGCTAGTGCTGTCACCCGCAGCTTGGATGAATCCTCACACTCACAACGGAACATTTTCTGGTTTCCCTGTGATTTCTTTCTTTGTCATTGGATCCTGTACTTTCTACTGCTTAAATAGTTTGGGAGTTGCTATATTTTTTTTAAATACTTATTTATTTATTACATATAGAGTGTTCTGCATGTATGCCTGCATGACAGACGAGGGCACCAGATCTCACTACAGATGGTTGTGAGCCACCATGTGGTTGCTGGGAATTGAACTCAGGACCTCTGGAAGAGTAGTCAGTGCTCTTAACCTCTGAGCCATCTCTCCAGCCCGCTGTAATTTTTTATACAACTCATTTCTAATGTGACTCCTCTATGGTCAGAGATTTCAGCTTGAATTAGAACTTCAGAGTGGCTTGCGTCTGGACTCGGCACATGGTCAGTTTGGCAGGTGCCCCTCCGTAGTTCCGCACTTGCCACCAGTGCCCGATTTGCTGAACTTGTTGATCAGGTAGTGTTCCACGCATTTCTCCCATCTGTTAAGAGGCGGTGCTTAGGCCCTCCCACTGGAGGACTGCATATCTGTGTTCCCCTTGGGTTCTCAGTGCTTTGTTTCTATTTTGCAGCTCACGTTAATGAGGTGTACGTGATGTATTACAGAATTGCTGTGTCTTTCCAGTGACGTTAGCTCTTAGTCATTATAAAATGGTCCTCTTTATTACTAGTACCCCTTGCCTGGAAGTCTTCTTTTTCTCCCAGCAGGGTCATGACATGGTAGACACTTCTGTTTGATGCTTTTATTCCCATATTTCCGTGGTTTTTTTTTAATTATGGTGCATCTCTTGAATTTTGTGCATATTATTTATTATTTCTTACTTTTAAAATTTATTATGTTATAATTCTTTAGGAATTTAAAATGTTTCAAGTTATTACTATTTTCAAGTATAGTCAATGTTCTTTTGGTTAAATGTGTACTCAATATTTTCTGTTTGTTCCTATGTCTCTATGATTCTTTGGAATCATTTTGTGTCTGCCCTAAGAATTTCCTTTAATATACCCTTAAATATTTTCTCTCTGGAGCTTCAGAGATGGCTTAGTGCTTAAGAACACTTGCTGCTCTTGCAAAAGACTTCGGGTTGGTTCCCAGCACCCACATTGCAGGATCCGACGCCCTTGTCAGCTTCCATGGGCACAAAACACACACATAATGCACATGTATACATGCTCATACATACATTAATTTTGTTATGTATATGAGTGTTTGCCTGTATATTTTGCATATGCACCAAGTGCTTGCAGTACCCACACAGGCCAGAAGGGGCATCAAATCCCTGGGACCTCAATGCCACAAGCTGGGCAACTCACAACTGGGTACTCAGTGTGTGGCAGCTGAATGAGCTGCCACAGATGTTTCCCACAGTCCTATATGGGAACCCAAATCCTTAACTTGATAGTGTTTGGAGAGGGAGTCATCATGAAGGAATCATCATGGTGCATGAAGAAGATCCCTACCAGAGCCTGACCATGTTGGCACCTTGATGCTGGCCTCCTAGACTCACTCTGTGTGTGTGTGTGTGTGTGTGTGTGTGTGTGTGTGTGTGTGTGTGTGTGTGTGTGATTACCTTTGTCCATGTACTTATCTTTATCCATATCTGTATTCATCTGTGGATGGACAGCTAGGTTGCTTCATATATTAACTATTGTGAGCAGCACTACACTAGGCATGGGGTGCAGGATGTTTTCAATATATTACTTTCATTTATTTTGGATTGGATTTTCTCACAACAAGCCAGAGTAGTCATATTTCTTATGAAGTGCCAAGGGGCTACAAGTGTTTCTATTTCAATAAATAAGTTAGAAGTTTCATGGCCTTTTATGACCTCAAGAGCTACCAAACACCCCCTCTGAACTCTATTAATCAAGGCAATCAAAACCACTTGATTTCAAAGGGAGGAGAAATTTTCTCTGCTTCTCAGTGGTATGTGTCAAACAAGTTGTTACCATATTTTAAAAGTCTCTATTGTCTGCTGTTTAACTATAAATTACTCCCCAAGGAAAATATACTAACCCATTCCAGACTCATCCAGGAGCCTCATGCCAATTCAGGTTCTTGTCAGGTCCAAGAAAGGTGAGGACCCCAGAGCTTCAGTCCTCCAAGATGTCGTTTCTCAGTCTGATTCTGAATGTATTAAAGAGGCGAGCTGCCTGTCTCTAACTCACCCAGCACACGGGGCGGAACAGGCACAAAAACCCACGATGCAATGCTGGTTCTAAAGGCAGAACCCAACCCTGCTGCCACTAAGATCAGTCAGGAAGAACAGATAGGAATGAGGAGTGCTAGGAGACAGGCTTCCTGGTCACTTTCAAACACTGGGAATAAGAATTATAGAACCATCAACTACACACCCTTGTGTGTGAGTGCATGTCTGATTTAAGTAGGCTGTCTCTGTGCATGTTTCCACTACTGCAGACTGGTGGTGTGTGTGTGTGTGTGTGTGTGTGTGTGTGTGTGTGTGTGTGTGTGTACCATTGCAGGCTGGTGGTGTGCATGCTTGCACTGCTTCAGGCTGTCATGTGCATGCTTGCAACATTGCAGGCTGGCGATGTATATGCTTAGACTTCTATAGGCTGGTGGTGTGTATGCTTGCAATAATGCAGACTTGTGGTGTATATGCTTGCACATTGCTGGCTGGTGATGTGCATGCTTGCACTACCACAGGTTTGTGGTTTATATGCACGTACTACTGCAGACTGGTACATGCTTGAACTGTTGCAGGCTAGTAGTGTACATGTTTATACTACTGCAGGATAATGGTGTGCATTCTTGCACTACTACAGGCTAGTTGTATGCATGCTTGCACTATTGTAGGCTGGTGGTTAAACACTTTAGCATGCTATGTACTGTTTCTACTCTTTCAGCTTTGGAGATTAAATCATCTAAACGTTATAGGTATCATAAATCTAGGCTAGGTCAGATCCTAGACATCTGATTAAACCATCTTATACTGAATGCAGTTTTTCTCTTCCTTCAAATCCTCAAGTCATATTATAGTTTTGTATTTGCCAAGTTTGGTACACAAAACTGAGGCCTTTCTCTAACATACTATGTTGACCATGCTTTCCTGTATTTATGAGTGTGAGCATACTTTTAGAAAACCACCCTGAAGGTCATAAAAACAATAGAATTTAGAGACTAATCAGAGTCCATTACATATTTCAACTGTTTTCATTTCAGTTCTGAAGGAATCAGAACATGTCTGTCCAGTTTACAAAAGGGCATCAATGTTTCTTCTAATAGTGTAATAAATAAGGCAGCCATTGACAGATTTACTGTTGATATGTGTTTAATTTAAACGTGTTTTGGAATATAAGGTAAGTGGTGAAAGGAGGCTGCCAGCCCTGAAAAGATGGATGGCCTGGAACTCAACACCACATCACTCATTTTAAATTAAGATGTGATATTATTCTTTCTGAGTTATATCAGAAGTGGAAAGAGACAGAGTGAGGTCCTGCTCTTCAGAGGAGGGAATACAGCAAGAAAAAACTCTCTTGAATCATGGACTTAATGAAATATGTCAGATTTCTTTCCACTGTAAATACAGCAGCTCTTGCTGAAGTGTGCCGACAGCAGGGACGTCCATGTCTCCTGCCCTTGCCAACCGCTTTTTTCATCTTTATGATAAAATGATTATCCTAGGAAATATTTATTTTTAGTTACATGATTTACCAACATATCAGCATGATTCTGCTTCTCTTTGCTATTTTGTCCTGTCATTAATAGGAGTCCAATCTCTCGTAAACTTGGATATCAAGTAGACTTTGCCAATCTGGAAAAGCATTTTCTGTTAGATTTGCTCACAGCAGATTATCTTTCCCCCAGTCTGTTGTAAAGTAAAATATAATACATACTAGGTCACCTGTTATTGGAAAATTATTTCTCGAATATGCCAGCATTTTCTAAACAGTTTTTATTGACTATCTCTTTATTTTTCCCATTGTCACCCTGCTGGATATGGACACATTCAAAGTGGAGAAACAGCTTATTCAAACTCTCATAGGCCTTGTGGCATAGGGCAGCTGTCGGAGGTCTATGTGACTGGGTTCAAGGTTTACCTTAAGGTATCTAGGAGACACTGGATATTGGAAGGCAGGCAGAGGGCTTTCTCCACACACTTGTCCATCAGCTGAAGGAGGTAGAACCCGAGGTTTGCTATATCACATTAACTGAAAATGGAATTATTTGCTGATCTTAACATTACAGTAAATATATTAAGAATTAGACAAGATATAAGTAAAAATTCCATCCATTTTCCTTCATACTATTTTCTAACCTTTCTCATTTTGACTTAGGATTTTATACATTTGTGTCTATTTTGAATTTCTTCACTGTATAACTATCTTTTTGAACAAGCAATTTTGAAGACAAATGGAATTTGTCATAAGTTATGAGAAGCAGAACTCTAAGCAATGTATTAGGGACCCAGGGACATAGTTGAAAAAACAATATTTCTGAAGAACTTCCGGAAAGGGATTGTGGACCATGAGACCTTTCTGAGTGTGAGGAACTAACTCCAAACTTATTAAACACTCATTGAACAAGTGTTTCTTGGTGGGCCAGAATCTCAGCTTTCTATGAGATTAAGCACTGCCCCTGCCTGACACCAGCTTGGCTTACTTACTGTTGCTGGCAGAGTGGAGCTACGGAACTTCCATTTCTGCATTAGAGCTGCAGACAGACAGGTAGAAGTTATTTCACAGAGGGCAAAGTGTGTCAGGAGAATGCCTGGAGGAGCTTTGAGTGCCAGGATTTCAGGCCCAAACCTCAATAAAGACTGTGCTTGCCCTGGTGTACTGGAACATGCTGTAGTGTAGTTCTCAAACTCTCTGTTTCTAGCCAGAACATTTCTGACATTTGTGTTTGTTCCATAGATACCAGATATAACACAGGATGACTAGCTACAATAGCTACAAGTGTCAACATTCTGCTGAGACAAATTAATACGAGTCTAAATCCCGATTCTGTGTTTTGTTGTTATGCTACCCTGACAGAATGGCTAGTTCAATGATTTAGCACCAAAAGTAAACATCTTTGTCTCTTACAGTGTACTAGTAAGACTGACTTCTTCTGAAGCTGTGAGTAGTGAATATGACTAAGGTTCCAGAGCCATGAGGGGCTTAAATCTTGTGCAGGCTGGTATGAAGGAAAGGTGACCAGAAAGCCTGTTTACCTAGTGATTATTGATAAATGGGTAAGGTATGTTACTTCTATTAGATCTGATATATCACCTTGGTAGTCTGCTGGGTTGTAGTAGCTGGTGCTGTCCTGCGAAGATATTAATTATAACCATATAGTAAGGACTACAGCAAAAGCTGAGGGAGAAAGTCTGATAACCACTCCTGTGTCTTGGAGATGGCAGTTTCGTGGGAAGCAGGGCACTGGAGAGAGGGTGGAGAATAACCCTGGTGGTGCAGCTGTCTGGTGGTCAGGTTTGACAGTGATTCTCAGGCAGACTGCAAATCGGTACTCTAAGAAATGAGTTAATATAGAAGTACTATGGACTTCTGGGTTCTAGCAGCACAGCTCCTTCAGAACCAGAGTGTGTGTTGCACCAAGCTTTGAGGATAACAAGACCGAGAGGAAGGAAGCAGGGCTCGTCTCAGTCAGTCCCATGGCAAGAACTGGATTCAGAGTGACTCCTCACGGTTTGCCAACACAGAATGAATCAGTCAAGCTTATATGTGGGACTTCACTACCCAGTAGATGTTGGCTGTTCTCTGAGGAGATCACATGACTAGACAAGGCAGCCCCCTTCAGTCGGGTCTCATGCAGAGAAGGCAGGTAGGTAAGGACTTTGCTACCTGCTGCTACTCAGAATTATTCCCAACAGAGTGAAGACTAACTCCTCCAAACACAAAGCCCCTTCTCTTGAGGATCAGAACTGATATTTCCTTGATTATTTGAAAAAGATATTAAGAGTAGAGAACTTATATTAAAAATACATTAGTTCGATATTTTAACTTAGCACACACCTACACACTGTCATGGAGATAAAAGGTTTACTTTAAATGTAAGTATCTAGATGACAGTACTCCTTTGTGTCATAAACAACACTCATGACATCAGCTACAGTTAATCGTCTCGTTGTTGAATTAAGCAGATGTACAAAGCCGTGTGCTCACGTGATCTTCACAGATAGCTTCTCACTGTCTTCCATCTTTCAGGCATTTTGTTTCACCCAAATCTTAGAGCAAGAGGCACTGCTATTTTCTGCTCACACTTCATTTGTTTCCTTAATACTCGGAAATTAAATGAGTAAGGTGTTGTCAGATTTAAGATTCCTCTTGGATGTATTTAGAATCTCTGCATTCTCCCTCAAAGCTCTGAGAATGTCTGATGAGATTTCCTATGTTGAGAATTGTCTGATATGCTCATCTGCTTATTTATTTGTTTAATTTAATATGATCATCCCTTAAAGGTCTAGAGCCCACCCATATCAGAGAAAAGGATATTCAAGAAATTGCTCACAGCTGAAATGCTTGTGTGAGGCACAGACCAGACTCAGTTTTGCTGCACAAAGGGCAAGTCCCTTGGGGACTAAGTAGGCCAGCCCCTGCTGCATTCCCCAGTGCTCAGAGGTATGTGGATTGCATTTTGCCTCTGAGAGAATGGCTTCAAAGGACATCCTCGGAAATCACCTCCTCCTGTCCATCACAGCAGCCAGAATGACTTCTTTTTGTAGTGTGTTTGTCCACTTTGTGCTTCCCCCTTTCACATGGCAAATAGCCAGATTCAGCAACTCCTGACACCTCGGGATGCTTCCGTTAACTGCTTACAGCCCAAATAAGCCTGGCTTTTGGACAACTCTGAGTTACCTGGTCCCCAGTAAAGCATAGTTTGGCCCAGACAGGGATATTCTGCTTCATGTTGGACGAGTTCATTTTATTATTTTTATTTTTTTACAGTCTCCAAAAGCAAGGATCGCTGCCTTTGAACTACAATGTATTCCAAACTTAGAACTGCTGAACATTTGAAAATAGAACTTTTAATCATTACTATTCTTTCTCAAGTGTGAAACAATTTAGGAGCTAGAGTGAGATACACTAATAATTTTGCCATTCTTATAACCAGACAAATTAATTCAGAACTTGTAGGCTTCTAGCTGTCAAGGAAAAAAATCTGTCATGCAATGGAGGCTCCTAAAACTGATTATTGCTTAATTAGCTTCCTCCTTATTGAAAAAAGTCATTAGTCCAATTATAAGTTCCCCTGGTTCTAGTGAACTGGGATTTTTGTTTTTCAAATGAAGACAGCTAGAAATATATTAACACACAACAGTATGAAACCTGAAACTTGGCAAAAAGTATATGTGAGCCCTTTATTTCACAAGCTCACAGGGTATATATCCTCTGAAAGTATAAACAACAGAAAATAGCGTTCCACGTAATTGGTAAATGTTTGTTCTGTGGACTGACTTGAAGACTTTTGTTCTAGAGTACAGGACATGGCAGAGCTTCCACCTCCAGTCTCTTGGTTTAAGTCTCTTCTCTGAATGTATCGGATTCTGTATGCAGAAAATCCTACTTTCCTCATGAGAAGTCCTTTGAGAAGTATAGGTGTCTCCTGAAGGAATATCCAAGTGCCCCAGCATTGGTGTTTGATCATAATTAACATAGACTAGAGAGCTTTGTATTATCCTTCTTTGATTTTGTAAAATTAATAGCATTTAAGTATGATAGCCTCCATGCTTTCTTTATTATTGGATGCATTTAGAATTTGTGTTCTGCCCCTGGCTCTTTGCATAGATAAGCAGTGCTTTGGAGCATGTCTGATGCTAGACTTCCTATGCTAGGAACTGTGTGTGCTGGTGTGCTCATCCATTTACATTTGTGAAGCACATGGCAATCAAAAGGGAAGAGGAATGTCAAAATCTAGGAAAACCATGGGACAGATTCCCTGTCTATGGAATGCAAGTTCAGTAGCCACCACTTCAGATGTCAAGCAGTCAGTGACTAGAAGTCCTTCTGGCTTCTGGCTTCTCAGTGATGTTCTCCTGCATTTTGTCTAGGATGTTTGGTGTGTGCCAATGTGAGTCCAGGGCAGTGCATTTGTACAGGATAGAGGGCACAGGATAGAACATGTTAATAGAATTGCAAATGAACTAAAATGAAGAAAATAAAAGTGGAGAATGTTCATCAAAGTTATTTAGGTCTTATTTTTGTTCTTTTGACTTTACTGGGAGACACAAAAGTCTTGTACATTACTATTTAAACAAATTTATGTTAGAAAAAATAGGCATGTTGACTTATGCCTGTAATCCTAGAATTTAGAAAGAGGAGGAAAGCGACCAGCATGATTTATATACTGAAGCTGCCCCTCTCTCCAATACATACATATATGTGTATCTATGCACACAAAGTATGTGCATATATGTATGTATATGTACATACAAATGTACAAAAGAGAAAGAAATGTATTTAATGAAGACAGAATGGAACAGAGTGTTGATTCAGACTATTTTCTATTGGCAATTTCCAAGCTAAACTTTGGCCTTCTTGCCTTTCTCATCACCTTGATGAAAGACTTAGGAAAAGAGACCCTGACACCTGGCCCATTCACTAGTTGGTGGTTAAAAAGCCCACACAGAGGGGGGAAAATCTTCAAGTGAGAGTTAGCGGGTGTTTGTGATTTTCCCACATGCCTGTTACTGTCTCCTTCATCTTTTCTCAGTTCCTTTGCCCTTGTTTTTTTTTTTAATGTCTGTGTTTTCACTGTCCCCCTCCAGGCTACCTGCCCTCTTCTGAGAAGGATGCTTTCTGGCCAATGTGTTTTAGTCAGTCACTACTACAATAGCCTTGGCCACATGCTACCCATTCTCTTCCTGGGAAAAGATGTATTTCTTTGTGAGTGGCACTGAACAGTATGTTTTAGTCTCCAAATAAGAATTGCAGCTATTTGACATAGAGTGTTGTGGTTGGTATAAGTATGTTTAAAATAATCACAAATTTGAAAATTCTGAGAATTCCTGAGAATACTGACTTATTATCCCCAAATCTCAAAGAACAACATCCTAGGAATTTGAAAACTCCAAGAAACTTGCTCTTTCACTCTATACTATAACTCTAAAATATATCATTGTTGATGAGTAAGAATATATTGTTTTTTAAAATTTCAAATAAAAATTTAAAAGTTAAGAAAGATAAAAAGGAATAATTTCAAGACAATGACAACTGAACCCCCAAAGAAGCCCATGATCACCACAGACAGGAGGTATGTGGCTCTGCAATGTTCTCCAAGGAAAGCAGTCCTGAAACTCCCTCAGTGTGATATCACTATGATGGCCAGTTTTAAGTCAACTTCACACATGCTGATGTCACTGGAGAGATGGAAGCCTCAGCAACCTTATAGAGAAAATGCCTCCATAAGACTGGGCTGTTGGCAAGACTGTAAGACATTTTTTAAATTAGTAATTGATAGAGGAGTACACGTCAATTGTGGGTGAGGCCACCCAGGGCATGTGGTCCTGAGTTCTATAAGAAAGCAGGCTAAGCAAGTCATGGGAAATAAGCCAATAAGCAGCACCTCTGAATGGCCTCTGCATCTGCATCTGCCTCTAGGTTCCTGCCTGCTTGAGTCCCTACCCTGACTGCTTTTAATGATGAGCTGTGATGTGGAACTTCAAGTGAAATAAACTTTTTTCTCCTCAAGTTTCTTTTGGTAATGGTGTCTTATCACAGCAATAGTAATGCTAAGATGATGGCCAAGGCCGTATTGAGAGGTGACATAATATATGCATTAGTTATCCCTCTTGTTGCTGACATTAAAACAAAACAAAACACAAGTCACAAGGATTTATGTTAGTTCACAGTTTGGGTTTGCATTCCGTCCTGGTCCTGAAGGCACCATGGCAGGAGTTTGAGGCAGCAGAGACCCATGCTGGCACCCAGCTTGCCTTCTCCTCTGTATTCAGTCCAGGACAGCAGCCCACAGGATGGAAGCACCACATTTAATTTGAGTCTTCCCTTTTCAATGGACCTAACCTAGAGAATGTCATGGGTTTGTTTTCATACTGATTCCAAATGACAATCAAGATTAACCATAGCAGTAGATGAATTAAAATAGATAATAATTGCCTACAATTTGACTATTGTTTGGAGGAAAACAAACACTTGGTTATATGAAGTAGTAACACCATTATTTTTTTTTCTAGAACTTAGCAAAATGATTTTGAGCATTCATAGGTTGTTTTACCTAAAACATAGACTTAGGAAAGAAAAAAAACTTTGAATTAGTTTTAAATCTCCATCTTACTTGCAGTTTGTTCTGTCCGGAAAGAAGCATAGAATGTCTTCTTCTGAGCCTCCATGAACGCTGGCTGAAAACACGTGTACTGCAGGTGTCATTTGGAAAACTGCAGCACCTTGGAATCTCTGTGCTATGTAAATTTTCTATAAACATGCAAATTATATACAAATTGTTCAGGAGAGAAATAGGGTTTTTTTGAAAAAAAAAACTTAGTCATGGCAATTTGCTAGACAGAAAGAAAAAGAAAACTCTTCAGTTTTCCAGGTAAATGTATCTTTAAAGGAGAAACAATCAAAAGGGTGGTACTCCATTATTGCTCTATTTTAAATTCTTTTCTTGATACTAGTATGTAAAAATAAACCAAAATTTTAGCCCAGTGAACAATCCCTAGAGAATAAACTAAACTGTATTTAAAACATACTGAGTGTTGCCCAGCAATTGCAATGCATCACTATTGTGAGTTCTCATCCTCCAGCCATGCCATGTTTGTGGACTGTGGTCCCATGAGGTCAGGAAACTGGATTGGGGTCAGATTTGGTGAATTCTGTAGACTTGATTCTTTCCATCGGTGGATGGCAAATATAACTGAGATTTTTTTTTTAATTAGATTTTTAAGGAAACAAGATAGCTTGTCCCAATATTATTGCTTTCCTAAAGGCATGTTACAGCTCTGACTATAAATAGACTTCTATTATCAAGTTTTATTTCCCAGAGGACAGAGAAATTCATCACAGGCTCTCCCTTGTGTGAGTTTAGTTTTTGGTGATATGTAAACCTTGAGAGTCTGTGTCCACTGTTTAGACTTCACATAGCTAATCTTAATGTTCTAGAAGTTATTTTTTTCTATTCTACAAATCTTCTTCAGAGAAATTCATAGCATAGACTGTGAAAAGGTTGGGCAGGAGCAGCAAATAATGTCAATGAGATTTACTGAATGCAGATGGGACAGTTGTGGGAACTTAAAGAAATGTAAAATACGGCTTCAGTTGTGGGCTATTCATTCCTCCCTTCGCCCGATTACTAAACAGATGTCTATTGAACAACTAAGAGATTGCAAGGTCTTTTCTTTACTTAGTGCTGTAGCAGGAATCTTAGAAGTTCTTATTAATAAAAATAAACCGTGAGCCAGGTATTGGGGTGAACGCTGGAAGATCAGAGAAGCAGAACAAGCCACAGCCACCTCACCTTGCTAGTTCCTCAGCTGATCCTGTTTCCTCAGACTGGAAGCCTCTGAGTCCTCATCCTGAATGAATCTCAGCTGAACTGTGCTGCTCCAAAGCCTGAAAGCTTAACCAGCCAAATACCACTAGTTTCTGGTTTTCATGCCTTATATATCTATCTGCTTTCTGACATCACTCCCTGGGATTAAAGGCTCACTTCTTGGGATTAAAGGTGTGAGTCACCATGCTTGGCTGTATCCTTGAACACACAGAGATCCAGGTAGATCTCTGTCTTTGGAATGCTAGGATTAAAGGCGTGTGCTACCACTGCCTATCCTCTATGTTTAATATTGTGGCCATTCTGTTCTGTGACCCCAGACTAGTTTATTAGCATGCACAATATTTTGGGGAACACAATAAATACCACCACAGTGTAGTGGTATTGTGTTCCCCAAAATATTGTGCACTCTAATAAATTTATCTGGGGTCAGAGAACAGACAGCCACTAGATACAAAGGCTAGAAAATGGTGGCACTCACACCTTTAATCTTAGCATTCCAGAGATAGAAATCCCTCTGGATCTCTGTGAGTTCAAGGCCACATTGGAAAAAGCCAAGCATGGTGACACACGCCTTTAATCCCAGAAAGCCAGCCTTTAATCCCAGGGAGTGGTGGTAGAAAGCAGAAAGATATATAAGGCGTGAGGACCAGAAACTAGAAGCATTTGGCTGGTTAAGCATTCAGGCTTTTGAGCAGTAATTCAGCTGAGAGCCATTGGGATGAGGACACAGAAGCTTCCAGTCGGAGGAAACAAGACCAGCTGAGGATCCAGCGAGGTGAGATAGCTGTGGCTTGTTCTGTCTCTCTGATCTACCAGCATTGACCCCAATAACTGGCCTCGGGTTTGATTTTATTAATAAGAACTTTTAAGATTCCTGCTACACTACACAGTGCATATGATTCAAGGCTTGAAAACAATTACTTATGGTTGCTGGATTGCAGAGCTTCTTGTAGGGGAAGAGACAGGCATTGGAGTCACAAGCAAAAGTCACTAAGGTGAAAAAATGATGGTCACCCTGTGCTGTGCCTGGAAGAGAGTGTCTTGGTGTCCCCTCTCTTTTTTCTCCTTTAGCCTGTGGTGACAGGTGTCATAGCTCATGTTCTCTACCCTGCTCCAAAGCATTCTGGTATTACTTAGAACAAGCATGCTCACTTCTCTTCTAACCTTAATACTCACTCTTTACTGATTCCTCTTCTACTGAAGTTCTCTAACTATGCCCAGCATGCTCCTGCCCAAGGAATCTTTCCAGGACTTCGGTCTGTCTGTCTTTTGTGAGAAATTTGCTGGAATCGGGACCCAAAGAAGATATGGAGGATAGTCACAAATTCAATTGTCCAATGATATGTGTGTAATTGGAAGAAGATAAAACAGTATTTAAATAATGAGAAAATTTTCCCAAATTAATGAAATGCATAAGCTCTCCTATACAGGGAACTCAATAGCCTCAGAACTGTAGAGGTTGAAAGAAATCCAGATATCATTAGTACATGGTCACTAAACTGCTCAAGAAGGTGATAAGGAGAAAAAGCTGTAGAAGTCAAAAGCTGAGGGAATGAAAGCACGCATGTCCTCAGGGGCAAAAGTAGTGAGGCCAGCAAAATTTCTGTCTGAACACATGGAAATAAATGAGGAGACAGAATAATAGTTTTAAAGGATTGAAATTAAAGAATGCATAATTTAAAATTCTATTCCCAGTGAAATATCTTCTAAATACAATAATGAAATAAAGTTCTTTCAATCAAATATTATTGTGATCCAAAGATTTGAACAAGCATTCCATAAAAGGAGATAATGGAAGAGGATACAGAAAAGGCCAACACACATGAAAAAATGTGGATGATACTGCATACATTGGCTGAAGTCTCAACAGTGCTTCTCATTTTTAAGGAGTTCTCTTTCCTCTCCATATTTCCTTTACATATTGATAACTATGCTATCAAAGTTACTCATATATTCTTCTATAGAATGTATATTATCTATACTATCTAAAGCATTTTAATTGTATATATTATAGTTTTATCTCTCTAAGTTGGATGTAGGTCTTTATTATATGTTCACGACTCTTTTGGGCTGTCTACCTACACAGAAATATTTCAGTATCTATTTTCTTATCCCTCTTGGCAATTCTGACTGTTCTCAGGTCTAGGTAAGACTTGATTGCTTACTCCTTTCACTGTATGCCATGTGTCCTGTCTGTGCATCCCTAGTGATTCCTGACTATATGCTAGACACTGGGAATGCTATGAGACTATGTACTGGATGTTTTGAATTCCTGTAGACAGGAATTTTCTATGTGTATTGTGAACACCCTCACAAAGTCACAGATAATGTACGTGGATACTCTGTGATTCTCCCAGGCCTGACATTGAAGAATCAGATGGCCGGACTGAAGGGAACCATTGGTGGAGCTTGTCACCCATTACTGTAGCCGTCTCTGCTGAGCACTTCACCTAATGCCCACGAATCGTAAGGGTTTTCCATTCTGGGTGGAAGAAGTAGCCTTGCCATTATAACGGTCGGATTCTGGTCAATTTTACCATTAACCTCTTCATGGTTCACATCCTAGTCAGCAGCAGTTCTCTGGGGCATCTTGTGCATGAGAGGGAGTTCTTCCCAGATCACTGGTACTCCGTTGTATGAACTACAATTCTCTACCCATCCAGCTGCTCCAGCCTCTGAACTAAATGCCCTTTCATCTCCAGGAACTGGCTAGCAACCATCTGAGTGTTCACTGGTATGCTACAGCCTAGAGATGTTGACAGTGCTGGGCCAGTTGCAAGGCTCCCTGAATGTCCTATCTCGGTGAACTTTGTTATTGAATGCTGATGTCCACCCAGTTCTATTAAGTCACCAAACCTTTGAGCTATCTATGATTACATTAGAGATTGTACAAAAACTTTGAACTATCTAGGCTATATCAGGGATTATACCAAAGCTTGATCTCCCTGTGGTTACATTAGAGATTGCACTGACATTTTGTGACTTGCAAAATAACATTTATTATCTTGCAGGGCTTTCATGTCTCAAAGACGAGGTTCAGCTATCTGGGGCTCCTGAATTGAGTGGTTTTACAAAGCTGCAGCATGTTAGGCAGGACTGTGGCTATCTCAGTACTTGATGGGAAGAGCCTCTGCCTCCATACTCCTGTGGATGCTGACAGGTTTGCAGTGTTCTGACATCATCCAGTGCCCGGTAGCTTACACAACCAAGTATACTGTTTCCTTTAGAAAAAAAGAAAGGCACAGATCAAAAAGAGAGTGTCAAGTGAAGTCACAATCAGATCTTCCTAGTACTGTCAATGGCATTCCATACATTTTGCCTCATCTGCTTTTTTTTTTTTTTTTTTTGGTTTTTCGAGACAGGGTTTCTCTGTGTAGCTTTGTGCCTCTCCTGGAACTCACTTGGTAGCCCAGGCTGGCCTCAAACTCACAGAGATCCACCTGGCTCTGCCTCCCGAGTGCTGGGATTAAAGGCGTGTGCCACCACCACCCGGCTTTGCCTCATCTGCTTTTTGTCAGTAGAAATAAGTCATTATGTCAGACCACACTCAAAGGACTTAGCCTCATGGATGATCAATACTATTTATATTATATAAATATGTAATATCTCTCAGTGACTCTGACAGATGCAGGGATGGGTGCATAGATGGCTTGCTACATCTAAATGATGAGGATCCACTACCTGAGGACACTTGCACGGTGCTAGCTGCATGCTTAACACCATCTTTTCCTTAAAAAAGAAGCAGGGAGGACCGTGAAATCAGCTACTGTGGCAACTCTATTTTTCTGAGCTAATAGTGCTCCTGCTTGGAATCGTGGTTCCCTGTGTGTGTCACCTGGGTTCCTCTGGCGCCTGTAGTGTTTAGGAGTCATTTGGGGAGTTTGCTAAACCTATGCACATGCCACAAAACCCATTATTTTCACAGAATTTATGGTGAGTTCTGAGTTGATTACATACTTAAAAGGAAAAGATTTAAAATGAGAAAATTCGCATTCCTAGTACAGAGCTGCTTTGGACTCTTGGTTGTTGCTGCTCTACAGCTGCATTAGACAGTGTACAGATTAGGCGTGTGAATACTGGGACAAAACTGCCAAGGGTTTTTTGTGCCCAGGTTCTATCATGTTCTAGCCACGTGGTGAGCTTGGAAAGACCAAGACTGAGTCCAAGCCATGGGTGGGTATATTTTATCCCTTTCTGAAGCAAAAACTGCATCTGAGTTTTATCACTGGGGTTTTGGTTTATAGGCCTGCGTGTGTGTGAACAGGGCTTAGGGGGGTTAATGGGTTTATTCCCATGTGTCTTCTGTCCTGTTACAGATGCCTGGTCGAGGCACAGAAGGTGTTTATTGTCACAGGCTCTTAGTCTAAAAAGCACATGATCCATTCTATTGTGGCTTCTGTACCTGTCACACTGTGGTGTTCCAGGTGCTTGGAGTGCCTCTACCACTGTGGGTATGCTGCTCTCCTTGTGCCACTTACTCTGCGGAATTTGTAGCCAACATTTCCAACATTGCTGTTAGATAAGGAACCCTTAAGGAACAATGGAGGACTAACATCTGTTGTCCTACAGCAAATTAGCATGGTATCCTGCAGTTCATCAGGTAGTCAGTTTTCTGGCATTAATTAACGGGGAAGCTCAGAAAAGGAATTACTGAGTATTCTAGATGTGTGCTTACAATTGTACTGACCCTGAAATTTCATTGTTCATGTCCTCTCTTTTGTTTTCAACCCCAGCTGCTAGGATCCATTAATTACTGCCATAATTCCTTGGGAGGGCTCATACCACTTCGTCTTGTCTGAGAGGTGCTCTCTTTCTGTGCCCCCTCAGTTGAGTCCGCTGCAGAATATAATTATGAAGACTCAAACCGAGGCACTTTTCCCAAACACTTCTCCAAAGAAGCTTTCTTTGAGTAGATAAAGGAATGGCAGGGTTGGTTTGAAAAAAAAAAAAAAAAAAGTCCAGAGAAAATTGCTTGCCAGGTATGAATTCCTCTCCCATGTGATGTCCAGGCTGCATGCCAAGGAGTTTGGGGGCATCAGTGGGAAGAGGAACTGTAACTCTGACTCCAACTTCCAAGTCTTAGCAATTGTAATTCAGTGGAATATGTGGGGCCTGTGGCAAGCTACGTAAATAAATCTCACAAGAAAAGATAGAGGCTTTAGAAATACATAGAACACTGTGTGTTCCTAACAGCAGATGCTGGCAGCCTGGGTTATCAGCCAGGGATATTAAAATAAGACTCTCACACGAAAATGTGATCAAAAAGGCCTGTGTCCTAGGGAGCCAGTGGCACAGCACCACAATGGCTGAATAGTGGCTGCAGAATGTATGAGCCCTCCACTTACAAGCCTTTTGTAAGCTCTTTGCGGAGCTACTCTTGGGGTACTCTTCCTTCCTAGCTACTACTTCTTATCCCCTTTCAGGGTCCCGTCCTCTCAAGTTTTTAACCATAAATATCCTACATGTATCTCCTCTCACTCTTAATTTATTCTGATATTTGGCAGCACACAAAACAAAGGGTCTCACCGATTCACCTTTGTACATGTGTCATCATACCCCAGCATGTTCACATGTTAAGACTTTCCTGGGCCCTTCATCTTCTATTGCTGGTCCGTGTGTGTGTGTGTGTGTGTGTGTGTGTGTGTGTGTGTGTGTGTGTGTGTGTGTGTGTTGGGGTGTATGGGTTTTCAATTCTCACCTCCATGGAAACATAACATAGGAATCTTTAGCCTTGCTATAATTCTGCTGTTAGTAAGGACCAGCGGTCGTCAGCCTCACTGCTCTGGTCCATGTGGTCGTTCGCTCCTCAGTCACTGCTTCTCTTCTCGGGTTCTCATCACTTCCTGAAAAATGACAGTATGTTCATATACTTAGTAGAATTTGTTTAACACACACATATAAACACAAACACATACAACTGTGTTTTTAAGCTTTATTTCACAATTTTAAAAAATGGTGACTTTTTTAGTGTCTTTGATAATAATTATCTATGAAATCACCTTATAGATAATTTTAAAATCAAATTTAATTTTAATGTGAAGTCATAAGGAAAGATTGGAGAAAGGGAATCTTGCTTCTGTGACAGCCTGGAGGAATGATTTTCCAGTAGGATTTTGTAGTCAAACACTTAATTAGAGCTGTGCCAGGTTTTCAAAGGTTATTACAGAAATGTTCAGCGATGACCTATGTGGAAAACTCTACAGAATATAGAGCATGGATTCCTGACCTTTCTCATCCATGAACTGTTTCCACCCAAGAGATTTTCATGCAAGCCTGAGTATACAGTTACATAAAAATCAGTATACAAATAAGATATATATTCATAATAAATCATGAAGAAATTTATTCCATAACAATTATTTGGCATACAAGTAACTTTACCATTTATTGAAGACAAGCACATTTACGTACTAATGAAGTAAACATGCTTATTTAACTGAATATTATTGAAAGATATAATAATTTGATACTTAAGTGTTGGGAATGATAGATAAATATTAAACATCCTGTTTGGTGTTAAAAATATGTTTCTAGTGTATAAAAGGAAAACATTGCAACGAATAGCATATAATAGTCTCCAATTTGATTTGAGACATCTCAGTATTCAACTGCTTTATAGATGCCTTTGACATCATTTTGAACTAAAGAGGCACAGACTTTAAAACATGTTTCCTCTTGAAAGCCTTGAAGATAAGGATTCCCCATCAGAGATCCACTTCCTGGTCCTTCTTCTTCATCTCAGTAGTAAGGTTCAGATGTAGGCCATAAAGCAATGGCTTTGTACTAACTACAAAATTTAAGGAAACCACAAATATAAGCATGAGTTTAAAGAGGATTCCAAAGAAGAAATTGGAAATAAATTATCACTTAAGTTAGGAAGTCATAATTTCAAATATAGATATTTGTTGATATATAACACAAAATTATATTTTGGTCATTGCAGCTTACACTAATTGGCATTTTATATAATCAAGAATTACCTTGTTCTGTTTCTCTTCCCTGGAACATCAAGTTCCTCTTTGTGTTATCATATTTTCCTTCCTTTATACCTACCAAATGACTACCATAAAACAAATGATAAAAGAAGTTGCTGAATGGGATTCTAGAATGAAGAGGCAGAATGTGCCCATGAGCATTAAAACCACAAGCTGAGAAAGGAGAGGCTTCCTTGGACCTCTCCAGGGATAACCTGGAGAATTAAAGTATCTAAAATGGGTAGTTCATATCATGATTGTTCCACTCTCAAAATAAAGAGTACTGATCCAATTTCTGTGCTAATGAACCAGCTACTTAATGGAAAGCATGTTGTGGTCCTTTTCTTCCTGTTACTTCGAGGTACTATTTCCAGTTTATACTTTAATAATTATTGCCGGGTATTCTGTGTTATGTGGGCTGCTCAAAGAAGGAGAGTCACCCCAGAATGTAATTTTAGACTCTGACAACAGGGAGGAACAGTTTCTGTGAACTGAATCTCTAACCTCCATTCAGAAGCATATTTATTGATTGTACACAAGGGTTGTGTTTGGGGTATAGTGAGTTCTTTACACCAAAGCCCCGCTGATCTATTCTATATGTTCTCTGATTGAAATTATCACAGCCCTGTAGCTCTAGTCCTTATTATGCACTGTTTGCAGTACCCGATAACTCAAGACCTCCCCAGTGTGCCTGGATAGTCTCGTGACCAAAGTAATGCAATGGATGGAAAACTTCCTCAGAAAAACAACTCTACAGGTCATAGAAAACAACCGCCTATCTTTACTGTGATTTCTTCAAGGCCTGGAAACCTTCAACAAATAGCAATATGGTCTACTGTTACCCTAGATATAGTTAGAAACAACTCTTACATTCTAATGTTTACCCCAGATAGAATGACTATTAGATTCCCACTGCAATTATATGTCTGTCAGCTATACAAATCTAAATCTGATACAGCTCACAGCCTGAAAGTATCTGTAGTCTGCTCAGAGCTCATGAGATAGCACTTGTTTCCAGTTTATTATTTTGTTAAGAGATTTTATTATGGCATTTTGAGGAAAAATATTAAGACAATATTCTCCACAATAATTTGAAATAACAAAATATATGCTATGTGATTACTTTTTTGAGACTGAGTCTCACCCTGTTGGCCAGGGGTCCTTGAATCTGTGGTAATCATTCTGCTTCATACTTCTCAGGGTTGGGATGGCTGGCATACGCCACCACACCCAGATTATCCAAAAAGTCTTCATGAGATGATTTGAATAATATTTAAAAGCCCAGTTATACATCCTGCCATGAATCAAACACTTAGGAATTGCTAAAGATTGATTTGAAAAAGAAGTTCAGTAGGCATTTAATGGATTGCCTTGTTTAACATTCTTATCATAAAAGCAGATTGTCATTATCTACCTTTAAATTCACCTGTACATGATAGCAGATATATCGTCCTATTTTTTCTCTTTGATTAAAAAGAGTCAATATCCACAGTTATTGTATACCTACAGGCATCATCCACAGCAGCAAATAGAAAAGAGTCAGTATGTGACTCCCTGGGACTGTAATAGGAAGAGAATAAAGTAGATTTATCAATGCTTTCCTGTTCTGGGTAGAAAAAGCTTGGGTAAAATGATTGTATAACTTTTTATTTAAATTTCTACATAAACACCTTTGTGTTAGCCCAGCTGGCAGACATGCTTGCACATCAAATACCCCATATTTCCCTGAGTCCTAGAAGAAAGTCTGTCTAGAATGACACTGAAAATTGCAACATGGAATAATTTCATATAACTGAAAACACAGAATTCCCACAGACAGTGCTCTCAATGGTTGAGTATTTCCTTAAAGTTAAAAATAAGCTATTAAAAGCCTACAGTTCAATAATGACTCCATGTGGTTTCATTAAAACTTACATTTTGACAGATTCTCAGAAAGCCAGTACTACATAATTAATGGATGCTCAGCCCAAGGTCGACCTTCTCGGTGGATGGATGAGTGCAAACTTGGTAGAGTAGAAATCTGCTTTTGACTATTTATCTTTCAGGAAGGAAAGTAAATTATGGAGCCAAGTCCAAGAAATTGGCTCTGCATGTTAATATTTGAGAGTCCTTTTTTATAGTAAAAATTCATGATATCCACTTTGTTTTATGCAATATTTAAAATAACAGAAATTATAAAGAGCCTTACCTCCCTGGCTGATTAACAGCCTCATTTCAGAGTGGCTGAGACTAGACTTGCAATCACAGGAAGCCTCAGATACCAGACATGTCTTACTAATGACTCTGGCGTTCATTTCCAACTGATGTACGGAGTCCTACAGATAGGTGACTTCTTCCAGCCTGGGTTGTGTATTGTCCCCTTTACTTAATGGTAATGAGATCACGCTCACAGAAGCAGCCTAATGGAAGCAAAATTAGAAGTGGGCAGACCTTAACTTGTATTCTGCCTGTCCTTCATGCTGACCGGTTGACCACAAGGGTGTTACTTGGTCACCCCAAGGTTACATTTAAAATGGGAGAGCAGTGTCCGTCTTTCTGCATAAAACACAGCAGATTCTAAGTTCTATTGAAAAAGTTCAGTGCCTGATATGTAACCAACCTTCTGTCAATAAAAATTGTAACTTCAACTTTTATTAGGAGAACAACTTACTGCATATACCATATGTTCTACTAATCATCAACTTGAAGTATCCAAACATAAACTAATGCTCAATCCTGGAAACGTCTAAAATAAATGAAGCACCTGCTTATATTTTTGGAGCTACTCAGAACCCCAGAAGTCCAAAGTCAGTCTCTTATCTTTGGTGTAGGACACTCAGACTTAGTTCTGTTTTGACAACAAAAGTGTAAACAACAGTGGCCTAGGGAGTCATCTACCCCATCGCCAGTCAGGACACAGAGCAGGAGACAGACATGGCCAGGGACCATGTAACCCCCAAAGCTCATACAACAATAAGGGAGGGAGACTGGAGAGTCACCGCCCTCCCGATACTGACCTGACCTCTGACCTTCAGACATTTCTTGATTTCTCCATTCCTCAATGGCTACCATTTTAAAATCTAGGGCTGCGGCTAGAAATGCCCACGGCCTTCTCCAACTCTGACAATCCCTGGCTCACATGAGGATTCTGGCTTATTGGGACATAAGCGGAGTTAGGAGCCTATGTCTCCCAAACTTCTGTTTCCCATCTCACAGACTTTGGAAAATTTTCTCCATTGTGTGTCAGCTGAAGACTAGCCTATAAATTAGAGAAGTCCTCACTGAAACCAAATATACTTTAAGGAATGAATATGATACTATCCAGAAAAAAATATCTGAGGTCATTCTTTGGTGAAAACAACCTGGAGAGTCATCAGGCTTCACATGAAAGACAGAAGAACAGGGTACTCTAAATCGAGCTACCTGGGCACATCAGGAGATGACAGAGAACACAGAGAAGCAATGAAAAGCAAAGCTCTGTTCTCTTTCTGTTTACCTGTGAGGAAGAAATAAATTTGTAAAAATCTCCTTTCTTCCTCCTCTACATGTGTGGATAACAGTTTGCACCCACCCATAACAACCCAGAAAAGATTAACATGTAATAGGTACTTTTGTATCATTGTTACAAAATACCCAAGCAAAAACAACAACAACAAAAGAAAAACATAAAGGAAGGCCGGGTAGGTTATTGTTCCCTCTGGCTCTTGATTCCAAAGGGTCCAGCCTATGCCTTTTAAGGGTCCACATGATTGGGAAGGATCTCATGGAGTCTAGAGCAAGTGAAAGAGGACTGTCCACCTCACCACCAACTAGGAAGAGGAAAGCAAGACAGAAAGTGATCGGGGATAAGATCGGGGATAACCACAAGAGCCTGCCCCATCACTTCATTCATCCCTACCTCCCCGAATAACACCATCTTCTGGGGATCAGCTTTGCAATCATGAGTCCAAGCAGGACGTCTTGTGTTCAGACCTCAACACGGCAGAACCTGTCAAATCAACCTTTCCTAAACAAACAGAGAAGATCTATTCTCAGCCAAAGAGATTGCAGTGAAGAGAAAGAAACTGAGGAAACCTGAGAAGAGGTGGCATTTTGGTTGGGGTTTAAAGCTCTGTAAACAGGAAGGAAAATCTGACTGATGGCAATTTAAGAACATAGCTTTAAAAAGGAGGAAACAGGATGTTCTTTCGTTGCATAGAAGAGAGGGTTGAGAGACATGTTCGGAAGAATACCATCAAGGCTTGCAGGGTGGATCCACAAATAGAGTCACTGCTAAGCCTGGTGACCTCAATTTAATCCCTGAAACCCACACTGTAGACGTTGTCCTCTGACCTGCACATAGCATGCATAAATACAGAAACACACATGCATGCAATAAATAAAGCAAACAGTGATACTATCAGACTGAGAGGGCCCTTAAATGTCATATGTAAAGCATTGATGTTTGTTTTCTAGTCAAAGGCAAGAGGGAAAGGAGGTGGAAGAAAGATGTTTCAGAACGGACCTCCTGAATGGGAGCTGTGTACAGTTACTGACACACTAAACTCAGATGTGTGGCCACCCTAGGAGAGGTCCCTAACAAGTACCTCTTTCTCATCTAGGCTGCAGAAGTGTTGCTGAAACATGGAGCCAACATTAATGCTCAAGACGCAGTCTTCTTCACTCCACTGCACATCTCAGCCTACTATGGGCATGAGCAGGTAGGTCTGTACTGAGAGCTGCAAAGGCTGGTGGGCTGCCACGGGGCTGGCTTCAAGGAAAGGCTACTTAAGGTGTTCTCCAAGCATCAGCATAACTCAGTGATAGAGACTTTGTCTCATATGCTCAGAGTCCGGGGTTTGAACCCCAGTATCACATGGGTAATTTGTACAATATTCTCATCAGTTCCACGCATAGGAGCTTGTAGATCACACAGACATTACAGTGCTTTGGCAATCATTGTTCCTGTCTTAGCGCAGGAAGCAGACACTAGGGTATGCATTGTGGTTTGCAGAATCAGGCAGCCTGAATTTAGAAAAACAAATGTTTTCCAGTGTTATGGCTATCTGTAGTCTACATAGTACCTCTGATATTCATTTCTTAATGGGAAAATATTTATGATATGGACATTCCAGGAATGTCTTTACATGGAAATGGGAGACGCACAGTGCATACCACTGTTGAGATGCTAATAGAGTGGGCATAAAACATACCACAAGGGCCCTGCCAGCAGTTCTCTGAAGCAAGTGTCTTTCCTCTTTTCTGCTCTCAGGGGATGTTGGAGGCTGAAAAATCTCTCCTGAAATCAGTGCCTGCTCTGGCTCTGAGCCTGTGACTTGCCTTCAAAAAACCTTGAGTTTGTGATCAGGTTCAAAATTTTTAGGAGATTGCCTCAGGTTTACTGTCAGGCCTGATGGTTCTCCAGGGTCTGTCTGTATTAGAGGGAAGGAAATGAGAGCCAGCTATGGACAAGAAAATGGGAGTGAGAGGTCGGTCACTTGGGGAAGGGCGGAGAGTGCCAGAACTTCCCAGCAGCCTTGCAAATAAGACCCTGAAGCTATCAGGGTTGCAGATCTTCAGAAATATTTTATAATTTGGGTGTCATTTGCCCCCGGTTGCCAGCACGACATCCAAAGCCCAGCAGAGCAGGTAGCATTCGAGTCAGATGGCTCAGAAAAGAAGAGCTGGCGTGTTCACCCAGGCTGGCTAGCCTCCAGCCCTGTGCCTTCTCTATCAGGACACAAGCCCCTTCTCTGTGAGCCCATGCAGAAAACCATCAAACCCAGGCAATTCAACTAAACAGTCAAGTCAGAATTCAAAACAGTGTGTTCTAACTCCAGAGTCTATTGATTTCCCACCTCTGCATAGTGAAAGACAAACACTTCCTCTGCTGATTTCAAACACTATCCCTTAGCTATTTTGAAAAAAAAAACTGAAAAGAACCAAATAAACTCAGAAATACAAAAGTAAGTAGAAAACCAAACAAAACTGCCCTCCATCTGTGTAGTCCTTATCTTCCTGTGAACTCTTCCACAGCAGTCTGCCGGGGATGCTGTGAATGTGTTGCTCTGATTGATTAATAAAATGCTGCTTGGCCAGTAGCCAGGCAGGAAGTATAGGCAGGATAAGCAGAGAAAAGAATTCTGGGAGGAGGAAGGCTGAGTCAGGAGACGCTGCCAGCCCCAGCCATGAGAAGTAAGATGTATGATACGGGTAAGCCATGAGCCACATGGCAAGATATAGATTTAAAGAAATGGATTAATTTAAGATATAAGATCTAGCTAGCAAGAAGCCTGCTATGACCATACAGTTTGTAAGTAATGTAAGTCTCTGTGTATTTACTTGGGTCTGAGTGGCTACGGGACCAGTGGGTAAGAGAGATTTGTTCTGACTGTGGGTCAGGCAGGACCAGGAAAACTTCAGCTACACCAATCCCATTTCCGTGCTCCCTGAGGGGTCCATCTGTGCCTTTGTATCCCTGCTAGCTGGCATATGCTTTCACACTCTTGAACCTCTGAAGCATGACCCACACAGTATGAAACTTGGCAGCCCATCGATGTGCTACTCAGAGTATACCCAGGTGCCTGGGGAGCTAGGCACTGGCCATAGTACGTGTGCACGCTCCAAAAGTTGGATGACAGGAAAACCCCACGTGTTCTGGAGCTAGGCTGGAGCAGGATGCGTAGTGTGTATGCTGTTTGCAGACTCATCAGCTTTACTGATTAACCTCATCACCCAGCAGAGAGATAAAGAGCCTCCATGCATGTTAGTGAAGAGCTAAATTTGTTTACCTTTCCTGAAAATATAGTCACAGCCATACAAATTATGCTAAAATGTGGATGGCCCTTTTATGATAAGGGACTCACTTTCTGAGTGAAGGCAGCATACCAGTAATATATGGAAACTGTTGTCATTTGCTGAAATACGCTGATGCAGAGAGTGGCAAATTCAGCCTATGAGTGTGCTGGTGCACCCTGCTTCTTGTCTTTTGTTTATTCACTTAATTGTAAGTTCTTGTAGCAAGAGCAGTATTTCCTGCATATGTAATAATAGCACTTAATAGACAATTGACTTCCCGGAGAGCTTTAGCTGTCTGTTATGAAGTCACAGAAATGGCAGGAGTAGGAAGATCTGCTTAGCTGGCAAAGTTCCGATGGCCAAAGTGAGTGTAGATCTGCTCATTAGCCACAGAAGGGTAAAATGCACGCAGTGCTCGGGTGTGTTGCCGTTTCTGTGCGATGGATGTTTAGGGCTAAGCACGGTTCTGCATACCTTACAAGCACTGACTTAATCCTCCCAGCAGCATGAAGAGATAGAGCATTACTGCTCCCATTTTAACAGTGAAGAAACTGAGGTCTTAAACGGTTAGCTCGTTGGATCACAGTGACATCTAATATGTATGAACTGGGCCTCCAAGTCCATGCTTTTGTTGGTACACTTCACAGAAAGGTCTTTCCCCATCTGCCACCAGATAATGCTTGGCTGAGAACTTCTATCAAATATCTATTGCACTATTTTGCTATCTGTTAGCCACTGTGCTTGGCACGTTAAACATATCATCTCCTCTGGTCCTCACCACAACCTGTAAGTTAAGTCTGACCATGACTTCTACTTTATGTCAGAGGCACTTGGCATGAAATTAGTAAAACTGGTCAGTGTGTGTGTGTGTGGCAGGGTAGTCATTGATAAGACACTTGCCTAGAAAGTGTGAGGTCCTGGGTTCCAACCCTAACACTGAACACATCATACAGTGGTATCTTAACTACTCATCTGAGGGCCCAGAGCCTATGTAGGTCAGACTGTGATTCTAGCTACCAAGCCTGTCCCCTGGATCTTCCAGACTGTGTGTGACACTATGCTGCTTAGTTTTAAGTGCCAACTTGACACACTCTAGAATCACCTGAGATGAGCACATCAATGAGGGATTGTCTATTAAAAGTTGGCCTGTGGCCCTGTCTATGGAAGATTGTCTTAATTGTCATTGAAATGTGAAATTGCCACTGTGGGTGGCATCATTCCCTAGGGAGGAGCCCCAAAGTGAAATTGCTTTACCATTGGACTCCTTTTCAGTGATCAAATAAATTCTTTATTGTTTTTAACTAGTTGGTCTAGGATTTTCTGTTATTTTGGGGTAAAAGTTAGACCAAGAGATAGTGTAGGTGTTTTAGACAGTATAAGTTGTGCATTGTGTTTTTCGGGATTGGGACTTAATGTAGCACAGGCTAGGGAAGCACCCACTCTGCAGCTGAGGATGACCTTGAACTCTTGATCTTCCTGCCTCTACCTTCCAATGCCCCAGTCGCTGATATTACAGGCATGTGCCCCAAGAACACACGATTGTTTTCCCAAACGAATTTCAAATGATGGGCTCTTTCAGGTAACCAGTGTCCTTTTGAAGTTTGGTGCTGATGTCAATGTAAGCGGTGAAGTTGGAGACAGGCCTCTGCACCTGGCCTCTGCCAAAGGGTTCTTCAACATTGTGAAACTCCTGATAGAAGAGGGGAGCAGAGCAGATGGTAAGGTTGTGTCTGCCACCTCCACATCACGTGGGTGTGTCTTTCCCTTGCTCCCCTAGGAACAAACTTGGAGTTGACTACTCCTGCAGATATGTGCTAACAAACGTGTGCCACAAGTCGTAATTTATTTTAAAAGTTTATTTGTTAAATTCCAATGAGAGTATTTCTTTATTCCTCTCAGTTCAGTTTCCCAAACACCCAGCACCCTGGTGTTAGGAAGCAATGTTCCAGACAGATTGGTCCTATCAGTTGTTATTCACTGATCTTTTCCTTCAGTTGAGGTATAATTAACATATAGAAACTTCAGTAAATTTGGAGTCATTCGCTCGAAAGGTAACTTACCTTCCAGGCTTTCCTGCTTCAGATCACTTTATCTCTACTTAAACACCACAATAATTTTTTTCTATTCTATGTTTGTTTTTAATTTTCTCTCTGTGTGTATATGTGTGTGGTGTATGTATATAGTCTATGCCTGTGTGTGTGTTCAGGTCTTCACAGGCACTTGTGGAGACTGGGAAAACATTTGACATCCTGTTCTATTACTTTGATGTAGTCCCTTGATATAAGGTCTCTCTATGAACCCACAGCACACAGCTAAGAGCCAGAATATACCAGCAGTCCTCCTGTTTCAGCTTCCAATGGCAGTGGGGTCACAGGCACTCCTGAGTAACATACAACTTTTCACATGGGTCCAGGGATTTGAACTCAGGTCCTCCTGCTTGCTCAGCAAGTGCTTTTTTTCCTCTCTTTTTTCTTTTTTGGTTTTTCAAGACAGGGTTTCTCTGTGTAGTTTTGGTGCCTGTCCTGGATCTCACTCTGTAGACCAGGCTGGCCTTGAACTCACAGAGATCTGCCTGGCTCTGCCTCCCTAGTGCTGGGACTAAAGGGTGCACCACCACCGCCCGGCTCAGCAAGCGCTTTTACTCAGTGAGCCATCTCCCTGCTCCACACTTTGCTCACAAGAGTAATCTTGACATTTACCCATATTCCTGACACACACAGAGTCTTACCTTTTAACCTGTAGAAGACTCCAAATATGCTACCGTTGCACGTCCAATTTCCTCCTGACTGTAATTTAATATTTCTGCCATCTTGGTATTATATAAGTTCTTTGGTTAGCAGATGCATTTATCTTTTGGATATATATATATATATATATGTGTGTGTGTGTGTGTGTGTGTGTGTGTGTGTGTAGAATTGATGAACCCAAGGGTATGCATATTTTTAATTGTTAAGGGATTTCTGGACAGTCTCCCAAGGTATTTGTACTGTGGTTCAATCCTTTGCCAATGTATTCCATTTCCTTCTGACAGCCTGCCCAACAAGTGATGCTCTATTCTTATTCTGTGACTTGATAGGCATAAAGTCTTAGGGTCATCAGTTTTATGGTTTTTTTTGTAATTCTTAAAATTATTAAATAAATGTTGGAAAGTTGATTGAAACTAGCATTAAACAGGAAGGACTCCCTCCTAGACTTTTATTTTTGACACAGATTCACCCAGAGCTACAGCTGGCCATAAAATTCTCTCAGGCATATCTAGCCTCCTCTGCCTGCCCCCCTAGAGACCTAATTAAATGCCCATCAGTGAGAGCTGCTGGCCTTTGCAGCAGGAAAGATGCACAGCTCCAAAAGGACATGGTTGTCAGGCCCATAGAGCTGCTAGCTCCTTGGGTCCAAAATTCAAATTGGTAATCACTTACTGAAGCTACTACTGATGCTTTCATCCAGTAGTAAGGAAGTCCAGTGTCTCACACACCTGCAACAGTGATAAGGAAGTCCAGTGACTCACACATGCCTTCAACAGTGATAGGGAAGTCCAGTGACTCACAGATACCTACAACAGTGATAGGGAAGTCCAGTGTCTCACACACCTGCAACAGTGATAAGGAAGTCCAGTGACTCACAGATACCTACAACAGTGATAGGGAAGTCCAGTGTCTCACACACCTGCAACAGTGATAAGGAAGTCCATTGTCTCACACATGCCTTCAACAGTGATAGGGAAGTCCAGTGACTCACAGATACCTGAAACAGTGATAGGGAAGTCCAGTGACTCACAGACACCTGCAACAGTGATAGGGAAGTCCAGTGACTCACACACCTGCAACAGTGGAAGTCCAGTGACTCACAAATGAAAAAAAAACCATGACAAAACAGTGATAGAGGAAGTCCAGTTGTCTCACAACATGCAACATAAGAATCACAACATGCAACAGTGATAGGGAAGTCCAGTGACTCACAGATACCTGAAACAGTGATAGGGAAGTCCAGTGACTCACAGACACCTGCAACAGTGATAGGGAAGTCCAGTGACTCACAGATACCTGCAACAGTGATAGGGAAGTCCAGTGACTCACAGAAACCTGCAACAGTGATAGGCAAGTCCAGTGTCTCACACACACCTGCAACAGTGATATTGAAGTCCAGTGTCTCATACACACCTGCAACAGTGATAGGGAAGTCCAGTGACTCACAGATACCTGCAACAGTGATAAGGAAGTCCAGTGACTCACAGATACCTACAACAGTGATAGGGAAGTCCAGTGACTCCAGACACCTGGACAAGAGTGCTGTGGGTATCACTCTGTATAAATAAAGTGCTGATTGGACAGTAGCCAGGCAGGAAGTATAGGCGGCACAAGCAGAGAAGAGAATTCTAGGACGTGGAAGGCTGAGGCAGAGAGACACTGCCAGTCACTGCCATGAGAAGATGCTAAGATACTGGTAAGCCACAAGCCACGTGGCAATTTATAGATTAATAGAAATGGGTTGATTTAAGGTATAAGAACAGTTAGCAAGAAGCCTGCCACAGCCATACAGTTTATAAGTAATATAAGTCTCTGTGTGTTTACTTGGTTGGGTCTGAGCAGCTGTGGGACTGGTAGGTGAGAGAGATTTGTCATGACCGTGGGCCAAGCAGGACCAGGAAAACTCTAGCTACATAAGAGCCTGCAACAGCTTGTAGATAATGTCAGAATCAGCTACTTTAGTTTGTAGAAATTGAGGAATACCTTTTGCATTGTTTTCTATGGACATTATGCAACCACCCTGGCATCTACATGATAGTCATCACAAACAGCATGATCTGTCAGGAAAAAAGCAAGGTGTGGACCTCATTTATGCAGTCTTGGGCAGTCATTCATTCTCTCAGCATAGACAAGGCAGAGGTGCACCAGTGGGGAGCTCTGCAACATCATTACATTTTTGAAACTGCTTTGCTTTTCTGTGGGATCAGGAAGTGCATCACTCTTCACTCTTACTATCCATGCCAGCCTCAGCTTTTTGTTCTCCTGCACAACTCCAAAGCCTGACAGTGTCAAACAAGAGCCATTTATGATCAGCATGTCTCCAGGATCAAAGGACTCTTCTGCAAAGGCATTGAAATCTGTGCCGCCCCACACTCCCCCTCTTGTACCTCGGCTGCACAGTATAATTTCTAGAGTTTTCTTTCTGACACACACAAGTACCACATTCTTCCTACTCAATCATCTAAAATAAAAAAACAGCATGACTCAGGCGCTTAAGTATTCTTATTTCCTTCTAGTACACTTGATATTAAGCCCTTCTTGCACCCTAGTGCTTACAGAAAACACAGCACACACTGCCCCATGTGAGGGATAGCGTAAGACTCACCATCAGGGAACTCACCCTTTCAAAAATGTAGCTGACCCTCAAGATGATTTATTTAAACTCTAGGCTTTTCTTGCAGTAAATGGACATATGAGAAAGATTAAATGAATGGCCCCGAAAGAAGAACAATTTGCAGTCTAGTATTTACAATATGTTTCCATGGAAATGAAATGGCATAAATGAGAATATATTCAAGTTACAATATTGCCCCAAATGTAATTCAGAAGGCAGGATTGTCAGTTCACTGTATTTAAGTGGCTGGCCTATTCAGCCAGATGTTTCAAGTCTCTGGATTGCTTTAGTGTGTCTTTTGGGGAAAGGAGAAAGAAAAATAAATTCTCATGGAATGATGTTGAAAATACTGAGATAGTCCTTAAAATGTATCCTTTCAACAAAGATGAAAATGAAAACTTTTATTTTACATTCATTAATATTTTCTAACTGTTAAACACTTAAGCTCTTTAATATAAGGCCCTCCTTTGATATGCCGCAGGCTACTACAGAACTCTATAAAAATCTGTCAGGCTGGAGGCTGGAGAGATGGCTCAGTTGCTAAAAGCATGTACTACTCATTCAGAGGACCTGAGTTCAACTGCCAGCAGCTACATCACATGACTCCAACCACCTGTTTTCTGAATTTAAGGAGTCTTCTGGTACTCTCACCTCTTTGGACACCTGCACCTGTATGTGAACACACACACACACACACAGAAAGAGAGAGCAACACATACATACTTGCAAAGAAACGCACACACAAATATACATGCACATACACACAACACACAATACACAAAAACATACACTAAATCCATATACACACAAATACATATGCACACATATCACACACACACACACACACACACAAATAAAAGTAAAAATAAATCTAATCAAGTAAGATTGTGGTTAGCAAGACTGCTTTATTTTTTAAATATATCTCATTAGAATTATACAGATATGTTACTGAAAGTTTATTGAAGACACATGTGGAATTTATTTTAAACACTGACTAGTCTTAGTAGTATTGCTGACTTGGTCTGGGAGTTTTTGTTTTATTTTTAAGGTCAGTAATCATGAAAAAAGAAGAAGTAGGTTCCACATAACCTACCATCCAACAATCTTTTAAAAACCACTGGCTGGCAAGCACTCATTCTTTTATGAAATGAAGGAGAGCATGAAATATTTTCCTGATAATGAATTACATATATTCCTTTGTTTGGAAGTCTCCTTTATTTAAATATTGTTATTAGAGATTTTTCTTGCTTTGCTAGGGAATGAACCTCAGGGCTTTGTACATACTGTACAAGCTGCCCACCACTGAGCAATAACCCTAGGCATCACATTATTTTTGAGACAGGGTCTCATTAAATTACCATGCTGACTTTGAACTCACTCTATAGCCCAGGCTTATCTTGAAGTTATATCGCTAATGTCTCAGCTCTGTCTGGGATCAGAGACCTACCTGCACTACCAGGCCTGGCTTTAGAAAATACAAAGCTACTCCAAACAGAATTGACGCATATCATCATGTCTCATTGTTCCTAAGGTAACACACTAATTTGTAGATTTTATTCTCTAAATCAGTCCAAGATAAAAACAAGTATCTCACAATGACTGCAATAAAGCTATGTGATCCCTGTGTCTGATGCTACACCCCTCAGTGTGTAGTGGAAGGAGAAATGTCTGCAGCACAGAGGCATGCCCACTAGGTAGGGACCTTGAAGTTCCCTTGGTTCTGTTGGAGAGGAGTCACACTGAGAGAGGTGAGTTTGGCCAGGTGGCCCTTCACAAGCTTGCATAAGACTGTGTTCCACTATTATTTATTTAGTAGGGGTTTGGGAACCCTCAGGGGAGGCTCCTGATACTCTGTGCATTGAATTTACCAGAACAGACCCATGCCATTGAATTTACCTGGATTCTCACAGAACATGAAAAAAAAAAAATCAAATGGTTATAGACAAGCAGATAATCAAAAGAGCCAGGGTGTTCTGAGGGAAGGGTGTTCTCAGAAAAAGGGTATTCTGAGGGGAGGGTGTTCCCCTGAGGGAAGTGTGTTCTTCTGAGGGAAGGGTGTTCTCCTAAGGCAGTCCTCCTCACAGGCTTTGCAAGACACAGCTAAAGTTTTTCCATTTGCTTAAGACCTTGCAGGGCAATAAAGGAAAGAGGCTGTCAAGAACTGTAGCAGCTAGAAGGCAAATCTGTATTCAAAATCCTCCTTCCTTAAGTGCTACATACGATGTGCCAACAGTCTGAACAAGCTATGCACACTTTTGAGGCCCTACTTTCCCTTGAGATTCTTCATTTAAAAACGTGACAGGAAAATCACAAAAAAAAAAAAAACCCACAAAAATGTATCTAGAGCAGCTGACCAACTGTTTTATTCTTCAGATACTGAGTTAAAGTCAGACCTAGAATTGAGCAGTTTCATGTTTAGTTATTATTAAGCCTGTCTTGCAATGATATTTTATGTTATTTCAAGATACATATTATGTGTTCATAGTTCATTTGTTTTAACAAAAAATTATAAGAGAAATTAGGAAATAGGTGGAATGATCTTTATTAAATGTGTGCACAAAAAGTATAACACTAAATGCCTTACAAACATAAGTTTCGTTGATGTTTTCTGTTTGGCACCTACAATGGTTCTGTTATAGTCATGATGTCTGAGAAGACAGGAGTACTTTAACACTGCTCCAGAGATGGACCTATAGTGGCCATTTAAGGGACGAGGCACTGCAGTTGGGTTTTCCCAAGCATCCAAAGCTAGTGTTGATTTCAGCATGAAAGGAATATATTAAAGGTTATATACCTTATAGTGGGTAGCGGTTCTAGCTATGACCTTGAAGCACCACCCCTAGTGAAGCAGCAGGTAACTGCTACACTTGCCTACAACCTTGAAGTACATGCCCCTGGGGCATGGCCACTCCAGAACCCTTAAGACCTGGGATGCACCTATGGGGTGCCCTCTTTGCTCCCTTATGGTTTGCATGCTGAGACTGACCAGGTAGATCTTGAAAGAAGATCAGCATGGGACATAGCTCCACTTTCCTGGACCCTATGATAAATACCCAGGCTGTAATGAGTTATCCCCTAACAAATTCCTTCGCTCATTAAATAGACTCAGTGGATTTCTTGCATTATCACCTGGTTAGTTTTCACTGTAAACTACATACAACCTAGAGACACCTAGAAAGAAAGAACATCAGTTGAAGAATTGCCTTTATCAGGCTGGCCTCTGGCCATGACTGGGAGAGATTGTCTTGATTGATGATGGATACAGGAGGACACAGCTGACCATCGGCAGCATCAGCCCTGGGACATTGGTCCTGGGGATGTCAAAGAAAGCTATTTAAGCATGAGCCAGAATCAAGCCAGTAAGAACCATTCTCCCACAGAGTCTATTTAATTTCCTACTTGAGTTCCTGTCCTAAGTTTCCTCAGTAGTAGATTTTTGACTTGGAAATATAAGATAAATCCTTTCCTCCCCAAACTGCATTTCGTCATTGTGTTTTCTGAAAGGAAACTAGAGCAAATATCAAATAGCACCCAGTGTCTACTCCAGAGCAAAGAAAAAAGTCAGGCCCAGAGCTCTCGCAGCAAAGAAGCATCTCCAATGTCACACCCCAAAAGGGTCCTGTGGGGACACATGCAGACATTGGGCTTCTAGAAACAACCAGTCAGGACCCTGATCCTGTGATTGTAATTGCTACCAATAGAAACTGGGTGACATTATTGTCACTAATGACCATATTGCCAGGATAGACTTGGCCTACATTCCTGTGTCAAAGTCAGAGTCTGATGCAGTGAGTTGATTTAAAGATGCCATACAAAGGTGTCTGAGCTGGAGAAGTGTGGCGAGTGAAGGACCATTGCTGAGAATTATCCCAAGGCAGCACAGCTAACCTCACTGTGCTTAGCACTGTATCGTTCAAGGAGAAACCAGAGATCTGCCTTTGAGCATCCTCATCTAAATGCTTCTCCCCTTGTGCAGTGTTGTGATTCCCAGATGGGGAGTACAGCACCTCCCATCCAGTGCCCCAATGGGATCTTTAACTTAAAGATTTTAAGTTACATGGACAGGGGGAGGCTGGGCATGAACCATAGCTTCTGTGAGGAGGCCAGAGAACAACTTATAAGAGTTAGTTTTGTCTTTCAACCATGTGGGGCCTGGCGATAGAACTCAGGTCCACAGGCTTAGCTGCAGATGCCTTTATACAATGAGTTATCTCAACAGTCCAGAACTTTCAAAGTTAAAATCCTTCAGAGGGAAATGGGGGTCAATTGGAAGGGATACTGACGGGAATGAGGCCACAGGTGCTTTGGATGTATATAGGTTTCTCCAGTGCAAGACAAATTTGATTAGTTGTATTCCATAGAATTTATGGGCACTAGAGGAAAGCCTATCTGGTGTGGCAATAGGCAATAGAATAGAATTATAACGTTTTTAATTGGATGCACTTAATTTCTTCTATTATAAACAGTAACTGGCAATTTCCAAGAGTATCTTAGGCACTTAGGCAAAGCGCATGGCACTGTGCATATAAAGAATGAGAAAGAATGAATTCCAGATGACACATCTGTGCTTTCTTACCAACTGCAGTGAATGCTCAGGACAATGAGGACCATGTCCCCCTGCACTTCTGTTCTCGCTTTGGACACCACAACATTGTGAACTACTTGCTCCAAAGTGACTTGGAGGTTCAGCCTCACGTTGTTAACATCTATGGTGACACTCCTTTGCACCTGTGAGTATGACCTAGCGTTTCTCATGTCCAACTCATGTCCTCTTACTTGTCAAAAAAATCAAAATATTTTCTTCCCATCCAGGGCATGCTATAATGGAAATTTTGAAGTTGCAAAGGAAATTATTCATGTAACAGGAACTGAAAGTCTGACTAAGGAAAACATCTTCAGTGAGACAGCCTTTCACAGGTAAAGAATATGTGGTACTAGCCACTGAGCTTGGCTGACACCATGCAGCCAAAGTCACGTACACAAAGCCATAACAAATAGTGGCAGATGTTGCTATTAGCGAGTGAGTGCGGAGGCAGGCAAAGGACAAGAAGCCTAGCTGGATGCAGGAAGGAAAGGTGGAGGCAGACACCGCCATCAGCATTGCAGATGGGGCTAGAGCCAGATGCTGCATTTCCAGCTGGAGCCACAAAGACAGGGACTGATGTTGCCAAGGCAACAGGCCTATCAACATCTGTAAGCATATTGCTCCTCACTCTGTGAAAAGCTGCCAAAAGGGGCTGTACCCATAATCCTCCTCTGACAAGAATCTCATTACTAGGATTCATCAGCATCAAATATGACACTTTCTCCCTCACTTTCTAAACCTTATGTGCAAATGTGTCTACCCAGGATATCCATCTGTCAGCTGCTAAAAGCCTAGTCAGGATGGCGTTGGGATACCTAGGATGTAGCTCTTTTCTTGCCAGTGTGCTTAGGAAAGCATCCTGCAGGGTCAGGTGGGATTGGGAAAGATGCACCTGAACTCGGCAAGGGAACAAAGCCAGGGGCTGCTGGTAACTCAGACCACAGCAGCTTCTGGGCCATCAAGGGGAGGATGGGTGCCTCACAACATTAGGAGCCCTAGAGGGTTGTCATTTTACTATGAAAATAATGCCTTGAATTTAATAAATCTCAAATAGAAAGATCCTTTACTTAACCATTATGTATTTCTCAGCTAATTTGCAACCTCTAAAAATGGTATTCCAGACTTAGTTGTTGTCCCCATATTGTTTGGTGTGTGTTGGTAAATAATAGAAAGGAAAACATTCGTTAATTCTAAAATAACAATAACCTTGTGCTTCTATGTCAGGCACCAACCCTTCAAATAGAGCATAAAACCAAAGATTTGCCTTTTCACAGCCAAACCAGTTGCCAAGAAAAATTACCACTTAAGGAGGAAGCAGTAATTACACTCCAGGTTATAGTGTCCATTACCTCATTTAATTTTTATAAATCCTTTTAAAGCTAAAGAAAATCTAAGTATCTATCAGTTGTTCTTTGTATTTCTATGGCCAAATAAATAAATGGAGCAGCTAAGTGAGGAAGGACCTATTTTGTCTCAGTTTGAGGTGGCTCCAGTCCCACCCGGGCCACAGCCACTCACACTCAAATTAACACACAGATGCTTATATTGCTTATAAACTGTATGGCTGTGGTAGGCTTCTAGCTATCTAGTTCTTACATTTTAAATTAATACATTTCTTTTAATCTATAAGCTGCCACATGGCTCATGGCTTACCAGTATCTTAATATCTGTTTCTTATGGCGGCGGCTGGCAGTGTCTACTGACTTAGCCTTCTTGTTCCCAGAATTCTCCTCTCTCTTTGTCCTGCCTGTATTTCCTGCCTGGTTACTGGCCAATCAGCACTTCATTTATTAACCAATCAGAGCAACACATTCACAGCATAGAGAACATCTCATAGCAGACAGCCTTGTCTTGTTCCTGATTTTAGTGGAATTGCTGTGAGTTTCTCTCCATTTAATTTGATGTAACATCAATATGGCATTTTCTCAGAAAATTGGGAATCTATCTAACTCAAGACCCAATTGTACTACTCTTGGGCATATAACCAAAGGATGGTCCATCCTTTCACAAGGACACTTGCTCCTTATGAAATATATGGAACTAGAAAAAATCATCCTGAGTGAGATAACCTAGACCCAAAAAGACAACCACAGTATGTTATTAGCTATAGAGTAGAAGATAATCATACTATGGTCCACAGACCCAGAAAGTCTAAGTAACAAGAAGGGCTTAAAGGAGAATGCAAGGATCTCCCTAGGAAGGATAAAAATAGATTTTGTAGATAGACTAGGGGCAGGTGGGGTTGGGAACAGAAGAGATCGAGGGGCAAGGGAGAATTGACTGGAACTAGGGGGCATTTCAAGGGCAATGTAGAAACCTAGTCAATGGAAACTCCATGGACTCTATGAGCTTATCCCTAGCAAAGAATCCTAGTAATGGGTGACACCGAGCCTGAATGGGCTGTCTTCTGCAACCAGTCAAGGACTCAAGTGGAGGGGTTAGGACACCAACTCAGCCACAAAACCTTTGACCTACAGTTTGTCCTGCCTGCAGAGTGTTCTGGGACTGGAGTCTAGCAGAATAATCATCAAAGAGACCAGAGAGACTTCATCCAGCAACCGATGAGAGCAGATGCAGAACCCCACAGCCAAACATTAGGCAGAGCTTGGGAGTCCTACAGAGGAGGAGAAAGAAGGATGAGAGGAACCAAAGGGGTCAGGGACACCAAAAGAACAGGGCCCACAGAATGTACTGACCAGGACTCGGAGCCTCTCAGAGATCAGAAAGCTGGTAGGGGTTTGACCTAGGTTCTCTACATATGTTATGACTCTGTAGCTTGGTGTCCTTGTGAGATTCCTAACAGTGGGAGCAGGGGCTCTTACTCTTTTGCCTGCTTGTGGAATATTTTTTCTCCTACTGAGTTGTCTCATCCAGTCTTGATGTGATTGTATGTGCCTGGTATTACTGCAGCTTGTTATGGCACATTTGGTTGATGTCCCTGGAAGGCCTGCTCTTTTCTGAGGGGAGAGGAGTCAGGATGGATCTGGGGGAGAGGGAAGGTGTGAGGAAGAGACTTCAGGGAGGGGAGGAAGGAGAGAGAGTGGAATCTGTGGTCAGGATGTAATAAAAGAGAGAAGAATAAAAACTTTAATTCCTTTGGGTTCTTAAATGTGTCAGTGTGCCCTCCAGCTGAAATGATCACGAGGATGCGCCGGTTTGTGTCATGACACCATAGAGTGGATTCATTTGAATTTTTAACAGTGTGGAGCAAGCAGAGGGGGGAAATGGAAACTGAAGCTCAGAGGTCAGAACACGTTCCAGGCTAGTGTGTGGACATGCTCCCTGGGACAGTAACAACCTGCAGCACCTACTCTTTCATCACAGAGCCCTTGAGAAGGGAATCATTTCCTGAGGATTAATTTCAGATGGTCACCTCAGTTCGATAAAAGTTCTATGGACCTGTCTGGAATTTGCATTTTACTGTCTTGCTTGTATCTGCTAGAGTAAAGGTGAACTGACAGCATGGGGAACATGTGAACCAATTCTAGGAATCTCACACACTCCTTTGCTTTGCTCCAGCTGTTAAACAGTGCTTACAGGGGCTCTGTTGCTTTTCCCTTCACTTTTCCCCCTCTCTCCTCCTAGCCTATCTCTCTGTTACTTTTCTACACACACCAGTATCTAGACTGGCCAGGATTAACCAAGTTTATATCATTTGTAATGGTTCCCATATTAGCATATAGCAACCTGTGTGACCTAAACAAGAGTGATGGATCACCTCACACTTTCAGATCTACAAGATCTGTGTACTGACTACTCTGACCTCCTATGCAGATGTTCTTTGGGGATTGAAGATGGTCAACTTCTCTCTACTTTGCTGTGCCCAACCTTCTGCTTGTGTAATCTTTGTCCCAAGTTCCATTTCCCATACGGACACCAATCTTATTAGATTAGAATCTACTCTAAGGATCCCACTGGACTTCAACTACTTCTTGGAAGACAATATCTCTAAATACAGTCCACACTGAAATCCTGGGAATTAGGAGTTCCTCAGGGACATGACTCAACACATAAGGACCCTCTATCTTTCTCATTTTGTACTTCTTCAGTGCTTGTACCTATGGCAAGAACATTGACCTGGTAAAATTTCTTCTTGATCAGAATGCTGTGAACATTAATCACAGAGGAAGAGATGGGCACACAGGTAAGTCTGTACCAAGAACATCATGTATACACAGACCTGTCAGTTATCAAGAACAGTGTTGATCCAAGGGGGAACAGCATATTGAGAATGGCCAAGTCCCAGAGGCCAAGGTATTATTATCAATTAGAATAATTTAGGATTAATGGTAAATGCCAATAACAAAAATCAGATTGAGTTTTGTTCAGTTCCACTGTTGGTTTAAAAATCTACATACAGTCTTGTAACTTATGTAGCTGGAATCGTGAAAGGTTGATGACATCTCTCTGTCATTGGTTTGGTGTTCAAGAAAAATACTGACTGGACTCTTGATTATTTTTTTTTGTAAAGGCAATAATATTTGTTCTTGACCACTACTATAGTTTTAGGAATAAAAAATAAAACATATTGTGAATAAATATAGTCAAGATAGAAGGTTGCCTAGACTAGGATACCTCTATTGCTGAACATATCACTTGTTTTCTCAATAATAAAAATAATTTCTCATCACATATCAAGTATGGCTTTATATTTCTAGAAACAATCCTGTTTGTAAGGATGACTCTTTTGATATCAAAGCACCTGTTCTTCTTTCTTCTTTTCCTTCTTTTGTTCTTTTCCATCACAGGATTGCACTCTGCTTGCTACCATGGCCACATTCGCCTGGTTCAGTTCCTACTGGATAATGGTGCTGATATGAATCTAGTTGCCTGTGATCCCAGCAGGTCTAGTGGTGAAAAGGATGAGCAGACATGTTTGATGTGGGCTTATGAAAAAGGTATGTTTTTAATCAGTGCATCTCTGCAGTGACACATTGAACTGTGTGCATAGATTATGCCAATGCATCAATAATCCCTTTGCTTACATGACTTACCCTCCCACTTTCTCTGTAGATTGTGTGTGAAGCTCTGGGGACCTAGATCAAAGAGTTTAACAGACCATTATTAGAGAAAGCAACTTCTTGGCTGCAAATGAGCTGGTGTATTCTCAGCATTGACAATGAAAAGGGACTGGGCTGCTGCAATTCTAGGCTCTAGATAAACAGGACTAAGATAGGTGACCATAGCAGAGTGGTCTTACAGCTGGTTTCTATATCTTAAGGAAATATTGATGTAGATCTAAATTTTCAGAATATATATATGGGGGGGCAGGAACATTTTTTAGTTTAAATCATACTAAGAACATTTGTGTTACAATAAAGCAAGGAAGAAAATATACAAAACACACAGCTCTCACCTTAAAAAGAATAAGAAAAGTTTATTCCAGAGCCAAATTAAGTTGCTGTGACCCAGAAAAACAGATTTAGGTTATTCCAAATACCACATTCCAATGTGGTAATAGTCTCATCAAGTTTTTGTAGAAACAGGACAAAATAAAGTCATAACGGCAACATTTTCCAAATGTATTGATGGGAACATTGGTTAGGCTGGTTACAACCATGCAAGGACTTCTCTGTTATAGGTCTCCAGTGTGATGCAATGCCACTCCCAGCCTTTGGGGTAGTGGAAGTCAATGGGGCTGTTCACATTCATCAAAAGGGTTTACCTCATCATCAAAAGGATTTGAGGTCACACACCGAAGTGGGTAGTAAATATGGGGTTTGTCCTGGAGTATGGTTGATATACCCAATTTCTCAATTGGAGAAAACCTATTTCCCTTTTACTACTGTGTACCAATTGTAAATAGCTTCTTGGTTAGGGTTGTAACTCCGTGGCCACTTCCTCCTCTCAGTGCTGGGAACTTGTTGAGCTTGAACCTGTGCAGGTCTGTGTGAGCTGCCATAATCTCTGAGTTCATATGTGTGTCTGTCCTGTTGTGTCTGGAAGACACTGCTTCCTTGTAATCACCCATCACCTCTGGATCTTACAATCTTTCTGTTCACTCTTCTGTATTGATCCTTGGGGTCTGAGGGGAGAGGTTTGATGAAGACATTCCACATAGCACTGAGTACTCAAATCTTTCACTCTCGGCACAATGTCCAGTTGTGGGTGTATATTAATTTCAGTCTTCCACATCAAGAAGCTTCTCTGGTATGCATTGAAAGGCACCAATCTATGTGTATAGCCATATATCATTAGGAGTAATTTTTACCATGTTCCTTTAGCAGAATGACAGTAGTAGGTATTCCTGTAGGCCCATGATCTATTTATCATTAGTTTCTTGGCCACTTAAGCAGTGTCAGGCATGGGTTCCCTCTCATGGAATGTGCCTTAAATCTAATCAAAAAGTGATTGATCACTCCCATAACATTTGTAACATGATTGGGCCAATATATCTTGCAGATAGGTCACTGCTGTAGGTCACAGGGTTTTTAGGTTAGGTAATTGGTGATTACCTCTCTCCTCCAGTAAAGTACCTTAAAGCTCCATGAATGCTAGTCAGAAATATGAAGCTTCTAGTTGGGCAAAAGCTTGATTTTTCCATGTTGGATGACATAAGTAAGTATTATCTTCAGCCATAAGGCCTCACTACCATGTTATGCAAAATAACCAATAACCTTAGCAATAAGATGTGATCTTTGGGGATTCCCATGGGACTCCTTTGGTCAACAACTCAATAAGAAATAACAAGTTCCTGGCACTTGACGTTTCAAGATGTCTTAAAAGGTCTGTCTGGTCATTGTCTCTCTATTATTTGCTGACTTGATTTAGATTGCTTTCGTATACGTAGATGTTTTAGGACGCTTCTGCAGTAGTAAGTTTCCACCTGGTTTTTCTAATGGCCCTCCGCATAGTCCCTCCTCCACCCCTCTCTCTCTCCCCCTCCCTATTCGATCCCCTTATCCTGGTTTTCTCTGTGCATTTTTAGGATGTTTAAAGTATATATAAAAATAGGTTTCTCATTTTTAATGTGAGAATCCTCAAACATCATGCTGACAAGCAAAATTGCCAAGCTGTAGGCTTTCTCAGCCTGCCAAGTTGATCTAAAAGGTTTTGTGCCTGAAATAGGGTAAAGTCCATTAGCAAAAGGAGATATGAAGTTTGAAGGATGAAAACGGGAGACTATTGCAAGCTCGGAGACAGGAAGACAGGAAAATACGCAGGTCTGGAGATTGCTAGTGAAAATTATGCAGGATTACTTTTACATAGGTGAGTCAGTAAAATAGAGATGAAACAGTAAACACCATAGATCCTTGCACAAGCCCCTCCTACATATCTCAGTGAGTTCTTACACCCATCCAGAACCCAAATGAAAAAATTTACCAGCACTCAAGCCCCAGAAACACTACTGACCTTCTCTTCCTATATCTTTTGAAAGAGTGTGCCACAGCTTCTTTTTCTGATTTATGGACTGGAATGTTATGGTATATTCCACTGTATCTGGCTTCTGTTGGCCAACAATTTGCAAGATCAACCCATCTCTTTACAAGCAGCTGCTGACTGTCCATTCATATCACTGCATATTGTAATGTTTTGAGGCAGAATCACAACTCATTTAAATATTCTACCAACCGTGGACACTTTGTTAGAGCTTTAAAGAATACCGTGTCATGGAACTCACTTGTGAGTGTACAGTGTGTGTGTTTTGGTGGCTATGAACACACTGCTGTAAAGTATCATGGCCTTCTGCTTTGAATTATGAAACTCTAAGTAGTTCTATCTTTAAGTATCAACTGGTGAATCTTCCACAGTTTGAAGCTTGGGAGGTCTCACTGATTCCTTTTGCTCAATATACCATGTTTGTTCATGAATTCTCAGACAGCTTTTCTCAAGGGCTGTGAGATTCAGCGCCACAGTGTTTACCAAGCATTAGTCTTCCAGAAAGCTTCTCTGGAATTGCTGTTTCAGATTTCTTTTCACTGGACCTGATTTTGTTTGTTTTCAGTTGATTAAGAGTGATAGTCGAAATCTGGCTTTATTTATTTTATACTTTGTTTGAATCAACTCCTTACAAAACGATGAATCATTGCACAGCTCCTGAGACTTCTTTACAGCAGAAACCCTGTAGTTCAGTGTGCCTGCCCACTCATCTCTCCAGAAATGGTCGTATATGTCACCTCTATTTGTCCAACTAATGTGCCAGGAACCAGCATGGATTCCCATAATTACTGTGAACTTTAGCGAACTGAATGTTAGTACCCAGGAGACAGATGGATGGTTTGCATATGTTGGGGCAGAGCAAGTCAGACCAGCAAGATGACATTGTTGCTGTTTTCTCCGGCATTGTTTTCATGTGCTCTGTGAAGACTGAAATGGCCTTGTTAGTGCTGTCAGCAGGACAGTTCTGTTTGTTTTCAATAAAGACATGCTTCTTCTCTCCTTTGGAGAGGGATTCACCAAATTAATTATGGCTTTCAAAAAGAACTCTTCTGTGGGTCCTGCAGAATTCTCACAGGACAGAAGGGATTTGGAAACGGCTCCATTCTGGTTTGTCAGGGACCCTGCCCTACCCCAGGCCTAGGCAGGGGCTTCACAAGCAGGGTTTCTCTGAAAGGATACTTCTATGAGGGGAGTCAGACCTAGGATGTTTATAGATATGGACCCCCACAAAACCCCAAACTTACTTAAGACAATATGAGACACAATTTTGTGATGTTTCTGTCACTTGGATGTCCAATTCCCAAGCATGAACTTGGTAGATGACACCATCATGTGGCGATGACAAAAGGTTGGGCCCCTGTTCCGAATATCTCATCCAAGACTACACATAGACTAGAACAGTGTTTTATCTTTCTCAATGTCCCTTGTGACTTAATGGCTCTAAGCTACTTCGTCTGACATAAACTAAATTTTAGTTAACCTTCACTGCAATAGTCTGATACAGTAACTCCAGGGGTACTTTAAGATTTTAGAAAAGTCATTTGTTCTTTTGGAATACATTCTGAAGAGTTGATTCATGCTGGCTTTGTGGGGCCATATAGGATGAATGTTGTCTATATAGATGAACCTTTTAACTCACGGAGACAAAAATCAATTCCCTAGTTACCTCAATTTTTCAGTGAAATCTTCTGCTGAGAATTAACCATGTTTGGCTAGAGTCCACCAAGCTTCAATTTAACAGTATTTAGAGTGTCCCTCCTCCTTTTTCTATAATTCGACCCAAAGTGAAGCGATAGCAGTTTCTCTTGGGTTTGTTCTGCCCTTTCTCTAAGGTACAAAGTACTTGTATGATTCAATTTAAATTGTCCAGAAGACGTAGCCAGCAGCCTGCTTATGTTCAGATCCTCTGCCCTAAGCACCAGTATGGAAAACCCATTGAAAAGATCTGCACGTAATCCTACATCCATTGCATCAAAGATGAAACTGCTAAATGAAAAGATCTCAGCCAATTAGAGTTGAACCCATAGCTCCACGGCTTGTCTGGCAGTTAGGTTTGAAAAGGCTGCCTTTGACAACGAAAAGCACTCTTTATGTCAGACTGTTTAGGGTCAGAAAATAACCCAAACTAGAAACAGACTAAAAACTTCTGATTGCTTTGATGCTGACACCAGTTAAAGTAATTTACAGAGGTTCCTTTCCCAATATTTAATTACCCACAATGCAATATTTACATACAGCAGAGGTGCCATAATTCACAGTGACAGGAAGCTGGGGCTGGAGAATTAGTAGTAAGTGAGTAAAACAATAAAAATTGAGGCTCCTGCCCTGAGATACGTGCTTTGTTTATTCCTTCTGACAAGTGGACTACGGTGTGAATTATTTATAGTAAATGTGCTATTGTGTGCTCGCTAACAGTAATGAAATCTCGTAGTCATGAGTGCCTACAGATTCTAGCTATAAAAAGTAGCCGAAGGGTAGAGGTTAGGGAGGAATAGAAGTAAGAAATGATGGATTCATGAGCCATTCTGCAAACTTTCACCAGTGCATAGTGAAATCCTCAAGCCAGCGGGAGTGCAGGCATGTGGTTAACAAGCCTGGTGTAGCCTGTTAGAGTGGACTGGGAACAACAGCAGTGGAAGGAAGGACTAACAGAAACTTGAGGTGGTATTTCTAAATCTGTGTATGAGTGTTTCTATACTAGCTCTCTTTCTGCATGTTTAGTTACTCCTTTAAATATAAATAATAACACTAGCCTTCACTTAAATAGAAAGAGTTTATTGTTATTATGAGAAGGTAATATGTAAACTTTTTCTGAAGTGCAATTGCTATAAGTATTGGCATACTTAAGTGGGCAGACTATAACTTATATTTGTTACATCTATGTAGCATATGTTTATGTAAGTATATGGTCCAACACTCAAAGTAAATTACTTTTTGTTCTTTTGTTCTTAAAGTAAAGTCTCATTCTGTAGCCCAAGCCACTCTGGAACTCAGTATGTATCCCAGGCTGGCCCAGTACTCAAAACAATCCTATTAACCACAGCTCCCCAAGTCTGCGGTCTAGGGGTGAGCCACCAGGCCTTGCTGTAAGACTCTTGAAACGGGCATTATCTTTCCATTATGAAGAATTGGGGAGTTATCTGCTAAGTCCCTCCTGCCTGAGACACACAGGTGCTCACAGAGAGCAGGTGCTTACAGAACTCTGCCTCAATGAACAGGTCAAATTTTTGACCACACAGTGAGAAATGAGGCAACAGGAAGCACAAACACCACCCCGTTACCAAATGACCCCAAGTGCATCCTTTAATCTCTCTCTACTTTCATCATAAAATGTAAGGCGAACAATTCAGCATTGACTTTGCCAAATTCTGACAGGAGCTGAGATCAGATATGTTTAGAATGTAAGAGACCCTGAGTGGAGATTGTGATCTTTGCTATTCTTAAGTGGACTGTAGTCTTTCCTCATTCATAGTATGCTTTAATATATATAAAATAATCATATAGGATGTGAGAAGCCCTTTGGAGCCTCTATTAAAGGGTTTTGCCCAAGCCAAGCCCATTATTCAAAACTTGAAAATCGAAAAGCATATGCCAAGTCACATAACTGCTTGGTGGTTCAAAATGCATTAAAGGGGCAGTGGTGGCCCACACCTTTAATCCCAGTACTTGGGAGGCAGAAGCAAATGGATCTCTGTGAAATCTACACAAAAAAAAAACTCTGTCTCGAAAAAACAAAACCAACAACAACAAAAAGCCTCAAGACTTAAGATTTTGCTTAGCAAAACCAAGAAAAGGGCGTTTTCAGGCTTAGTAAAGGAAGCTCTTCATTGAGCTCCCCATCAGGCTCCAGACCACCACACGAACAGGTGACTTAATCCCTAGACTTCACTATCTAAACAACATGTGGAACTTCAGATCAAATGTCATTGGCCTCCTCACTACCCCTCTACTGTGTATCCCTCATTCATCTGTTTTTTGATGGTACCATTCACTACCATCCACAGTGTCACTTAATCCAGAAGCAAGGATAATCCATGACCCTTTTCTCCTTCAGATTCCCTCCCCTAGCACACATAGTCATTCAAATGAGAAGTCCCCTTACTCCATTTCAGCGTATTTGAGTCTATTCTTTCCTCGTTATTTTTATTACTATTGTTTTAGTTCAAACCCTTCTTATATTTTGCCTGATTAATTTTAACACCATTAACTCATTTTTCTTTTAATATCTTTTGGATCTCTGTCTCCAGTTATATAGTCTAATGGAAGCATTCAAAATGCAAAAGCTTTCAGTGACACACAACCATCCACAGGAAAAGGCCGTGCTTGCCACAATGCCCAAGGCACTTCCTGCTTCAAAAGCACCATTGGCAGTGACACTTTCATAAGGATGTTCCCACAAGTGACAACCATTACCATATTTACCGGGTCACCAGTATTTTCTCAGTGTCTACTCTGTGTCATACATATTACAAACCTGATTCACTGTTCTGTGTAATGACACTGAGGAGCAGCATCTGTTAATACAACGGTAATAAAACCTCACTTTTTATCCCTAGACACACCTGCCATCCCGTCTTCCTTTCCAGTGTTCTTCCCACACCTCTATACTCTAAAAAATTTCTGATTCCCACTTAACTTTCATGATAAGTACACAAATTATCTCTAACAGAAAGTCTTGCCTGGCATCCCAGACTCATAAATGCCTCTTTTAACACTTTTATTGCCTGTATAATGTATCTCTACTTTCCAATTCATCATGAAACACCTCATCCCTAATAAATTGCCAGCTTTTGTACAACAAGCCTTTGGGGCTATTAGTCTTCATCTTCCAAAACAAGTCAAATTCACTGACTAACTCCTAACAGAAGTTCGGGGCAAGTTTGCTGAAATGAAATCAAGAAAGAAGGAGCCATTAGACATGACAATTGTTCCATGTACCAACAAAGGGCTTCTTATGAGAGATGTTTTCAGGAATACTAATTACCACTATTCTGTTGCCTCTGTAGCTATGTCTATATGTAGGAGAGCTGACTTAACTACAGAGTCCCTATCAATGTTAGTTTTAATTTTCAACTTGACACAGTTTCAAGTCATCTGAGAGGAAATTCTCAATTGAGGAATTGTCTAGATTAGACAGGCCTGTGGGCATGTCTGAGAGCATCCCTCAATGATGGATTGTGGCCTAGAAGTACAAGCCAAACAAAGTTCTCCACACATTGCTTTTTGTTAGAGTGCTTTATCACAGCAGCAGAAAGGACACTAGACTAGCAATCAGTTCTAGGCATGGAGTGTTGATGTGATGGACCATGCTGTTTCACTGAAGGACTGTAGAAATATTTGCAACTCTGGGCTGGGAAAGCCATTTAAAGCTCAATGAGCTTCTGCCATGAGAACTTGAAGGATAAGAATGTTGAGAGGAAGCCTTGCTTGTGAAATTTTCATAAGAGAGTCAGAGCAGAAGCCAGGAGGTAAACCAGTTGGCTGGCTTTCTCTCTGCCTTGCTTCTGGGCTCATCCTTAGCTAATTTTCTTATTCAGCCCAGGACTATTGCATTAAGAACAATGCCACTTACAATGACTTGGGTCCTTCTGCATCAGCCAATAATCAAGACATTCCCCCACAGATACACCCTTAGACCAATCTGAGCTAGGCAATTCCTCAATCAAGGGAAGCTCTACGCTGTGTCAGGTTGACAGAGCTAACTAGGACAGTCCTCATAGTCAAGCAGACAAGCAGTTGGACTGGCAATTTTTATTCTGGCCAGAATCTTTTTCTCTCTTTGCTTAACTCAACTTTCAAGTCAGCTTGTGACTCATCACATAGCCCTTGCCTAGCTTGCGGGTGTGGCAGGACATTGCTGGGATACACAGTCATAGCATCTTCTGCTTTTCTCCCTGAAGCTTGGCTAAATAAAATCAAGGTAATGCATATGGTGCAAACAAGAGATATAATTATTTTCCTTTACGGCTAACTAGCATTGCTAGAACAGTGAGGGAGAGGTGCATTTCAACAATGTATCTGCCATACCTATTACTTTATTCCTTCCACAGAAATGCATCGGCAGCTAGTCTGCCATGTCCTGTGCAAAGAACTGAGGTGAAGCAATGAGCAATACCGACAGCATCTTCATGCTGTGAGAAAGGCCATAGTTCTAGCATGAACAGACAGGCTGAAATCAAGAAAATGGATGGAAAACATCATATATCATAATGACATAAGTGCTGTCAGCAAAGTAAGAATAAAAATGTAGTAATGAGTAAAATGTTCAAGGGCATTATCTCAAACTGAGTAGTCAGAAAGGCTTCACTGGGAAGAAAGAACCTGAAGCTGGCCTCTGGCGGGTGCATGAGAAACAGTCAAAGAAGGAGAGGAAGTGGGGATGGCAGGTGAGATGGGAGGGAAGAACAGAGGAAGGAGAGTGGGAGATCTGAGCTGTCCCAGTCCCATGGTAAAGAGTTACGCTTGCCAATCTCCAGTAGTGCTGAAGGGCTGGTGGCATTTTCATTTGACTTGTGATGGAGGAGCAACAGGTGAAAGGGCAGGTGGGTTTCAAAGCCGAGGCACTTGACAGAGCTGACTCACGTGAAGACAGAGTAAGCCAGGAATTCTTTTCGCCTCTGGTCTTATTGACAGTCTGGGTTCAAGACTCTCTGCTGGAAGACAAGCTGCAGAAGGACAGACTTCAGAAGTAACTGTCTGACTCACTTTTCAGTGCTTCTGGGAAACGAGATTTTATATGATGAGAGTGCGGCTGAGACATTGGGCGGAATCTTGCCTGTGACACTGCTGGAGATTGGATTCCTCTGAGTCGGTGTTACAGAGTGTGCCTTTAGTGATCTGGGCAACTGAAACACGCAAATCTGTAAAAATGCCCTGGAGACGGGGCAGGAGACGGATCAGCAGGTGAAGTGCTTGCTGTATAAGCATGAGGACCTAATTAATAATTCAAGCACGGTGGTGTGCACTGTGATCTCATCACTGGAAGATGAAGATAACTATCACGCCTGGTGAGCTCCAGGCACATGAACAACCCTGTCTCGAAAAAATCAAGGAGGATAGTGTCTAAGGAATGACTGCCAGCATTTACCTTTACCCCCCCCCACACACACACATGCACACATATGCACACGCACACATGCACACGCACGCGCACGCACATGCACACACACACATGCACACACACACAAACACACATGCACACACATACACACACACATGGACACACACACATGCATACACACACAAACACACATGCACACACATGCACACACACACAAACACACATGCACACACATGCACACACACACAAACACACATGCACACACATACACACACACATGCACACACACACATGCACACACACACAAACACACATGCACACGCATGCACATGCACAGACACACACACAGACACACACACATGCACACACATGCACACACATGCACACACACGCACACACACACAAACACACATGCACACACATACACACACACATGGACACACACACATGCATACATACACACACGCACATGCACATGCATGCACATGCACACACACACACAGACACACACACACATGCACACACATGCACACACACACAAACACACATGCACACACATACACACACACACGCACACACACACATGCATACACACACACACACACATGCACACACTTCCCTGATTTCTGTAATCAAATCCCCATGGCTTTTCTAATCCTTGTCCCAGACTCCGGCTGATAGTGTCGTCACTGCTGTCATTTTACTGATCTCCACGTCATTTTTATCATGCATCTCAATCCCATTCCTTTCCCCGTCCTATGGTGATATAGATATATAGGATATAGAGATGATAAGAAAAAGGGTAGATTAATGAACTTACTTTTAAAGAACAACAACTTGTTTAAAATGTTTTACATTGGTATAAATTTTAGTTTATGTTTAAAATGTTTTACATTGGTATAAATTTTAGTTTATTGATACAAACTTGAAGTTAATTTTGTTATACTGTTTATATATTTCTATTCTTGTTTGAGGTATTATGTTTATGTAACTCATTTAAAATTGTAATGGATAATTAAGAAATAGATTAATAATTAGTCATGTATGATAATCATATTTGTAGCTATGTTAGTTAAGTCTTCTAGGTATACATAGATATATTTCAGGTAGATAGGTAATCTTCAAACACTTCATAGACCTAGAGAATATGGCATTTAAATAACTTATAATTCTGTTGACGTGAGACACAATTGCTCCTGGCTGCACCAATTTGATCCGGAGGGAATGTTGGGCTTCTAAGACATTTCCATTTGGAAGGTTGTCTTCTTGGCACAAAATGGCCTACTGGGCAAAGAACTGCCCTTACCTTGATGGCTGACAGTAAGAATGCAATGCTGTCCTTTCTGGACAAACGGGACATAAGGAAAGCGACCACTGTACTCTGCCAAGACAGGGTAAGATGGTCTTTCAGAATTCCTGCTTTTGAAAATGGTCTGTCTGATACTCTAGGCCTGTAGCCAATTTGAATGTACCAACAATGCTGAAAAACATTAGGTGACTGTCCAGGCTGCCAGCTGTCTTGGTATACTCTTGCAAGATTCCCAAAAGTTGCTTGCATCTATCTACCATTTCTCAGGTACCATTATGTTCCTTCTCAGGTCTTTGATGTGGTTAAAGACTAGATAGTTATAATTTCCTCAGTTATCATAAAAGATAAGTTAGATATAAAACCTTAAACTCATAAATATAAGATAGATAGGACATCTTTAATATTGTAACTGTAATTCTTGCTCGATAATTGTTTTGTTATATGTAATTTTACCATGTTAAAGTTAAAACCTTCCTTTTAAAAAAAAGAAGAAAAGGGGAAGTGCTGTGAATATCACTCTATATAAATAAAACACTGATGGCCAGTGACCAGACAGGAAGTATAGGCAGGACAAGGAGAGAGGAGAATTGGGGAAACAGGAAGAAGGAAGGAGAGACAGGAGCCACCGCCAGGATAAGCAACATGTAAAGATGCCGGTAAGCCACAGGGCATGTGACAAGGTATAGATTTATAGAACTGGGTTAATTTAAGATATAAGAACAGTTAGCAAGAGGCCTGCCATGGCCATACAGTTTATAAGTAATGTAAGCATCTGAGTGATTATTTTACACGTGGATTGTGGGACTGCGGGGCTTGGTAGAACCTGGAGAGAAGCCCTCCAGCAACACTATGGTGATACTTTATTTGTACTGAAATGTGATTTTATTTGCATGTTAATAAATAAAGTTGCCTGGGGGTCAGAGCTAATAGCAAGCCTTAGCAGAAGCTGGGCGTTGGTGGTGCACGCCTTTAATCCCAGCTCTTGGGAGGCAGAGCTAGGAAGTTCTCTGTGTGTTCAAGGATACAGCCAGCATGGAAACACACACCTTTAATCTCAATACCAACCATAGAAGACCTGGAGGTCTGTACAGACAGGCAGTGACGAGGAGGTCATGTGGTTGGGTTTACAACCAATGAGAAGGCAGAATAGAAAGTCTATAAAAAAAGACAAACAGACAGGAAGTAGGTCTCTTGGCTGAAGAGGACAGCAGCAGCAGTGAAGAGTAAGGCTCTTAGCTCTGACCTCTTGGGCTTTCATCTCTGCATTGGTTCTGTGTTTATTATTTAACAAGACAGTTACATCTACACCATCCCTTCGTATACACTCTCTGCCCTTGCAATCTTTCCTCCAAAATAAAATAAAATTTAAGAGAAAAAAAGTAAAAATCTCATTGTGGAAGGTGTAGTGTGACCCTGTGAGTCACGCTGTAAACCCCTGTAGCCATATGTCTTTACTTGCAAGTGTTCATTGCAAAGAGTCATTGGTCTGGTTCAAGGCCTTTGGTTTTTGCTATACTGTTGATACTGGGCCCTCACTGGTACTCCTCTTGGATATCCTGTTGTTACCCTGTGCTATGAAAATTCTGCAGGTTTGGATTTGTATGACTGGCCCCTTGTGTTCCAGCAGATCATAGATTGGGTGGATATTGGGGTAAGCCAAGTCATAACCCTGGTTCTGGGCCTGGGTAGTTGCAGAGTTAGTCGGCCTGCCATCTCTCCCTTGTCCTCACCACCAGGGGGAGCTCTCTAGCATTGCCTGTCTAGTTGACCCCTTGGTCAATGGGCAGGGCGTAGAGCCAATTCTCCTGCTTTTATACCCTCAGGAGTGGCTCTCCCACACCTACATCACCAGTACCAGCTCTTCTGTATTGCTCAGATGAGGTGCAAGAGCCACTCTCCTGAATGCTGCATCTGGTGATGAGCAGGGACAGTCTCCCACTCTTATGACTTCAGGGCCAACTCTCTACCTGCCACAGGTAACAAGGGGAAAGGGAGGGCATCTCTCCTCTATCCACACCACCATATGGCAGATGAGTGACAGAGCCCTGCCCCTCATCTGGGCAGCACAGTAGAGCTGACTCTGTTGATGGGGGTGGGGTGGGGTGGTGGAGTAAGCCTGCCTGAGAATATGAGGGTGGAAGATCTGGCCCCACTCCTCATCTGCCATATAGCAGCATTTCCCCTCCCACTCCTCTATGCCTGAGTCGGTGGGAGAGCTGCTCCTGCCCAGCCGAAGCACTCAGGAAAGCAGGCCGTGCACCTCACCTGGGCAGCGCTGTAGTAAGCTGGCTCTGGGGGTGTGAGAATGGGATAGGTGTCCACACCCCCTCATCTGCCCTGTGATGGTGAGGGCAAGGGAAAGATGCCCTTCCTCCCTTGCCCTTACCACCTGTGATGGGCAAGGGTGCTGACCCACCCCCTTACCAGCTGTGACACTTAAAAACTGGTGTCTGTACCTCACCTGGGCAGCACAGTAGAACTGACCTGTTGGTGGGGTGAGGATGAACTGGCCAAGAAAACGTAAGTCTGGGAGAGCTGGCCACAGCTAATTCTTAAAATAATTCTCAGGCAAGGAGTGTAAACAGCATTCATTCAACTCTTAGTTGAATTAGCAAGGATGGGGAGATGTTATGAGAAGATAAAATTTTCTTCCTCAAGAGCCACTCAAATCCTCAGCTGTGTCCATGACCATGACGCATTACAGGGCTATTGCCCTAACACCTCTGGAGACTGATTTAGAGTCTCACAACTCCAGAAGGTAAAATAGCTATTCAACAAGTGAACGTTGTGAAGATTGACAGGTGACCCCCCACCAATGAAGCTCCAAAAGCACAGCCTTTGTTACAGCTGAGCCAGTGACACAGCAACCCGCCATCTAAGACATTTGAATACAGACACTAAGTTCTTAGCGATAGGAAAAATCTTATTTAATCATTGGAAGTTGGGTTATATCTGAACATGTTAACTTAGTGTAACTTGAGTATCTGCCTGCCCACTGTCAGGGGTTTGGTTAGTGAGTTGATTGGTGGTGTCCAAAGGGAATGTTTCTGCTTAGCTCCTTCTGACCAGGGTTGGGGAGAACACCCTGATGTTCAGGGTTCCTTCCTTTGTCTGTTGAGGGCTTCCAGCAGAGGAACTTTTCCTGCACTTCAAGACTGCCAGCAGGAGGAAGGAAATGAGGTAGAGATGTCCTGCGGAGCAAAGGGGCCTCTTGGCACCTCCCTGGCAGCCTCTGGCTTATCACCAGCCAGAACCTAGGCACTCATTAGGCTCTTGATGAAAAGTATCACAAAGAAAATGCCAGCAAATCGTGCCACCATGCTGGCAGGAAATTAAAACCGCTCAGAGCAAGTGGAGCCAAGAGAGCTTTTACAATGAGAGGGACATGAAGGGTGCGATCAGCTGCTCTCACAGGCAGTTAGGATTCCTGAGGCTGCATCTTGCTCCATTGGTGGAGCATCTAGGTCCTCTGTCCATCAGCAGAGTTAGTTCACAGAGGTGCCAGAGGGATGAGGAAGGGAGTGTGTGAACTAGGTTCTGTTGTGCCTGGTTAAGTGCTGGGGTGTGTGTGTGGAGTGTCTCCTAGGAGAAACAGAAATAATGAAGATATTTTGATTTGGTTCTGTTATTGTATTTTCTGTATCCAAATCCATAATGATAAAGTTATTAAAAGGAAGGTTTCCAAATTTATACAGGGTCACAGGGTTAAGGACAAAGCTCAGAACCTATGAACGTAGTGAGAGACAGTTGACAGGATGATTTAATTTCAAATTTATTGTCTTGGTTACTGTTTGATTGCTGTGAAGAGACACCATGACCAAGGCAACTTTCAAAGGAAAGCATTTAATTGGGGGCTCGTTTATAGTTTCAGAGGGTGAGTCCATTATCATCACGGCAGGGAGTGTGGCCTTGGGCAGGCAGGAATGGCACTGGAGCAATAGCTGATAGCTCACATCTGATTGGGAAGTTCCAGGCAGAGACAGGAGGGAGGGAGGGAGGGAGGGAGGGAGGGAGGGAGGGAGGGAGGGAGGGAGGGAGGGAGGGAGCTGGCAGAGGCCCTTGAAACCTCAAAGCCCACCCTTGGTGGCATATCTTCCCCAGCAAGGCCACATACTATAATTCTGCCCAAACATTTTCACTAACCAGGGACCAAGCATTCAAACGTAACCCTGTGGAGGCCATTCTCATTCAGACTAGCACGGTATTTTGCTGTCATGGTCCTTCTTACATCCTGAGGCTAAAGGGATGATAGAGAGAAAGAGACACTTGTGCTGGACACTGAAGCTCAGAAACTGCATCACATTCATGTGGAGGACACGTGAGGACACGTGCCTGGACTGCAAGCAGTCTGTCGTACAGGGAGAAGGAGAATGACACTTGCTATTAGACAACTTTGATAGAAAAAGTCTGCCCTGTGTTACCCCACTGAGCCCTGACCCAGGATGGTTTAAGTGTACAGAAGTGGGTTCACAGGAGTATGAGGAGGACTCATCTATAGGCTGGCTCTGAGGCTCTGGAAGCAGGCTTCAAGCGAGAGTTATGGGTACACTCTGAAAGCCAGAAAGGAAAGGTGGGGAAACTGATGACATTATCAATGAACACCATGAGCACCAAGGATCCACCCGTCTCCTTTCCCCAGACCTGGCAGTACTGATGCACAAACTGTTCTTTACCCAGGTACTCATCATTCAAACTCGGGGTTCACGGTGGTGAAGCCAAGCCATCCGGTCCCCACGCCGTGTGACCTAATCCTTATGTCAGTCTCACAAAGATATTTTCTTTAACATGTGGATAAATTAAAATGGGCCTTTATTTCATGCCATGAACAAAATGCAACTCAACACGAGCTCAGGACACAAAGCTGTAAAACTATCAGAAGAGAACAGGAGGAAAGGTTTTCCTTGCCTTGGTCTGTGAAGTGCCTTTTTGGATAGGTCACTGAATGCACAGATAACAAAGGAAATGCGGACAAATGGAACTGCAACAAGTGAAAACGCCTTTTTTCCCTGCCAAATCACAGTTACATTTTATTCTATACTGATACATAATATATAGCCATCCAATTAAAAATAAAACTCGTATCAAAGTTAATTTTGGCAGGCCGAGATGAAGTAAATTACAGAATTGTACTGAAAGTACAATTACAGAATTTCAAAAATAAATCTCATACATTTAATTTCTCTCTTTTTTTTCTGGTGTTTTGAGATACAGTTTCACTGAGTTAGTCCTGACAGTCCTGGAACTCACTCTGTAGACCAGGCTGCCAGGCTGGCCTTGAATTCACAGAGATCTGCCTGTCTCTGCCTCTCTAAGTGCTGGGATTAAAGGTGTGCGCCACCACTGCCTGGCTATATTTTCAAGTATTGCCAGGAAATTTTTATTTCCTGTCTTTATGTTTTATGGCCAACCAATGAGTTTCTTCTTTCTTTCCTTTTTTTTGGGTTGAAAAACATTTTCTTTTCTTAACACAACAAAATATAATATATAATATATTAATAATATAATATATAATATAAATAAGATGATATAATATATTAAGATGAAGAAAATATAATAAGATGAAGAAAATCTATTATATTGAAGTTGGGCGTGGCAAACCAACAGAAGAAACAGAATCCGAAGAGCAGGTCCAAGAGTCTGTTCTCACTTGTTCTCACAGTCAGGACTCCACAAAACACTAACCTGGGAGCTGTAATATACATGCAGAGGCCTGGTGCCGACCTCGGCAGGCCCTGTGCCTGCTGCTTCTGTCTCCCAGCTCGTGTGTGCCTTACTTAGTTGATTCAGAGGGCCTTGTCCTCCTGGCGTCCTCCATCCCCTCTGGCTCTTACAATCTTTCCACTCTCTTACCCTGCATTCTGTGAGCTGAGAGGGGAGGAATTTGATGGGGACCTCCAATTTAGTCTCTCTCTATGCACAATGTCTGGCTGTGGGTCTCTGCATCTGCTCTCATCTGCTGCCAGAGGAAGCCTCTTTGATGATGACTGGACAAGGCACCTATCTGTGAGTATAGCAGACTATCATTAGGAATCTTGTCATTGATTTTATTTTACCAGTAGTGTTTGGTTTTACCCTAGGTCTCTGTGATGTTTAGTCTCTGGTTTTTGGTTACCCAATCAGTGATGGGTTTGGGTATAAGTTCCTGCTCATGGAGTGGGTGTTAGGTCAAATCAGTCGTTGTTTTGCTACTCACACAAGTTCTGTGTCAGCATTGCCCTAGTGTATTTTATAGGCAGGACAGGTTGTAGGTCAAAGGCTTTGTAGATGGGTTGGTATCCATGTTTCTCTTTCAGCAGACTGCAGAGTACCTTCCCACATCAAAGAGACTAGACTTTAGGGATGAGGGCTCAATGTAGGCACCAGCTTAACATCTCCATGTTCAATAAGTCCTATGAGTGTTGTCCTCAGTAATGAGGTTCTGCTATCAGCTCACTGAGAGCAACCTTTCATCTTAGTAACTGCCTGCATTGTTTGGGAGTTTCTATGGGACCCTCTTAGCCAACAACTTAATTGAATGTAACCTAGTCCTGCCACTGATAGCTTCACCTGGCTACAAGAATGGCCAGTTGAGACTCTGTACCCCCATTACTGGGAGTCCTCATTTGGATCACCTTCATAGATTCCAGAAAGTTTCCATTGCCCTAGGTTTCCACACCAGCCCCCAAAATGGCCCCAATTCTAACGCATTTTCTTCTTTCACCAAATCTCCTCCTACATGATTCGCCTTTCCTGCCTCCCCCTGCCAGAAGTCTGCCCATAAAACCTATTGTGTTTCCCCCTTCCAAGGAGATCCCTGCATACTCCCTTGACCCCTCCTCTTCACCTAACCTCTCTAGGTTTACAATATGTAGCTTGGTTATCATTTATTTAATGACTAATATTTACTTATAAGTGAACACATATCATATTTATCTTTCTGGATCTGGGTTACCTCACTCAAGATACTTGTTTCTAGTTCCAACCATTTGCCTACAACTTTCATGATGTCTTTATTTTTTTTCAGCTGAGTAGTACTCCAATGTGCAAATGTACTATTTTTCTTTTCTATTCTTCAGTTGAGGGACATCTAGGTTGTTTCTAGTTTCTGGCTATTATGAATAAAGCCACAATGAACATGGTTGGGCAAGTGTCCTTGTGGTAGGCTTGAAGGACCTTTGGGTCTATGCCCAATAGTGGTATTGCTGGGTCTTGAGGTAGATTGATTTCTATCTTTCAGAGGAACCACCTTACTGATTTCCATAGTAGCTGTTCAAGTTCACACTTCCACCAACAAAGAATGAGTGTTTCATTTATTCACACGCTCAGTGGCATTGCCTGCCATTTATGTTATTGATCTTAATTAACCATTCTGACAGGTGAAAGGTGGAATCTCAAAGTAGTTTTTATTTGACCCTGATGGCTAAGGATGTTGACATTTTGGGGGGGGCAGGATTTCAATTTATTTTTTTTTATTAAGAAATTTTTAATCATTTTACATACCAACCACAGATCCCCCTCTCTTCCCACCTGTTGCTTCCCAGCCTTCCTCTCCAACCTATCCCCCAATTCCCTCCTCTGACAAGATAAGGACTCCCATGAGGAGTCAGCAGAGACTGGTACATTCAGCTGAGGCATGTCCAAGCTCTTCCCCATGAACCAAGGCTGTTAAGATGTCCCACCATAGCTAGTGGTCTCCAAAAAGCCAGCTCATGCACCAGGGATGGCTCCTGATCCTACTGGGGGGAGGGTGCTAAGCAGATCAAGCTACACAATTGTCTCACTTATGCAGAGGGTCTAGTCCAGTCCTTTGCAACCACAGGTGTTGATCTAAATTTCATGAGTTCCCACTAGTTTGGTTTGGTTGTCTCTGTAGGTTTCCCCATCATGATCTTGATGTCCCTTGCTTATAGAATCCCTCTTCTCTCTCTTTGACTGGACTCTTCTTTAAGTGTTTCTCAGCCATTTGAGTTTCCTCTACTGAGAATTATCTGTTTAGAACTGTACCCAATTTTTAATTGATTTTTTTATGTCTAGTTTATTGAGTTCTTTATATATTTTGGATATTAGTCCTGTATCATATGTAGAATCAATAAAAAAAAGTCTTTCCCATTCTATATGATGCCACTTTGTGCAAGAGATGGTGTCATTTGCCTTACAGAGTTTTTCTGTTTCATGTGATGCCATTTATTATTGTTGATCTTAGTGCCTGTGCTATTGGTGTTCTGTTCAGGAAGTTGTCTCCTGTACCAATGAATTCAAGACTATTCCTCACTTTCTTTTTTATTACATTCAGTATATCTGGCTTTATGTTGAGGCCTTTGAGCCTCTTGGACTTTAGTTTTGTGCAGAGTGATAAGTAAAGATATGTTTGTATTCTTCTACATGAAGGCACTCAGTTTGAACAGCACCGTTTGTTGAAGATGCTGTATTTTTTTTCCAATGTTTATTTCTGGCTTCTTCAAACAACAGGTGTCCATGTGTGTGTAGATTTATGTTTAGGTCCTCAATTTTATTCCATTGGACAGTGTATCTGTTTTTATGCCAATGCTGTGCAAGTTTTATCGCTATAACAATGTAGTACAAGTTGAAATTGGGAATGATGAAACCTCTAACAGTTTTTGTATTCTTCAAAATTGTTTAGCTATTCTTGGTGTTTTGTTTTTCCATATGAAATTGATAACTGTCCTATTAAGTCCATGAAAAATTGTACTGGAATTTTTATGGGGATTTCATTAGATCTGCAGATTGCCTTTGGTAGGATGGCCATTTTTACTATATTAATCCTATCAATATACTAACAAGGGAGATCTTTTTATCATATGCTACCTTCTTCAATTTCTTTCTTCAAATACTTAAAGATTTTTTAATCATATAAGTCTTTTGCTTGCTTGGTTAGAACTACCCCCAAGATGCCTTATATTATTTGAGGCTATTGTGAAAGGTGTTGTTTCCCTAATTTCTTTCTCAGTGTTTGCCATTTGTGTATAGGAGGGCTATTGTTTTTTTGTGAGCTTTTTGTTTTGTTTTTAGTTAATCTTGTATACAGACACATTTCTGAAAGTGTTTATCACCTGTAAGAGTTCTCTGGTGAAATTTTTAGGATAATTTATATGTACTATCATATCATCTGAAAATAATGATACTTGACTTCTCGCTTCCCAATTTGTATACCCTTGATACAGTTATCTTATTGTGCTAGCTAAAACTTCAAGTACTATATTAAATAGATATGGAGAGAGTGGACAGCCTTATCTTGTTCCTGATTTTAGTAGACTTGCTTTGAGTTTCTCTCCATTAAATTTGATGTTGGCTTTCAGCTTGCTGTAAATAGCCTTTATTGTGTTTACATATGACCTTTGTATCCCTAATCTCAATCTCTCCAGAAATTTTATCATGAATGGGTATTAGATTTTAATCAAAGGCCTTTTCTGCATCTAGTAAGATGACCATGTATCTTTTTTTCAGTTTGTTTATACAGTAGATTACATTTACTGATTTTTATACATTGAACCATACTTGTATCTCTGGGATAAAGCTTACTTAATCGTGGTGAATGATCCTTTTGATGTGTTCTTGGATTTGGTTCGTTAGTAATTTTGCATAAAAATACAATTCATAAGGGAAACTGATCTGTAATTATCTTTCTTTATGTAATATTTATATGGCTTGGGTATTATTGTAACAGTGTCCTCATAAAATGTGTTGGGCAATGTTCCTTCTGTTCATGTTTTGTGGGATAATTTGAGGAGTATTGATGTTATCTCTTCTTTGAAAGTCTGGTAAAATTCTGTACTAAAACCATCTGGCCCTGGGCTTTTTTTTTGTTGGGAGAATTTTAATGACTGCTTCTATTTTACTGGGAGGCTACAGGTATATTTATATTGTTTGTCTGGTCTTGATTTAACTCTGTTAGGGGGTACCTATCAAGAAAATATCCAAGCAGACAGAGGTGGACGGCCCGGCGGCGAGACATTCAGGCCTGGCGGCGGCGGCCCACAGAAGTAGACAGGCCACTGGGCGTAAACGGGCGGACACAGGTGGTTCCGCGGCGGCGACTCGCGAAGGTGGAAGGGCCCGGTGGCAGCGGCCGACAGGGACATACAGGCCCAGCGGCAACCGGCAGAGACATACACGCCTGGTGGCAGTTAGCAGAGGTGGATGGGCCCAGCAGCAGTGACGGGCAGGGGTAGGTAGACCCACGGTGGCAGCCGGCAGAGACATACAGGCCCGTTGGCCGCCCGCAAAGGCAGACAGACCCAGCGGCAGCTGACAGGGACATACAGGCCCGGTGGCAGAGACAAGTGGATACAGGTGGGCCTGTGGCGGTGGGCCACAGGGGTGGACAGGCCCGGGGACGGAGAGGGGCGGACGTAGCTTGGAACGGGGACGCCCCTAGCCCCAACACCTGGGGAAGAGGTTATCTCCGTGGGTCAGAACCAGGGCGAGTCTGGGCACTCCTTTTGGGGACAACCCAGGGCCCACCTGCTGATCCTGTGAAACCCAACAACTTGGAGGTGTTGGTGAGACTACCCTGCTCAGCTGAAACCCATCTGGGAGAGGATTCAGATGCCTACAGTTTAAAGTCTGAAGAAACAAGATCAGCTGAGGAGTTGACAAATGAACAAAACGTGACCTGGGAACACAGAAGAAGGCACTACCCAGACACTAAACCAGATCACCAGAATCATAAGTATATAATTCACCGACTGAAATCAGCTGTCCCTGAAGAAACAGCCCAATAGCACCAATTTAACCAAGAACCCCTACTAAACCAAGACTAAAAATTAGAACAAGAGAGGCACTCTCAGACACAGACACCACCTGCACCGCACAGAGGAAAAGATGAGTAGACGCCAGTGCAAAAATACAGGCAACAACATAAAGACCTATATGGCAACATCAGAACCTAGTGATTCTACACCTGCAAGACCTAAACATACCATGACAGAAGAAACAGAAGAGATCAACCCTAAAAATGACTTTAAGAAGATGATAGAGGCCCTTAAAGAAGAAATAAAACATTCCCTCAAAGAGGAAATAAAAACTTTCCTTAAAGAGGAAATGAAAAACTACCTTAAAGAGGAAATAAAAACTTTCCTTAAAGAGGAAATGAAACACTCTCTTAAAGAGGAAATAAGAACTTCCTTTAAAGAGGAAATGAAAAACTCCATTAAAGAGGAAATAAAAAACTCCCTTAAAGAAATGGAAGAAAAAACAAACAAAAAATGGGAAGAAATCAAATCAAGCCAAGAAAAAGCAATTAAACAGATGAAAGAAACATTCCAAGATCTGAAAAATGAATTTGAGATAATAAAGAAAACACATGCTGAGGGAATGCTGGAAATAGAAATCCTGACAAAACGAACAGGAACTACAGAAACAAGCATAACCAACCGATTGCAAGAGATGGAACAGAGAATCTCTGACACTGAAGACACGATAGAGAAAATAGATTCGTCAGTCAAAGAAAATACTAAAGACAAAAAAGTCGTAACACAAAATGTCCAGGAAATTTGGGACACCATGAAAAGACCAAACCTAAGAATAATAGGGATAGAAGAAGGAGAAGAATACCAACTCAAAGGCACAGAAAATATATTCAACAAAATCATAGAAGAAAACTTTCCTAACCTAAAGAAAGAAATACCTATGAAGATACAAGAAGCTTACAGAACACCGAATAGGCTGGATCCAAAAAAAAAGTCCCCTCGCCACATAATAATCAAAACACTAAACACACAGAACAAAGAAAAAATATTAAGAGCCGCAAAGGAAAAAGACCAAGTAACATATAAAGGTAAACCCATCAGAATAACACCAGACTACTCAATAGAGACTATGAAAGCGAGAAGATCATGGACAAATCTCATGCAGACACTAAGAGACCACGGATGCCAACCCAGACTATTATACCCAGCAAAACTCTTAATCACCATAGGCGGAATAAACAAAATATTCCAGGATAAAACCAGATTTAATCAATACCTGTCTACAAACCCAGCCCTACAGAAAGCACTAGAAGGGAAAATTCAACCCAAAGAAGCTAAACACATCCATGAAAAATCAAGCAATAGATAATCCCACACCAACATACACCACAGAAGAAACAAGCTGGTGTAGCTATCCTATTATCTAGAGAAAAAGGATGTTTCAAAAGAGAAGAAGTCTTGTGGCAATGCCTCAGTGGTCCAGGTAACTACCAGAACTCAGAAAAGTTGGTTGAACTTGGGATTGACTGGGAGGCCAAAGATTTAAAAAGCAGAAGATTCTCTCAAGACATAAGTTGTGTGATAATAGTGTGGTGTGTGTGTGTGAATGAGAATTTGTAAATGTTGAATTCTAGGCTTCGACAATCATTGTCAGTGCAGATTAAGCTGCAAGTATTTATGTTCTAAAACTTAAATTATAAAGCTAGTTACGTCTTTCTAACAACTAGTTTTAATGTTCATGAGCATATTTTACCTACATTACCTTTTCAGGATGTTGAGAAAGCACAGGCTGGAGGCTGGGGGCTAGATGGTTTTGAGAAAGAGGTCTTGGTAGACTCTTTCATAGAGCAAAGGGAAGCAATGCCCTCTGGGAAATGAGCTAAGTTTTAATCTAGTCTTTAAGATTAGAAGTCAAAAACAAAAATATTAAGGAAAGGAAAACTTAATTGATCTTTGAAGTATTGTTATGTGGAACTGAGTGGGACTTTTGAGGCCTTTCTTCCAGAAAACAAGGACTTGGTTGTCAGGCCTATATTAGGCCTAAACCTTGGTGCCATGTAGTTGTACTTAAATCATTTCAATGGAAAGTGTCTTAGTGATTGGATCTTCTAGTGCAGTTTGGAGTTCTTCCATTTGAAAAATGTGATATTTACATGGGATTGTTTGAATCTTGTTTCCTAGTCCCTCCCCATCACCACCCTCATAATCTGAAGGTAGATTTTTCTCTTGATAAAGGAACAAAAAAGGTGAACATCTTGTTTGTAAATAGGTATCTAGTAACTAGTGGTAAACTTGAAATGGTAGAATTCTTTAAAGCCTAATTCTAGGTAGCCTTAAGAAAATGTATCTTAATTATTTTTGAACCTGTATTCACCTTGTTTTTTTCAAATATCTTAAGTTATATTTTCTTTTTCAGAACTGCTTCTTATTTGGGGCTACTTTTTTTTTTTTTTTAAATTGGGGCGTTATTCATAAAAGGGTATATTGTTTTGATGAGACTTTTTACGACTATGGCTGGATGTCTTTCTTTAGTCTTCCAAGAAGGGCCATTTTACTTTTTTAGAGTTACTTTTTAAAGTCATGAGGTCAACAACTTGGACTACTATGCATGTAAGCGCTAATGCAAATTAAAGCCCAAGTTGACCTCCAGCAGCAGTTCATTCTATGTTGACAGTGAGAGAACACTTTGCCTGTTAGGATACTGTTACTCGTGGACTGAAATGCTGAAAAAACCCCTCCCCCTATTTTGTTTTTTGCAAAAATCAAGGTATATTCTAGGGTTTCCTGGTTGACCTCAACAGATAAACTGAGATGATAGTCTTAGATCAGAAATGATCTGAATGTAGATTTACAGTCTACGTGTACAGCTGGCTAAGTGAGATCGCTTTCACAGTTCTGCATGTATCCCATCGGCTCCCCATTAGTCACTGAACTCTTAAAACTGGTATTGTAACATTATCACAATGTTTTGCGCCAATTTAATAAACTTTACAGTACAAAAAAAAAAAAAAAAAAAAAAAAAAAAGAAAATATCCATTTCTTTTAGGTTTTTCAATTTGGTGGTATACAGGTTTTTAAAATATGCCCTTATGATTCTCCAGATTTCCTCAGTGCCCATTGTTATGCCCCCTTTCATTTCTGACTTTGTTCATTTGGAGTCTCTCTCTCTCTCTCTCTCTCTCTCTCTCTCTCTCTCTCTCTCTCTCTTTGCCTTTTAGTTAATTTTTAAAGGGTTTGTTTATCCTCTTGATTTTCTCAAAGACCAATTCTTTGTTTCAATGATTCTTGGTATTGTTCTCTTAGTTTTGACTTTGTTGGATACAGCCCTTCGTTTGATTATTTCTTGCTGTGTTCTCCTCTTAGATGTGATTACTTTTTATTGTAATAGAGCTTTCACGCGTGTTGCTAAGTTGCTAATATAGTGCTATGCACTTTCTTATTAACACTGCTTTCATTGTGTCCCATAAGTTTTGGTATGTAGTATATTCATTTTCATTGAGTTCTAGAAAGTCTTTAAATTTCTTTCTTATTTCTGTCTTGACCCATTTTTCATTCAGCATGGAGTTGTTCAGTTTCTATGAGTTTGTAAGCTCTCTGCTGTTTTTGTTGTTGATGATATCAAGTTTTAATCCATGGTGGTCTAATGGGATAGAGGGAGCTATTTCAGTTTTCTTGTATCTGTTGAGACTGGCTTTGTGACCCAGTATGTGTTCAATTTTGGAGAGAGTTCCATGAAGTGCAGAGTCAAAGGTAGATGCTTTTGTATTTGGGTGAAATGATCTTTAAATGTCTGTTAGGTCATTTTGGCTTATAATGTCTGTTAGCTTCAGTATTTCTGTTTAACTTTTTCTGGATGATCTGTCCACTGATGAGAATGGGTTTGGAGTCTCCCATTATCAGTGTGTGGGGTCAATATGTGATTTAAGCTGCACTAGTGCTTATTTTCCAAACTTGGGTACCCTTGTGTTTGGGGCAGAGATGTTAAGAATTTAAATGTCCTCTCAGTGGATTTTTCCTTTGGTGAGTATGCAGTGCCCTTCCCCATCTCTTTTGATTGGTTTTGGTTTGAAGTCTACTTTGTTAGATAGTAAAATGGCTACACCAGCTTGCATATTAGGTCCATTTTCTTGAGTATCTTTTCCACTCCTTCACTTTGAGATGATGAATATTCTTGATTTAGAGGTGTGTCTCTTGGATGCAGCAGAAAGATGGGTCCTGTTTTCATATCCATTTTGTTAGTCTGTCTCTTTAAATTGGGAAAATAAAACCATATATATTGAGAGGTGCTGTGGATATTGCTCTATATAAATAAAACATTGATGGCCAGTGACCAGGCAGGAAGTAGGTTGCCAGGCAGGAAGTAGGTGGGACAAGGAGAGAGGAGAATTCTGGGAAGCTGAAGGCTGAGGAGGGAGACACTGCAGCCACCGCCAGGACAAGCAGCATGTAAAGACTCTGGTAAGCCACCAGCCACATGGCAAGGTATAGATTTATAAAAATGGGTTAATTTAAGATAAAAGAACAGTTAGCAAGAAGCCTGCCGCGGCCATACAGTTTATAAGTGATATAAGCATCTGAGTGATTATTATTATTATTTTTTTTTTTTTTTTTTTTTTTTTTTTTTTTTTTTTTTTTTTTTTTTTTTGGTTTTTCGAGACAGGGTTTCTCTGCGTAGCTTTGCGCCTTTCCTGGAGCTCACTTGGTAGCCCAGGCTGGCCTCGAACTCACAGAGATCCGCCTGCCTCTGCCTCCCGAGTGCTGGGATTAAAGGCGTGCGCCACCACCGCCCGGCTCTGAGTGATTATTTTATAAGTGGATTGTGGGACTGCGGGGCTTGGGGAACGTGGAGAGAAGCCCTCCAGCAACAAATGGCGCCCAACGGCTCGAGTTTCCACCTTAATCCTGAGAATATTTAATAACCAATTCTAAACAGAGCCAAAACCAGGTTCCTGCTTCTTGTCTCATACGGGCAGCTAGATGCTGCAAAACACTGGCGGGTTCCTGGCGTGTGCATTTGACCAGCAGTATGGCGGGAATGAGGCATCTGCCAGCGGCACATTAAGCTGTGTGGTAGATTTAGTCTTTACTAGTATTTTTTTTTTAAAAGAGGTTTCTGGGCTACACGCTGCTTTGATAAAATTTAGACCCACTATTTCTGAGACTTGATGACTCCCAGAGCTGGCGGAAAACACACCACTGCCATGTTGGGAAGCTGAAGTAGGTAGAGCAGCAGCCACAGCGCCTCTTCAGTCTTAGAATGGTGCAGTTTAAAGCAATAGGCTCAAGGTAATATAAAACATAAGCCACGTAAAGATGGCTACCACACAGAGAATCTGGATTATGTTATCTTTGATATTCGTAACTGAAGAAAAACATTTGATTGCAAAAGCTGTTGCGTTATGCCAAAATGTATATTTTAAAGGTACCTTGACTTCAAAATTTGGATTTAAGGATATGTTGCTTTGGAAAAGAGGTTCTGCTTTTGTTTCCACAGAAAGCCAGAGGTTGTGGATTTGTTCCAGATTAAGATACATCAGTTTTCACCAGCCAAGACCCCCTGAAAGGTCTCCGATGACACCATGGCCCAGATGATCCAACATCCAGAGCGGTTTCAAGGCAACTGGTTCACACAATACAGCCTCACGGACTACCCCATAGGCCTAAAATTTTCTTTGCGTCCCCATAAGATACAGCGGCCCCTCCAGTAGGAAGTAGTAAGAGATGCTACACCCAAATTCCCAAATATACCAAGCTGGCTTTAGAGGTGGAATTGGCTCACTCCCCTTCTAAACCCAGACATATTGCTTTAAAAAAATGGTTAAGAGATTCTTGTGTCCCAAATCAGAAGAGCCCTCTGGTGTGGGACAGAGAAAAACCAATATTTTTATTTAAAGCAGGTTGATTATAAATGTGATCTCTTTCTAAAAAAGAAAAGGGGATATGATATAGATATATAGGAGGGTATGGAGATGATAAGATAAAATGGAAGATTAATGAACCTACTTTTAAAGAACAACTTGTTTAAAATGTTTTACATTGGTATAGATTTTAGTTTATGTTAAAAGGTTTTACATTGGTATAAATTTTAGTTTATCGATACAAACTTGAAGTTAATTTTGTTATACTGTATATATATATATATATATATATATATATATATATATATATTCTTGTTTGAGGTATTATGTTTATGTAACTCATTTAAAATTGTAATGGATAATTAAGAAATAGATTAATAATTAGTCATCTATGATAATCATATCTGTAGCTATGTTAGTTAAGTCTTCTAGGTATACATAGATATATTTCAGATAGATAGGTAATCTTCAAACACTTCATAGACCTAGAGAATATGGCATTTAAATAACTTAAAATTCTGTTGACGTGAGACACAATTGCTCTTGGCTGCACCAATTGATCCCGAGAGAATGTTGGGCTTCTAAGACATTTCCATTTGGAAGTTTGTCTTTTTGGCACAAAATGGCCTACTGGGCAACGAACTGCCCTTGCCTTGTTGGCTGACAGTACAAATGCAATGCTGTCCTTTCTGGACAAGCGGGACACAAGGAAAGCGACCACTGTACTCTGCCAAGACAGGGTAAGATGGTCTTTCATAAATCCTGCTTCTGAAAATGGTCTGTCAGATACTCTAGGCCTGTAGCCAATTTGAATGCACCAACAATGCTGAGAAACATTAGGTGACTGTCCAGGCTGCCAGCTGTCTTGGTATACTCTTGCAAGATTCCCGAAAGTTGCTTGCATCCATCTACCATTTCTCAGGTACCATTATGTTCCTTCTCAGGTCTTTGATGTGGTTGAAAACTAGATAGTTGTAATTTCCTCAGTTATGATAAAAGATAAGTTAGATATAAAACCTTAAACTCACAAATATAAGATAGATAGGACATCTTCTTTAATATTGTAACTATAATTCTTGCTCGGTAATTGTTTTGTTATATGTAATTTTACCATGTTAAAGTTAAAACCTTCCTTTTTAAAAAAAAGAAAAAAAGGGGAAGTGCTGTGGATATTGCTCTATATAAATAAAACATTGATGGCCAGTGACCAGGCAGGAAGTAGGTTGCCAGGCAGGAAGTAGGTGGGACAAGGAGAGAGGAGAATTCTGGGAAGCTGAAGGCTGAGGAGGGAGACACTGCAGCCACCGCCAGGACAAGCAGCATGTAAAGACTCTGGTAAGCCACCAGCCACATGGCAAGGTATAGATTTATAAAAATGGGTTAATTTAAGATAAAAGAACAGTTAGCAAGAAGCCTGCTGCGGCCATACAGTTTATAAGTGATATAAGCATCTGAGTGATTATTTTATAAGTGGATTGTGGGACTGCGGGGCTTGGGGAACCTGGAGAGAAGCCATCCAGCAACAGAGAGGTATCAATGACCCATGATTATTGAATTCTGTTATTTTGGTGATAATGGTGGTGGTGGTGGTGATGGTGTGTGTGTGTGTATGTGTGGGTTTCCCTTTTTTTGATTTTTCTGGTGTATGATTATTTATAATGATTTTATGTGTGTATCTAACCTTCACTTGGAGTTTTCTTTCTAGCACCTTTTGTAGGGCTGGATTTACAGACAGATATTGTTTTAATCTGAATTTATCATGAAATATCTTATTCTCTCCATCTATCATGATTGAAAGTTTTGCTGGGTATGGTAGTCTGGGCTGGCATCTTTGGTCTCTTAGAGTCTGGAGCAAATCTGTCCAGGTCCTTCTGGATTTAGCATCTTTCTTGAGAAGTCCGGTGTTAATTCTGATAGGTCTGCCTTTATGTGGTACTTGGTTTTTTCCCTTGTAGCTTTTAATATTCTTTCTTTTTGTTCTGTATGTTTAGTATTTCAATTATTATGTGGCAAGGGGTCTTTCTTTCCTGGTCCAGTATATCTGGTATTCTGTGGTTCTTATATCTTTATAGGTATCTCCTTTTGGCTAGGAAAATTTTTTGTCTATGATTTTGTTGAAAACATGTTCTGATCCTTTGAGCTGAGTTTCTTCTCTTTCCTCTTAATAATAATTCTGATTTTTCTTAGATTTAGTTTTTTCATAGTGTCCCTGATTTCCTGGATGTTTTGTGTTGGGAACCTTTTAGATTTCACTTTTTCTTTAACTGATGTATCCACTTTTTCTATTGTTATCTTCTAAGCCAGAGATTCTCTCTTCCATCTCTTGTAATCTGCTGGTGAAGCTTACCTCTGCAGTTCCAGCTTGAGTTACTAATTTTTCATTTCCCTACTTCTCTCAGTTTGTGTTTTCTTTATTGATCATATTTCTAATTTCAAGTTTTGAACAATTTTATATATTTCCTTACACTGGTTTGTTTTCCTGGATTTCTTATTTATTAGTTTCCTCTTTAAGGACTTCTATCATATCTTAAATGTTGCTTTAAGGTATTTATCTTGTGCTTCAGCTATGTTGGAATACTCAGGGCATGTTGTAGCAAAATTAGCTAGATTCTAGTAGAGACATACTGTTCTTGCTGTTGTTGATTGTGTTTTTATGCTGGCATATCCATATCTGGGTTTGGAATGATTAAAGATCTAGGTGCTAGTTTCTGGATTTGTCTTCATTTGGTGAGTTCTTGTTCCTTGGTTTCTGTTTCTCCTCTGCATTCTGGAGAGTGTGATAGCTGTGTGTTGCCTGTTTTCCTGACCTGTTCAACTGGTGTGTTCACAGGTAGTGCTTGATGGTGTTGGAGCCTGCGATACTGGGGTGAGTTGGGAGAAGGAAGGTTGGAGAAGAAGATATTTGTGATCCCTTGGGGATAAGGTCAGAGAGGAAAGGGAGACCACAGGAGGTTTTTATCCGCAGAGCTGAAGATGAGACTGGGGGTATTGGATCTCAGGAGCAGCAGGGGTGGTGTGAGTCTACCTTCAGCCTGCTTATTGCCCTGGGAGGAGCAGCCCTTAGGCTAGCAAGGGGTGCCTGCTGGAGTTGGGTCTGGGATACAGTGATGAGTGGAGAAGTGGAGGTGGGGTGGGGATGATGTGTGAGATCCACAGGAGATGTAGGCAGGAAGGAAGGAAGGCTGCAGCTGGTGTTCTGTTGCAGCTCTACGGATGAGACTGTGGTATTGGGGCTGGAGCAGCAGAGTCAGAAGGTCTGTGGGCAGCCAACCTGGTCTTCTGGCAGGTGTGGCTTGTGGTGTAGCACGGTGTTCCTGCTGGAGCTGGGGGTGGGATACAGTTGATGAGTGAGCATGGGGAGTTCAGGAGGGGAGCCTGCAGGACTGGGACTAGACTGCAGGTTGGGTCTGAGGTGACAGCGAGACAGAAGAGGGTCTGTGGGTGGCCTACTTGATTTTCTGACAGGCTGGTTGCTGTGGGATGGTCTTTCTGTATGCTGTGAATATGTGTTGCTACCATTGGTTAATAAAGAAGCCTATGGCAAGACAGGTTGGAGCCAGGTAGGAAATCCAAACAAAGATACGTAGAGAAGAAAGGTGGAATCAGGGAAGATGCTGTGGGCTGCAGAGGGAGGAAGATGTAATGGAACACAGGCAAAGCCACAAGACACGTGGTGATGCATAGATTGATAGAAATAGATTAATTTAAGATAAAAGAGCTAGTTAGCAATAAGCTTGAGCCATAGACCAAACATTTTGTAACTTAAAAAAGCCTCTGTGTATTTAATTGGGACTGAGCGGCTGTGGGACACAGGAAAACTTCCTGTTACAGCTGGTCTTTTTTGTTTTTAAATGAAGTAAGGCATATCCTTCCACAGGCACAGAACCATAGGAACTAGTAGTTCTAAAAATGACCTACACTGATCCGGTCCTTGTAAGCTCTACATTAGATGGCACAAGGAAGCCACCAGGTGTGTCCTACCACATAGCTTTCCACTCCCAGTCTCTGGGGAGTCTGTGCTCACTTCATGTTGTGTGTGAACTTTTGAATAGCCTGGGGCCCTGTTCACTCACTGTTCTTGTCTCTGCTCAGCTGCCTAGATGCACCACTCACCCACTCCTGCTCTGCTTCACACGTGCCTTCTTTAGTTGTGAACAGGCCATGTCATGCTCGCTCCCACTCAGAACTTTGACGTTGTGTGCTGTCCCTCCTATGGGACTCTCACTAGAAATGTACCTCTTGGCTAACATAATTCAGGCTCCGAGGTTTCTCTGATTCTTATCACACAAATCCAAACAAACAAGTAACACTAACTAGGGCTGGTCCTCACCATTGCAGCACAGCCTGTATCTGTGGCTTGGGAAAAACAGAAAACTCATTATTTACAAACAGAGAACAAAGGATAATTTTAAACAGTAGACCCTAGTTGTTAACATCTAGATAGCTAATATATAGATTTGCTTACAAATTTCATTATTTCTGTGCAGTATTGTTTGTGTCCTTAAGGAATCTGGATCTAGAATGCTACCTTTAGGAACAGTGTTAGTAAATGTGTTGACTTCTCCATCCTGTGTTCTTGCACATCCTCTACTATTCCTTGGGTTCTTTCAATGGGAAAACTTGGTAAGTGAGATCTACTGTGAGCACTGTACATGTAAACTGGTGTGTGCAGCCAATGCTAACTTTCAGGTATCTGTGATAGGAAAACATTTATGCTTTTCAGTTTCTAAAGTTGGCCATTTTTACAGTGGGTTCGATTGCATTTCACATGGCTCTGGGCAAGATGTTTAAGGTCGACTATTTTCCTCTTTTACAAATTAGCTGCAGTAGATTATTTTCATAGTGAAAGCATACAATAGTGTCAAGGTTTAGTTCTATTGAAAATCAATGGTTTTCTCTGAAAAGCATTTAACATTTTTCATCTTTTGCAAGGATAAGTGTTGGCGCATTTAATAAGTCCAGAATTCTAGAGGTAGTGGCTTATAACTGAAATGCGTCTCTCAACCTTGTGACATTCCAGGACTGGTAACAAGGATGGGGGAGAAGCTTTCCAACCCCTTACACCTTAGAGCCCTTGGCAGGTAGCTGGCATCTGGAAGAGTAACAGCTTCCTATATCTTAAAGCATAGACGTGGTAGTGGCATTGTCCCTCTGTTCCCAGTGAGCATGTCACAGAGCCACTGTTGGATGGAAGATGGATAGAGAGGTCCCAGGGAAAGCAGCCATTCCTCACGACAGAGTCACTGTGGAAGGGGAACAAAGGTATCTTTGTCTCCACCACAGAAACCTTAGTGCTGTGTTGCTGGCATTGCCAGCCAAGTGCCGTGCCCAGTCACAGCATGTGCCCCTTTCTTTCAGTTACCTTATGTGTCTTTCAGACATTTAATCATGTCCTAACCTCATACAGTTACACCATCTCATATATGGTTACTTTGAAGTTTTCATTCATCTCACAATTCCTATAATTATTTGCTTGTAGTCCTCTGACAAATAGAAGCAGAATCATGTGTCCATTTTATCACTGCTACCCACATGAACTACCAGGAGACTCTCAGCAGGTTATTTTGAATTCATGAAGTATTAAATCCACATTGTAATATATTATCTCCTCAGGAGTAACCTATGTTACAAATGTTCTCCAGTTTTTTGTTTTTGTTTATTTTTGATTGTTTGTTTGTTTGTTTTTGAGGGAGGGGGGAGTTGCTGAATAAGCCAAGACAAAAGTAAAGTTCCTTCTTTTTCTTTTAATTAAGGACATGATGCCATCGTCACACTTCTGAAGCACTACAAGAGACCCCAGGATGAGCTGCCATGTAATGAATACTCCCAGCCTGGAGGAGGTACCCCTCTTTGCTTTGTGTTCCATTGCTGTACAATATTGAATCCAGTGGTAAATATGTGCTGCTGCTGCTATCCCCGAGTGTTGAGGAAGGAGGATGTAGCTAAGTGATGAGACTTGTTTCTGGAAAGTTTATGTCCAGGTGAGGCTACACAAAGAATAGTCACCGCCATCACCTGTAGTTCCTTCAAGCTCAGCATTTCTTGGACTGAATGGGCATGGGGCTTGTACAAGGCTGGGGAGGCCTGGGAAAGCAGAGAACAGTCATTTTACACATCAATAATTTACTAAGATGAGAAAAGAGATACAAATCACATGTGCTGTAGTCTTCTGAAACAGAATTAGAAACGTTTTATGTAGATCTAGACAAGTGTGCACAGTGCAGTGTAGCATGAATCTTAAAAGTTCTTATTAATAAAATCAAACCTGAGGCCAGTTATTGGGGTGAATGCTGGAAGATCAGAGAAGCAGAACAAGCCACAGCCACCTCACCTCGCCAGTTCCTCAGCTGATCCTGTTTTCTCAGACTGGAAGCTTCTGAGTCCTCATCCAAATGGATCTCAGCTGAACTGTGCTGCTCAAAGCCTAAAAGCTTAACCAGCCAAATGTTTCTAGCTTCTGGTTTTCACGCCTTACATACCTTTCTGTTTTCTGCCATCAGTCCTGGGATAAAAGGCGTGAGTCACCATGCTTGGCTGTATCCTTGAAATCACAGAGATCCCGGTAGATCTCTGCCTCTGGAATGCTAGGATTAAAGGCGTGTGCTACCACCACCTAAACTCTATGTTTAATATTGTGGCTGTTCTGTTCTCTGACCCCAGATAAGTTTATTAGAGTGCATAATATTTCGGGGAACACAATACCACCACAGTGCAGCTCCCCATCCAGAAGGAGACTCGGACCTTAAGCTAGCTCACTTTGACTTCATTGTCTGCTACAATTTTGTCATGCTGAACTTTATGGAGAAGGAAATGATGCTGCCTTCAGCTCCGCTGTGTCCTTTGATTCTAGATGGCTCCTATGTGTCTGTTCCATCCCCCCTGGGGAAGATCAAAAGCATGACGAAAGGTACTTACCAATGGGTGGTTGTTGTTTTGTTGCTGAGGGTGATTATTGCTTAAATGTGACAAGCACGTGTTTTGTTTTGTTGTGAGTGATGACAACTTCACTCGTCTAAACAATACTGGCTGCATTCCACTCTTCTCATAATTAGCCTTGTCTTTATGCCCTTTAGTCAACAGTTATAAAGTACTATTTATATATTTATATTTTGAACAAATATAATTACAAGTATTAATATTTTAGAAGAATTGAAAATATATTTGCTTTAGAAAATATTCAGATTATTAAATTATTATTTTTTAAATATCTCAAATAAGGGACACTAAGGTACTTTTTTGAAAGCATGCAGAATGTTGAAATTACCATCACTAAACTAGGAAAGTATAAAACACAATTCCATGACAAATTAATATTTAACCACTTGGAATTTGTACTTTTAAAAGTCCTTTTTGGTGTGGGGTATTTCCTCAGATTGATTCCTGTGCTTATTACCTGCCATTTAATGGGTATCCCCTAAAGGCCCAGTTTATCAATAATCGATAGTTGACTTCCTTATTGATGTAGGTTGAAGGGATTGACTGGGTTTCTCAGGCTGTGAAGCAAGCCATACTGGAGAGTGGCTGTGTCTCCAGCCCTGCTAACTGAAGATCAGATGAGCAAAAAGCTCAGCCTTGATCCCAGAGATTGCCTGAGACAGAAGAAGGTGGTTCTGGTGATGCAGGCCTTGGGAGCATGCACGCTTGGTTCTTAGCATCTCCAAGTGAGCTGGTGCAGGCCTTGGGAGCATGCTCGCTTGGTTCTTAGCATCTCCAAGTGAGCTGGTGCAGTTGGGAGGGAGCAGTTGTGGAGAAGCACCTGTTGCGGAGCAAGCCCATTGTGTATTCACATCCGTGTGTGCACATCCCCCAAGTAAAAAGGCAATTACTGTTCGCAGAGAAAGCTGATGTCCTCCTCCTGAGGGCTGGATTGCCCTCCCGTTTCCATCTCCAGCTCTCTGAAATTGAGTTCCACGAGATTATCGGCTCAGGTAAGCTAAGAAACCAGAGCTCTGCTATAGCGTAACAATCTCTAACTCACTGTAGGCAACATTTACCAACTTCTCTTGAATAATCGTAGGTTCTTTCGGGAAAGTCTATAAAGGGCGGTGCAGGAATAAAATAGTGGCAATCAAACGGTAAGCGAGCAGACGAGAGAAATCTGCCTGGGGGCGGAAGGGCAGGGCAGCCTCCTGAAAACTGCTGTTGACAAGAACAGTTCTCTGCTCTTCTCCTAGATACCGAGCCAACACCTACTGCTCTAAGTCAGATGTGGATATGTTTTGCCGAGAGGTGTCCATCCTCTGCCAGCTCAACCACCCTTGTGTGGTTCAGTTTGTGGGAGCCTGCCTGGAGGACCCCAGCCAGTTTGCCATTGTCACACAGTACATACCAGGAGGCTCTCTCTTCTCCCTCCTTCATGAACAGAAGAGGTATTGGCTCTGTCCACATTCACCTTGAACCCAGCACAAGAATCATCTTTGCCGTAGTGCCTGGGCTTTCTGATCAGTGATCTTTGGCCTTCTGACAGCTCTGAGTGTTAACATGTGTGGCATTTTAAACACAGCTGATGATTTATGAATAATTATTATATTTCAAGAAATTAAATCAAGTAATTTCTCAACAGGAAGTCAAAGGTGACAGATTCAAGGGATTTAAGTTGCTAATGGAAGTTTATAAATAGACCGACCTTGACATACCAACAAAGTAGATGTATGGAAGCTCAGAATAAAATAACCAGCCGGGGTCACAGTACTGACAAGAGGAAGCCTTGAAAAAGAATGCTCTTGTCCATGTCTAACCTGAGTTCATGTTCTAGATCTCTACTGATAGTAACTAGGAAGTGGTTTTCCTCAGTGGCTCCAGAACATTCCATTTGTGTGTTATTATCATGAATTTCTGTATGACACAAATAAATTAGAAAACCAAGTACCATATTTTTAAACAAATATCTGAAATGACAGATCCCAACTGTGCAATCCGTTTGCCAGGCTGAATTTTTAGCTCCATCTTCAATGAATAAAAAATTAGATAGAGTTACAGAGAATAACAATCACGAGCTGTTTTCTTTCACAAGACATGCTGAGTGTTGGCTTCAACCAATTCATCTCCATTCAATCTATTTTCTGTTCTAGAATTCTTGACCTGCAGTCTAAACTAATTATTGCTGTAGACGTTGCCAAAGGTATGGAGTACCTGCACAGCTTGACCCAGCCAATCATCCACCGAGACCTAAACAGGTATTTGGCTTTCCTAAATGATGAACTTACAACTCTGTAGTTAACAAGGAGCCCAACATGACATGGTAAGGACATGTTTTAGATTTATCTTAGGTTAGAGTTTTCTGCATACTCTCTGAAAGGGAATAGGTCACTGCCATTGTGTCACAGAAATATAAAGCTGTATAACTGTTTCTCAGGGACTATCTGAATCTATGGAATGTTCAGAAAGATGGCACTGTGCATAAGATGTGGGACATGATAATGTTTCCATCAAGGATAACTGTGCCTCACAGAAGATATTTTCTGGCCTTGCTGACAAAAATACTTTAGGCTGCCAACCAGACAAAAACCCAGCACCTGTGGTTATCTACAGCGCTTGGAATTTGATAATGATAATTAAAAAATAAGTTGCATATTTATGTACTTAATGCACTACAATTTCTGCCATGTTTTATAATTTTCTCATACTTATTGTAAAACAATAGAGCATGTTATGCTGTCAGTAGCCTCATGTGTCTTGTGTCGACTGCATCTCTCGGCTGTGTCATCAGGCCACATGTATGGTCTAACCAACACCACCCAGACTTGTGCATGTGCACACAGTGTGACACGACGTCCTCAACACACTGACAGGAATGTCTGGTGTTAGGAAGGATGTGACTGGAATTATCATGCTGGTGGTTGGGTCAGTGAGTAACCTCGGTGACTATGAAGGATGTCCCCCTGTCTCATACAAAGCTGGGATTAGAGGATCTTAGCTGACATGCTCCTTGGTACTGCCATTTTGGTATTTTTATGCTCGTAAATTCAGCCAAACCACAGCAGGATAGTTACCTAGTTTTCATGCAAAATGCTTTCATGTTGAATTGAGCATGAGACAAATATATAATCAAAGTTCTGCACAGAGCTGGGACCCCAAGAGGTTTCAATGCTTTACTTAAACAGTGAAAACTTTCTCTGAATAAAGTCTTGATACAAACCGTGGCCAGTATACAAAATAGAGCAGTTTTGACTGAAGGCTGAATGTTGAAGTGGAGAACTTCCTTCCCTTACCCATTTCCCACTGCTGAGGAGTCAGACCCACAGTGGGACCCCCAGTCTGCTGTACAGACAAGTAGACAGTCACTGGTCTGTCTGTTCTATACCAGCAACTCCCACTTCATGACTGTGAATGAGAGTCGTATAAATCGTGGATATCATTTAAAACTTTTACATATTAAGAAATCACTTTATTTAATCACTTGATCAACAACCACATGGGCATGGGCTATGCTTACAGTCAGTTGCATTTGGTGCATTTCCATGTGAAAAATGAAACTTACACACATCCTACTCTCAAACTTCCCAGGAGATTTCACATCATAACAGAGATAAAAAAAAAATACTTATCCAAATATATTTTAAGCAAGTTAAATATATCTAACATCAAGCTCTATAAAATATAAGCAGTGAAATTTTTTATAAAATTCAAGAAAGAATGTTAATCAGTTCAGAGGAGTTTAGAGATAGCTTCATGGATGAAGTGACATATCACTCATTCCCTAGGGATGAATAAATCTGGAAGAGCATCCCAGGTGTAGGGAGAGACTTATCAAATAGAGATCAAAAGGTTAAACATATGTAGAGGAACTATAAGGAGCTCCCTTTTAGTGTACAGGATAAAAAGGTGTGCATGTGTGTGAACACTGGGAAAGAAGTAGAGAAATTAGAGCGAGAAATAAATCGGTGCGTGCGGGACAAGGAAGGCTGGTTCAGTGCTCTTCTGCCAGCAAGAAGGAGCCCTGAGGATGTTTCTGCTCCAATCACAGACCAGAGGTTTTGTTATGGAAAGACCAAACTGTCTGGTGGATTCTCCATGAGGATCCAGTCAAGAATCTGATGAGATAATTATTGCAGCAGTCTAGGCAAGAAGTTAATTAAAAACAGGATAGCAGTAGTAATAAGTGAAATGAAAGGAAAAGATAGGCGTGAAAAGCAAGAAAGAGAAAATGAGCTGAGTAGAGTTGGTAGATTCTAATGTTGGAAGTAAATTGTATGAGAACTTATAGTTTCTTAGTTTTAAGACATCATGTCTTCACTTAGTTATTAGTTCTTTTTTTTTTTTTTGCCTTTTCAAACTTACTTATTCTTTGAGCTTTAGTAACAATATTTAGGGAAATGGTTTCAATGGGGAACAGACAGTGAACTGGGGACTTTGGGCATGGAGGTTATCACTGCCTGTTCCCGTCATCTTGTGTGGCAGCAGAGCACAAGCGGCGGCTGCCAATGTCCTCCAGCATTCCTTCCCCAAGTGTAGCCTATTGCCTTGTCAGTAAATGTAAGTTATTAGCATCGGCTACTCAGTAGGACCGAAAATATAAATATTGATTAGATATGAAAATAAAACATTTATTAGATAACAAAGCCAAGCTTATTTTACCTTATTTTTCCTGAGTATAATCTAATCATAGAGCTTAAATCTTCCAAAACTCTTCAAATTCCATGAAACGTGCATAGGGACCTAACTCTTGTATCTACTTTTGAAAACTCTTTTCTACCCATCTTCAGCCAACAACAGTAAAACTTTCATTTTTTATATTTATGTAGATATGACATTGTACATGACTCAAAGTCACATGCTTCATCCATCATGGGGCTTACTACAATTTATTTATATATACAATAAGTCATATACTAAGGAAACAACTAAGTCTCCACTTGGAATAGGACATGACTGAGGATCGAAATGATTTGAAAGCAGCTTTCAAGAGAATCTAAGCATGTAAAAGTTCACAGTGTAGTAAAAAGCTTGCTTAGGATGCAACGCTGGAAAAATAGGCCTGGATCTTTGCTAAGGATACACACTTTGCAATTCTTCAGTATTCAAGTCTCCCTGGAACAGGCAGAGGTGCTCAGATGCCAGCTTGCCTTTGAATTGATGTGATTGTTGATTGCTTATGGTTTTATCTCCCTAACTGCTCCATACATCAGATGGCTTCAGGGTCAGAGAGGCTGCTCTCTCCCCTGACCTGCTGAGATCGGAGCCTTGTATTCATATGTGGAGATTGCTCAATCAAAGTATATTTAGATAAATTCTTGAGGCATTAGGGATGCCACTGTAGTAATAAAAAAGTTTTTTTTAAAGTAGAGGGGCTTAATTTATGCAATTATGCCTATTTCCCAATAGTCTCGAGGAATCACTCAATGGCTTTCATAATTATAAAGGAAGTGGCTGGCCAACCTGCAGAAAGGGGACACTTCTATACTGAGGATGGAGGGTGTTAGTGCAGCAAAAGAAAATAGAAAACTACTTTTCTCTTGGCCAGAAAGATCTCTCTGTGGCTTTTTATTATATCCTTAACATTAATTTCAGTCTTCAATATATACTAAAGAGAAGGTTCAAGGGATAAGTAAAAGTTATTTTTTCGGTAAACACAAGAATGAGGGCGGGGTGAGCTGCCATGTGTTTAACAGCTGCAGTGCACAGGAGAGCTCTGCTTGAAAGGTGGCCGTGCTCTCATGGAGCCTGTACTGTTGTTTATCTCCATTGTGTAGACAATGAGCTGAGGAAAGAGACCAATCTAGAGCCTCCTTCTTAGAACAAGTCTCACTCTACATTGTAATGGAACATCGAGTCATCTCAGAAGACAGAGAGAGAACAGTTGGTAGTGATGGTATTTGTCATGATTAACTTTATTTATCAAATGACCTCACTTAAAATCAGCTGAGGAGAGCTCAGTGAGGATTGTCTAGTTCTTTGGCCTGTGGGTATATCTCTGGGGATTGCTTTAGTAAACCGAGAGTGAAGATGGAGCCCTCCACGAACGGTCCATAGAGTTTAAATATTTTTAAACTATTCACAGTTTTATTCAGGAGTGCTCTGATTCTTAGGGATCAACTTAAACCTTAACCCAATTTACATATTCATTTCACGAAGCTGGCTCTTAAGGTCACAGTTACAGCTAAGGGCTTTAAAACTTTGTGCTTGTCTGTTCTCTTGGACAAGGGTATTTCTAAACTGTTAGAAAATGGTGACATCATTGCAAACAGATGTGGATTAAATGGGTGGTCTTCTCTCCAGATAAGTCTACTTTATCCTTTAACAGCACCATAGGAACTGAACAGTGGCACCTGCTTCACAGTGGCCATATGGATGCGTGTGCGCGTGCGTGCGTGCGTGCGTGCGTGCGTGCGTGCGTGTGTGTGTGTGTGTGTGTGTGTGTGTGTTGCACTACACAGATATGCATCTTGTTCTTATTACCTCATTTATTCCCTTATATAGGAAGGGGATTATAAAAGCACTCTATTAGGTTGGATATGGTGGTGAATACCTGTAATCTCAGGCCCTAGGAGGTAGCTGTTGGATTATGTTAAGAGGTCTCAGATGTATAGTTTGAGGCCAGCTTTGGCTGCATATTGAGACCCTGTCTTAACTGAAACAAAATGAAACAAAACAGAAACCTCCACATCACGTTTAACAAATATTTCTTTTCAGAAAGTAGAACTAAATTGTCTTCAGTGTAATTCTAAGGACTCTGCTGGCATTTTGAGAACCTTATTCCAGTAAATATAAAGGAAAAATTACAGATAATTTGAAAACAGAAAACTTTTTGGTGATGAGTGACAGGTCATTTAAAAAGACAAGCCTAGTAAGGGCTAAATGGAATTTAATTTTGAAGATGACATTTAAATAAGTTTGTGAAGATTTTAGGAAATAACAAAGAAAAAAGGAGAAAAATTTAATAGTTGGTTTTAACTTGACACGTGCATTTGCCTTTCAATTGAATACAAAATACAAAACTGCAATTAAAAACCTCAACAGTCAAACAAAGTAATTTATTGTTTTTCTAGTTATCCATCAAGCATGGTCCCTGTTTGCAGGGATGGAGTCTGATGACTGTCCATTACAGTTTGTGGTGATACAGAAGGATATTAGCATTTGTGGACAATACTGTCTTGAGAACTCTAATGCCCAAATACAGACCACAGAAATGATTCAGCCGCTGGTATCTGAAGTCCACAGGACCCAGTGGACAAGTATGAAGCTGCTGACAGCTCTGGCTTTGTAGATGTCTAGTTTAAATCCGTCACCACAAGAAGGTCTTTGAGATTTTCCAAACCATGTTTTTTTTTCTAATCCTTTCTACTTTTGAACTGCTTATCAAATGTTTCTTGAATGTTTGAGATTATCAAGAGCTTCTGCTATGCTACGGCTGTGTGTGAGAATGATAGACACTAGAACTTTTCTAGCAGAGTTTAGAACATAAAGGAATATATCTGAAACTTATGAGTATCATATAGGATTCCATTCTTTAAGACTGACTTGGAGATTTCAATCACAGAAGGGCTGATTCTGAATGCCTCAGGTTGAGCTTGAGTATAAGACAAATTGCTAAATTCTTATTAATAAAAACATAAAAAAAGAGAGAGAGAGCCAGGGATGGCAACTGAGAGATCAGAGAAGCAGAAAGAAGCCAACCACATTCTCACCGGTCAAATATCCTCAGCCCAAGAGACAGCCACTTCCTATATACCCACGCCTGTGTCCTTTCTGTCCCTGCCATCTCACTTGTTCTCTCCACCCAGCTACATCACTTCCTCTTTCTGCCCAGCTCTGTCACTTCCTGTCTGTCTGTACAGACCTCCAGACCTTTATGGTTAACTAGTGCTGGAAATAAAGGTGTGTACCACCATGCCTGGCTCTGTTCCCAGTGTGGTCTTGAACTCAGAGAGATCAGGATGAATCTCTGCCTTCCGAATGCGAAGATTAAAGGTGTGTGCTACCATTTCCTGACTTCTATGTTTAATATAGTGGCTGGATTTTTCCTATGATCTCCAAGTAAGCTTTGTTTATTAGAGCATAAATAAAATATCACCACACTTGAGACTGTGCAGATTTGAACAAGACCAATGACTCGTTTCCATGATCACACGAGCACTGTGATATGGGGCTTTGAAAATTATTATGCTAAATAAAATATGGTTATTTGTTCATCCTACCAAGGATTAATGCAGAAGTCAGAGATGTGTAAGTCCTTGGTACATGTGCCAGAGAGTAAGTTCCAAGAATCATCAGTTTCTAAAGGTTCATAGCCTATACTATAGATGCTGAGGTACAGTCCCTGAGTAACAGTAGAAGTTTCCGAAGAATGTATATTCTTGACAAGCAGCCAAAACAGAGGAAATGTTTCCATACCAGATACAATTCATGGATATATTGAGGGTCACAGACCACAGAAGAATGCAGAATTTGATGATGACTGAATATATCTATGCACAGAAGTGTTTCAGGCCTCTGATGTTCCAGAGTTTGGAGCCATAGCAAGGAGTTTGCCAGTTTAGGAGTCTTTGCTTGGAAACCCAAGCATGAACGTGCTCAAACTAGCTTCTGTGAGAGTCACTGGGTCCAACGCTTAGTGAATTTGGAGTATTTGGGATTTCAGATTTCTGGCTTGGGGATGCTCAATATGCAATGGATTCATATGCATAAAGACGCATGTGTATGTACACATATGTGTTATATATCAATTAACAGTAAATATATACAGTCCTATTTGCTGTGATGATTCCAGTGCTTAACAACTGTGGTTTTGCATTTTCCTGAAAATGTCATGATATCATTTGTCTTAATGACTGTACAAAATTCCATTGCATATAGGTAAAATACTTTCTTTACCCATTCATCTTCTAATTCAAACATTAGTTAGATTTGAAACATAAAATTGCGTTTGAGAAAGTGGGGACGGATGTTCCTGGACCAGAACATGGTCCAAGTAGCAAAGCATGTGACTGGCTGAGTGCCAGAGCATGAGCTGCATTTTTCAATCTAAAAGACTCAGTCACACATCCATGTAGCCCACATTAGACAAAGTATATGCACACTCTTCATCTTTAAGAGAGAAAGTTTAAACACAGACTATGACTTCAGCATTCAGAGAGCCTCACTGTGTCACACGCAGCAGAAGGGTACCTCAGCCATTCTGCACAAGTCACTCTCTCTTCCGTGTGAACCCGCTCATATTTCAATATCTGGCCTCCACTCCAACACACACTTCTGACTTTGGAAACCTATGGATTTGTCCTCAGCTCCTAGAACTTGCAGAAAAAACCATGATTTTCCTCTGACTCTGCAGTCCCTACCCATTATCTAAACGGAAGTTCTCCACCTGCCTTGTCCTGCCTTCGTGTGGATGCCCCGACCCACCACAGTCCTCACTGCCCAGGACCAGAGGCCGATTATGTCACAAGTACCCTCAGCATACTGCATCGGCTTAAGCTTCCACAACTAGGAACAACTTTGCAACCTGATTCCCAATTTCCCTACTGCACTGTCGTAACGCCACAAGGCCTGAATAGTTAGCTCTCTGTGCATCCACAGAAATAGCTGAAATGTCCTCTGAGGGCCACTTAAATTCCTTCCGCTCTTACCTGCCCCCATTAGAATGATTCATTTAATTTTGACTGCGTTCACTGGTTCTAAAAATAGTTCTCTTATGCAACACCTCATTAAGTACCTTCCCTTCAACACTAAACTCCTTTAAATCTGAGGGGTCATATTGATGTCAGCGTTCGTCCGTTGTCCCACTGGTGTGGTGTTGTCAGACCTGCCCCAGTAGATCTCTTGGGTAAGTGGCATCAGAACCTTGGTTCATCTATCCCACCTAGATCCTCACTCCCACACTTCAAGGTAGGTTTTAAGCCACATGTGAGATTATTGTGTCTTTCATAGAGCACAGAAAGTTCTGAGCAGGAATTCTGTGATGCAAAAATCCACATTGTGTTTGACAGAAAATTTCAGTGTTGTTTTTCTAAGTGATTTGTTTTGCTCCTTTTCCTTAACACAACACAACCACACCCCAAGGACTTCCAGGCCAGGGGGTAGGGGTGCTTTCCCTTCTTGGAAGCTCCTCTCCTTCCCTCGCTGGAGGGTGCCTCTCTCTGGCATGCTTCCCTTAGGCTGCTGCTGAGCTCACTGACCTGCAGTTTTCTACTGTTGCCAACTCCCTCTTTGGCTGTCTTCCGTTCTCCAGAGACCCAGCCTGTACAAAGGCTTTTGAAAATGTCAACAAAAGCTTCTCTCTGTCTGGCCTCATTTCTCTCTGCTCTTGTTTCTTGGAGACTCGGCGGACGCCTCCTTGGTACCTTGTCGATTTCCTGAGTAGCTAACCTTTCAGTAATGATATTAACGCTGCCTCTGGCATCTCTGCCTTTCCCACTTCATCATTCTCAACCTCCACATGCTGAAATGCATTAATGCTGGATTCTGAAGATGCTAAAGTCTCAGCACAATGTGTGAAAGGACCCAGAGTCAGAATTAATAGTTAAAAGCAGGCATTATGCTTGATAACGGGATAATTCTTTTCCTACTGATCACATTTCCAGTAGCTAGCATAGCATGAATTTGACACAGTAAGACAGACAGACACCAGTCAGTGAATGTGTAAATAATCTCACCTGTGCAATCTTCTCTAACCTGTGTCACTGAAACTTTCCTTAACATAACTTTCAGGTAACAATTATATGACTTCTTGGATTTAAGTGAAAGAATATATTAGCAATTATTATCATCGTTCTAAAGGAATATTTTACTATTTAATAAGGTTTTTTAATTATTACACTTTAATTTTGTATGAGAGGGGTGCATATGATGCAGTGCATGTGTACATATCAGAGTACCAAGTGTCAGGAGTCAGTTCTCTTTCCACCATGTGTACCTGGGATGGCACTCCGGTCGGTAGCCTGAGCCGTCTCTTTGGTACTACTTCATATTCTTCAGAGTCGAGTGTGCTTCTGGTTGTCTGTCTCCTTTCTGATTGTATGGCTATGGTTTTGCTTCTCATACTGTAGACGGATAACTCTCTCCGTAAGGCTGCAGGGGACGTGTGGACTGCACATGGATCTTTTCTGTGAAGAATGGGAAAAGGGCCCAGATCACATTCCTTCCTCCATAGAGACCTGCAGTTGAGCTTTTCAGCATGGATTACATTACAATCCAGTTACATAGATTCATAGCTGGGCAGAATTTGAGTTATATGTGTCCAGGGTCCTCCTCAGTGACTCTCCACAGAGCTCATTCACACAATGGTGATGCCTACCTTTTCCTTACTCGGCAGCTGGGTGACAAACGTCATGGTAAAAAAGAGTCATCAGAAGTATGTTCTAGAAGTCAGCAAGACTAAGCTGTGTTTTTGTAGAGACTGTGTGGGGCATCAGCATTGATATACAGCTTTCCTTCCCAGAGGCAACCAGCTCACTCAGCATTACAGTTCAGTAAACATCCAGGTTAATGTGAAGAAGGCTGTTCTGCCCCTCACTTCATAGCGACAGGAAAGAGGAACTCCCCCAGCCCAGCCTCCTGAGCCTGGGAGACAACTAGCTTTGCAGTCCTCCATTGGTTCAGCCTTGTTGCATCACATGACTCACTTGACTTTTTTTCTCTCTGATTCAAGTTCTTCATGAGCACAACAGAGACAGTATAGGCTATGTGTGTCCGTGTTCATGAAAATACCCTTGTGGTGAGTGGTAGAGCCAGGTCATAAATTCATTAGAGAAAGTTTCCACAAAAGAAATTTGCTTTTAATCATCAAATCAGAAAGCATTCATCTTAAAAGGATGAGACAGTTTGTTGTAGAACCAAAATATGAGTGGCCATGGCCTAGAAATACAGATTTAAAGCTCCTAAATTCTAATTTCTGGGGTGATAACAGATTCATGGCATTTTTATAGTAACAAAGTAAAATCATAAATCAAGATATTTTTAAGACATTGGTGGAAACAGCAATTCAGCCACTTACAGCCAAAGGGGAAAGTCTCTGCCATCAGCCTCGGGTGTTAAGACATCCTGGCCCCCAGTTAATAGAAGCGAGAGTTCTGCGTCGATCTTCCTGAATGGATTTTTCCTTACAGTTATGAGTTACACAAAGGAATGGGCAATGCATATCTGTTCAGGCATGTGTGCTAGCTCCAGATAGTGTGGCTGTACCTACAACACAGCAGCTCTGCACAATCACAGCAGATCGAATCAGCCAGACAGCCTGGGAGGTGTTTTACACAGGTAAGGTTCCTCCATTCCACCTGATACAGGGAATGTCTGTCCATTTAAGTTCTGTTCATTGCAAGCAGATGGAGAGTCTCTCAGTATGGCTGGTTATTTGCAGAACACCCAGGGTCACCTTCATGCTGAAGGTGGAAGGTTTTGAGGTGACCAGACAGTTCAGAGACATCATACTCCTTTTCTAAAAGGTTTATTGTTACCTGCAGCAGCTGGGGAGAAGATCAGGGCAGCCTCACAGAGTGCTCACAGCTCTTGAATGCTGCAGTGGCAGTCTTCGTATCAATTACATTTAATGCTTTTCCATGAAGAACTGTACTCTCAGTCACTAGACCCTCCTCATAGAAGGGCTTTGAAACCCTACAGAAGTTGGTGAAAGGCACCCGGTGCTACAGATGAGACAGCCAGGACTCTGATGAAGTTGGCCTTCTCTACAATGAGGAAGGAAACCCTATGTCTGAATTCTTAGAGTAGCAGCTGGCTTTCATTAGTCCATTCAGAGCAAAGGGTCAGGGTTCTTGGGTGACCCCTTTCTTTGAGATTGGAGCACATTTTAATAGACTTCTACTGTGTGCGGTCTCAGGAAGGCTCGTCCTCCGGAGGCCTTCTGACTCAACAGGGCTTTTGAAGGAAACTAATGATCACAGACATCTTCTAATTCTTCCACTTTCTTTAATTTCTTTTTTCTCATTTCACATAAAGAATAAGAAAGACACACTGATCTTCCTGTTGGATGTGGGTGGCCTTGCGGGCAAACATTTCCCACTGAACTCTTATTAACCTTGACAAAGTTCCTTTTGTATCCTAAATATGAAGCTAATGAGCTGTTAATTACCAAACTTCTTCAGCTCTGGAGCAGCAGGGAGACAAACTAAGAATTTCCTTGTGGCTTCAATTTTTGTCTTTTTTGCTTGGCTACATCTCCATCATCTATCTGAAAACACATCTGGCATAGATCTTACCCTGGGCTGTTTGTTCCTGACTGATTCTGGTCTACCTCTAGGAATCTCACCCCAAAGATGCATATCCCTCATGCTGATGCAAATCTTGGGTTAACACACCCCAGTTAAAACTCACTCTGGACACCAGTGTATTCCCTACTGGACAGGAGGTTCTCTGTTAGGGCAAGCACTGTGTATGTTATACTGTTCTATCCCGAGTACCTTAGTAGGCATTCAATTAATAGTGTCAAATGCAATAAGGAATTAATTATAAAACATCAAGGGTCGTAGAGTAATATCCACCAATGAGGCTGTGCCCCAACTGTCAAATTCAGTGTTTCCCATGTCCTATCTAGTTATGTGTTCCTAACTTTGAGGGTGCTTTTAAACAGGAAATGGATGGAAGGCTTAAGGAGATTTGCAGAATGACTAAGGCAATAAAGCTTGTGATGGGCTAAGTTTGTAACCCATATTGTATAGTTATACAGTCCAAAACACAGGTATAGATTGATATCTAGTCCCAGTTAACCAGAACAACCATGACAGAATAACAATACAATGTACTCAACAGTGTGCCTCACTTTGCAGAATTCAGAACAATCATAAGAAAGTAATTCTCACTCAGTATAAATGTGGTATTTCATGACATGAATGTCATTCTTTTGCTTAATTACTATTGGTATTGTATAAATCACTAGCCTAGATATTTTGTGTTAAGGATAACTATATACCTATTAGTCACTAAACTACCCCCCATACAAAAAAAGTTGAATAAAACAAACACCCAACAGTGAGAAACAAAGGAAAAGTGATTAGTAGTTCCACTGATCTGATTTCTAATTTTCTCAGGTGAAAGTTAGTCAAACAAACTTATTGTATAGTGTGGACATGGCTCAAGGCTATCTGTTAATTCATAAGCCAGAAACAAGACCCTAAAACCCTAGTGATTTCCAGTCAATGCTGACCATGTAGACTTGAGCCAGCACTTGCTTTTTCTAAGTCAATTGATTTTTCTTCTCATGGGCAACATACTTATTTCCTAACCTGCAGCATTTCCATGCCTGACTGGAATATTTTTGCATGTGATTAATGTTTTCATTTGACTTTCAATGAGGTCTCAAAACAGTTTGGCTTGTCACAGTCAAATTATTTAAATATTCCTGTGAAAAGAGTGTGGGAACCCAAATCAGGTTCCTGTGAACCTGCAGAAACAGTAGCAATGCTTCCCCCACTTGTTATGTTTTTACATCTAAATTAATCAATTCAGAATGTGTCTTATGGTGATGCTTGGTTTCTTGAGCAAAGGGATTATTGAATGTCTTTAATGGAAATTTTTAATTTTTTTTACTAAGAAGCGACTCTTCAAGAAGCATTTTTGTTTCCTTATAAAATATTCCTGTGGTTTCAACAACACACATATATGATACCTTCTGAGCACAGATAAAAGTATTCATTTTCTCAGTGACTCTTCACTCTTACAAATTGATCAGAATTATCTAAATTATAGATTCAAGTGTGGCCACAATTCTCTGGCTAAATGTTACTTTAGACATGTGAAACAAAAATTACCTAGAATAAGATACATAATGCATATATGCATACATGCATAGAGATATATACAGATACATATACACATGTGTACACATATACAGATATACATATACACGTGTATGCTCATATACATACACATACACACATGTGCATATATGTGTGCATGTACATGTATTATAGTCTTGGAGAATCAACCCTAGATAGCATATGATAAGCAAGCACTCAGACACTATGCTGCACACACAGTAACAGCCTCAATGCTGTTTGAAAAGCTGCTGATTAACCTATAGTAGACAAGATTAATGGTTTCCTGGGACTGAAGGCTAAGAACTGGATGAGTTGTTAGAGGGTCAAGGAATATTTCTGGGCTGGAAATGGTACCATCTGTCTTGAGACCATAATTTTAATAGTTTCACAAGATTATATATGTGCTTAAATTCATCAAATTACAGCCTTTCAATAGATGGAGTTCCTCTTTCTAACATGAGTAAAAGATTAATTGTCTAATGTAGAATAAAGAATGCAAACTCTCTAAAAGGAGATATGCAAAGTTATAAGAATTAGAAATGTTCCAGTCATGAACAAAATGTATTTGACCTATTCATAACCTTAAGGAAGAGGAAAAGTCATTTGATAAATAATCTCACTTCGGATATTAAAACAAATTCCAGCTAAAGAATGGTGTACATAGATAATTGGAGAACAAAAAGTTTTCTCAAAGGCCATCAATGAATCTATACTCATGTCACACACTCAGGTAGATGTCTGATAATGTGTTTAGCATCAAGACTGTGAACAGGGGCAGGAAGGAAGAGTGAGCACTTCCTTGAAAAATGCATCTACCCTCTGTCCACTTTCTCAGGCTCTGATATGATGCTGGGGATGTTTAGTGCCAGCTTCTATTGATTATCCAAATACATACATTGACGAAGCAAAAGGCATACAGTGTCTATGTCCCACTACAAAAACTGGTGGATTTAAAATCTGTGACCTCATAACTGTTGCTGCATAGTAAATATAATATCTGAGAATGAACTGAGGTATCCCCAAAGCAGTTCATTCATCAAGTGTGTGGTGTTCAGTGTGCTGCACTAAAATGGCTGAAAAGGCTTCCCTTGTTACAGAACACTGATGAGAGAATACTTTTGTGAGATCTAATCAAAACTGATACAGCAAATAGTTTATAATCTAGATGATAGAAGTGAGGACAAATAGACACTATAGCTCAGGTGTAAGAAACACTTCAGAAAGTGAAAGGATGTACATCAAAGTAATCACTGTGGAAAATAATCCCATTTCCACCCTGATCTTTAAGGTCTGTTTAACCCAAATTAAGAGAGTATGATGAGACAATTCAAAATTAGTTCACAGAGGGAAATTATCTATAAAATAAACACATTGAGAGTTAGGAAGAAAATGGCTAAGTGGATAAAGTGCTTGCCGTGAGCACCTGAGGACCTGAGTTCAATCCATAGAACCCAGGTAAAAAAGATAAGTGTGGCTATACATACTTGTGATCTCATATCTGGAGAGTTAGAAAAGTAGATCCATGAGACTCACTGGTCAGCCATGCTAGCCTACTTGGTGAATTCAGTGACTTGTCTCAAAACAAACAAACCAACCAAAACAATAACAAAAAATTTTTTGCATAGCTCCCAAGGAACCCCAGGATGCAGATGCAGAGAAACATGTTTGCTTGTGTATTTGCACAGAATACACTGTGTGCCAGCTCCTCTGTTGCCTCTGCAAACACTGGGGATGCAAAACAGGTCTTGTCTCAATGGGGAGTTGCAGTCTTGGAAGATGGATGATTTTAACAAGGAACATGCTGAAGTATTATTGAAAACAGAATAATACAGCCAAATATGGAGTCTCTAGTGCCATTATACATGAGACATGAGCCAGGACTGGTCTGAGATGGTAGCAGTGTAGACAGAGAAGTCAACAGATTTGGCAATGACTTCCATGTAGACTCCATCAGGTTGCTGTTGGATGCATGTAGATGATTCTGGGAAGATAAGAGCTCAACAAATGAAGACAGCATCGGTGTGATGTTAGTTGGGAAAACATTTTTGAAAGCAGCCTGGAGGTACTACAGCTATTTTGAACTTGAAGCTCCTGATATTTGAGAAGAGGCCTCAAGAAGGCTGTTTAATGCAAATCTTAAGCACAGGGGATTATCTCATGTCTGAGAGTCTCAACAAAAAGACAGTTTTATAATCTGTGGAGTGAAGGAGATAGTCAATCATGAGAGAAGACCTAAGATAGAAGTCAGCACCATCAGAGAGACCAAGAAGCCCTGAAAAGCAGTATGGAGAAGCACAGGGAAACAGGGTCTAGGGAGTTAAGAAAGACATGCTTTAATTAGTCAAGAGCTTCTCACTGTGCTGAAAACAATGGAGAACTTGAATACAATGAAGACAAAAACAGTGTCCTCTGTAATTCAGAAGACAAGAAATCACCTACACAACTGAACTAGACATTCCCAGTGCATGGTGGGCACCTGTCACAGCCAACATTATCACTTAGAAAGTGCCTCTCAGCCTTTATCTGCATGCCTTAAATATTCCATACTAATTGTAACTAAAACCCATACAGTACAGTTACTCCATTTTACTTCTGAAAAAACAACCATCTTCACATCCATCTGATTTATAGTTGCTAGGTGACTGTTCTGGTATTGGAATATAGTCAAACCAATTGTAGCCTTGGGGTCCTTTCTAGTATCACTGCATTGCTACTGCTTTCCAATTCAACTCAAGAATGTTGGTAAGTAGAACAGATAATCTAGCAAGGAAAATGTTTAAAGGAAGCTTTGAAGTCTTAGGCAACTGAGAAATGAGGGTGCAGTTGGAGTGCAGCATTTTGGGAAGGGCTATGCAAGATAAGAGTGTTGGATCCTATGTAGCTAGTGAACTACATGGTAGAGAAGAACTCAACCATGCATATAGTGTCCTTGGAGTTAGATTGGGAACTTGAAGAGGGAAGGTGCTGAATGACAGTGGATTACTTAGACCTGGGACCTGATGGCACACCCTCACTGCTGAGTCCTTGGCTATTCTCAGATCAGCAGAATGGGCATCCTCAAAGCCCTTGGTCTATTCCCCACCCAACAGGTCTGTTCTGGAAAATCCATCCATCCTTGCTGCTTCAATTTCTTTCTGGAATGGACTCTTTACAAATGAGAACAATCCTTCCTCTCTGGTTAACTCACTCACTTGCCTTCCTGCTTTCCTCATTCTTCCTACAGCAGGTTTCTTCATTTCTATTTTTCTGAGATACCCCAATAAATGTGAATTGATATCATGACCTACTACCACTTGAAATGTGTGATTTTCACTTTTTATTATTTTTTTAAAACAAATGGAAGGATTGCAGAGGAGCTCATCAGGGAAATGTTTAATTTGAAGATTTAATTTTCCAAGCTTGGAAACATGATTAAGTATACAGCAGTATATAGCTGCCTCCTGGAATTAAATAGACGGATCACAGCTAAGTTTGGGGAGTACTTGTGCATAGACACAGACCATTCATAGCTATTTCCTTGTATTCCAGTGGGCATTGTAAAGACATGGAACACAGTCCTCACTGAGACAGTAAATAAGAGACACATAACTCTCATCACACCAGTTATCAGCAAACAATGCACAATGGAGCATCCAGACACAGGTGAGAAGGAGTGGACACCGGCTTCATATTTCTTTTATTCTCATAATTGCAAGACAATTTTCTTCAATTACATTGGAGATGATATCAGGGATAATTAAAACCATAGAGAAAGGAAGGTATAAAGGGTTAGATGGGCATAGAGAGGGACAAAAAAAGCTTAAAATAAAAACCAAATTGTTTACAAGCATTGTCTCCGAATCAAGAAAACTGAATTTTTTAGTGGAAATAGAAGCAATTACACAGACAGGACCTGCTGCTTCCATCAAGTTGGAAATAAACAGAAGGTAACTTTGCAAGGGGTGGTGGGGAAAGGCCCGCCTGTGCTCATGCACAGGGAGCGGCTGCTGCACCAGCAGCTGATGAGTGACCGGGGAGCTTTTGTCTCTTAGGCCATGTTTAAGCAAATAAGCTGAAACAAGTGAACTGGGATGTTTTTACAAAGCCTCCATGTCTACTTCTTTTTAAATGGATAATAGAAACAATAAACAAAAACTGACTATTTATTAACAGTATTAGCTACTTTTCTATTGCTGTGATGAAATACTATGCCAAGGCAGCTTATATAAGGAAGGATGCATTTGTACTTGTAGTTCAGGAAGTATGAATCCACCTTGGCAGGGAAGCATGGAAGCCAGGGGCAGACATGGGAAGCTGGGAGCAGACTTCTTCAAATGCAAGCAGAAAAGCGGGGAGGTTGAACCTGAAGTGGTGTGTGACTTAAAACTTCCAAAGCCCACCCCCAGTGGCACACTGCCTCTAGCAAATCTGCACCTCTTAAACCTTCCCAACAGCACCACTAACAGGGAACCAAGTGTTCAAACACCTGAGTCCAGGGGGGACATTCTTATTCAAACCATCAAAGTGCTGTTTGACCAGGCCGAGCTGTGTGAAGCGGTCCATGGTCAATTGTGGCCTTTAGTCAAATGGTGGTCCATCAACGGTGTCATGTAACTGGAGACAAAGATCTTTTAAGCTAATGGAGAAACTTACATGTAATCTGCTGACACAGTGAGCTGCTTCCACTATGTATTCAGCCAACTGCTTCAGAGTCCAAGATCTGTGCTCAGGGCATACGTGCTCAGGGCATAGATCATGTTAAAATATGGTGAGAGACAGAGACCCAGTTCTTATTAATAAAAACTAACCTGGAGCCAGGTATTGGGGTCAATGCTGGAAGATCAGAGAAGCAGAACAAGCCACGGCTTCCTCACCTAGCCAATTCCTCAGCTGATCCTGTTTCCTCGGACTAGAAGTCTCTGAGTCCTCATCCAAATGGATCTCAGCTGAACTGCTGCTAAAAGCCGAAAAGCTTAACCAGCTCTAGTTCCTAGTCTTCACACATTAAATACCTTTCTGCTTTCTGCCATCACTTCTTGGATTAAAAGCATGAGTTACCATGCTTGGCTGTTTCCATTGTGGCCTTGAACTCACAGAGATCTAGGCAGATCTCTGCCTCTGGAGTGCTAGGATTAAAGGTGTGTGTGCCACCATTTTCTGGCCTCTGTATCTAGTGGCTGTTCTGTTCTCTGACCCCAGATAAGTTTATTAGAGTGCACAATATTTTGGGGAACACAATACCACCACACTCCTGTGTGTGGATCTCCAGTTCCCCAGCACTAGTTATCAGAGACTGCCCTTCCTGTGGTGAAAGTCTTTGGTGAGCGCCTGTTGACTGTAGAAACCTGGGTTTATTTCTGCAACCTTTGTTCTACCCCATTGGTCCTCATGCCTGTTTTGATGCCAGTGCCATGCTTTCGGGGGGCTACTATGACTCTGTAATATGCATTAAAATTAAATATTTTAATGCTTCCAGCCTTATTTTTGGATCAAGATTTCTTTGCCTATTAAAAACCAGTTCTATATGAATTTTAGATTGTTTTTATAGTTCACTCAATAATGTCATTGGTATCTTGATGGGGAGGGCATTGAGTCTTTAAATTGATTTCAATACTTTGGCACTAATTCTTCCAAGCCAAACCATAGATCTTTCCATATTTGTGTTTTCTCAGTGTCTTTCACAAGTTACCACAAAAGACTTTCATTTCCTTTGTTAGGTTCATTCACTGGCATTCGTCATTGGAGTCCAGAAAAGCTACTAATGTTCTGTGTATCGTATCTGTATACTGCTGGTTTACTGATTCATCAGATTTAGTTATCTTTCTCAAGATCTTTAAGTTTTCCTGTACATAGAATCATCTCATCAGCAAACAATGACAATTGGACATCCTCTCTTGCTATTTATAGTTCCTTTATTTGGTGTGTGTGTGTGTGTGTGTGTGTGTGTGTGTGTGAGAGAGAGAGAGAGAGAGAGAGAGAGAGAGAGAGAGAGAGAGAGAGAGAAGACTCCTCTTGTTACAACCTTCCATGCAAAGCTGACTAGGAGTGGCAACAAGGGAGTTCCTGTCTCATTCCTGACCTTACAAAAAATACACTTAGGCCTTCACCATCTCATATTATGTTGGTTCTGCATTTCTCATAAGTGGTCCTTTCTCAAATAGCCATTATCAATAACAGTACAGTGGGCCTTCTAAAAACTAAAATTAGGCCTACCTCATGATCCAGGATTCCTAAGTCTAGATCTATATGCAGTAGAAATCAAATGAGATACTGAGGACATATAAGTATCCACATGTCCAGCATTATTCAAAAGAGAACTATCGGATCAGTCAAGTTACCTATCAACAATGAATAAAGAAGGCATGCCATGCACACAACAGAGCATTGTTCACCCATGTAAAAGCAAGATAGATGGAACTGGAAGTCATCATGTGGAGTGAAATGAACCAAACACAAAAAATGAGTCTATCTCTGCTCTCTGTCTCAACATATGGAAACTAAAAATAACATTCTGAAAGAGAAAGAGAGATTACTAGAGACCAGGCATGGATATGATCATTGTATACTGTGTTCATGTATGGAAATGTCACACTTAACCTCATTAGTTTCTGTATTAATGCATGGTAATAAAGATTTTACATCTCATGTCAATAGGTAGACTCAATAGGACCCATCTTTGTTTCCTATAGGCTACCTGTGATTTTCTATGGTAGTTAGCCTAACACTACAGAGTTTTCATTTGCTGAAATTAACCTTTAGACACCTGTTGTCCCCATTTGAATCATCATTGTGTAGCAGTGGTCTGCCCATACCCGGTTCTCCACAACTATACATTGATACCTTTAATCCCAGCACTCAGGAGGAAGAGCCAGGCAGATCTCTGTGAGCTCGAGGCCAGCCTGGTCTACAGAGTGAGATCCAGGACAGGAATCAAAACTACATAGTTTTGAAAAACCAAAAAGTAAAAAAATAAATAAAGCACAAAAGAAGCTTTCAAATGTAGCTCAATCAATATGTGCTTATTGGACACAGATGGAGATTCAGATGTCCAGATGAGTGCTAGCAAAGGAGACAGTGTCTTTAGTACTAAAGTCCTCAGTAAAACTGTTGGACTCTGGGGGTCCATCCAGTAAGAGGGTGCAGATGCAAACTGGTAAAAATTCAATGAATAATTCTACCATATGTTTTTTATTATGGTATTTTCCATACATTTGAAAAAAGAGTATAAATATACATAGCTCATATATATCTAATCTGCAATCTGGAGAAAGCTGAATGTGAGTCCAGATTGAGTAGCTAGATGCACTTTTAAAGCTGTAAATGGCAGAAATTCAGTCAGAGCAGTTTAAGCAAAACAAGAAATAGTTCCCATTTAATGTGACTCAGAAATTCAGAAGTAAACATCGTGGGAGTGCATCAAGACCTGGAACTCCAAACATCACCATGAAGCCTGCCATCCATTCTCAGCTTTCTTGCCTCACCTCTCTACTGCCATTGACTTCATAACAAGTCCCACCACGAAGCTGATCTTATGGTAGAACCAGAACTTCTGTTTATACATCCCAGCACACGCCCTGCAGATAACATTTGTGACTCTCATTGGCCGAGCTGTGGTACATACTCATTCTTAATTCAGTCCTGAGAGACAGAAAATCATGAAGTTAATAATATTCAGACAATTCATGAACCACGGTGGAATCTTAGATCTACCCGAACCTCAGGAACCACGAGTGAGGAGGGGAATATCCAAGTAAAACTAAAAATCTATGCATGCATGCTAAACAGAAAAAAATCAAACAACAATTGTACATTCCAATATACAACCCAGGCAATAACTCCAGCAGCCCCTGGGGGATCGTGGCAGCTGGACTGGACATCAGTCTAAGAAAAAATGTAGGATGACAGAAATATTTCCTGGGCATAATAGGTTATTCACAGTTCAGTAAGAATTAATTGTGAATTTCTTATGCTCTATGGGAAAAGATTCCCACCTGATTAAGATGGGGGACTTGTCCATAAGGAGCCCTGAATCTACAGAAAGACAAAATTGGCTAGTAATGAGCTGGGCATGGTGAAGACACGGAGGACATCACCGACTTCATGCTGAGTGGGGAGGGGTTCATAGGCACATGGTGTGTCGGGTGGGACTTCAAGAAGTAAGAATGCATGACTAGAAAACTAAAGCTGACTGCACCAGTGACTAAAACGGGCCAATTCAATCACATGTTAAGACACATCTGCTCTCCCTGCTGAGCTTGGGCAGAAGGCACAGGACAATAGGAGGTGAGAAGCAAACGATGATATGGCAGACATCAGCCCTGCTGGGCGGAGGGAGGTCTGGAGTCTGCAACAGAGTGGGGATTTATACAGAGATCCTCACTGGCATCCCAGACCACTCAGATGGATGTTCTCAGGACCCATAAACAAGAGATGAGCTGATTTAAATGTGGAGTGGACCCACTAACACCTTCTGGTGAGAGAAAGAATCGGAAGAAACTCAGCTCGTTGAGAAGACATCTTAGGGAGCCCAGAACTGGACCCTTTCAATTTCCTGACACAAGAGGAGAAAACATGAGATGGTCTCTGGGATTTTAACGTCTAAGAGGAGGGGATTTTGCTTTCCCTTAGCTAAGGGAGGTCAAAGGAATCAGGAAGTTTGAGAGTTCTAAATTCAAGATTCACTTTTTTCCTAATGCCTAGCAGTTTTTGATAAATGTAATAAAAACAGCAGAGTTTAGGTTACTCTCTCACTGGGAGAAAGTGAGCATGAGGACCCTTTTCCACCCAAATGTAACTTGAATGGAGTAGTAGACAAACATCCTTGTGTAAATCATTCCTATTGGGTGTGTGCACACATACGTGCGCGCGCGCGCGCACACACACACACACACACACACACACACGCACACACACAGACACATGCACACACACTATGCAACAACAAATGCATGTCCTAACAAGCTTTTTATTTTGTATTGAGCTAAAGAAAAGATTTTTTAAATGCATTCATAGCCGAAAGTAAGATACTTTAAATGTTTTTTTACTTATTGGTTTTGATACTTAACTCTATACCCTAGCCCTTTGTTATTCACAGGGGTGGTGATGCTTTAACCACAATTAGTGGGAAGGTACGTGCCTGTCTGGTTTTGATACAAAGGAAAATGTATACAAACAGCTGCTCAATCATCTGGCAACTCCCACCATTCAGTTAGAGGGAGGCCAAACATTCTGTACTCTAGGTGAACACCTTTGAAAAGAGCAGTTAATGAGCTGCAGAGGGGGTATTTTCAGAGTGCTGCACTCATTTCCACAAAGGTTCTGGAGTGGCAATTGCTCAGATACAACTCTCTTATCAGGAGGTTGAAAGGTAATAACAGTTAACCCAGAGGACATGGCTAAGGAAATCAGGCATCAGATATGACGGGTTTCATCTTTCCCACATAAAATCAAACAAGGAAATTTTACGCAATTACTTTGTAACCCTTCTGATGTTGTTTTTATAGGAAATTCTTCAACAGGAGTCTCTCTTATGCTAGGCTTCTGTTCATACACACTGCCTCTAGTGCAAATTTTCTTCCATTCTTACTATTTCTACCACAGACAGTACCATAATAGTAATACAAGGTTTAGGTGTATAGATTGAACAATAAATAATAAGCTTCAATTTGTGTCACTCAGAAGTTTCATCCTTCATATTCTATGTCTTATTTCTTTATTTATAATAACTAAATTTGCCCCATCATAAAGAATTCTCTAAGTATGGTTACTGAAAGCAGCTTGGAATCAAGTGATCTCACCCCTGCATCAGCAGGCTCCAATCATGACTCTTGTATTTCCAAGTAGATTCATATTCAAGACCTGTTTAATGTATTTCCTTTTGGAAGGAGGTATTCTCAGTAACTACCTAGAGTGGGACTAACAGGCACAGTTAAAACCATTGAAACCTGTCAACACTACACTTTGAGTTCAATTCTATACAGCAAACTGGGTTAGACCTTGTTCTGAATTTTCTTAGTTCTGAAAGAACATTTGTTTCCCTTCTGCACAGCTGCCAAACTCTGAGCATCTCATTACTAACTTAATTAGACACCATTGACATAAAGGGGACTTCAAGTCACTTGATCTACAAACTCAAAGAAGTAGCAAGTTATTAGGGGGCGGAAGTACTGTGCTAGGTGTGGGTGCCACCATACAAACAAGGTGAAAGTAAATCGGTGGGCAAGCACCTTTGGCAGTGGCAGATATTTGGATGCGCATTCCTATGTGAATCCCAGCGAGCTCACAGGCACACTGTGGGAACTGTGCTCCTCCACAAGCCCTCTTGTACTCATCCAGGGAGAAACATCACTGAACGACTTGGCTGAGCTCCATATAATCACATTCCTGGGGATAATGAAGAGTAGCTGGTTTTGAAGCTCCCTCCCTCGTGCTGTGGGTTGCCTACATCCTATGCTCATTACCATTTGAGTGGGGAACAGAGTCTTCCCCTGTCTTTTTTATGTCCTATCTATTTAGTACTGTGTGTCTGTTAACAGCCTGGCTCCCTCCCCAGCGTCATCGCCCTTGAGCTACACGGACGGCTTCAAGCTTCTGAAGTCAGGAAATATACAAAGAACTTGAGAAAGACTGCATGCCTCACCTAAGAATAAGGCCGTGAAGAACCCAACTCCCTTACCTCCTCTGAGGCTATGTCAGGATCAATACTTCTCATGGCCAGGATAGCTGTCCAGAGTCATCACTGTAGGAAGCAGGAACTTAATGTTGTACAGCTACTTGCATGTGTCCCTTGTAGTTACTCTACCTCTCCATGCCTGTGCAGTCACATATGGCTTCATAGCTTAACATTCTCTTTATCACTTGGTTATGTGCCTAGTTAATAAGACTGATGTACATATATCTGCTTTCACTTCTTTAAGATATTTTCCTAGTCATCTTACTGTCAACTTGATATGCCTAGAGTCACCTGAAAAGGGAGTCTCAACTGCCCAGATCAGATTGTCCTTTGGGGATATTTGGGGGGATTATCTTGTTAACTGATGTGAGGGTCTCAGCCCACTGTGGGTTGTGACACCCCCAGGAAGTTAGTCCTGGCTAGGATGACTAACAAAACCAGCTGAGCATGAGCCAGGAGGCAAGGCAGCAAGGATTCCTTATGGTTGCTGTCTTGACATCTCTGCTAGAGTCCCTTCCCTGTCTTGCCTCAATGATGAATCATGACCTGGAGGTATAAACCAAATTTGTGCCTTCCTAAGTAAGAGGCAGGAGAGGCAGGTTCTAGTGGAAGCCTGTTGGTCACAGGGTGCACCTTCATAAAGGATTAAGTCATCTTCTTCATGTCTTCTCTCCTCTGCTTATAGGTGTGAGCATTTTTCTCACACTCTTTCCATCATTATCTGCTACCCCATAAGAACTAAGCCAGTTTAGTCACACTACCATTGAACCTCTGAAACTGTGAAGTAAATCAACTTTTGCCATTTATAATTAAGTTGCTGCATGTAGTTTGTGATAGTAACATGAAGCTAACTGGTGTATCCACTCCCTTTCTGACTGACAGTTAGGAATGCCCTTATGCCTAGGAGCTTTCTCTCTACACTGTATGTGGAATGCAGCTCAGTGCTGACAAAGCACTTTGAAGCCCTCTCTGCTAAAGAGTTCTCTGACTCTTTCTGTTCCTTCTCTTCTGCCTCACGCTCATGTGGTTTTGTTATTGCACTGAACCCAATTGACACATCTAGAACATGACTGGCTTAGCAGTCTGCATCCCGAGTCACATCTGCACAGACTTCACTTCTTTGATTTTTTTTGTTTGTTTTTATGTTTCCAGTGTCTAGTGGACATTTTCAAAAGTGCTGGTTAAAGTACAGATATCTTTGGGAAGTTGACCTGCTGACCAGGACAAACCATTGCTGAGTGGTCAAATAAATGGCCACTGCCATATGCTAGAGCCATTGTAGAATCTCTGCTTCTGCTCTGGGTTTGCAAAATAGCCTTCAAAACAATGTATATTAGACTCGAGCTCTTCTTATTCTATTTACCAAAGTTAGGTCTGGGTAGGAACACATTTCTATCAAAGCCTTCAAGTAATAAACAATTGTCAATCTGAGCTCATTTTAAGCTAATGATGGCTCAGGTTTAGCACATATATTGGACAGCATGATATTGAATGAAAGCCATGGATAGAGGGAGATCAGATAGCTGAAGGGGTCCTAACAGTGTTGCTATCCCTCTCCTTCCCACTGGAATTGGACATTATATGCAGATAATGTAACCACTGATGATGTGGAGAATGTGACAGAGGCTTCTGAGACAAACACTGTGAACTCAGAACTTGGGAGATGTAACTGTGTGGGTGGGATCCTTTGTTGCAGTATTTAGGCCTCTGCTTTCTATCAGGGAATTATGTCATTGGATGAATAAAAATATGAATTAGATACCTACTCAATAAGTAATACTATGTTTCTCAAATTTTTGTTCAGGGACCCAATGGGGACAACACAATTAAAATCTCACATTTCTGTTTGCAATACAGCTGAAAATTTGTCGATGTGTTTATCTAAAACTAGAAATTTGAATGAAATTCAGTCTATGCCACTCTGTCTCCTCCAGAGTTACCTGCGTTCTTCACTTAAGGGAGTTGGATTGCACATATGCTTTTCCTTTTATGTGAGGGGAAAAAATACTGGAGGTCCAGGCCATAATTTATGCCAATTTAGGACAATCCAACAAGGCAAAGTTTATGCCCTTCTTTGATAGTTGTCTTTTTGTACTTTTATTTTAAGTTCTAGGGAGAAAGAGGTCTTTCCCCGCCCCCTGAAAGCCTACACCATGTGGTGTCAAAGGCAGGGGAAATCCTAAGGATGGCAGGGGATAGGAAGTGCTCTGTACTCAGAGCAAAACAGCATTGCACTCTGAGTATGGAGGATGAGGTACATCCAAGAGGAGATGTTGTTCTCCAGCATGCAGCCATCGAAGCCTGGCTTCCAGAAAGGAAAAGGGCCTAGCCTGCTGCTCTCTTCCCTTATGCCTCCTCTAGGCCGTCATCATACAATGCAAGGAGGCATTACTTATGATGCCTGAATAGGTACAGGTGTAACATTAGTGTTATTACAGCCACCAGCTTATACTGACAATGGACATGCTCATATTGAACTTGCCATATTTTAGCTTCAGGAAGTCCTTGTCCTCACATGATCAGATTCACAAATTAGACACACCACTTTTCATAAAACTACAACCATTGTTCATGGCCCCCTTTCTTTCAGAAATATCTAGACTCCTAGAAAACTCTCCTTAACTTCTTGAAAATTAATAATGTTTCATATATATACATTTATATATATGTGTGTGTGTGTGTGTGTGTGTGTGTGTGTGTGTGTGTACATATATATGTTTATGGAGAACAAAAGTTAGAACTTACTTGTGCCATTAGCCTTTGAAATAGATCAGGGCATTCTGTTCTATTTACTGTTTCTTATTCTATAAAACAAACTCCTATGGAAAAAATAAGGATATAGTTCTAAATCACCTTCTTGAATGCCATATGTGTGACAGATATGTAAAAAAATTAGTTTTCTGACCACAGTTTCCTCTTTCTTGGTTATATCAGGTTTTTGTCCTGATTTTCCCACTCATCCATTCTCTCTAGGCAACCCAATATGTGACCTGTCTTACCCTCCCCCACCCCCACCACAGGTCAAGTCCCCCAAAGATAGTCACCTCAATTGCAAGCATTGCAAGATACACACACACACACACACACACCACAGAGGACACTCATTAGAAACCCATTCCCTATTGATCATCAATCATACAAGTTAGTCACAAGCCAAATGCCAGGGATGTTAAATCCTGAGAAGAACTCTAACCAAAACTCCAGCAGCAATGCTTGACATCCACATTACAACATTCAACTTAATGACTGATAACAAAGCCTTCATAAAACATGTCATGGCCTTGTGTTTGGTTAGGAAAAAAACCACCAACTTCTCAAATATATCTCTATGACCATCTTCAAGAAAGACAGCACCAAGTGCTACCAGAGAGCTGATTTAGCAAATAAGACTGTGATGACATCATTTGTAATTCACATACTTTGCTGTGAGTCATCAACTCCTCTTCTAAGATTTGAATGACTAATTTGTCACTATTTTGAATAGAAAGAGGTCAAGGCTAAGAAGTAGGTCATCATGGCTTCATGTGTGTAGAAAATAAGAGTAGGAAAATTCAGATTAATTGTTTAAGGTCATGAAGGAGTTAGTTTATACTTAACTCTTAATTGCTATAAGACTTGAGTAAACACTAGAGGAAAACAACCATGAGGGCTATAGAGACAGTTTAACTGATAAATTGCCTGCCTTTCAAGCAAGAAGACCAAATATAATGGTGCAGGTTTATAATGCACAGCTAGGGAGACAGGTAGACTTGTGGCTGGCCATTCAGCCACCCTAGCTAATTGGTTAGCCCCAGGTCCCTCAGACCCTGACTCAAAATATAAAGTGCATGGCTCCTACAGAATGGCACAGAAGGTTGGCTTCTGGCCACCACAGGCATACACTTCTGTGCAGGCATGTGCACTGAAGGCACACACATATCTTCACATACACAACCCCACACTGATCACTACTGGAAGCCCAGTTTGACTAAAGAGAGATGCTCAGCTCCTCAGTCTAGTGACAGGGAGCCTTTCATGTCTTTGTGCTCCAGTGACATGCTTCTCACTCTAATTTGTGCAACCATGTTTCCTAAATTATCTTTTTAATGCAAAAAAAATGCAAAAGGAATCTATATTGTTTGAGTCTTTCTTGAAGTTCCATACATAATACTTGACTACTATAAATTACATTGATTGTTTTAATTCTATTTCTGGCTGCATTAGTACATATTTCTCATCTAAATACAAGTTTTTATTCCGATATTTTTTTACAGTACTTTAAAATTATTCTTTTCTTGGTATTTGGGTGGTTTTGTAACCTCTCTGTTACTATAGAACTGTTTCAAGATCCCAACTGATTCAATGAGCACTTGTGGAAATGCTAAGAAACACACACTGTTTTCATAAATGCTTGGACCTTGACCTAAATAAGCTATGGCTGAAACAGTAGTTGAGGCCAGGTATGATGGTATGACTAATCTCAAAACTCAGGAGTCAGGAGCAGGAGGACCACCACAGACTGGAAGAGAGCCTGTTTTACCTAGTGATTTCCAGGCTACTTCATAACACTCTATCTCAAAAATAAATTTAAAAAATAAAAATAAAAAGGCACAAACAAAAGTAGTTGGACTGGGCAGGATTAATTTAAAGGAAAAATGAGAAAGCAGATGTGTTTCAAATAATTCTTGACTGATTAATTGAGTAGCAGAATTCCATGAGCTAATTCTGACAAAATATAAGAACCTAGGTTCCTAATCACATCAATAAAGGGACTTTCTACTTTGTAATTTAGTATATCCACTTACAGAGCTGATGTCAAAGTATCAAACTTAAGTGACTATTAACACCCAATTTCTTATTTTAATACTATAAAGCAGGCGTCTTCCCAGAGAGGTTTGTTAATTCCCCCCAAATTATATAGCTAGTTAGTGGTAAACTGAGCTGAGAACCCATACTGCCCAGCACTCAGCCTCAACCCACAACTCCCTATACTACTTCATCTTCTCTATATGTGAATCTAAAAATTAAGATGAGAAAATAAAGTTTTGTCTCTTGAGAAATAAAGTATATTTGTTTTTAAACAGAATTAAAAATGCTAGTTTAAGTCTATATTCTATCAGATACCTCAAGTTGTACTACAATTCCTTCATCAACCTTGCTTCAGCCCTTGTCACTATTTCTCTATGACCTCATCAGCTGCAAAATTAAACCATGGAAGACTAGAAATATAAACCTGGCATCTATGAAGAGAATAAAAGGGGAAAAGCTGGCATTCCTTCAAGATACAGTAGTGTAATGGGAAGATGATGAGCTAGCTGTCAGGAGCCAATGGGGATCTTGAATTGAGATTTATTCTTTGAAGGCCTAACTGTTCTCTTATGGTGCTCTCAAAAATCAGAAGTGTTTTATGAGTGAGCACAGCCTGAGCCTGGCTGTGAATGATCTCACTGAGTTTCAAACAGACTGATGCTCTTTAGTGTTCACTCCTGTCCTGTGGCGATTAAGACACTTTTGAAAAGAAAAGATTTTTCTCCTTGACAAATGGCAGTTATTGTGGAAGGGATTTCTGTCTGTGTAGCTGTGCCTTGAGTTGTACATTGCATGCTAAGTTTTAGGGCCGTAAAAGTACAAGTAGCTGCCCATGCTTCAATTTCATACCATAAAATTGAAGTTGCTAGCAAATGTAAACCATCTGTGATGCTATCACCCCGAGGCTTTTGTGATCTTCATATGCCATAGCATATTATAGTTGAAGATTTTTTTCAATGGAAGATAATAGTGTGACCATTCTATTAGGTAATAAGCATGGCTATAACTCCTGAACAGGTGAGGTTCTATTTAAATGCTAATTATCATCATTTCAAAGCACTTGGAATGCAACTAAGTGAGGACACCCTGATAAAAACCCCTTTATTTTAAAGAAAGGATAATAACGAGGTGAAACTCATTGGTTTTTGTAGGCATCAGCCTGAGAAAATTCTCAATAAAAAGCATTGGTAGAAATGTAGCCAAAAGAAGTCTTACTAGTAGGTCAAATAGCAAACAAATGTATTATATGTATTGAAGAAAGATTTCCCCATCATGTACATGAACACTTCTTGTTTCAAAATAAAAAATTCTGCCAGTTCAATTACTTATGAAATGTTCTTTACAATCCATATGTTTCTTTGCCCTAAAAGAGAATAATGTAGATGAAAATCAATCATTTCCCTCTAGAAACTAGAAAGTAGCTATGGTGGTTGGAATGAGGGATGCCCCACACAGGCTCATGTATTTGAACTCTTGTTCCCCAGTTGATGACACTATTAGGGAAGGTTGTGAAACTTTTGGGATGTGGAGCCTTGCTGGGGTTGGGAAGAATTTGAAGGTTTACAGCCTTGCCTCAGTTCAGTCCAGGCTCTCAGCTTCCTCTCTGTGGTTGAGATGTGATCTCTCAGCTCCTGGATCTAGCTGCCTGCTGCCGTTCCTCTCCCACTGATACTGAACTATAAAGAAAGATATACTTTCTTTTTAAGTTACTTTTGGTCATGATGTTTTATCACAGCTACAGAAAAGGAATTAATGCAGTAGGTTAAGAGCAGAAGCAAATGGTTACTCAAAAGAAAGATTTAAAGGATAACAATAAAACAAGGAAGTAGACAGTAAGGAAGAAACGGAGACAACGGTGTTGGATAATCTTCCCTGTTAGCTTGACATCAAACCAACATGGGAACATTAAATTTATAAGGGTGTTTCCAGGGTTAATAGGAAAGGCTCCCCCTGAAAATGGCTGACACCAATTCTGGAAGTGGAGTCCTGATCTAGGTAAATAGGAGAAAGTGAATTGGGTAAGTAGGAGAAGAAATGAAACCATCAGCCATCTCTTTTAACTTCCTGACTGCGGACACAATGTGACCGGATGCCTCATGAGCCTGACAGTGTGTCTTCCCTGCATGAAATCAACTCTTCCTTCTTTAAGGCATTTCCTTAAGCACTTGGTAGTGGCAGTGCGAAAAGCCACAATACAGAAGGGAGTTTTGAATCTTGCCTTGAAGGATGGTTAGAGTTTATTCACACATGTACCTGTTTTTTTTTTTTTTTTTTTTTTTTTTTTTTTTTTTTTTTTTTTTTTTTTTTTTTTTTTTTTTTTTTTTTTTTTTTTTTTTTTTCACATATCTAGAGCTCTTTTTTTTTTTTTTTTTTTTTTTTTTTTTTTTTTTTTTTTTTTTTTTTTTTTGTTATCATGACATGAACTTAAGTAAAAAAAAAAAAAAAAAAAAAAAAAAAAAAAAAAAAAAAAAAAAAAAAAAAAAAAAAAAAAAAAAAAAAAAAAAAAAAAAAAACTCATAAAATAGAACTACCAGCTGAAGACCCATGAGTCTTCATTGTAAGTAACCAAATATAGGTAACCCAAAAAATAGTTATCACAGATAGAAGACAGTTTAATACTGGTGTAATAAGAGTGACATTGGGTTAGCAATACCCCTTCGTGAATTCAGGAGTCAATAACATTCATTCATCCACCTGTTTAGTCTCTCTGAGGTTCTATTTACCCTAACATTTCCTAAGTGTTTAATGTGTTGTGTTCTATAGCAGCCAGGAAAGGACAAAGATGGGCTCTTCTGGAAAGCAGTCCGAATGAGTGGCTCTGCGATTGCATGTCTATTGTCTAATACAGTGCAAAGGACTGGGTCTTAGCACTAAGTCGGAAGAGGATATATTTTCTTGTGTTTTCTACATACAGTCACCCAGTGCATTTCACATACAGAATATGCTTCATGCCTCATCCCAAGTGATTCTGAGCAATGTTAAGGAAGCAAGGGTTTCTGAAATCGTGAAATGAAATTGTTAGAGTGAGGCCACACAATATTCCTGAATTTGGACTACAGGCAGCGAGGGGGGAGGGGGTGCCAGCCTAGCATGTGCAAAGCCTTGGTCAATCCCCAGGACTGAGAAAGGTTCAAAAATGTTAGAAGTATGATTTGTTAATGTTCAAGATAATAAAGTGTATTCGATGCCAAGTATGTGCATTCATATGCTTAAAATGACAAATAGAAAACTGAACATTATGCCTTATATAAATACAAACAAAAACCAAATACCGCATTTATTCTAGACTCCAATGTCCCATTTGGTGTTTCAGTCTGCACCAAATTATTTTACTGTTTGTGTTGAGCCCCAAAAGTGTCCAGGACATTTTCAAGGAGAATACAAATGATTGTGTAAAATGAGAATATTGTGTAGATCTTAGTGACTTCTGTTACAATCAGGTACATGGTGGCAGGTGGCTTGCCTTTCATTTGTTTGGCTTAGACTCTGTCAGAGACATCCAGACGCATGGTGGCAGGTGACAGAGCATGCTCTGCTCTGTGCAGGCCTGCAGACCCAGGCACACTCTGGCCTTCCCAGGGAGCAGTCCCATCTCTCCCAGTGATAATGGCTTTGTAGTTGTAGAATGGAGCATTCTAGAACTGTATGCTTCATCAAAATCCACTACAAACATGACTGAATCATCAGGCACATAGAGTAATGATCTTATAATTGGGCTGTGTGCTTATTAGTGTTGTACTCAGAGAAACTGAATTAATCACACACTTAAAGTCCTTTGAAATTTGTTCTTGAAAATATTTTGACCATATGTAATAACCTATTGTGGTTTTCATAACAATAATTTCCATTATACCAAAAGAAAGATATTATGTACTTTCTCTAAATTTGTATTTAGACATTCTCATGTGGAGTAGCATCTCATTTTTAAAAATAAGATTTACGTGTCTGGGAGACTGCTCATCAGGCAAAGGTACTTTTCTGGCAAGTTTGACTACCTGAGTTCAGTTCTCTGGGACTCAGCATGGTAAAAGGAGAGAATGAACACCCACGAGTTGTCCACTGACCACCACATCCACTGTGGCATATGTACCCCTCACCACACACAAAAATCAATGAATAAATGTAATAAAAATTAATAAAGAAAAAAACAGGACTGGAGAGGCTTGGTGGTTAAGATGACCAGGGTTTGGTTCCCAGCACCCAGGCCCAGTGACTCATTCCAGTTCCAGGGGATCTGACTCCCTCTTCTGGCCTCCTTGAGCACTACATGTACCTGGAATACATACTCACACTCTGGCACACACAAGTACATATAGCCCACTGCTTGTTACAGGACAAGTGCTCTGGATTGTATGAAGCATCTAAGCTGGACAACACATTTGTCATCACGAAACAAACAAGCATATCAGTGGATGCATAAGCCATCGGCTACTCAGGAGCTCCATGAACTCTTCTGAATTCCTGTCCAGAAATGGGTTAGTTTTCACTGTCTCCATCAGATCCATCCTGATCTAAATCACTCTGTCTTTCATGTGGATAGTCAGTGACTCCCTTATCCATCTCCCTGTCACTCTTTTGGTTCCTTCTAATCATTTATTCTAACCTAAACAATGAATACCAAAAAAATCAACTTTTTTAAAAAGCCAGATCATGTTGCTATGCTCAAACTTTCTAGTTGTTGCCCAAGTCACTTGCAGTAAAGGTTGCAACACAATTTGCCTCAAAGCTGTACATCAGCTGGTCCTTTCTCAGGCTGACCAGGTGGGAACTCTGGGGTCCTTCTGGTTCATTCTACTGCAGCCACATGGCCTTCCTTCTATCCCTATATACATTAGACCTTTGTAATTGCTATTACCTCGTCATAAAATTCCATTCTTCTTCCATTGCCCAACTTCTTCTTTCCTGCCTCACACAAAGGACATCATATTGAGGCCTCAGCCACTCCAGGCTGTGTGACAATACTGCCCCCTTTGGCTTTTCCTGTTTTCTTCCTACTTTCTCTGTACATGTCCTAGGACCCTTTGACCTTATGCACTAATTGTTAACTATTATCATATGATATAACACTATGAGGCTGGAGACAGGTACTCAAGAGCCCTGGCCTGGCCTGGAGAAACCATCTTCTTCTGGTATTCTGTCCCCAGCTTCTCCTTCTCTTTCACTGGTTTCTCAACTATCTCTCTAGCATTTCCCTTCTGCTTTGTGATGGTAGTCAGCCTGCCACTACTGGAGCAAGTGTCTAAGGGAAGTCTCCTCATAAAGAAGATTGTTTCAGCTCACAGTTTGCAGGTTGATGGCTAGGCCCCATTGCAGTCAGCCTCTGGATGGATGTGGGGTGTCTGCATATCACTTCTAGAGCATGAAGGAGATTGAAGCCATACAATTTCTTGCTGAGACATGAAAGCAAGCAAGAGGAGGAGCCTAGCCTGCCACAGTCCCCTCTAAGAACATGCCCCTGGTGACACGCAGCCTAAATGTTTCAGACACTACCATCAATTATGTCTTCACTATATGAGTCTTTAATAGACACTCACATCTGAACTGTGACATCCCCCACAATTTTTTTCTCACAGCTCTCCTCTGCCAGTGTATCTCACATATGTCTAATACCTTTTTGTCTTCTACTTTACAGAGGATAAGATATAATGATGTCTTCAAGTAGTTCAAGAAAACTCTCTCTCTCTCTCTCTCTCTCTCTCTCTTCTCTCTCTCTCTCTGTGTGTGTGTGTGTGTGTGTGTGTGTGTGTGTGTGTGTGTGTGTAGAGGTGATGGAAGAAGAGAAAAGATGGAAGAAGGGAAGGAATCAGAAGTGTAAATGTCTCAAAACATTAATTGACAAATCTGGTAGAATACTGAGTCATTTATGTATTATTCTTTGACAGTTTTAAAATACTTTCAATGTCTCCAAAGCAAAAACTGTTGTGGAGAGTAAAATAAAAAGTAAAAAATAAAAAAAGCTATCAGAAAAAAAATAGAAAAAGCTCAATACATGTATCAAGGAGACAGCTGTCCCACATCAGTGTCCAACATTCTACAGAGGCACTTTATTTGTGCCACATTGCATTTGGCCCAATTCTCATTCTGCTCAAAATATCACCTTTCCCCTCAGTTCTGAAAGGGGAAGTGCAAGCAGATGTGACATACTTCCCCATACACTCCCACACCCTGCACCCTGCAAGGCTCCCTGAACTGTGCTTCTGATTCCACAGTCTCAGTTGGCCATTCTAGCCATGAGCCAAGGCACCCAGGAGAACAAGGCAGCATGAGTGAAGGACCCTTGGTCTGGATGTGGACCCAGAAGTGGATTCCCACCTCCAGGACTCTTAAGAGTAAGAGGCAAAGTCCCACCCAGCTATTCACTGTCCTAAATTTATTTAGGGAGTACCACTCAATCTTCTTTCTCCTTTGTGGCAATTTATTTTAGTGTTCTCAGTGCTAACATGAATCTTCAGTAAATTATTTGAAGAGATATTGGATTCCAGGAGCATTTTCAGGAAAAGTTTATTGTGGTACAGTGTACATCACCTATCTTTATTTGAATGTTAAATGTTATGAAACTGGCAATTTTTCAAAGCAAAGAACATTGCTCATAGCCTTAAAATGTAAACAGAAGTGTGAAATTCATGGCTTGAGTCAATCCTTCACTGAAATAGGATCTAGTACTAAGGACTTTCCTTCCATCCTCTTGTGATTTTTATAAAAAATATCCTCCAAAGGTTCACAAGCTTGTCCACAAGAAGTTCACGACACTGTCCCCAACTGGTGACATTATTTGGGAAGGTTTGGAACCTTCGGGTGTAGATCCTAGCTAGAGGATGCAGGTTGAGAGGGTGTGGCCATGAGGCTTGTAGCCTGGCTTTATTTTATTTCCTGTTGAGTCTCTTATTCCTGACTGATGACACCCCTGTTGACATGGCTGGGAAGTTACTCCCACCACCACTTTTTCCCTGTATCCCGGCCATTTCTCACAAAGCCGCATAAGCCAGAGTGAAGTCTCCCTGCAGTGCATTGTTTTGACAAGCATTTAGTCACAGTCACGGGAAGGCTGCAGTGCACAGTTCTGCCCCACAAACAATCCTCCATAACTACTCTTTTTTTCTTATTTTCCTTTTTTGTTTTTCAAGATGGGGCTTCTCTGTGTAGCCTTGGAACTAGATCTGTAGACCAAGATGACCTCAAACTCACAGAGGTCCACCTGCCTCTGCCTCCCAAATGCTGAAATTGAAGACATGCTCCACCAGTGCCTAGACTTACTCTATTCTTATAGGCACTTCAGCTCTCCAGAAAATTACCATGAATACCTTTATGTGAAATTCAGTTCTCCCTAGGTGTGTATAGGCCACCTTTATTCCTTGTTGTGTTTAAAAGTCCTTAGAGTATGTATATGTAGTGACTGCTTGTGCTCAGTGGCTGGTGTTTGTGAGAATGGGGCATCTGGATGACTTCTCATAGTTTCTTCTTGTTCCTGCAGCTATTTTATAACATCTTCTGCTTGAGTTACAGGGGATTAGCATCATGTCCCAATACATACATGTTGTGTTCCTGTGGTTGCCACAACAAATTGTGTAAATTCTGTGGTTTAAAAATGTGTGAAAAAAAAACTTGTAATGGTTAATTTTTAAAAAATATCTTTTTCACTAATTCTTTGGGAACTTCATATATTACATATGAACAACGAATTTTCATTGTATTCGCTCCCTCCTACATCCTCCAAGTCTTCCTTGATCCCTGCATCTCCTTCCCACTTTTTTCTTTATAACACAAAAAGTCCAATTAGCATTGCCTGTGTCCACATGGCTGCTAGTCCATACCCTGGAGCATTGCCAACCACCAGGAAGTACAGCTCAGCTCTGAAGGATGTAGATGTAACCAACCGTCTTATTAAATAAGAAACACAGAACCAATGTAAAAGAGAAAGCCAAGAGGTCAGAGCTCAGAGCTAAAATCTCACCCTTCCTCCTGCGGTGGTCTTAGTTTCCTGAAAGAGAGCTATTTCCTGTGTGTGAGTCGTTTTTCTAGTCATTCTGTTTTCTCATTGGTTGTAAACCCAAACACGTGACTGCCTCGTCACTGTCTGTATGTACAGCCCCCCAGGTCTTTAAGACATATGTCTCCAATGCTGGCTGTATCCCTGAACACACAGAGATCTATGGGATTAAAGGCGTGCACCACCACTGCCACACTCTGTCTATGGCTCTAATAGCTCTGACCCCCCGGGCAACTTTATTTATTAACATACAATCAAAATCACATTTCAGTACAATTAGAATACCACCACAGAAGGAGACTGACTCTCCCTCCATGCAGCTGTCATCAACTGTCAATGGCTCCCCAGCCAGGGGTGGGGACCCATGAACCACTCCCCATGCATGCTAGAATGTAGCCTGACTTGATCCTGTGCAGGTCTAGAGCAGGCAACTGCAGACCCTCTGAGTCCTGACTGCAGTGATACAGGCATGTTCAGGGGATACTGTTGCATGGCAGTTCTTCCCAGACCACTGCTCTTCCATCCCTTCTGCTCCCTCTTCTATGATGTTCCCTGAGCTGTGCATGTGTGTGTGAGTGTGTGTGTGTGTGTGTGTGTGTGTGTGTGTGTGTTATGGTTATCCCATTTATGGTTGAACTCTTCTTAGACACTTGTTGTCTGTGCTTTGACTAGTTGTGAGTCTCTGTATTAACCACTTGCTGTCTATTTTAAAAATGAGCTGCTCTGATGAGGACTGAGATCTGCACTAATCTGTGAGTAGACAGATATTTATTTGAAGACAGTTTGATACTGTGTCTATCTGGCAAAATAGTAGTAGTAGTTTCTTCCATTCAGTTGTATTTCTGGAGTCAAATCCAAATGCAGGGCATACTTAGACATGCTCTCTGTCCTGAAGATCTACAAAGCTCTGCTGTTTGCCTTCTCTGGTGTCTGGTGTTGAGTCATGGTGCTCTTCTTACATCCTCCACCACCTCCACTCTGTGCCCCCCCCTCTGTCCCACACAGGAAGGCTTGTGCTTGGTTTTAGATAGATACCTGAAGGTAACTGAGCAACTTAGTTATATCTGCAAAGATAATTATAAAAATAATAGCACATCCGCAGGGTATAGAGACTCCTGTCATCACTTTATACTCTATACTATCCATGCTTTGATTGGCATGTTTGTGCTAACAGATGAGGAAATCCTGACATGAGCTATTTTAAATTAGTGCAAATCACTATGCTGCTGTAGCTTTTTGGATACATATGCTTTTGTTGTGTTATTCTCTGATACTTCAAAAAGGAGTCTTTATCTGTGTCTACAATTTAGATATTTGGTATGTGGACAAGACACTATAATTCGTTGTATTTTCGGCTGACATTTTCTTCCCTCTTTCAGAAGACTTTGATAGCCTATTAGTAAAGGAGCATATCAAATGGAAATAGATGAGAAAAGCAAAGTATTAATCCATCTTCTTCCTATGGTCACATTTCTGGAATGAACACAATACTGATAATTAAATGATTAAGGCACATTCATGTTCTTGAAGAGTTCACATCTTAGAAGAGTATAACTAAAGTAAGCCATTATCTTTCCAAATAGAAGGTAAGAGGTATACAAAGAGAGATCATTAGTTTTTTTTTTTTAATTTCTGTAATAAAATCATCTAAGAAGCTTCCATGACCAAGGCAACTTATAAAGGAAAGCATTTAGTTGGGCTTACAGTTCCGGAGAGAATGGAGAAAGGTGGCTAGAGCTGCAGCTGAGAGCTCACATCTTCATACACAAGCAGGAAGCAGAGGGCACACTAGGAATGACAGGTTTCATGTGGGACCCCAAAGCCTAGACTCAGCAACATACCCCCTCTAAAAATGTCATACCTCCTCTCTTAATCAGTGTTCTATTGCTGTGAAGAGACACCTTGACCACAGCAGCTCTTATAAAGGGAAATATTAAATTGGCACTTGCTTGTCATTTCAGAGGTTTAGTCCATTGTCATCATAGCAGGAAGCATGGTGGCATGCAGGCAGACATGGTGCTGGAGAAGCAGCTGTGAGTTTCACATCAGGATCTGCAGGCAGCAGATAGAGACACTGGACTTGGAATGGGCTTTTTGAAACCTCGAAGCCCACTTTGACAGACTTCCTTCAACAAGGCCAAATCTCCTAATCCTTTCAAACGGTACCACTTCCTGATGGCCAATTATGAAAATCTATGAGCCTATGAGGGCCATTTTCATTTAAACTACTGTACCTCCTACTCCCTTCCAGACAATTCCACCAGCTGGGGACCAAGTACTCAAACATATGAGCCAGTGGGGGTTTCTCACTCAAGCCGCCACAAGAGGATAAGGTAAAATGGAGAGGGGCTTAGGAAGAACAAGGAAAGGAAGAAACTAGAGAAGCTAGGCACTTCAGTTATTTCCTATAGACAGGGCAAATGGATGAACAAAATGTGTGCATGACTACTAGCAAAGTAGAGTTCTCTACAGCTACAAATTAGCATGATGTAGAATAACTCCTATGTATTTGGAGGCATAAAACCTCAAGAATTTGATACTTAAATTGATGTACTAAAAAATGTTCAAAAACTTTCATGCAATCCATCTTAAGCATCTAATTGCTCAACAAAAGGCAGGAATTAATAATGAGGGTTCTGGAAGGATTTCTGGGTAAGTGCTGACTTTCCTTCCTTGCCCACCATATCTTCTTTGACATTTGCTTTGCCCAGAAGACAGGCAGGACCTGGAAGAGTCTTCCAAGGGGTTTTAGAGCCACTTTCTGCCTGCCAAGCTCTCAGAGCCCTCAGCATTAACACACATGCTACGTCAACCCACATAATGACAACACAACGATGGGCCACCTCAGCAGTCTCATGGCCTCCAGAATTCGAGACCATGTCGTAAAACAGCTTCAACAAACCTCAGTGCCCACTTGCAAGGGAAGGTCAGCTTTGAGACAGTCTTCTATACATGTCATTTGCAGGGATGGCTGTGATAAGGGTCAGAGACAATATGTAGGGTAACACTTAGAGGCTGGCTATGTGTCTTTTATCAGTGTTTAAAAAGTAATTATTTGGCTTCAAATACACTTGCCACCTTAAAACGCTGAAATGTGGTTTGTGCAACTGGAGAGACAACTCAGTGACAAAGAACATTTACTGTCCTTACAGACGACCTGAGTTCAATTCCTAGTGCCCAAGTCTGGTAACTCAAAACCACTTATAGTTCAAGCTTGAAAGGACTCCACACCATCTTCTGGCTGCTGCAATCAACTCTCTTCATAAGCACATATGCACACAAATAATTAAAAATAAAAATAAATCTTTAAAAATCATTTTGCTTTTTCTTTTAAAAATGTATTGCATCTATTTGGTGTGTGTGTGTGTGTGTGTGTGTGTGTGTGTGTGTGTGTGTGTGAATGCTTGCATGCTATAGCACACATGTGGCTATCACAGGACAACTTGTAGGAGTCAGGTTTTTTTCTTCCCACCATGTAGGTCCTGGGTATGAACTGGTAGCCAGGCTTGGCAGCAATCGCCTTTCCCTGCTGAGGCATCTCACCAGCTCCATCTGCTTTTTATTATCTTGAATAAACTTTACTTCTACCCATAGTGAGCTAGTTATGTATTTGCTTCTAAGTGGAAGGGCAATTGCTGGATCTTTCTTCAGGGTCTCTGTGACATTTAAGGGCTCCGCCATCTGTTGTTCCCTATAGCATAGGCAATGAAGACAGCATGCAAAAGAAGAGGATCAAACCTTCATCAGCTCTGAGTCCCAGAAGGTTTAAGTAGTTAAATCTTTAAGTAGTTAAAAAATGGTTGATTACCACCATTGAGGTGCTCCTAGCTGAACGTGGAGAGTGGTGTGAAATATGCAGCAGCCATGTTACCTAGTGCTTCAGAATCTTTAGGGTACAACTCCCTGCTCAATCCTTGCAAAAACCTGACAAAATGGCTCTCACACATAAGAGAAATTGAGATAACATACTGGGAAAAGAGCAGTTTGAGGCAAAATGCTTCTTAAAATATTTATTAGTAGAACTGGACCGCAGTCTAAATCATGGTTTTCTAAATGCTCTTCCATTTCTAGTACAGGCCAGCATGCTAAGAGTCATCATTTAAACTAGAGAGAATCATGAATTCACAGTTAAGATTCAGGAAGACAGCAGAAGAAGTTACAGTCTATTGCTAAGGGCGATAATAAGGACATTGACTGGTGAGCTGGCAGGAATAAGGACACAGGACACGTACTCAAAGAGGACTTGTGCTGGGCATTTGGAGTCACACTGTAGCCTTCACCCTAGGCACTCTTACATGGAATGCCTTCTCCATCCTTCACCAAGTCCAGCATTCTATCGGCTTCTGTCTATGCTGCAAAACCTTGGAAATGGGCAGTAACCTGGAAGTAGAAATAGAAACAAGAGCCTTTGTCCTAAAGGAGTTGTGCTTTCTTTCCAAGGGAGCCCATGCAGTCCCTTAATTAAGAACCAAGAAAGAGCTGTTGAAATTGGAAAAGGAAGCACTGCCTGAACCCTGTGGAGAGAGGGAACCATCTAGTGTTTGGAACCCTGAAGAGTAGGCACACTTGCTGGAAGACTCCACCTCTGAAAGTGATTTCCACCTCGGATCATTTATTCTCTGCTCACTGTATAAAGCTGTTCAAGCAATCACCTTCTGTGTGCAAGATCAGGAACGTGCTTATTTCCCTCATCATCCCTTGAAGACTCATTCAGTGTTTGGCTTGCCATCCTTGGTCTGTCTATGAGAAACCAGCTAATTAATTTTCCAGCTCTGGTGTTCATTCCCATGGCTTATCTCTTCACAGAGGAAACACTATGCTTCAGGCTTTGCTTGTTGAAATTTTGTTCTCAGGGATTATTTCATTTATTCTTTACCTAAAACCATGCTAAAGAAGAGGAATTTGAAACTTGATACATTAATTTCTTTCCCCAAATATGCTAAAACAAACAAACAGAAAACAAATAAATAAATAGAGCTGACATTTGAGCCCAAATATTCTAAGTCTGGTCCCAGACACATTCAGCATGCCACAACACTCTAATTGAAATTCAGATGCTTGGGACAGGGCATCCCAGGCCATTAGCACTAGAGACCAGACCCCAGAGTCTTCACTGTCCCCTTCACTGTAGGGGAAATGATATAATCTTTACAGATTGTTGTTACCATTGCCATGGAGTTAAATAGACTTACCATGAACAAGTCAAAACTGAATCCAGAAAGAAAAGAAAGAAATCCAAATGCTCTCAGAGCACAGTGTTCTGCAGAGCTGGGAAGTGTGGAATACCACATATCTACCACCTGCTGCATAGCTTGTGGTCTTCATTAGAAAGCTAATCATTTCTCTCTGTGTGTGATACAATGAGGCCTCAGGAGCTGTTCATAAGTAAATGACAAGTATCTTCTGACTTCATTTCATCTGGAAGCTTCATGAGCAGCAGATTATATAAGGAAACCATTATGAGAGGAACATGTGGCTGAAATGCTCAGTCACATATCAGTTTGTGTGTGTGTGTGTGTGTGTGTGTGTGTGTGTGTGTGTGTGTGTGTGTCAGTGTGGTGTGTGCCCATATGTGTGCAGTTGTGTACGCATGCTCACAGAAGTGAGAGGAGAGTATTGGGGGTCCTATTCTATCATTCTTGGCTGTATTTGTTTGAGATGGGATCTCCTGTTAAGCCTGGAGCTGAGCTGTTGGAACAAGCTTTCAGAGGTAATCCTCCTGTTTCTGCTTCCGACAGTATTTGGAGTTTCTGGCATGCCCTATTGGCTCATGCCAGGCTTTTTACATGGGCAAAGGGATCCCAACTCAGGTCCTGGTGCTCACACAGCAAGCATGCTTACCCTCTAAATTCCTATCCAGTTTCACCTGTTACGTTCTCTCCATTTTTGTAGACACTATCTGGGCAATTTATCATGCCTTGCATCAAGTTAGCTTCTCCTTTCACATCCACAAGTTCCCTCCAGCATCATGGCCTCCACCTCTCTTTCCCCTCCACTCCTTTCTTTTATTCCCTTCCATTTGCTCCCTCTTTATTTTCATCCTCTGTAATCCAGATTCTTCTCCTAGGCACCATGTCTAATGTTTCTGCTGTAATTCTTTGACTTGTAATTCTCACTGTGTTAATGTCATCTATGCCTCCACTGAAACTGTTGAAAGCAAACATTCCGGAGTTAATACAGCAGATTAGGTCATAGTTTATAATTCAGCTTTATTTCAAGAATCTCTGTGTAGACCTGTGAAAACATGTGTGAAGGAAAGCAAATGAATTTGGAAGAAGCCAACTCAATGGGAATTCTGATTGGGAATCTGACCTCTTTACCAATTGTGTGGCCTTAAGAAAAGCATTTTCAGCTTTTCAGCATCAATTCCTCAATTGTCAAGTGAAGTATTAGCACTACTGTGTAAGACAGCCATGGAGATTCTGGAAACTAACTCAGCAGGAAGAGCCCTGCTCTTGCAGAGGACCTGAGTTCCTGGCACCCACCTAGTGGCTCACAATCATTAACAACTCCAGTGCCAAGAGATCCAGTACCTTGTTCTGGTCTCCACAGGCTTCTGCAGTCATGTGGTACATAAAGACCATGCCTCCTTCTGAATGAGAATGATCTGTAATGTTCTTTTCTACTAATATGCAAATTCTAAATCACCTGTAAAAGGGGATGACTACCCTCTATTGAATTGGGAAAGACACAGAAAACACAAGAGATAGATGAGAAAACGTTCCATAAACATGATAAGATATGGGAACACTTTGTGAGGTGGTTTAAGAGGAAGGAGAAGCAAGGATGTTCCTACATTTTATTTTGTGACTTAATTTGTGCTGATGTCAGGCACCAAGAGATCAGGAGATAGCTTCAACCAAGAGAACATCCCAACAGTATTCTGTGGTACAAAGACTAAAACACCTGGTGAGACTTAGTGCCAGCAGTTTACCAGAAGGATTTAAGGGTGCAATTGGGGGAAGGAGTCACTGTGATGGGGTGAAGAGAACAGCTTGTAAAAGATGCCAAAGCAGAAGACCTTGCAATAATGCAAAAAGACAACACAGACTTTCTATTGGCCACATCCTAAATACCTCTTGAGCTGCTAAAAATTCCCTAATCCTTGGAGATAAAAGGTACAAGTGGTGGTGGCACACACCTTTAATCCCAGCACTCCACTCTGGAGGCAGACGCAGGCGGATCTCTGAGTTTAAGGCCAGCCTGTTCTATAGAACGAGTTACAGGACAGTCAAGGCTACACAGAGAAACCCTGCCTTGAAATATCAAAACTAAAACCAAGACAAAACAAAAAATGGTACAAAGCGGCTTACAAATGTTTTTAATACTCCTGGGGAAATAGGTTATAAGTCCTACATTGTTTGTATGTCTATCCAATAGTACCTACAAAAACAAAATGACCCCCCAAAAAAACATGTAATAATTGCTGAACATAAGATTGAACACAGTGACATGTATTCAATTCAGATCCACTGATGGAAATTATATTGCCTGAAGAAGGTTTTCAAAAGCAGGCCATCCCTAAGCTTGCTCCTAAGACAGGGCTAGGAACTAGCTGGTCAAGAAAGGCATGGGAGATCTGGCTAACACAGAACAGTGGAGAGAATTTAACTCATTTTTTATCTTTACTGTAAAGGTGAATTGTTTGGAAAGCTGGCTCTTTTACAATATGCAACCATAGACTAAAGCCAAATAACTATCCTTCAAATACTTGTTGGAGAAATGTTGACCACACAGAAAGCATACAGATAAGACTAAAGAAGGGGGATTAAGGTTTTAAATCCTAGAGGGTTTAAATCACAAATGTGAACATTTATAGAAAACACAGAACAACAATTTGGTATGAATAAATGTCAGAATTCCATTGTAAAGAGTTTATAGATAGCTGCCCCAGCATGCAACCACCACAAAAAATTTCCCTGGCTCTCGCTCTTTCTTATCCCATATTCCTCCAGTATCAGGAATGGTGGAACATGCATCTAACCCCAGCTCTTCAGATGTTCAGGCAGGAGGATCAGGAGTTTATGTTCATCCTCATGTAAACAGCAAATCTGAGGTCATCCTGAGCTAAATAAGATCATATCTCACCACCTCCAGACAAGAATTTTTTTTTTTTTTTTTTTTTTTTTTTTTTTTTTTGGTTTTTTGAGACAGGGTTTTTCTGTGTAGCTTTGCGCCTTTCCTGGAGCTCACTTGGTAGCCCAGGCTGGCCTCGAACTCACAGAGATTCGCCTGGCTCTGCCTCCCGAGTGCTGGGATTAAAGGCGTGTGCCACCAACGCCCGGCTAAGACAAGAAATTTTAAATAATATATTCATCACCATTAACTTCTCCAGCTCCTAACTCTAGCTTCTGGGGTTTTATCATCTTACTGGTAGTAAATGACATGATCTCGGAGTTAGGAAGAGACTCAAATACTGAGCAGAGTTCTGAAAAATGGAAATATTCATTTAGAGGGAAAGAGAGACATGGATCCAACTTAGAGGAGGCAGAGGAAGAATAAAGCAAGAAGGAGCCTGTGTTATTCAGAGGACAGTCACACACTCCAGTCCTCAGCTCCCAGAGCCCTCAGCTTACATCCCTGTGACTAATACCTCTGCCCCAGGAACAGACTGCCTAGTGTCTGCAAAGAAATCCGCAGTACATCTTCCTGACAGCCACAGAGACACTGAGTGGCTCAGTGAGTCTTTAAAACATAGATTTGTCCATTCTTTTTGAATTTTCAAAGTGCCCTTGATAGAAAGCCTATGAGAATAAGTACATTTCTAACCTGTGTTCTTGTAGAAATGAAGCTTTAAGCTTCTCTCTGTTTGCTGAGCAGGGATAAAGGTACCAAGGGGAAGCATTCAGGTCAAATACTCCAATAGGCAAATGGTATTTCCTCCCAAATCCTAATCCCTGTTCTTAAAGAGCTGCATACAAATTCCCCTGAAACCAAAACATCTTAAAACCTTTACTGTGGAGCCTTCCGAGAGGTGAGAAGACACTCCTTGGAGGGTGAGCTGTACTGGAGCAAGGCCTCTGCTGGCCAGTGATAGTGTGGCTGTGCCTGCATACTTAGAGTGACTTGCCCAAGTCCAAGGCCTGCTTCACTCAGCACAGGAAACTGAATTTGTTGATAAAGCCCGCTGCTTCCCAACTGCTACTCTATGTATTGCCACATTTTGCTTAATGCAGTATGATGCTATTATGGTGTGGTCACCCAGAGTCCCAGTGAGGGGTTCTTTTTCTCTGCTAATTTAAAGAATATGCAGGCAGGAGAATTAGGGGCTCAACATTCTTCCAGATTTTATTTACATCAAAAGCACACAAAGACAGAGAAGGAATCTGGACCAAGAATCTGAGTTTGTCTGGCAGAGCCCAAACTTTCATATACTTAGGGGTAAATTGGCTTCCTTTTCCCCTCAGAATTGACCAATTGGGGCTATGGAGAGTATCAAATAATCCAGACAGAGAAGGAAAAGTTGCTTGGTTCCCACCAGAGCAGTCTGCCTCCTATGGGAGTTTGAACATTCCCCACCACGTACTTCCCTCTGGCAGAAGAGATAGCAGAAAGCTGGCCATCTTGATGAGAAAAGTACATTGATCCAACTAAAGCCTCGTTCCCCATCAGTCTGCCTTCTGGGATCTGTCTGGCTCCTACTCTGGTACACTGACTTCAGGATTTTAAGGACCTTCAGCAGGAAATATGGTAGACATAATATCAATGGTATCTGCCATGCCACATTTACATAGTTTCCCTTCTCAAGATTGTCTTTCCCATAGGTTGTCATTTCTTTCCTGTGACCTTGTTTACCCACACCCACCCCTCACTTTCCTGTTACTATTTGGGACTGAATTTTAATATCACAGACAGACATCTTTATGCCTGAGTACCAAGTAAGTACTCAAAACGTCCTTGGCAACTTGCCAAGGAACTGTCTTGGATCTGGATTCTGAGCTATGGCTGAGAGGTCTCTTGTGACAAGACAAAGGAGCTAGCTTTTGAGCATCTGTGTCTCTTCTTAGCATGGGGTGGAGGTCCTGTGGTCCATGAGGTTCAGGGAATAGCAGTGAGCAGCTGAGCAGGGGGAAGGTCTGTTGCTTTGCTAGAGGCTTAGGGAGAAGATAAGTTTTCCTCTTCAGAACAAAAGATCATCTAAGAACCTCTAATATACCTCTTCTTCTGGCTTCATTCTGTTTCTGTGATAAAACACTCTGATCAAAAGCAACATAAGGGAAGAATATGTTCATTTAGCTTTTATTTCCAGGCCACAGTCCATTGTAGAGGTAAGAAATCCAGGGCAGGAACCTGAAGGCAGATTAGGTTTGCTATTTAATGAAGCATTACTTGTAACCAGAAGAGAGCTCATTCACAACCAAAGAAGTACAGCAGGAACTACCTATGGAGGGTGTTTGATAGATTCCTTGAGCTCATGCTTACTTTTTTTGTACACTCCAGACTACCTGCCTAAGAAATTGTGTCTCCTACAGTGGGTTGGGCCCTTGTACAGCAATTACTAATCAAGACACTCTCCCTCAGTCAAAACCACTGACCAATTTGATCTGTAAATTCCCTCAAACAGGACTTCCTGTAGAGATGTCTCTAGGCCATGCCAAATTGTCAGTTAAGGCTATCTACGACAACTTCCAATTCTCGAATACATCTGTGGCATGTGTTACATGCTTGTCTAAGACACACTTCTGCTGCAGAGACCTTGACACAGTTTTCCTGCCCGTGTGTTGTCCTAGAACACCTGGGCTCTCCCTCAAATTTGGAGATGTGCTTCTCTAGGAAAGTTGATGTCTTAAATGTTTCTACAGCTAAGAGTTCAGAAAGGAAATGGGAAAATTGTGTTCTGGTCACAGTGAGAGAGCACATTTAGAAGTTTCTTTGATTATTTTGGAATAGTAACTTTCTTTTAGTAACCAGACTAGCTAAGCTTTTATTTTACATAAATGGATACCATTGATTATTAGCCATTTTCTTTATTCTTCAAAGTGACTCATGTACTTTGTGCAAAAAGATTCTTTCATTAGCTGCTCATGACTCCCAAATTTAGGTTCCCTAGACTCTTACCTGAAATCAGAAGTTTCTATTCATCCATGGTCACAATGCACTGAAGTATGCTGAATACCATGAAGAAGATGCAGGCAAGATGATGTCTTCTAACATCCCTCCTTCCATCCTTAATTTCGGATGGAAGTAAGAGAAACCTTGTGTGAGAAACTCTTAGCTGTCACTTGTGGAATTCCCTGACTGTTACTTCAGCATTCAAGAATGTCCCACTTTATAGCTTTGTTCCTAAAAATCCCCATAAGACTAATTTCTATTAAAATGACAAAAAAAAACTGTATTTGTTAAAAGATGGGAATAATTGTTTGCTGATTCTAGGGTACTTTCTCGAAGACTTCTCTCAACAAGGTCACATGTGGGTACTTAGATTACCTCAGTTAACACATTCTCCCACTTGTATTCCATGTTCTGAGCAAATGTTGAGTGAAGAGGATGTGCTTTTTCACATTGCCCTCAAAAAGCAGGTTGAAGCATAATACCGATCTCATAATCTATATCTTCAATCCCACTGGCATTGGGACAAATCCAGAGCCTTTGCGGTAAGCTTTCAAATATACTTCTACCTATGGACAGAAGTTTGTTTTAGGAGGAGCCAAGGCTCTGCGATCCTTTGCATTTATTGGAGTATTCTGTTTCCATGGTTTCCAAGAGCTGAGTGAAATTAGGCTTTTGGTGTTTAGAAGTTCGTAATTCTGAGCCTTGGGAAAGCTGCTTCTCTCTCAGTGATTGTGTTGGGACCCATGCATTGCCATCCCTGATCACCTGTGGGCTGCCACACTGTGAATAAGCTCTTCCTGCAAACCTGTGGGAAACAACAAAGTCGGTCTGCATAAAGCCAGACTAAGTCAGCTCTACCCTCACAACAACCAGACTGTGTCAGCTCTACCCTCACAGAAACCAGACTAAGTCAGCTCTACATTCACAGAAACCAGACTAAGTCAGCTCTACATTCACAGAAACCAGACTAAGTCAGCTCTGCCCTCACAGAAACCAGACTAAGTCAGCTCTACATTCACAGAAACCAGACTAAGTCAGCTCTGCCCTCACAGAAACCAGACTAAGTCAGTTCTATACAAAACCCAGACTAAGCCAGCTCTACCCTCACACAAAGTTGCAGAGTGATGGTCTGTGCAAGGGTAACATTCTATGTCCTTAAGGGACTAGTAGGGAAACCTAAGCTCTGGTTCTCTGGAGCTTGACAAGAACAGAGGACTCTGGTGAAATAAAATCGTAAGGGACTTCCGCGAACTTCACTTATCTTGTGAAAGAACAACAAAGAATTATTTGGACACAGTAAGAGTCCTGGAATATGGGGGGACACAGTAGGGGTCCTGGAATATGGGGGCACACAGTAGAAATCCTGGGGTACTTTGTAGATACAGTAAGAGCCATTGGGTAGATAACGGTGAGATCCAAAGAACAAACAAGGAGGGATTCAAGAGTGGGAACAAGGTCCCTGTTTGGTTCTGAAGCAGAGCTCACGGTTTCTCACACAGTTGTGGCCAGGTTCCTGTGAACAGCCTCCTGTGAACAGCCTGTATTAGTTACTTTTCTGTTGCTGTGATAAAACGTCATGAACAAGGCAAAGGCACGTGAAGGGAGACTGTATCTGGGCTTCTGGTTTTAAAGGGATAGTCCATAATGGTGCAGGAGGTGTGACAGCAGGCAGCTGGAGCCGGAAGCTGAGCGCTCACATCTTCAGCCACAAACCGGAAGCAGAAGGACTGAACTGGCAGGGGAGAGAGGTGTGGACTCTCAGAAACAACCCCTCCCATAGTGTACTTCCTCCAGCAGGGCCGGCCCTCCCCAGGACCTCTTCAGACGGCCATCATCTGGGAAACAAGAGTTCAAATACCTGATACTACAGGGGATACTTCTTAGTCAACCACCACACAGCCCAAATCAAAGGAGCTCCCAATGGCTCAGTCACCTTACAGCATCTATGAATATCTGCCAGGGAAGTTCCCAATCTACATGTGTTTCCACGTTACAATAGAGATCAAACCCAGGACTTCTACCCTGAAGGGAATGGTTTGGATCGTTAGTTACTGTCTAAATAGCTACAAGGCCTAAGGGATTAAAGTACGAAAGTGTGTGTGTGTGTCTGTGTGTGTCTGTGTGTGTGTTTGTGTCTGTATATGTGTGTCTGTGTATGTGTTTGTGTGTGTGTGTGTGTGTGTATGTGTGTCTGTGTGTATGTGTGTCTGTGTATGTATTGTGTGTCTGTGTATGTATTTGTGTGTGTGTGTGTGTGTATGTGTGTCTGTGTGTGTATGTGTGTCTGTGTGTATGTGTGTCTGTGTGTGTGTGTGTCTGTGTGTGTGTGTGTCTGTGTGTGTGATTGAGTGCGTGTGTGCACTGGTGTGACACAGAAACAGGGAGGCAGAGACGGGGACAAAGGGAATCAGAACCACAAATTGGAGGCACAAAGAGATCAAAACGAACCCATAAAAGAACACACATGTAGCTGCCAAGAACTCATCTAGATGACTCCAAAGTAATTTTTAGAAAAGGCACGGAATTACAAAGTAAGTAGTTGTGAGTTCTTATTAAAGGCCGAGTCAGTGTGCTGCATCACACTGGAGCCCCGGGAAGAGGTTCAGGATGTTTGGGTCCTGTCTGAGAATGCATTCAGCTCGGCAGGACTGACGCTCAGTAGGGAACGCTGTAACTGACTGTGTTGAAGGTCATGGAGGTAGGACTCCCCAGTAAGAAGCCTGCTCTTGGAGGAAACCCAGCCATCTTTATGCACTGCGGGCGGGAGAGGTGTGGCAGGCAGGCAGGCTGGTGGCAGACCAGGATTCCTCGGCTTAGGGTGTGAATGATGGCTTGTCAGGAAGATGTGTTTGTAAACTAATGACTTTCACAGTGTGATGAGATTGAAATGGAAGCCTAATTGCTTCCACTGACTTAACCCTTGGAATGCTTCCAGGCCTGCTGGTTGCCAGTTCTTTAATCATGAGTTAATCACCTTCAGGGATACCTCAGAAAGCTGGCCTGCACCATGTCTGGGAAGCTCTGCACTGTTATTAGGTTTACTCATCCAGGCAGTCATTTCTCCAAATAAGGACACTGAGAGGTTATCTCTGGTGCCCTTAAACCAGTGTTTGTTAGTAGCGACTGACACAGGCAATTACATGTCTTTGTAACTCAGAAAAAAAAACCCTAAATTAATATTTGTGCATTTTAATGACTTTTGTAAAAACGCTTAATGGTAGTGGAGTGAGAGTAGCACTCACCTCTCTCCTTCTAGGTCTAGCCATGAACTTCAGTCCAGATCTGGGAGGAAATCAGAATTGGGAAATGGCCTAATAATCAGGCCAGTCTGATTAATAGTGACAATTAGCATTGGGCTACAGCACATAACCAACTGATTATGAATCATTTGAGCACTTTAGATAAATTTTCAATACAGGCAATTATAATGAAAAGACTCCTGATCCTCACATAATGGCTTCATTAAATTAATTCAGTTCTGAGGTTGAAGAAAATTTTCCTTTATGGAAAAGAAACCAGTAAAATTTAGCTTCTATTCACTGTTGGCAAAGAGAAAACTCCTAAAAGATCTCTCTCTCTTCTCTCTCTCTCTCTCTCTCCTCTCTTTCTACACACACACACACACACACACACACACACACACACACACACACACACACACCTGCAGATAGCTTACTCTTTTCTGAGACTATTTTCCTAGCTAGAAAGCTGTGAAGGTCAGAACATGGATTCTACTCTCTCGGCTTAGTTGGATGGAATAAATCTTGCCCTGGGTTATATTTTATATTCTGTAAAGTGTATGCCTTGTTGAGGTTAAAGAGCTTTGGGGAGTAATCTGTGAGGAACAGGCACTTCAAAGAGACGAATGCTTGTGTTACGTAAACAGTTGACTCTTGGTGTGCCTCGCCGTTGAGAACAAAGCTGGTGCCAAGTCCAGACACCGCAGCATCGGTGTAGCTGGGCGAACAAAGACTGTTTCAGGTGAGCTGAAACCATGCTTCTAGTCAAAAAAGCACCAGCTTTGCAAGATCAGACAGTGGAGATGGAGAGAGACTCTAGGGCTAAGAGGGGATGAAAATATCCCACAATAAAACTGGTTCTATTGTAAATGCCTCCCCACTTCCAAAGACACCCCTTACCTAGCACACATAAGGCTTTATCCTGGACAAAGTGCTTTTGTATTCAAGACTCACGAGTGGTCTACAGGGGTGGGGAGGGAGAAATCCCAGAATTCCCAGCATTGTCTTGTATTTCTAGCTCCAAATGCTGCTGATGCATTGTCTTGTATTTCTAGCTCCAAATGCTGCCGATAGCTTGCAGGCTCTGACACCATGTTAGACTATCTTCCCAGGCCTTTGCTTGTAGCCACTGGTTTTTGTCTATCTGCATATTCCTTATAGAGCCTTGATTTTAGCACAGCTCTGGGGAGGAGGAGGGCAGGTCTATGCCTACTGAGTCCTACTGGTACAAAGATACATTAGCTTCGTTCACATTGACTCTTTATCTCATTACTGAAATTGGGTATTTGTGGGTCTTCCTTGGGGTCTGGTTGACTTTGAAAACTGAATTTTAGCTGCTAGTTCCACCTCTTAGCAGCAGAGATGTGGGGCATCTGATTTGGTCCTCTGTCTGTTTCTCACCTGCAGCAAAGATTCCTAACACACTCCGGTGTGACGATTGAGAAATATAGGTGCTTTCCCACAGGAGCTCTTTGCTAGTGAAGGATCTCAATGTCCGAACAACACACCCCAAGACTAAGTTCTCAGCACAAGGAAGATTTATTCGCCCCAGAGGGACAAAGGGCAGGAAATAAGAAGCAAAGCATGAAATCGCAGATGAGGGAAAAGGAAGAAGGGAGGGCAGGGGTATTTGCCCCAGAGGGACAAGGGACTGCCTCTGGATAGAGAGGAGACAGACATGACCTTAGACAAATGGCGGTTTATAAAGAGAACGGGGGATCCTGTGTTAGGAAGAATTGGTTAATTTTGCTTGGGCATGTTAATTATGGTATCCAAAAAGGAGCTTTGATTGCTGGACTTTAATACTTTGGCAGGTGAACCTTCATGGTCAGCCTCAGGAGGAGGAAGTGGCCAAATAAGAGAATAGACCTTAACAGCTAGCTTTAGGAATCTAATCTAACAGTTTAGAAAGGTAGAGGGAACGCGGGATAAGTGTAAGGCAAAAACTGCTGGCACTGTGTTTGCCATCCTGCTAAATCCCTTCAGGTAGCACTTGCCCATTTCTCACTGTATTTCCTTCTTCTCTGTTACTGCCTCTGATACCTACAGTGTACAAACTACTAAAACCTCACAGTTTATTGCACCTTGCAGATGAAGTCAGCCTCTTACTGACATTGGTGGCAACTCTGGGCCCCTGGCTGGCTTCAGGTTTTAATGTACATTCTTCTCTGGGCATACTCAACCCTGGGGCTGCTGTTATTGGCCATTCAGAAGTCCTCTCTGATCCTCACGATTCAATCCTATTTTATGCAAATATCCCATTTTTTTCTAGTATGTGTTCTTTGGTTTAGTATGTCTACTTTTATAATTCCTCTCACACACACAACTCTTGCCTTTGCCAAGATCTTCCCAAGATTCAGTGTCCTCTCTTAGGCTCTTCCTGCCTTGTGTCCTCACTACAGTATGCACCCAGCCTCAGCCTGCCTGTGACAAAAATCTCACCACATATCTGTAGATGTAATAGCTGACTGCCCTTCAAAGCTAAACCTTTTCTTAACCCATACAGTTTTCTTTGAAAACATTCATCTTTGTTTTCACTAGCAGATTATAAATTCCATGAAGATGAAATCCATAACATGTACACTTTGCATCTTCTAGAGTAGCATGCTAACAGAAAGCAAGTAAATACCATGCTGTGGGGGAAAGCACATAGACATGACTCATAAAATAGGCACTCATTAACCACTTACTATTTTTCAGGGACTATTCTAACATCTGAAATGATAACCAAAAGAAAATGAAATCTAGGTTCACACTCTGCAGCTCTCCAGACTGTGTTGATACACTAAAATTCTGAGCTTTCCACCCTTTCTGTAAGAACTAAGCTAGATCATCCCTACTCTCTATACACCTCAGCATTCTCTGGATCTTAAGTATTCATTTGCAGAGTGATAAGTGTTATCTAGAGAGTACTGAGTTATCCCAGGGTGTGACCTGTATGCTATCAAATTGTGGTGGTTATCCTCTGTAGTGGTAGTCTGTCTTCAGTGTCAGTGACTGCCCTTATTGCAGATTTTTCTCTTTCCTACCATACAGCTCCCAAATAATGACACAGAGACTTCTTATTAATTATGAAAGCTTGACCAATAGCTTAGGCTTGTTTCTAACTAGCTCTCATAACTGAAATTAACCCATTTCTATTTATTTATATCCTTCCATGTGGCTCATGGCTGCTACCTCTCCTCCTAAACATCTTACTTCCTCTGTGTCTGGCTGGCAACCTCCTCCTCCTTCTGTCCCAAAAATCCTGCCTAGCTATTGACCATTCAGCTTTTTATTAAACCAATCCAAGTCACACATCTTCACAGTGTACAAAAAGATTATTCCACAACAGCTCATTCGTTCAATAAACATGTATTAGACATTTTTGATGTAAAACAGCATAGTGAAGATGCTAGAAGGTCATCAGTGACCAAGATTTAATCATTGCCTTCAGACACCCACCCCCCACCCCCCACCCCACCACCACCCCTCCCACCCCCCCCACCACCACCCCACCCCCCACCCCCACCACCCCCACCCCCCCCCACCCCCCAACCCCCAACCCCCCACATACACACACCCTAATCCACCAAGCAGACTAGAGGCACAACCCCGAGGCTGGTGTCATCAGTCAAGCATTATGTTTCTTTCATAGAGAAGGTTTTTTAACCATTCCACCACAAGTCTAGCTAGCTGGTCTAATTATTCTTAGTAACATATATTTACACGACAAGAAGTAGAGACAAATAAACTGTGAGGATCCAGTGCTCAAGAGTCTTGGTTTGGGTTCTGAAGCATTGCTTCAAGACTTTTATTGGAGAGTCATACAAAGGTTCTATGCTCTTTGCATGCAGTTACCTAGAATAACTCCATTTGTAAAACTTTCCAGGAAAGTTTGTGCTATTAAAGACAAGGCTTCAGTTGTTCTTCTTGCTCACTAATTGGAATTAACAATAAAATAATTGGCAGGGGCTAACCATGATTTTACTGTGGCTGGCGCAACTTTGTTCAACATATATTTAAGTGTTCTGGGTGAAATTTAACACCCACACTCCCTTGACAGGCCGTGGGCTGTGCAGCTTTTCCAGTGAGCCTGTATCTACATGGGATCTTCCTATTGGTCTGAGACTTCTTGGTTATAACAGCATTGTCCTCATCACACCTACCAATGTGTAATTTGGGGCTGAAAATAGCACCCCAGACTTGCCTGTTTTGACATGCTCAAATACTCCTGTGCTCTGCCATCTCAGCTGAAGTCACTTTGAACACACATTACATTTTGGCATTTATAAAATGTATTATGTATTCTCCAAGTTCATTCACAATACAAAAGGCTTTCTAGAGTAATCTTGCAAAGCCAAGGGAGCCTTAGGAAGCATCCCGTAAATCAATGAGGATCATCCTGTTCTTACTGAGTACCGAACCCAAGATACCTACCTCCTGACTTGGAAATCCTCCTGCATGAGCCAAACACAGACTGAACATTCAGTTCCTACACCAAAATTGCAGTCCTTGTTGAGGTCTTGGTTAGGCAGCCATGTTGATGGGGCTTCACAAATGGAGCCTCTCTGGCATTTATCGGAGAAGCAGTTTTGGGGTCCTCTGTCTCCTCTTCTGCTATGACACCTGAGCCTTAGATTTGGGGTGTGTGTTGTAGAAGTATCAGTTGGATTGAGCACTACATGATCACTGATTAAAAGTTAAAAGGCAAGTATGGTCCTCAAGAACAGTGTGTATCACTATGTGCTTCTCCATAAGTTGTTCCACAAGACAGATCTGTGTGTGGCAGGGATGACCTCCCTGGACTGCCCTGACTCTGATCTATCTCACAAAAGGGATACTTTTCTCAGCACTATGGAGACAAGATTGACAAAACCCCAGATGTGCATATTTACAGAGTATCTTGTGATGCTGGTATCTATAGTTATTTACAGACATCTCATTTGTACACAGAAATGATGACAACAGCCAAGCTGATTGATGGACATGTGCATCGTCCTCACATGGTTCCCTTTTATCTTACGCTAAGAACATTTCAAATATTCCCCGATGGTCTCCTGATCTTATGGAGTTCTGTAAGAGTGGTTTTAGTGCCTTGCTCACTTTTTAAACTGTAGTTTAGCTGACATCATTTAAAAGCCTTAGATGTACTCTGTTGTATTAAAATGGTATCTCAGGTCCAGGATATTTTCCATATCTTTCCTTCTTAAAAAAAAAAAAAAAAAAAAAAAAAACCTATTTCAAATGTATTTAGTGAGGGGTCTGGGGGTGAGCACATACACAGGTCACAAAGCACATGTGAAGGTCAGAGGATAACGTGCAGTGTTTAATCATGTCCTTCCATCACGTGGATCCCAAGGTTCTAGCTCAGATGGCTGCTCCTAAGAGCATATTCACTGTATGCCAGTTCCAAATCTAGCACATTCCATGCCTTGTCCACCCAGGGCTGCATTTTCAGACAGGGCTCTGTGAGCTGAGGAACTGTACATCAACTAACAAGGCAAGCTGTTGTCAAGCTTAGAGGGTCCGTGGGAGCAGGAATTCTCTGTTTTTTTGGTTTTTAGAGACAGGGCTTCTCTGTGTAGTTTTGGTGCCTGTCCTGGATCTTGTTCTGTAGACCAGGCTGGCCTCGAACTCACAGAGATCTGCCTGGCTCTGCCTCCCGAGTGTTGGTATTAAAGACATGTTCCACCACCGCCCAGATGGAAGCAGAAATTCTTCACACTGTCAGTAGGAGCTAGAACATGACCACATTTTGCAAATCTCTTTTCTGAATCAACAACAACCAAGAGCATCAGAGTTAGTACATTTCATCTTTGTGGTCAGAAAGTGATGGCCTGAGAAAAAAAGCTTGATGAAGCTTATGCAAAGTCTATTTCTTTCCCAGTCACAACATTCTTCTCTACGAGGACGGTCATGCTGTGGTGGCAGATTTTGGAGGTAAGACAGCCCCAAACACCATCCTTTCTTCATTCATACTGGTTGCAATAATCTGGAAACAGATTTCACACCTTTAGTATTTCTATTTAAATTTCAGTTTGACCTTGCACTTGGAATGCATGCCATTTGCACTTCTATTTTCTTCTTTGCTATCAAGGCTGAAAACAGGGAAGTGAAAATTTGAATAAGACAAAGGCTTCCTAGGTCTTCAGTATTTTGCTGTGATCTTGGATCAAGGACTTGGGACACTTCCTTTGACATGGACTTGTTTTCTCTTCCCTTTAGAATCAAGATTTCTGCAGTCCCTGGATGAAGACAACATGACAAAACAGCCAGGGGTGTGTAGCTTTCTTGCTCCTTGTTAAACAGTTAAGATGTGTGAAGTCAGTGTGGGAGGAAGGAAGGCAGGAGTAGCCTTAGCCAGGAAGTGTTGTTATAGGTGACAGGATAAGTTTTAGGCTTTTATTTTCATAAAACTCCAAAATTAGTATTTGAGGGGTTCCTTACTTACAAAATGTAGATAAACTCTCGGTGACCATGTTCCAAATGTAACCTGTAAGGACTGGCAGGCACTGGTCATTGACTGTCACAGGTAATGATCATGTGGAGTGGGAGAGCTAACGTGACCAACGGCTCAGCAGCATCCACTTAGGATTCGCAGGTCTCCCCATCAGAGTTATCAGGTAACCAGTCCTGTAAGTGAGCATTAATGACTAAGTAAAACATAAATTATAGTGTAAGACCATGATACTTGTTCCCAGATTGCCTGCAACTCACCCAATTCATCCCTGGCTCCCCATCACCCCAACTTCACTCCCCTAAACAAGCAGCCTTGCTTCTCCCTGGACTCCTGAGGCATCTGACCCCTCTTGGGGTCAACCCGCCCTTACCTGGCCTGCCTCACTCATTACTCAACCACCTCTATCTGTGGCTTTGCTTCTTTTACAATTTTGGCTTTCACTTCTATCACCTCAGATCCAAATGCACCCTGAGGTTCCTGTCTCCAGTCCTCTTCCAGCTTAGTCCTCATTCCTCATTGTCTCTGATAAAGTTGCTGGGCACAGAGTTTTATGATACACTCTCAGCAGTGCCCACAAAACGCAATTCAAATCTCCTTCCCTGGCAACTTTCTGCCTGACTCCTTCTTTTCTCATCCCAGGGCTACTCTGTAGCTTTCTTTTTCCACCACAAGATGCTTCAAGCCTTCTGCATCAGCATAGGAGCCATCCATCCATTTCCCCTTCCTGGGCACCTGCACATCCCTGGGACATTCCGGGTATAGTGAGCCCTATCTGGGGCCATCCCCTCACCATGCTGGGATGAAAATGCCTCTCCTTGTGAGGCTCAGGGAGACTTGCCCCCATTGGGCACATTCCCTCTTGTACCCCCCTCGCCCTCCCTTTGTGTTTTATGTGCACTCTGATTCATTCAACAAGCATTTGCCTTGTGTCTGGAGTTGCTCAAGGGACAGAAATGCAAACGTGAATGAGTTTCCTTCTTGATTTCAAGGAGCCCATTTGCCAGTGTGGCCAGCACAGGGGTGAACAGACAGATTTAAAAGTACCCTGGAAGTTTCACAGAGCATCAGGAGAGCTCAGCAGGGTGAACAGGCATTCATCAAGAGATGGAGGAGCTGGAAGAGCATGGAGACAGGGGAAACAGCATAAACAAGGGCAAGGATGAATGAGAACCAAGCTGTACAGGAAAACTTCAAATAGCTTGACATCATGGACATGTCTTATAGAGGAGAGGGGACCAGAGGAAGGGATGGAGGGAGGGAAAAAGGAATCTCATCATGAACCTGTAAGGGTGCTGATGCCTTCAGTTCCACCCTGTAGTATGCAATTTTTCCATTGCTATATCAAAACACTCAAGTTTAGTCATATTATAAAGAAAAACTATCTGTCTCACAATTTGGGAGGTCCGAAGCCCAGAAAACATGCTGCCTTCCAGTGAGGACCATCACAGTCTGCACCAAATCCTAAACATGTACAACAGTGTGAGCAAGTGTATGCTGAGCTCAAATGGTCAAATAGAAAGCCAGAAAAGGGGAAAGGTCTAGCCTTGCTCTCACAATAACTAGTGGAAGGGCCACAGGAATGATCGATATCTTCTAATTAATTGTCAGGACCGCAGGTGTCCTAATTATCTTCATCCAGCCCTGCTTCTTACAGCTTCTGCTACTCTCCAGAGTCAACATACTGACAAGTGAGTCCTTGGGCGCCGGACTCAATGCACATCTGAACATACAGCCCCTTAGATTTCCCATATTCTCCCAACAAATGTGTGTGACATCTCAACCCACACGGTTGAACCCCTGTGGATTTGCAGTGATCCAAGTTGGGGGCTACAGAGATGCCTCCACGTACCAAGCATGATGACCTATTTAGATCCCCAGCACTCACATAGAAAGCCAGACCCCAGTACTGCAGAGTAGAGACAGGAAGGTCCCTGAGGCTCACTGGCTGGCCAGGCCAGTTCAGCCAAAATGGTGAGCTCCAGATTCAGAGGGAGGCCGCATCTCAGCAGGTAAGGTGCAGAGAGACTGAGGCAGATGTCTGTCATCAACCTCTGGCTCCACACACAGGTACTAAGTCAATTCTTGTTCATACCCAGCAGGCAGTGAACAGATGAACAAGCAAAAGTGACAGTGAGTGTTAATAAGAAAAACCAAAGAAGTGAAAATATGCAGGGAGAGAGTTAGGTCCACAGTGGGTAGGAGTGAAATGCTACAGTGTCTTATAAGAGACTTAGTGGAGAGAACATCCTCACTGTTGGTGATCATTGAGGCAGAGATAATGGTGGGTCCAGTGGCTCTGAAGTAACAGGGCTCTTGGAGTGTTCAAAGCTAGTGACTGGGGTGTATGAGGGAGGGTGGACGAGTGTGTCCACTGGGGGAGGGATATACAACTCTCATCTAAACTCTGAAGCTCAGAGGAAGCTTGATCAGCAGATCCTATCCATGGATGCACTAATTGAAATCATCTTTGATTAAAAAATATTAATAAGCAGTGCCTGGATGTGGCCCCTAAAAGCTGTGACTCACGGATCTTAGGCACCTGCATCTCGTTGTTCTGACACAGGAGTTCCACTGTAAACTGTTGATTCCTTCTAACTAAGTCGTTTCCCATGGATAGAATTAAACCAAATCTCACCCTCAGCAAGTGACATTGATTATTTTGCTTCGTAGCATAGCTTTTAAGTATAACACTTCCCTCAAATTATTCTGGTGTCATTTTATTTCTCACTAGTTATAAGGCTGTCTCTAAGTTGCTTAATTATTTTGTGCTCTCCCTCCCCACTTTAAACACATACCATAAAAGTGCTCTCCGGCATGCACTGTTGTGGCACATGTCTAACTTGCTCTATGAGTTCAGGCTCTTCAGAATGCAGAAGCTCATGCAGAGGAACCATGTGTAATAATGCCAAGGATAAAGGTGTTCTCGGGGTTAATTCTGTGTGGTTTTATTCTGTATTCAACATAATGCAGAATAGTCAGAAGAATTATCCGAAGCAGCATCACACACAGGGCTTTCAGGGATAATAAGAGAATACCACTTCCCAACATGCCGTAGGAAGGTGATTGGGAAAGTCCCCTGACAGGATGTAGACCTGGGAGACCTGGAGCTCTGAGGTGGGAGAAACTGCCCAGTCAGTAATGCAACATTCACTTCATAAAGCAGGATCGGGTGCCCTGGGCTTTGCAATTCTAATCTAATACAGAGTGTAGCTCACGCCACCACATGGATGAGGCTGGACGTGTGCTTTTTAACATGTTTATTAGCTTGCTTTCTGGAATATTGCAGACACTGAATTCACGAAATTCACCCCAGGGCAAACACAAGAAATTCCAGAGCCTTGATCCTACCAGGGAGAAATCTCCATCACAGGCATGCTGGGTAACTCCCCGTGTCTCACTCTGTCTTCTGTCATGAGGACACAGTTAGGGGTCTCATTTAGTCACTCACTTAATTGGAACCTGGAGACTGAAACAAGGGAAGATGTTTCCCACAGTGTGATTCAAGCCAAGGGAACTACTGGGGATGACCCCTTGTCATGATTCCAAAGCCGGTGGGGTGTCTAGGGCGTGGTTGGGAGCAGGAAGAAGCAAAGAACGCACAGCTACCACTATGAGGCAGTTGTTGGTCATTAATGTTGGAGGTATCTTATAGAGTACAGATTTTAGGATCTTCCAATGATTTTGTGTTTTCTTGAGAAACTGACACACATGAGAAGATGCACCTTGTCCACTGCATTGGTGAAGAGCAGAGATGCAGTCACTTCCTGCCCATGCCATCTGAGAGCATTGGAGAACCTTCTCCAGTGCAGGCTCAGAAGTTGGCTCTGGTCACCTTTGGTCTTTGCAGAACCTACGCTGGATGGCCCCCGAGGTATTCACACAGTGCACACGCTACACCATCAAGGCAGATGTCTTCAGCTATGCCCTGTGTCTGTGGGAGCTCCTCACCGGAGAAATTCCCTTCGCGCATCTCAAGCCAGGTAGGACCTGCTGCACCAGAGCAGCTCTCTTTCCCAGTGCAATTCACAGAAAGTTTGGACAGCATCCCTCCCTACAGAGATAATTATTTCTAGTGGGTGACAAGAGGTCTTGCATTGTTTGAAAGTGAGCATCCCATTCAGAAAACGTTACAGCCTCACTCTGGATCTAGATGTACAGAGTGCTTTATTCAAGTTTAGAGCTTTGATTTATCTATTTCTAATAAAATAAGCAAATTGCCCTGAGTATAAACTGACAGGCAAAGTGACCAATGTGTTCACTCTTTGAGTTTAGATTTTAAAGGTGTCTTTCAAATCTATATCTTGAGATGAAGTGTCAGTGCCGAAATAATCTGTCAAGGCTGAAAACACATCTCCTAATAATTTTGTATTAGGTGTGGCTATGTTCTAAAAAAATCAAGCTTTTTGAGTGAGTCTAATTATCACTGATGGTATAAATTATACTCAATTTACATGTAGAATGTGGAGAAGAGGCATCTAATCAGAGGCAAAGTGTGCACAGAAGGGACTCAAGGCCAACTGCATGAGCATGTGTGTGCAAGCACACACTCATAGGTCAGAAGAGGGCATTGTGTGCCCCCATCTCTCATCATCTGGCTGTTCCCTGAGGCAGGGTCTTTCCCTGAACCTGGGGCTTTTATCTCCACCAACCCTCCTCTTTCTGCCCCTCAGGGAGTTACGATTACAGGCATGCACAGTAATGCTGGACTTGTTACAGGGCTGCTGGAATTGATCATCCACAGCAGAACTCCAGGCCTCGGGGTTGCAGAACAAGGACTCTGAACAGCTGAGCCGTTTCTCCTGTCCCAGCATCAACTTCATTTGCTTATCTCATTGTTTACAATGTTCTTCTTTCTTCTCACACTGGCCCTGAAGCCATTTAGAGACCCTATGTTCCCAGAACTAAACCTGTTTCAGGTACAGCTGTGGAGTAAAATTTGACATGAATCTTGAGTGAATCACATTGTCAGTTGCTGTGGTGGTCACCCTGTAACAATATAACACAGAGAAAATCAAAATGTATGAAAAAGCTGAACCAAGATCACCATTTATCAGAGGGAGTGCCCAGGTCTTGTACTCTTCTCACAGTATTTATTGCTCAGAATGTTCCAGTGCTTTCCATGAATTCTGGTGTTTGTACGTGTTTTATGACTTAACTAATGATGTGACCACCCCTTGCTATGCTAAGGAAGCAAGCTTTCTTGTGAACTGGACCAACAATGCCCTTTGGAGGATGTTGTAATGGTTTGTGGCTGTCTTGTTACCTGAGGGTGCATACTGTAAAGTCATTTGGGTAATTGACAATTCAATTCTAATTTCGGGTGCCTTTATGTGCTCTTTTATAGAAAGACACAGCTGCCTTTTCCTAATTCCGTGTGTCAGTTCATTCACCTAGTATTGTTAATTTCTATCTTGGAATTATCTACCATTTACCATCCTCCATCTCCTGCCTGGCTCAAGCTACAAGATCTCATTTAAATTGTTGCTATAGTATCCTCAGAGTCAAATGTATTGAGACCTAACAGAAAATTGTCTTTTAGGATAACAGTCAGTGAATTTTAGCGAACATGTGTAGCTGTAGAACCACAGCCTCCACACGTATGCTGCTCTGCACACTCCAGAATGTTCTCTGCACTTTCGTAAAGCAATGCCCGTTCCCCAGCTCCAGCACCCGCTGTTGCTGGACTGGTTCCGTGTCTGGAGGTGGACTTCTCCCCAGCTCCAGCACCCGCTGTTGCTGGACTGGTTCTGTGTCTAGAGGTGGACTTCTCCCCAGCTCCAGCACCCGCTGTTGCTGGACTGGTTTCTGTGTCTGGAGGTGGACTTCTCCCAGGACATCTCAGGAAGGGAACCGCATTGCCCTGCTTATCTGTACCCATTCTTCTCACTTCTGTGTGATAAATGTGACTGTGCAGAGGCCAGCTGGTGACTTTTTGAGCCACTCTAGTTTAGAGCTGTTGTGATGAGAATTACCAAAACTGTTTAGGAGCCTGTGTACTTGTTTTTCTTTTTCTTACACATTTGTTCAAGTATAAGAGACTGACTCCTGGATGTAACGATAAACTTTTCCATGTTCTGTATATCATCATGGAGTCCCCCGGCAGTGGCTGACCACATATGCTGAAACACAAAGCTTATTATTGGCCATTAAAGTTTGGGTATGCTTGGAGCTTTTGGGCATGATTAACACTACTCTGTGATGACTGGCTTTGGTAACCTACTGATGTGCACATTTGGCATCCATTGCTCTTTCTTTCCTGAAGTGTTTTCATATGGTCTTAGTGTTTAGCTGTAAGAGTGGTTTGACTCTAGATGAATCTAATGTGAGGTTGCAGTGACATTCATCTGTGATCTGCTCAGCAACAGCTTTAAAGAAGACCAAAGATTTTTCACTTATAAAATCCCTCTTATCAAACTTCTGTATCATTTTAATATCTGGTCTTAAAATATTCAGAGATATCTTCTCTTCCTATGACATGCTACATGAATATCTGACAGGCTCAGGTTTCACAGCTGTGATATCTGCTTTGTAGTTTCTGTGGTCTACAGTGTGGGATGAATTTGCTATTTTTTGTTTAGTTGTTTTTTTAGTATCAGCATTCAATTGTTTCAGTATGATTTGTTAACGTAAACTACAATTTTCCAGTAACTGGCTTTAGTGCTTTGTCAAGAATCAGCCAAAAATATTCATATGTATTTCTGACACTTTTTTATCCACATCAAAACAGACTCCTTCCATCCATGCATCACCCCCACTCTCTCAATAGTTACCACCCAGTCAACATTGGTGTTCCAACTGCGTTCTTTGTAAAAGTTGCTCTAGTTATGTGGGCTATTTTTATATTCACTATAAATTTTAGAAGTGGCTTGTCCGCTCAGTAAAGGGAAGCTTGGAAAATGAGGTACCATGCATTTGGTCCTTAGACTTAATGCACTCTAGTTGAGGCTGAATTCATGTTTCAATCATATTGTTCTCAGAAAACAGTCTGTCTCTCCCTGTGCTTAGATCTGCTTTAATTTCTTTCAATGAACTTACAATGTTATATAAATCCTACATAATTTTTAGATTTAACTATGAATTTTTTATTTTTGCAAGCCATTTTATTACTTTTTAGTTTAAATTTAAATACTTCATACATGAGTATGGTATCACCCGATTCCACCCCTCATTCCCCCCTTCAGTGTCTTTTTGTCCCCCATCCCATCTTAAATACATGACTCCTTCTTTAATTATTATTTCATATACAAAACGAACATGTACTCATATAAGTGTATGTATCCCTTTTTGTAATTACTTTGTTTTTTCAATAAAATTTTCCAAATATCTCTGAAATGCAGTGACCTCCATCTCCTCTACATAGTGTATTCCTCCTTTTCACATGCAGAATACCACACAGTATTGGTTGGTTGGTTGATGTTTGTTTTGTTGTTGTTGTTGTTGTTTGGTTGGCTATTGATTAGTTGGTTGCTGTTTGGTTGTTTGTTGTTTGTTGTTTGGTTGGTTGTGGTTTTCTAGTTGGTGGTTGTCTTCTGGTTGGTTGTTGGTTGATTGGTTGGTTGTTGGCTGGTTGGTAAGTTGGTTGATTGGTTGTTGATTGGTTGGCTGGTTAGTTAATTGGTTGTCAATTGGTTAGTTGTTGTTTTGTTGGTTGGTTTGCATTACTGGGACTAATCACAGGTCCTCAACATGCTTGGCAAGTGGACTGCCACTGAACTACCCACCTAGGACAGATTATAGCTATCCTTGTCACCAGTTTTGATTGCCATCTTTTCTTTACCAATTGTTAGTTTCAGCATTCTAAATGTTCTTGTTTAATTGAATAGTGTCCCTCACTTGAAATCCTGATGTCTATCCTGTGTTCCAAAAATAACAAAATTCATAAAATCATCTCCACAAATGTCCAACAACTACATGAAAACAAAATTCCCAATACCCTTAGCCATCGAAAAAAAATAATATAAAGAGGATAACCCAATTGTGGTTAGAATGACTTTACCAAAAACTCAAAAAGTAACAAATGTTGTTGGGGTTCTAGAGGAAAGGCAGCTTAGATACCTTTTCAGTAGGAATATAAATTATTACAGTCATTGTGGAAATGCCTTGATAAACTAAAAATAGAGCCACCATATTATTCTGTCTTTCCTGCACGGGGGCATATATCTGGGAGGAAGTGAAATTAGCATGCTAAAGAGACACTGGCATTCCTGTGTTATGGCAGCAACATTCAAAATGCTGAGATATAGAGCTAGCACCAGTGTGCAGATAAATGGATAAAGGGAATGTGATCACCCCACAGACAGAGTGAAATATCACTCAGTGGTAAAGAAGAATGAGATTCTGTCATTCCAACAAAATGGATGGAACTGGAGGACATCACGTCCTGTGAAATAAGACAGATTTAGGAAGGCAGAAAAGGAGAGGTTGCAGCAAAGAAAATTAGGTAATGAGTACAGAAAGAGAAAGAATAAGTTGTGGTTTTCCAAAGCACACCAAGTAATGATAATTCACAATAAACTATTATATATTTTATGAAGACATAAAAGATCCTTGAAACTTCTAAAAATGAAGAAAAATAAGGAGAGGGCGGTTCAGTTGGTGCCTGGTCCGACACGTGCATGTGTCACACTTCATTAACGTGCACACTTAATACACGCTGGTCAGGAATGAAATTCACACAGTAAACCATCCAGAACCCTCGTGTGACTGTGTCCCTGCTTTCCCCACCAGGTCCTCCCACCACCCTGCCATCACTGCTCATCACTCTGCCTTTGCTTCCCCTTTCCCGTGTGCCGTGGATGTGTTAGTTCCTTTTGATGAATTCTCCCCCACTTTGTTTATACCGACTTTGTGTGTTGTTAGATGTCTCCAGCATAACAAAAGGTTCTTCCTCACAGGGATCTGTAATTCTCTAGCACCGAGCTGCTTGTACTTTGCTGCGCCCCATATCACCACTACTGCTGTGTTTATTGTTTGATGCTCCTTAGTCTTGTCATTTTCTCTCTTGCATAAACCTTGTGAATCCTGAAATGATCAACTGAAGGAGCTGAAGACCCTGCCTCCAGAAATAATTACTCTTTTTAGGGGAAAAACACTATTTAATGTAAAAGAAGTCTTGCTTAAGACCAATCTGATTCTAGTGTTTCAGATATTAAAACTTATAGTACTTTATTGGAAAGAGAATTCATTTATGATGGATGCTGAATTTTTAAGAGTTGGACAGTGACCGTGCATGAAGAAACAAGACTCTAATATCATCACGGTGGTTAGGCAATCTAGCATATGCTCAGCAATGAATTGTATACAGCACCTGACTCAATGTGACCATACCCCAGCACTTATGAGAAGCAACAATCTGACACAGCTGGAGACAGCCTTGTCAGTTATGCGTGGGGCTCATCCTTCTGTACTCTGCAGCATGCTAAACCCCCAGAAATCTAAAAGTAGAACTCCATTGTTAGCATTGACTCTAACACTGTGATAGATACACACGCCCAGGAACTCAAAACTAGGGAGGGTCTCTTTCAGTAGCACATGTTCAAATTAAGCTTTTAATCCAAGTTTTAATAAGAATTGAAAACCCATCACTTCCAACACATGGAGAGTCAAAACAACCAATGCCTTCAGGGCCAGGGGACATATACACAAGCTCAGTCCCAGGGTGTGATGTCCATGGGACTACATGCTCGGGCCCCACGGGCAGCCACCTCACAGATGCTGTCTGAGCTTGCTGAGTGTCAGGCACCACAGGTGTGCTTGCTCGCTGTTACTAGATGAACTGACTTCAGCTCATTTGTTTCTTTAGCTATCAAAGGGTTTTTAAATGCTAGTACCAACTTAGTTTTCTAAAAGAAAACATTTCTCAACTGATGCTGCAGAAGTGTGAAGGAATCCACGTGGGCACAGGGCACATGTCTTATAACCTTTGACAAGTTGAGGGCTGGAGCAGTGGCTGGCAACAGTCAGTACTCACTGGACAGGCTGACAGTAGTCGGCACTCACTGAACATTTCCTAAAGAGGAACCAAGTGTTTCTCTTGCCTTCACACTATCCACAGTGAGGAGGGAGGCTCTGAAAGGTACCCTGTAGAGTAAGTCCACTGAGAGAGCAGAAAATGATATCAGTAATTTTCTATGCCATAAAAAAAGCCTGACCAAAACATGTTAGAAAGAAATTATTATTTTATTTTATTAAATTATTTTATTAAATTTTATTAAATTATTTTAGCTCACAGTTTTGGAGTATCTTAGGCTGTCATGGGGAAGACATGGACAGTGGCTCTGTGCTGGGCAGCAAGAGTATGGGTCAGAGCTAGTTTGCTTGGTTGAAAACCAAAAGCAGAGAGCAAGGCCAGAACCAGGGGCCAGGCTATAACATGGAAAGGTACTCCTAACGAGTCCTTCCAGTTCCCCCAGCTACACTCCATATCCTAAAGTTTTCAGGTCCTCCCTAATTGCACTACCAACTGCAGAACTTTAAAACATGAGTTGGTGAAGGACGCTTCACATTCAAATAATAACTCCTGAAGAACTCAAGATGCTCCCGGAGGGGTTTCTTGGCCAGACTGATAGTAGGAAAGAGTGGAAAAGATTGTTAGACCATATCCCACCTGAATTTCATCTTTCAAAATTACTTCTCATCAAATAAATAAATAATAGAATGGTAAGAGGCAGGTATTCCAGCAGAAAGCAGAGTTAACAAGCTTCAGACATGTGACAGAGCCATCTAACTAGGGAGGAAGCAGGGTTATGCAAAGCAGTGGTTACAAAGCTCACGCTGTCCAAGTAAAACTGGAAACAGAGGTGAAGCCTCTTGTGTAAGTCAGGGCTCTATAGACACAGAGTCAGTAGGAGGTATCCACAAGTAGAAAGAAAGAAAAGTAGATAGATAATGACAGGTAGATAGATGATAAATAGATGATAGATGATTGTAGACAAATTTCTTATTAAATAAAAAACATGGAGCCAAATATAGAGGTGAAAGCCTTAGAGATCAGGGAAATAGGAATAGCTACCAACCAACTTTACCTCACCATGCTGCAGCTTCCAAAGAGAGCTACTTCCCGTCTACCCGTGCCTTTATTGCCTTTGCTGTTCTGCCCTTTCATTGGCTCTTAGCCCAGCTACCTCACTACCTTGTCACTGCTTCTCTGTACAAACCTCCAGCTCTCTAAGGTTGGTACTGGGATTCAAGGCGTGTTCCCTACTATGGCCTTGAACACACAGAGACCCTGCCTGTCAAGTGGTCGAATTAAGGGTATGTGCTACCACTGCCTGACTTTTGTGTTTAATTAAAACAGCTTGCTATTTCCTCTGATTCTCCAGGCAAACTTTATTAAAGCACAAATAAAATATCACCACAGATAATTGATATAGACTAATAGATGATAGATTATTGTTTGATTGATTGAAAGTGATAATGTATATGATTGACTGGTGATACATTCATAATACAGATAATAAATAGATATGAGAAAAGTTATGATGGAAGCTTGGTCACATGATTTTGAATTCTGCAAAGTCCTGCAGTCTGCCATTTGCCATCTGTGAAGCAAGTATGTACTTCAATCTAAGTCCAAACCACTGAGAAGCACAGGGAAAACTATATCTACCGGGGTATGTGTGTCCAGGAACCCGAGTCCTGATGTCCAGGGACAGGACAGCACTGATGTCCCCATTTCAGAGGGGAAAGCTAACTTGCCTGTCCTCCTCGGCCTTTCACTCTCTTGGGCCCTGAGCAGATCAGATGTCACCTGCCTAAACTAAGAACAGATTGCCTTTGCTGCATCTGTTTGTCACAATGCTAGCCTCATCTGGAAACAACGTGACATGACCAGATGCAGCATTTTATGATCTATCTGTCATCCCTTGAGCAAGTCAATAGTGCCATAAGTCTTATGCATATCAACACTGGAAGCCACCGTATAATTTTAAGAGAATTTAAAATGTTCTTTATTCTTACTTGGCAAAGGCTGGATCAGAGTTCAGGTCAGGGGACCAGCTTTTCTTTAGAAATCTGAACCACTCTAACTGGAGTGGTAGCTTGGATGGAAATGGGAAGGTTGGTTAGAAGACTGGAAGATGTGAACAAAAACTTTCCAATGGGTTGAAGTAGAAATACAGTGGGGAGTGAAACATCAAAGATGCCTGATGGATATAGGAAAAGAACAGATCTGTGAGAGAGATACCACTGGAAAAAGAAAGAGCTGAGATATGGAGACAAGCAGAGAGTGAGCTGAGCACGATGAAGGAGCTTGTTTACCTGGCAACTAAGAGCTACCCTGGATGCGATTTGGAGAAAGAAATCAACACCTGCTTCCCAGATTTGATTTCTCTTCTGGGCTTGTCTTCTCTAACACATCACAGGCAACAAAAGAAGATGCCAGATGAGTTAACCCAACAACACGCACTTTACCTAATCCTGTGTTGTCCCCAGCTACCCAGTCATGCAGATCACCCTGAAATCTCAGCTCGAGTCCAAAGAACAGCCTCTTTTGCTTTGCTTTCTCCAGAATGGTGCCAGCTGGTTCACAAGGAAATGTGACTCTGCCCTGGATTCCTTGATGCTGAGCTCTTGCTAAGTCTGGGAGGCATCAGCGAACGAAGAACATCTGACAACTCACTGTAGCCAAGTCTAGGGAGAGACGGAGAGACTTGATAGTGAAGGTTTAGTTCAGAGCCATGATCTGGAAATCCCAGAACCAAACACAGCCTGTGGCCCTGGGGGGGAGGGGGCAGTTTCACACACAGCCTTTAATGAATGACAGCGTACTTTACTTAGAGACATGCTTATGCCACAGGCTGCATATGTGTAGGCACTGAGTTCCCCGCTCCTCTTTAAATAGTGGTTCATTGTGTCCACCTTCTACATGATCTGGATCCTAACACATCCTGAATATAACAATCCCAGATTGGATAAGCACACTGACAGTATGGACAAGCGGCACGGGAAATAGAGTGGGGTCAACCCCGCATTTGCTGTGCTGATCCTTATCAGTGTATCACTGAAATGAGGCGAGTCAGCTGATCACCGCTTGCATCCTGGGAAGAATCTAACTGGTCCAGTAGATGCTGATCTTTGTGTGACTGTAGCTGATGCCAATGCTCTGCTGCTTCCATTGTGCTGATAGAGACTGCACCAAGGACAGGCAATGACACTGATTAATGTTTTAAAAATTAAGGCATGTGGGGCTGGAGAGCTGGCTCAGTGGTTAAGAGCACTGGCTACTCTTCCAGAGGTCTAAGTTCAATTCCCAGCACCACATGGTGGCTCACAGCCATCTATAATGTGATCTGGTGCACTCTCCTGGCACACAGGTATACATGCAGCAGAACACTGTATACATAATAAATAAATAAATAAATAAATAAATAAATAAATAATAAATAACAAATTAATGCATGCTTAGTGGCTGTTGTGGTTTGAATAGAAATAGCCCCAAAGAATTGTGTATTTGAATGATTGGCCCACAGGGAGTGGCACTATTGGGAGGTGTGGCTTTGTTGGAGGAAGTGTGTCACTGTGGGCGCAGGCTTGAGGTCTCAGATGCTCAAGCTGTGCTCAGTGTGGGACACAGTCTCCTTCTGCTGCCTGTGGATCAAGATGTAAGAACTCTCAGCTCCTTCTCCAGCACCATGTCTGCCTACACTCAACCATGTCCTACCATGACGATAATGGACTAAACCTCTGAACTGTAAGCCAGCCCCAGTTGAATGTTTTCTTTATGAGAATTGCTACTGTCATGGTGTCTCTTTGCAGCAAACTCTGACTCGGATGTACACTGCAGTCCTGCCCACTCTAGCCAGAGGTCGACAGGCAGTGCCACTTTAACACAGGGTGTGTCCTGGCTCTTCCTGGAGTTGCAGGACACTGCTGCCTTGACTATAGCCTTAGAATCAATGGTGTGCAACGAGCTGCACTTTGAGGAGCACATGCACACAATCAAAATGTAAGATGTTCTATAAGCTTTTTCTTGGTCAATGCTGACAGATACTTACTTTTACTTTATTTTTTCTCCTATACCCCATTGTGTGTGTGTATGTGTGTATGTGTGTATGCTATGTGCATGCGTGTGTGTGTGTGTGTGTGTGTGTGTGTGTGTGTGTGGTGTGTATGTGGTGAGTGCATACATGTGTATGTGGTGTGTGCATGCATCTGTGTGTGTGTGATGTGTATGTGTGTGTGTGTGTGTGTGTGTGCGCGCGCGCGCATGCGTGCGTGTGTGTGTGTGTGTGTGTGTGTGTGTGTGTGTGTGTGCATGTGTGTGTGTGTGTTGTGGTGAGTGCATACATGTGTGTGTGTGTGTGCATGCATGTGTGTGTGGTGTGTATGTGGTGAGTGCATACATGTGTGTGTGGTGTGTGCATGCATCTGTGTTGTGGTGTGTATGTGGTGAGTGTATACGTGTGTGTGGTGTGTGCATGCATGTGTGTGTGTGGTGTGTATGTGGTGAGTGCATACATGTGTGTGTGTGGTGTGTGCATGCATCTGTGTGTGTATGTGTGATGTGTGTGTGATGTGTGTACAATGTGTGGTGTTTGCATGTACATGTATGTGTGTGTGCATTCATGTGTGTGTGGTGTGTGTGTATGGTGTGTATAGTATGTGCATGCATGTGTGTATGTGTGGTATGTGTGTACATGCATTGTGTGCGTTGTGTGCATGCATGTGTGTATGGGGTATGTGTACTGTCTGTGTGTGCATGCATGTGTGTTTGTGAGGTGTGTTTGGTGTGTATGTGGTGTGTGGTGTGTATATGCATGTGTATGTGAGGGGGCAGTGTGTGTGTGGCATGCATGTGTGTGTGTATGGTGTAGTGTGTGGTGTGTGTATTTATGTGTTGTATACAAGTGCATGGAGGACAGAAGAAGACCTGGGGTGTCTTCCTTGACAATTCTCCACCATTTTTTGATACAGGGTCTCTCTCACTGCAACTAAAGCTCACCATTTTACTAGATTGGGTGACAGGCAAGTTCCTGAGATCTGCCTGTCCCTGCCCTACCCAATCCTGGAACTGCAAGCATGTGTGACTATGTGCAGCTTCTACATGGTGCTGGGGATTTGCACTAAGGTCCACCGTGTTCACACAAGAGATCCTTCCCTGGACCTCTTTTTTCTCCTTACAACAGGAATTTTTTTTTTTTCTAATTTTACAAAATAAGCCAGTGAGGGATTACTTAGGAGCTCAGAATCCAGTACATAATTAAGTATGTGTAAGAAATGGATGATTCATTTATTGTGGAGAGCTGTGATGCCACTCTTGCCCCAGGATCATGCTGCATCATGAGCTGGAACTGATGCAGAGAAGGCAATTGGTAGCCTTCAAATTTGCAGTAACTCACTGTAACGTTTGACTTTCTCTACCCAAAGACAACCTTAAAAAGACCTCAGACCCCTGATGATCTAAATAAAGCAATAAACAGCCAGTGGTGTTTTAACATCTCGCCTTCCAGGTTCAGATTACAAAGGATTGCTGAACTCTTAGATTTGTTGTTCTCAATAACAGTGGCTGTTAACACTTATCAGGAGTCAACATCATGCTGGGTGTTTCAGATATGTGTCAGGGAGGACTAAATCCTGTGCTTTGGGTTCTGTTAGGGCAGGCATTGATGTCACATTGTAGTGAGGACACAGCCCAGGCCCTGAGCCCATAATTGTCACCATCAAACTGGCTCTTCCCGCTGAAACTCATGCTTAGGAAAATTATTACTTGCTGAGACAAACTGCTTAATTGGCTCTCCCAGGGAGTTTAGAACAAAGCCAGCCTCAGAGTCTGGCCTCCAATTCTCCACGAAGGGCATTTCTTCACAGGCCGTGATGCTTGTTTGCAGATGCCTTCATCAAAAGATTATTGAATGAGTTTGCCACGAGGTCTCAACAATTCTATGCTGTAATTTAATAGCCCACTGGACAAAATATCCATCTCACAATGCCTCCGGATGCTGGGCATTGGGTTTTCTTCTGAAGCATAATAATGAGTTTAATAACAGTTAACATTAGTCCACCATTTCACTCATTCATGGGATGCTGAGGAGTCCAGTAAAGCTGAACTAAGCACTGCTGGTGTCACTCTGGCTCATCACATCTCTGTCCGCTCAGTCGGTATCTTTTTGAACGCTTGTTTTTTGCCAGTTTCTACACTATGCTCTGCTGACACGCCCTGACCTCAACAGGTTCATGACCGCGGTGCAGACGCAGGTAAATAACCAGGCAGCTCAGTAGTGGGGGCTGAGGAGTGTCCAGGAAGGATGCAAGACAGAGCACACCTATGCCAACATCCAGAACAAAAGATTCCACAAAAGAGAAGCAGGTCAGCAAGACAAGCCATGCTGTAGAACTTAAACATGAAGGCATCAGAGATTGCAGTGATTAATTTCTTAATGACCCATTTGCTCACCACACTTTATTGAAAATAATATACCAGATTTCCACTTGGACTTACAGTTGCATAGACTATTCAATGCCTTTTGACTTTTTAATTTACTACTATCCTGTGTACGAGTATGGATGCAAGAGGGTAGCACTGGCAGCTGTGTGGAGAACAGGACAACTTCATGGAACCAGCTTTGTCTTTCCATTCTAGGTTCTGGCATTTGAACTTGTCATCGGGGTTGTGTGGCAAGAGCTTTTACCACCCGAGTGATCTCAACAGGCCCATAAGTACTTTTTGATATAGGAATTATGGAAAAGAGAGGGTTGTCACTGGGTGTATGTGACCTGTTTTTCAGAGATGACACTAATGACCGTTTTCTCTATCTTGAGCAGGTGTTGATAGACATAGAACAATTCAAGACCTCTAATTGGCTCTTTGGTAGAAGAGACCCTTAGGGCTGACTTATAATAGTATGTTTAAATCTCATTGCTCAAGATAATGTGAGTCAGAAAAACTATTTTCTAGAATAGTGCTGTTCAATATGGAGACAACTGAGTATGGCTATTTAAAAACTGTATTAATTGAAACTATACAAATTAAAAATTCAGTTTCTCAGTTTACATTTCCATATTGTGAGTGTCCAACAGTCTACTGCTTACATATTGAACAGTGCAGAAGGACATCCCCATCACTGCAGAGAGATCCAGTAGGCATCTCTGTACAGTGCAGAAGGACATCTCATCACTGCAGAGAGATGAAGTGGGCATCTCTGTACAGTGCAGAAGGACATCTCATCACTGCAGAGAGATCCAGTGGGCATCTCTGTACAGTGCAGAAGGACATCTCATCACTGCAGAGAGGTCTGGGAGCCAGCTCTATACAGTGCATGCTAGTTATATTCCAATAAATTCATTTACTGAGAGTAGAATTTTAAAAATACTTGCACAGTTAATTGTTGCTTCTGTTTTAAAATTTGGACTTATTCTCTTTAAATGGCAAAGTTTTCTTTTCAAAAGCAGAAACCAACATTTTCATAAATCATTTAACATATTTTCTGTAACAATAAAAAATGTATTTGATGAATAGGCTGACAGTCACTTCCTGGATCTGAGTACCAGGAGACTTCCCAGCTGTCAGAGCAGTCTGACCACAGGCAAGACTGAACGACCATCTAAAAATGGCAACTTGCGCTTCTACAACCTCCCTGGAGCTACAGTGTGGACATTCAAGTGGAGGTGATAATGAGTACCCTCATGACCAAGGGTAGAGCAGAGGGAACTCCAAAGGCTTTCAGAATCTGCTTTCAACAGTGAAGAAACAAAAATCACTCATCAAAATGGGCTTTTCAGACACACTACCAGATGCAAATAACTTATTCTCATGCTTGATCTCAGAATATGAAAGAACTTCTAAAGCAGTTGCAGGAGACAGGCGTCAGTTTAACCCGTTCCGAGGACAGTCCTCCTCCACCTACCAGGAGACCTGTTCATGCTCACTGGACTGATTTCTGTGCATTTCCTGGTGCTGGGTCAGTATGATCCAGTCACTGGGTAACAGACTGCAGTCATAAAATTAGTGGTAAGAATCTGTTGACTTGGAGGCTCTGAGTTACTTAATCCCTGGGAGAACTGAAAACAGTCCAGAATAACCAATAAAGGGGTTCCCAGTACCCTACCACAGGAGCTAGGAAAGATGCTTTGATAAATAAGAATAATCTAAACAACAAGGAGCTATAGCACTGCCTTTTGAAGAGATTTTCCCCTGGCACAGTGGTGGTGATAACAATCTTTTACACTCACTAGTGAGATCATTAGTTAATACAACTATTTAGAAAATAGCTTACTAATATGAGCTAGTCTCAAAAGTATTCATGTCATTTGACAAGCTATTTTCACCCCTTAATATACCATAAATGTCTAATCTATAATATATAGAAATTCCCATTAAAAATATTCTTTGAATAATTTCAAATAACCCGAAATTGAGAAGTGATTAAGTAAATCACAGTAAATGCAGTCATTAAAATGTGTTAACACATAGTTTTAATAACATGGAAAATGCTTAATTGCTTAATGCTTTAATTTACGAAAAAGGAACTACATAATCATATGTCAACATAGGCTCAATCATAGATGGAAAAGAGGAGAAAGTCTCAAAATAGTTTAACAAATATTTTGACAAAGATCATTCACCTGTAATTGATTTTCCAGACTCACAGCAAAGAAGCAGACAATAGCTCTCTATAATTGATATCAGAATCTTAAAGAAAAGAAAAAAAAAGCCTCAGCATGAGATGGCTATGGTCAGTTTAACTCATTATATGGGTAGAATAGTTTTCTTCTTTAATAATAACATTATATATTTTCTAATTCCTTAATTTTCTCAATTTCTACAAAGAATGAGTATTAATTTTACAATTGATAAAACTGGGTCTTGATCCAGAATAATCCAAAAAGCAACTAATTTAAGTTACTTTGAGGGTAACTTTACTGGAATTAGATGGATACACAGATTTCAGTGGATGTTTGATATAGAAGATGTCATTTGAGAGTTATATCTCAAAGCCAGTGAGATATAAGTCAATGCTGCATTACCATAGAGCCAGAGTGCAGAGTGACATGCAAGTCCCCCCTGCCTCTGGGTGGAGCACCTTTAAGCCTCTAACAGAGCAGCCTGTGTTATTTGTCATTTCAATTATCGTGTGTATAGAAAAAGGATATACTCTGAAATAAAAGCTCTCAATAACTATGAGGTATTACTTAAAGATAAGAATGACAAACTCATCCTGGGCTCAGACATTAGTACCTGCTTTGAATGACTGTTGAGAGATCTTGAATTTATATCTATATCTACCATGATGCTTGATAACAAAAAAAAAAAAAAAAAAAAAAAAAAAAAAAAAAAAAAAAAAAAAAAAAAAAAACTTAATGAAAAAAGCCAATCACTTTCCTTCCGGGGGTGTGGTAATCAGTGCTTGAAAAGAGAGAAGTGTTGTTGGTTGTTTTTTCTCTTTTACTCTTTTGGGGGCCTGCCACTCAGCTACCAAATAAATCACACACAGAGGCTTATTCTTAATTATAATGCCTGGCCTTAGCTTGGCTTGGTTTTTTCTAGCTTTACTTAACTTAAATTATCCCATTTATTATTGGTGAAATTATTAAGGCCACTCCACATAGTTAAAAGGGAGGTTTATTTTGTGGGGTAATGTGGTGGTATTGTGTTCCCCAAAATATTGTGCACCCTAATAAACTTATCTGGGATCAGAGAACAGAAAAGCCTCTAGATATAAAGGCTAGAAAATGGTGGCACTCACACCTTTAATCCTAGCATTCCAGAGGTAGAAATCCCTCTGGATCTCTGTGAGTTCAAGGCCACATTGGAAACAGCCAGGCATGGTGACACAAGCCTTTAATCCCAATAAGTGAGCCTTTAATCCCAGGGAATGATGACAAAACAGAAAGATATATAAGGTATGAAAACCAGAAACTGGAAGCTTTGGGCTGGTTAAGCTTTCAGGCTTCTAGCAGCAGTTCAGCTGAGATTCATTCTGAATGAGGACTCAGAAGCTCCCAGTCTGAGGAAACAGGATCAGCTGAGGAACTGGCAAGGTGAGGTGGCTGTGGCTTGTTCTGCTTCTCTGATCTTCCAGTATTTACCCCAATACCTGGCCTCGGGTTTGATTTTATTTTATTTATTTATTTATTTATTTATTTTTTTTTTGGTTTTTCGAGACAGGGTTTCTCTTGTGTAGCTTTGTGCCTTTCCTGGAACTCACTTGGTAGCCCAGGCTGGCCTCGAACTCACAGAGATCCGCCTGCCTCTGCCTCCCGAGTGCTGGGATTAAAGGCGTGCGCCACCACCGCCCGGCGGGTTTGATTTTTATTAATAAGACTTTTTAAGATTCATGCTACAGGGTAACTTACAAGTGAATGGATAGTTTACAGAGTCTGGGGAAGGGCGTGGCGCAGTCCGGTGGTGTTCTCTGGAGAACTCTGCTGGGTCTACCTCCAGCATCCAGGGTCCAGGACTAAGAGAGCTGGCGCATCCAGATCTCGGGCCTTCAGGGTCCTCTCTTGGCCCCACCTTGTAGGTGTGACAGTTACCAAACCCTCAATGGGGGTTGGAACTTCCAGATCAAGGCTGGAATGGCTACCCACTACAATCTACCTTTTGCCTCTGAGCTTTTCCTGTTCTTACTTCTGTAAGTCTTACTTTTACTACTACTCCATGGCTGACTGTGTGACTGGGTGGCTAGGCTGTGGCATCCTCCTCTCCTTGTTCTCTTGCTCCTTCTTCTTCCAGAATGTTCCTTCTATTTATTTTCTCTACCTGACAGACCCACCTATCCTTTCTCCTGCCTCACCATTGGCTCTTCAGCTCTTTATTAGACAATGAGGTGTTTTAGACAGGAAAAGTAACACAGCTTAACAAAGTTAAACAAATGCAACATAAACAATAGTAACACACCTTAAAATAATATTCTACAACAGAGAAATACAGAGCAATCAGGAATCTACAACCCCATGGTGCAGGGTCTAAGATGAGCAGGATTTAGAAGGCCATGCTTCCAGGAAGAACAAGGGGGTTCCATCAATGAGCAACTCTAAGAGTGGTGAGATCTGCCCTCATGCAGTTAACCAACAAGTAATTTTTCAGGATTAAAATGCAAAATCTTAATGTTCCTATATCAATAATAATATTTAAATTTGACCAGGCAGTGGTGGCACATGCCTTTAATCCCAGCACTCAAGAGACAGAGGGAGTTGGATCTCTCTGAGTTCCAAGCCAGCCTGGTCTACGAAGCAAGTTCCAAGACAGCCAGGCTACAAAGAGAAACCCTGTCTCGAAAAACAAAACGTGATAGAGGGAGACATCACGGGGATAGGGAGAAACCAGCTGCTAGGGAAGTTCCCAGGAATCCACAAGAATGACCCCAGCTTAGACTACTAGTATAGTGGAGAGAATGTCTGAACCAGCTTACCCCAGTAGTCAGATGGTGAATACCCTAACTGTCATCATAGAGCCTTCATCTAGTAACTGATGGAAGCAGATGCAGAGATCCACAGCCAAACACCAGGCTGAGCTCCAGGAGTCCAGTTAAGGAGAGAGAAGAGGAATTCTATGAACAAGGGACATCAAGATCATGATGGGGGAACCTACAGAGACAACCAAACCAAACTAATGGGAACTCATGAAATTTAGATCAACACCTGTGGAGCCTCCATGGGACTGGACTAGGCCCTCTGCATAAGCAAGACAGTTGTGTAGCTTGATCTGCTTAAGGGCCCCCTGGCAATAGAATCAGGATTCATCCCTGGTGCATGAGCGGGCTTCTTAGAGCCCACTACCTCTAGTGGGACACTTTGCATAGCCCTGAGGCAGGGGGAGGGGCTTGGACCTGCTTCTAATGTACCAGGCTCTGCTGACTCCCCATAGGAGGCCTTACATTCTTGTAGGAGGAATGGCGGGGTGGATTGGGATGGGGGAAGCTGGAGGGGTGGGAGGAGGGAAGAGGGGGATCTGTGATTGGTATATAAAATAAATAAAAAATTGCTTAATAAAAAAGAAAAACAAAACAAAAACAAAAAATTAAACTTAATATACATTTTTCTAAAGCAATATAGATGTCCCCAGATATGTAAAGTCCAGTGGTAATCCATGCATCATGGTGCATAACATAAATGCATTAACCTTGTATTTAAGACATTGTGAAGCCTTGAAAATCATTATCACACTTACTTAGGTGAACAAAGATGCATGTGAGCATGTGATGGAGCACACATGGAAGTCATAGGGCGGCTTGCAGGACGCAATTCTCTCTTCCCACCCCGTGGGTCTCAGGAATCAAACTCAGTTGTCAGGGTTGGTGCAGACACCTTTACCCACCCAGTCAGTTGTCTTGCTGACCTGACACTGGAATTTTGTCCAGTCTGGCCTCCAGTCTACTTCCTATAGTGTTGTGTACATTTGTGTGTTTTGGGTAGCCTGAACTGCTTGCTCCCTTCTTTCTCCATGAATTCTATCTGCTCACTACATAGACCCAACTGTCGAATGGATGGGAAATAAGAAAGGTAAACTTAGTGTGAGTTATCGCCTCTCCTTCATAGGTCAGAGGTCCTGTCGAATCCCATGCAAGTTGCCTTTGGATGAGCCTTGTCTCTTTCAATATTTCTGGAATAAGAAAGTGAAGTTTACAACCTTGTTTTGCAGCAGCTGCAGCGGCAGACATGGCATACCACCACATCAGACCTCCCATCGGCTACTCCATCCCCAAGTCCATCTCATCTCTGCTGATGCGGGGCTGGAATGCATGTCCTGAAGTGAGTGACTTTGTTTCCTCTTATAAAGTGTGTGATGTTCCAAAGCCCATCGCAGACTGTGGCTCTAACATCTGTGTCCGGCGTGTGTCGAAAGAGCATGGTAGGGAGACTGGCCTGCCCTCTGTGTCTCCAATGACTGGGAGGACTGAGCAGTTTGGATTTCTGTGTTGCCTCTCTGGTTTTGAGCTGTTCCTCACAGCTGTTTAGGAAGAGAGAGACCTGGGATTGAGAGGTGACACACGGCCATGTCAGCTGCAGTTTAATTAGCTTGAGCCACACTGAGTCTTTTTCTAGAGAAAAGACTTTGGCATAAGATGGACTCAAGATGGCTTTTCACATGATGAAGCAAGACTGCAGGAGAGCCCAGGGGACGAGGTCTTCAGCTGCTGCCTGAATCTGGCAGCACCAGCCACAGCAGCTCTTGTTCCCTGTGTTCTCAAAGGATAGGGTGAGTCTTCACTGTCTCGCTTACACTGGCAGACAGCAGTGTCTATGGATCTCTCTTGCTCAGATTTGGTCAAGACACCATGGGTCTCTCTGAGAGGGCAGGGGACCTTGTTCTGAGCTCTCCATATGTAAATACTAGAAGACTCTCATTGTTCAGGACAGCACGTCTGGTCTTGTCTTTTCTTCAACAACCTTGATTGGCTGTTCTCCCTAAACCTCTCGGCAAGAAAGCAGACAAAGTGAGTCTGTTACTATTCCAGAAAGCACCCCCGAAGGACAGACAGAGTGAGCCCTGCTTTAGACATTTGAAAGAAAAGGTATGATTGGCCCTTTTTAAGGCAACACCCAAAAGTCATTGCCCAATCCACTATGTCCATAGAAGCCTCTGGAAGAGAAGTGGAAGTTCGCACAGGATGTGGTTTGAGTGTGTCAGAGGACAGCCTCTTCTTCTGACCATTCAATCTGACGTGTGCTGTACTGAATTTAGAATCGTCTCATATTGGCAGGTTAACACTGTAAAAGCAGAGTTTGTTTGGTTTGTTCCGTCTTGTTTTGTTCATTGTTATAACTGCAGCACTCAGAACCACAGGTTGGAAATGCTCAAAAACACAGTCTCTGTAGAGTAAATGAAGGAATTCTTCATGTTGGTGCCTCCCATTCCGTGTCTAGATTCTGGTGTCTGTAAAGTTTTATATTAAAATTACATGACTTGAAATAGTTTGAGGAGACCTTTCCTGGTTTTGCAATGTGATCTTAAAGGAATATCTGGAGATAAATGTACAGAGTGCCTTATCCAAATTTCCCTTCTCTCTGTAGGAAGAGAGTTGTACCAAGTTTTCACATGAAATATCAATAAAGAGATCTATTTGCTTCGTGTGGTGTGTGTGTGTGTGTGTGTGTGTGTGTGTGTGTGTGTGTGCTCGCGCGCACGCACATCGCGCGCGTGCACGCAGGGGTAATTGCTTTAGTGGAAAAGTTGTATTACTAAGGAGTGAATTTTATCAGCACAAGATACAGGCTGTAGGTTCAGGGAGGAAGATGGAGGCAAGGTGTCCTTGAATAGCAGAGACACCAACTTGCTAGTAATATTGGGCTTTCACTCAGCTGGGTCCTGCCTTGGCCCTGGCATCTGCCTCATGACTATGATTGTCTGCTTTTCCTATTGTGTTTACAGTGCCCAGAGGGTCCTTACCATATGGTTAGGGTGAGCAGTAAGATGATGGGAACCGGGGATCAAGACTCTGATTTTTGTTTTTCTTCAACAATTAATTTATCAAGTTCCTGCTTTACTCTGACCTGAGATGGGGCTGAGGAGTCAGTGGAGCAGGGCTCTCCATGGAGCTGAGGGAAGTCAAGATTAAGGAAGAAAAAACTCTATGAAAATGCACACCAAATCAACTCCAGAAAGTAGGGGACAGAGATGAAGTGTTCGCTAGTTTAACAGGTTAAACCCCCAGGCCAGGTACCATTTGATAAAGATTTTTAGATGTAACAGACTAACACCATGTTCTCCCACCCATTTCTTCATTTTCACATTCACTTCTTGAGAATTTCAGACATGAGTATCGACATCTTTTCCACTCCCCCCTTCACCCCTCTCAACTTCTTCAATGTCACCCCTAGACACTCTCTCAAAATTCATAACACAGTCCAAACCCCCAATATTCCAAACGCCGTGGTACTGGCTTAAGTGTCTAGCCAGACTAAGGCATTTCTAGTCAGTAACATAAGCACAAGAAAGTATGTCTTGTTTTGTTTGTTTGTTTTGTTTTTCTCAAAATAAGGTTTCTCTGTGTAGTCTTGGTGCCTGTCCCAAAGGCAAGTTCTGTGTAATCATGGCTAGCCTAGAATTTGCGATGTAGACCAAGCAGGCTTCATAGATAGTAAATGTCAGACTTTGGAAAGCCTCAGAAACTGCAATATAAATTTATACATGAAATTGTAGATAATTTTAATTTTGTCTCTAGAGTGGTAAAAGAAATATAAACCAGAATAATTGTTTTAGAAATAAATTTCTTAGGTATAAAGGGTTTCTCATCATTTACTGAAACCTTGACGTGTAACTCCGTTCATGAAATAATTTTTGAATTATCTTTGACTGTGTGGGCAGCATACTATTCACTCTACGTGGTGTGTGTGTGGAAGCAGAGATTCTCGGGCGCCATCCTCACCCTGCAGAAAGAGCATCCCTGGTATGGAACCTGAAACTGCACATCCAACAAGCCCCCTAGCAACACATGCCCAGTAGAGACAAACTAAAGCATGAAAACTGAAGAAATGTTCTCAGATCAGAACAGCCCAGGGGCTGCTGGCACTGTGATCCAGTTGATTATAACTGGCACCTGTGCGGTTGCCATGGAGACCCAGGGGACTCACATAAACCTGAGGTCTATTGTAAAGGAAGCACCCTAAGGAAGAAAGGACAGTGTGTGTGCAGGGGGCATCTCTGCTGCCTTCTGAGAGGCAGCCAGTGAGGAAGGGGAGGCTTAGCCCCTGCATAGCTGGAACACTGGTGGTGACGAGGAGAGAGAACAGAGGCAAAGGACCCTTCATTACAGAGACAGCACTTTCCAAACATTGAGAAACTGAGAGATAGAGAGAGAAACAAAAACATCACCCCATCTGTCAGTCAGAACAGAAGAAATCGACCGTACAGGAAGGCAGACGTTGCTCTCACCTCAGAGGTACTCCCCACAATGAAGTGGTATCAGGAGAGAGGAGGGTGACGTGGGAGTCAAGCCCAGGTAGAGAGGCCAAATGAAAACAGACAGGGCGAAGACTGAGCCAGAGTTGTCTGACACTCGGCAAGACAGAGGAAGGGGTGAGGGACTTTCAAAATGAGAATGGTTCATCATTTGCTGTCAGCGCCATGCAGGAAATAGAAGAGGAGCACCAGTGTTTGCAATGTCCAAGGAATCTGTTATTTGATATTATAAATATCAAATATGGCTAAAAAGTCTGGGACAGATACAAAGATGGAAACGAGAACGCTTGTTTCTGCGGACTCCCCCTACCCCCACCAGGCAGTGTGAAGTATTGTCTTCCATTCTGTGAGTGCATAGGCTGCATGTCTTACTGGGTATCAGTATAAATTGCCTGACTAGACCTGCAGTTTTCAGGTAAATGTGACTGCCAGTAAAGAGGTTTATTCACCATTGCTTTTAAATCCAGTATTTGTAAGCACATTTGGTTCTCTGTGCAAGAAGGGGTGCTCTCAGCAAACAGCAGTGGCAAGCTCAACTAGAGAGAGCAAACCTCCAAAGATTCCTGTTAATGGGTTATTTGGCTTTCAAAGCCTTATATTAATAACAATTGGCAATAAAGCTCGTTAAAATTCCTTTTGTTCTTGAGCCATTGTGTCGCTTTTGAAACCTGTTCACCTTTCTGAAAGGAAGGGAGATGAGATTGCCCTCTTCTGGACTTTCAGGATTTTTCAAATTTCACAGTTGGCTTGGAAATCCTCAATTTTCTTCTCTTAGACGAATAGGAGATTTTTAAAGGCTTCTACTTAAGATCTAAGAAAATTATCGACAGAGAAATTACAAATGGGTAAAATTTACCACTATGCAGTACAATTAACAAACATGGCTGAATTTTCATTACACCTAATTAGGAACACTGATCAGGCACACGTGAATATATAATCATCGGTGTAGAAAGCAAAATTGTAATAGCACTAATTGAGACATGCATAATAATTTCCATAAAATATACATCACATACAAAATGTCCTTTTCATGTTGAATCTTTCATTCATTTGAGGCTTTTTAAATCTTCAGTTGATTTTCCAAGAGGAGGCAAAGGTTTTCATCGTCCCATTCCTTGAAGGAGTCTGCTCACTCAACCATGGAGAGCACGCTCCTGGCTCCAGCTTCCATTTTTGTGCTGTAACAGACTATGAACTTCTATTACACTGGAAATGAAGAATTACTGAGGATTTATGCCCTAAACAGTGTGTGTTCAGCATACACAAAGGCTAGGGGTGTTTTTGATCCTTCAGAAGACAGCTTAAGCAGAAAAGGCATGTTATGCAGTTTGCTGTCTCTGACTCTCTACTCAGCTTCTAAAAGTGGTGGAATAGAGTCCTCAGTAGAAGGTGGGTGTGATGCAGGTTGGCAAGCAGAGTTTTCAGTTCCATTTTCTCTGTGAGGAATTAGAGGCACCCCGTTTTCTGCCTCAAAATGAGTGATATTCAACTCCCCAGAATGGTAAGAAGCTCGTGGCATGCCCACTGTGCCAGCATAGTCTCTGTGGGCACTGACGTCTGGTCGGTTGTCTCCAGGGTTGAGAGTGTGAGGATCTGCCTCACTCTGCAGCATGATGGTTTTGGCTTTACTCAAGTCTTTAATGGAAACTATCTCCTTGTCCGGCCCGGGATAGCACACTACAAGTGTCTCCTTCCACTCGCCTTCCCATGGCTGCCGCCTTTCATCTGTGGTAGCCAGTTGTGTCTCCCAGCTCACTGCACTAGAATTTGCCTTTCTCTCATCAAGTGCTTGTCTCTGTTCTTTGCCCACTGCCTGTGTCCCCGGCGCTTTCCCGTGATTGTCTCTGAGGGTTGCACTGTTGGCGCCAGTTCCACCTTTGCTGATGTTGTGTAACTGGTCAAGGGCCTGGCTTCTAGTGGGAGGTGAGCAGACCTCCTTGAGAAGTTCCGTTCCTTTTGGGTGTGGAATAGAATGTGGCACCACAAATGGCAGGTTATTGTGGGGTTGTGTCCAGGCAGTGGGAGAGGAGTCACAATCCTCTACGCATGGAAGAATCTTGTTTCCTCCATCAGTTCCTTCCCCATCCATAATACAACTTTCCACACTTTCATGTAATATTTTGGATTTCTCACTAATGGTTTTTCTTCACTTCCAAGCTGTTGGTAGCTTAATTTTTGCTCTTCCTGCTGTAAAGTTTGATTATTACCTAAACTGTGACCCCTGCTGAAGGTGTTGACTACCTGGTCACTGAGGGACAAAGTAAATTGGTTTAGCTCATTGGTCTTTAATTTGTCCTGGTCTGTGTATTGAGTCGACACCATGATCACATGGTCAGTAGCTCCCTTAGAGTGTTGAGATGATAAAACTCTATTCTCTACATTTCCCAAATGGGCTGGGGAGGGACCCATAGCTTCTCTTTGCAGCTGGGTGGCATTTTCTGTTTGTGCAGGTGAGAAGAGAGGGAGTGAGCACTGTTCCTCGGGAACCCTGGTTATAGGTTGAAGCACTGTTGGTGAGCTTCCATTAGGATTGTGGTCCGCTGGGCAGCAGCCACTCCGCACAGAGCCCAGATTGCCTACGGACGAGCTGTCAGCTCTGTGGAGGCCATTTCTTTCCTGGTGAGGGGTCTGCTGTGGGGCACTTTCCAGTGGCATCTTTGAACAAGTGAGTTTAGCATGACTGCTCCTATCTGGCAGCTGAGAACTGACAGAAGGCAAGGGTGCTGCTCTGAATTTTCTCTCAGAAGTTCTGGCTAGCTTCTTGGGAGGTAATCCTGTTTGTTTATGTATTTTGGGAGTTCTTGTGGGGACTCTTCCGGGTGGACCCTAGCTTTTCCAAAGGGGTGCAGATCTAACTTTATCCTTAAGTTCCTTCCTTTTACTTTCTCACTTGGATGGGATTGCTTGAGTCTCCTCTTTTTCAAAAGCTGTTGCTCTGGAAACCATTCTCTTGATTCCTTGACCTCCTCCAGGCTGGCACAGTTTTTGAGATCCAAAGAAGTCGGGTGGTGATTTTCACTCTCTAGCTGTCTCCGGAAGCTGGTGTTTTTGCTGACATTGCCAACCTGTTTCCCCCAACTAAATCAGGATCATGGACTTTAACCCTCTTTGTAGAATATGCCTTCTTGATTTTTGCTGACAACTTCGATTTGTCTTTGTTCTCCCGACTCCTGAGGAATTTTTTTATTGCTCTGTTAATTTGGATTTGCTCTTTCTCAGATTTCGCGTGCTCTCTGTGATCTGGTTTCTTCTCTTTCATATAATCCTGAAATTCATGCCAGGACACATATTTGCAGGTAAAGGAAGTGTTGGGATGAAAATCCATAGGCTTGTTCTGCTTTAAGAGGCCACAATGATCATCATATCCCACTCTATGTGTGCGGGAGATCCTGCCCACAGCACATTCCTCTGGCTCCCATGGCTTAGAGGATGGGCTGGTGATGAAAAATCTCTGTCCAGGTGGCTGTGAAGCATTGTCTCCTTTTCCCATTGGAGGCTGCCATGATTTGTCTGTTAAATGCTTCCCAAGACTCTCTCTTGCCAAAGCTGAGGATGTCGCATATCTGCTTCTAAATGTGTCGCTGCTGCTCATATCTGCTGAACAATAAATGCAGGAATTTACCACTGGGCATAGTTGTAGTATCCCAATCAACCAGAAGCCTCAAACCTTATGAAAATTGTGATATGATTCTTTAATTATTATAATTCCTGAGTACTTCCTAATTTTCTGCCAACACAAAAGAGGACCCTTGGCTATTTGATGTGTTAGCAGTGGTGTTCTTTGTAGCCACCTGTCAGTCAACTAACGCTGACTTAGACACTGTGGTATTAGGAAATAAATGACATTCATATTAACTCATATTTAGATTTAGTCATGGTTACCTTAAAGATGAATGACATCTGAACCCCTTTCAAGTGGCATAGTAAGTTTCTTTCTTATTCATTTTCCATTTTAGAATACAAATTTGGAAAATCTATATAAAATATGAAGCAATGTTCAGGCCTCAGAGTAACAAAGACAGCACAAAAATAAAAATTTGTTGCCTTACTATAGGCAGAAAGCCATATCTTATTTTATTTCCAGCAACTTAATGCAATATCCACTAAAGATTTATTAGTAAGTAGGTGATTTTGTACATTGCCTGGGAGCAGTATCTGTCTGTGACTTTTAAATGATATAGGTAAATATACTATTAATAATACACATTCAATCATATCAATGAAAACCTAATATTAGTTGTGTTCATAAGAAAAACTAGTTAATGTGCTAAATATTATACATTTATTATCTCATTTGATAGTAACAAGAGCCATGGTCTACTGCAGAAGAGCGGTTCTCAGGGCTTTTAAGGGCAAGAGGTGCACTTAGATGCTTGATGTTTTTCCCAGTTACACATCAGGACTTGGATCAGTCTATCTGACTCTTATCCACAATAAATAGAATTATGCCTCACAAGCCTGCTTCCACTTACTTCATGGAATTGTTTTATTTAGAAAAAGAAAGAAATGAAAAAAGCTTCCATTTATTAGGGCAAAGGAAGAGGTAAAATAAGCCCTGGGCTAGAATGTCACCATACCTACCCTAAGGCTTACCTTGTGGGTGACCATGAGAAATACGCTGGTGTGAGAAGGCTGGATTAAATGGGAACTGTATGTGAGTGTAAAGATTGTACAGGGAAAGAGTTGATGGTCTTTATAAGATTCTCAGAGAGTTCTAGAAACTGAAGGTAAGAACTAGATGGTTTCTAGCACCTTTTCTACCCCCAGGGGTCTGTTCCTAAGTCCCATGCTAAAGGCATAAACCCAGACTTTTCTACAGGACCAAGTATGACCTTGACTGTTCCCTTGAATTCTTCCCTCCCACCCCAGGATGCTGCAGAACTGCAGGTGTCTCCTCAAGGTCACCGTCATGTGACAGACCAGTGTTCCCAAAGGAGCCAGGAGCCAGTGCTACAGAGGGTCAACCAGCCACATCCCCTTGTGTGTGGAACTTCCCCACAGACAGACAAAGCGAGGCTTTGGATACTGCCAAACGCTAAAGGAAATGAAAACGCTAAGCCTTTACTTCTTATAAAGTAAAACCAATCTTTTCTGATTTCTATGGCAGCTGTTTTTTTCTTGGCCATCTTTGTCTGGAATCAAACCATCAGCCCCAAGGAACCAGCAAGAAATCCAGTCAGATAAACTCACGTCCTGCCTTATGCCACATAGGAAATAAAATATAGTTTCATTCTTATCCCGTGGTGCCCAAATCCAGCCTTAGGGCCAGATCCCCACAGTAAGTGCTTCCCATGGTTCCTCTGTCATTCATTTTCCAATAGAAAACCTTGCTTCTTCCAAACCAGTTGAAATAAGTGGCAGAGCCCCTTCCCGAGCAGCTGTGTAAGCTTGCACTGCAGGGCTCAGAAGCATTGCCCCGGACTCAGGAAGGAAAGAAAGAAACTTGATTCATTGCCTCCACGTAAGTACTGGCATCGCCCTTGGACAGCAGGTGGGTGTCACGGCCAGGTTCACTGGGCTCCCAACGTGGGACAATGAATTAAGCCCTGACTTTCCCAGAACTGAGAAGTTATCATCCTTGACAGCTCAGCAAGCGAAGTATGTTTCTTGACACCATTCCTGAAATGAATCACTGGCATTAAGAGGTCGTTCTTCTCAAGTGCTGTGCTCTGGGAAGGCTGTTTACTGCAGATCTACGTCAGAGCTCAGGGGACGTTGGGATGAAAGCTGGTACACACCCTCTCATACATCTTAGCAATACTGTTGAAGAGGCTTCTTCTCTTTCCTTTTTTTAACTATCCTTAGGTATTGGGCCTCAAAATTTATTATTTAGGTAGGGGAGGAATGCTCAGTTCAAGGATGAGGAGGCAGCACCAACAACTCACCCAGATGCACATACTGAAATGAACTCAGACAGAGAGATTCACACTCACTACATACACAGGAACCACACTCCCCCTCATAGAGACACATCGGCTAACACAGGAACATGCATACACACGCAGGTGCTCAGACATGTACATGTGCATGTTTACACACACACACACACACACACACACACACACACACACACACACACTCCCAGTACCTTTTATCTTCAGAAAAGGAAGAAAAGACTACAGTGAATTTTATAGCACGTCTCTGCTGGAGAAATTGAAAAAAGTTTCCTTCTTCTGAAAAACTAAGCACAGTGGGATTTTCTAACAGACAAGCTCACCTATTTTTCTCGTTCCGTGTTGCAGCAGGATTTGAGCCTGGCCTTCTCCGTGTTTTGAGTTGCTTAGCTTTTCATCTGTCTGCAGACGTCTTGTAACTGAGCTTGCATCATGAAGAGCTTTCTTATTCCCAGAAGACCCCAAGCATCTTGCCGGCAGCAGCGCCTCGCCCAGGCGAGAGCAAGCCCTGTCTGGGCCATGGTCTCTCCCCTTCAGTTTTCTGAATGATGTGTCCAGGGCCGTGGATGTGGAGGCCAGCATTGCTTGATGCCTCTTCTCCTGTCTAAGTGGCATTTCCTTTCTGAGGCCCACATAGGACATGACCTCTGTCTCATTTTCCCGAGTTAAGTGGCAGTTACAGCATCCCACAGCACGGCCATTTCCTTCTTCATGAGCACACGGGGATTCATTGAGGGTTCTGCAACAAAGGTTTTTGGATGTGCGTTCATTTGCTCTGCCTTGTTGGAGTTTCCAGTTAAATATGACTAACCCTGCACATGTGAGACCAACGACTCCTGTGACAAACAGAAAGACCATTAGAAGAGCATCATGGGAGAAATGTGACTCTCCCACATGTGAAGGCATAGGAGGCATCCATCGCCACAGAAAAACCATCAAGCCAGACAAAGTCTGTGTTAATTGACTTCATTCTACTTTGCAGTTTGTATGATATTATAGGGTCAGAGAGATGGTTCCCTGCGTTCAATCCCCAACACTCAGGAGAAAATCTGAGTGTGGTCACACGTACACTGCAACACCAGAGCTATGAGGGGCAGAGACGGACAGATCACTGTGGCTGGCTGGCTGCCAGGCTAGCTCCAGGCTCAGGGAGAAACCCTGCAGCCTCCATGTTCGCACAGCTGTGCACACATGACAGACCTGCACCGCAACACACACATACACAAGACATTATTTATAACAATTATAACAACACGTGGAGCTTTTTCAGAAACTGCACTTCACTCAACATAAAAGGATTATTTTTAGTTTATGAAAAAGACATTTTAATTCTTGGTTTACTTTTTTGTATGGTCATAAATAATAAAAGAAGATAAAAGCTGCTAGACACCCTGAAAGTCTCAGAACCCTAATCCTCAATGACAAGTTGACCCCGCATGCCCCTGCCTCATTTCACCCAGAACTGTCGACTCATCACAACTGGCGTCCAGCCAGCAGATAGATCAAGCTCCTCCCTTACCCGAGTTTCTCTCTATCCTCCTCCTCTTCCTCCTCCTCCTCTCCTCCTCCTCCTCCTCCTCCTCCTCCTCCAAGCTTGATGCTTCCAACATTCACTTGTCTTAAGGACACTTCAACCTTTGCTGTGTTCACTGTGACTCTAGTGGCATCGTCTCTCTCTGCTTATTTGATTTAATTGTCCTTTAAAATCTAAATCAGTGCCTCCCAAGTCCTCAGTGTTGTTCTGGTTTTTGTTTGGTTATTTCATTTTTTGTTTTGTTTTCCCTCATCTTTTAAAAGGATTCTGCATTTCCCGTGAGCCACAAGGGATGATTTCTAGTTTCAGAGGCCTGGTAATGTCATTTTGTGTGTTAGGTAGACATAGATTGACCTCTGAGCAAAAGCAAAAGGGGCCCAAGTTTGCAACACTGAATGAAGTCCTTCTGACGTCTACCTCACTTTTGCCACCTCGACAGATGGCATTCCCAGCCACCTAGATATGTGAATCCATCTCTGAGTCATGCCCCATCCCCAACTGCCAACCATGCATGCCTCCTTTGTTCCTTACATTCTGACACTGTTCCATACGGTGGGTTATGGTTTCCATGCTGCCTGCATTTTGCCTGCTCTGCATTTGTGCTCCTCTGCCAGAATTAAGGATTGTGCAGAAACAGGAAATTTGCCGTCTTTCTCACCACCCTACCCCAAAGCCCAAAACTCAGGCACAAGGGTGGTACTGCAGGAACATTTGTTGACTATAACAGAAAGAATTCTTCTCAGCATTCTGAGAACAGAAGCACTTCACTGTCTAATCTGATGTGAGGAATCTAATCTGTGGTAAGGAAGACCTGGTACTGGTCAGGCTGGCAGAGAGGTCTGCTCTTGCTGTGTGACTTTGGGCAAGTCAGTCCCTCACTCTGAAATAAAAGCTGTGGCTGAGACTAAGCAGTTGGCTGCACGTGCCTCATTATCTTCACAATGACACTATTAATGAGCACATACTTTTGAACTTGAAAGAATAGAGGTGTGTGTGTGTGTGTGTGTGTGTGTGTGTGTGTGTGTGTGTGTGTGAACAAGTTAAAAAGAATAAAAATTTCTGGCAAAAATCCTCCAACTGGACTCTGTGGATAAAGCCCCTGCCATGCAGGTGTGAGGACTGGAGGTCAGACACCCCCAGAACCCATGGAAAAGCCAGTCAGATGCCAATAATACATTATTAGTGGCAGTCAGAGACAGGGGACCCCCAAATCTGTTTGGACACCTTTCTTGAGAATTTTAGAGCTTCTGAGCCAGAATTGACCCATATATTTTAAGCTTCCTGTTATTTTAAAAAGATTTTGGAATCTTTTAGAACCTATGCCCATCTATATAGATAAAGAGCTGTTCCCTTACAAAACACATCTCTAAGTGTCTCGTTCTAAAAATAGTTGTAAGAGATATTGTGTTGTGATATCGCCCAAACGGTGCCCTACAGAGCTGGTGTGTTGAAACTCATTATAGGCAGAAGACTGGCAAATGTTCACGGGATCCCTTCCTCTTTAAGGTTGAGAACACTCGTTGGAAAGTAGGAAGCTGTACAGGAGCTGCCATGAACACGCCTGCTTCATGCTGTGTGGCCTGTTACTTGGCTGTTCAGCTGCCTGGGTTTTCTCTGGAGTACATGTCAATTATCCACTGGGTACCAGGGCACATCAGAAAATTTGCTGCTACTGGGATGCTTTTGTCATTTGTAGTAAATTTCTTTGAATTTTAAATGACTGATGTTGTTACACAGATGTCAAAGGAACTGGTTTTTCTGGGAAGTTTGGATTCCCTTTTGAGGGAGTTCGATGGCTCCTGGGTGGTCACTGTATCGGCTAGTTTCCATTAGAAACACAACCAGGAGTCAGCGAGCTGGTGTCCATTCATTCACCCGGAACCTCTTCTCAATAATGGTTTACAGCAAAGAATCCACCACGCAGTCTTGGGCACCATTGGTGAGCCTCTGTCCTACAGATAGAGAGCATCATGTGTGTGCAATCACAAACAAACGAAGAGACATATACACAGGCACACTCAGAGGGATGCACACACACCCAGTCACAGACATAGACACATACACACAAACAGAGAGAGAGAGAGAATTAGAAACACACAGATAGACACATAGACACACAGAGAGATGCATGTGCATGTGCCCACATACACAATCAGAAGCACAGACACACATGCTCCTCATTACCCTGTGCATTGAGATCATTCTAAACAACACAGAGAGATAAATCACTCAGGAAATTTCAATTAATGTCAGTACTGTACATCATTCATCTGGCACGATATGGTGGCCAGTGCATTTTAAAATTCTATTACTCTTAAAAATTGAATATCTACCCCTTTGTTGGCCTGGAACAAGTGTATGAAAGAGATGGAAAAATACAAGTCCTCAAAGAATACAAAGCCCTCCAGCAAAATAGAAAACAGAGGCACATTGTGCACGTCGCTTGCTCTGAGGCACACAGCTTGTCGAGGGGAGACAGGGTTCAGATCTGCAGTCATATGCTGAGTGACTCGGTGACTGCAGCCCACAGGCTCTGTATATGCTCACATCTTTAGCCTTTGAAAATTCCATACTCATGGGTAATGCTGAGTTTAAAATTATAAATATTTATTTTTCACACACACAGAGGAGAGAGAGAGAGAGAGAGAGAGAGAGAGAGAGAGAGAGAGAGAGAGAGGATATTTGGGTGGTGAGTATGCCGTGGACATTCGTGTAGCCGTCAGACATCACAGGAGTTGTCTCTCTGCACTGTGTGGGTCCTGGAGACAGGCCATCAGACTTGGAAGCACGTGTCTTTACAGACCGAGCTATCTCTCCTGTCCCCATTGGTGACTTTTACAGAGAGGGAAGATGCATAGATGTGAGTGAAGGGAAGAGTCTACTGCTCACCAGGTCTTTGAACTTTTTCTTAGGGTCCTAGCAAACACACCAGTACTGTGTGGCGAGTGGTTACTGAAACAGAGAAATTAATCTTGTGTCACAGTCATGATAAAAGGAAGTCTAAGTAACAAGTTAAGTTAGTCATTCCAGAGTATACTAGTTGCACCCGGACCGGAGTCCTTCGTTCTCAGGCCCCATCTCCGTCTTGCACTGCTCTTGTTAACCAGGAAGTGCTTGCAGCCTGTACCGGGTCTACTGACCTCTCTTCACCAACCTCTCCCTTCCACAACCTGCCGGAGGCTCTCCGCGGCTGCTGTGGAGAGGACTCACGCACGCCAAGAACATGCACTAGAGGGGTAAAGAAGGGGGCTTCGTTCCCCTGGTATACCTGCAAAGCCCAGCACAGTCATCAGAGCCACGTCCTGCCCTGGGAGGAGGCCACGCCTGTCCTTTAGAGCCAGAGTGAGGTTGTGACTCTTGGAGTCACAGTTGGTCTCAGACAGCCTCAGCATGCTCTTCGCAGCGGCCTCAGCTGGCAGGGATACCTGACAGTTTAAGTCCTTCGTATTATAGAGTATGCGAACTGGAGACTTCACGAAATTTCTTAAAAAGCGGGCCAGCGGGTAGAGGTCGCAGGTGCAGCTCCACTGGTTCCCCTCCAAGCTCAGGACGCTCAGCTGCTTCAGCGGGGTGAAGGCGTCCGGCATGTGAGCCAACATGTTTCTAGAAAGGTCCACTTCCTGCAGTTGGGGCAGGGGCCGAAAGGCATCCTTCTCAATGAAGGAAATGAAATTGTTGGATAAGTCCAGATGCCTGAGTCTGTGGAGGTTCGCGCCTCTAAAAGAACTCTGTGTGAGGTTGGTGATCTGATTTCCATCCAGCAGGAGTCGGCGCAGGGCCTTGGTGTTCCGGAACCAGGCTGCTCTCAGGGTGCGCAGGGCGTTGTTGCTCAGCACCAGGATCTGCAGGCTTCTCAGCTTGCTGAAGGTGTGGTCAGACAGAGAAGAACTGGGGATGCGGTTGTGGCTCAGTGACAAGGTCTGCAGCTTGGTGAGAGCATGCAGGGAACCTTCCTGAATTCCGTAGATAGCATTTCTGCTCAGAGAGAGCAGGGCCAGGTTAACCAGGAGAGTCAGGTTGGCACTCTCTACGGAGGAGAGGTGTCCGTCCATAAGGATTAGGACCCTGGTGGTCTCAGGGGCCGCTGTGGGGAAGAAAACACAAGCTAGAGATAGGTGCGTGCACGGGGTGAAGAACAGAGGGAGATTTGTCACCTGCGGGGCAAGAAGCTAAATGGAAACGATTGCAAGTTTGAGGAATGGTGGATTTTACCCGCTCCTGTCTCTGGAATACGCTCATTGAAGGAAAATAAACCCATGTGTTCCTCGGTGTGTGGACTTCACTGTTTGGGGGTTCACCCACACTTTTCAGGCCTCCCTCGGAGGTTGAGCCTGACCTGGGCCAGCAATACCGTCCCTGTGGACCTCCACCCCAACCTCCGAGCTGCCTGATACAGCTCCGAATCAGCATTTGTCAACAATGCATATTTATGCCAGAAAGTCAATTATTTCTTTTACCCTCCCGCAAAAAGGTGTGGGGAGTGGGGAGGAACTCGGTGAACTCAGCTTCTTTTTTCTTTCTTTCTTTCCTTTTTTCTTTTTTCTGCTTCAGGCTAACTTGATCAGATGTCAACTTGATCAGATCTAGAGTCTCTCCAGACAGCTGGAGGATCTGTCAGCAGGGTCCTCATTATAGTAGAGGCCATCTTGGCCTCCTGTCTGATATCAGTCCATCCTGTGATGACAGGTGGTACTCAGGGCTTCCAACTGTTAAATCCCTTCCCATAATCACCTCTGAGCCATCACTGCTCTGTCATTAGAAAGCAAAGCATTTTAACTCAATAAAAATGCATTGTAATCAGGAGTTATTGTAACACATCTTTATCATGCTAAAGTTGTTTTGACTGCAGATGACAGTATCATGAGAATGAAGGAGCCCATTGTCCCCAGGAGGTCTGAAGGTGATATTAGAACCACCAGCCACGGAGGAAGCAAATCCCAGTTCCCCTGGGAAATTCAGACTGCATGGTTGAAACAAAGAGATAAAAATGTAAAAGACAAAGGCAGCTCAGAGTGCCTTCTCTTGGAAGAATTGCTTCTCTCGGCAGCACACAGAAGCTTAAATCGGGGCACTTTCTAAAGCATGTGCTATTGATTATTTAAATTCTATTAATTCTGGCCAGTTTGGCATTTTGTCTCTCTCACCATCTTGTCTGAGAGGAGCTGGGGGAGTTCTTTGTTTGTTGGGTACCCAGTGCTTTGGGGATTTCAGACTTTCACTGAGAACGCTCTGATTTCTGTCATCTGCAAGGAGACACAAACACTCTCCAGTCCCTCTCTGACTCTGTGGCCATGAAGTCTAGCCCCACATGGGTGGCATCCTGGGTGCAAGGATACAGGAAAGCGCAACGGTGCAGGGCAGGTGCCAGCTCTGACATCTCACACACACATCACAAAGCAGAGTGATGGAGAAGCCTGCTTATGGGATGGGAGCACATCCATAGTGTCTGTTTCCAGCACTGACCAGGAGCAGTGCAGATACCCACAACAGGAAACTCCCCCCTTTCAGACAAGATGAGAGGGTCTACCTCCAAATTCCCAGACAGTCCTGGGATTTTAGAAATGGATGAAATTCTCTGCCTTCACTTGGTCTCATTTTTGAAAATTTTCCACTGACAGAGCTTATAGCCTGTTTATCCCTTCCATGAATATCAGGATGTAAATCATATTCTCCTCAAATTTGTTAATAAGGTGTCTTATTAAATTGTTGACTTAAGCAAGCAGTATGTAATGAATACAGGCAGCACTTCTTGTTAGCATTTCTACAGCTCATTTACGACTGATAAAAAAGAGAGAGAGAAAGAGAGAGACCAGACTTTCAAAATGAGATGGGCTTTGATAATAATCGGTTTTGCTGGTACATTGGTTAACCTTATGAATGTTGAACAATTGCCGTTCAGTATTCAGAATTGTTTACATTTCCTTCATTTGATGGTAAGGTTCAAATCTACACAAAGTATGGACAAAAGCTGTATCCATAATCTAAATTCTTCTTTTCCTTTTAAGTATGTAGCTTTATGAGGTACAAATATCCTTTTATCATAAAAAATCTCAGTTGATCTGGAATGTACTAATGTCTTATTGGTTGCAACCACTAGGGACAGAAAATAAAGTAAAGGTACAAGTCCCCTAGTGATGTAAGGCCTGCTCCTTTGGAGGGTGCCTCTTTCTGGATGACCTCAGAGTAGTCAGTACAGCGTAGTACAGGTACAGGCATAGCAAGAAGTCCATTGGCTACACCATTCACTGCTGTGTAGAGCTATGAGCTTATTACCTATTATGTAGGTTAGCTGTTGACACAGGGTTACATCTTGGGTGCACACCAGACAGGACTCAGGGCAGGCTACTGTCACCCGCAACATGAAGGCAAGGGGGAGGAGCCATCCGCCTGAGAAGAGAGCATAGTGCAAGACCCATCAGAACGTGGTGTCCACAAGAATGTTGGTGTCTACCACCTAGATTTCAGCTTTTTGGTGGTGACTGCTTCTGAAAGAGCACCATGGTGTCCTTGCAAAGTAGAAAGCTACAACCATGATTTGAGTTAACAGTGAACTATTAACACATTTGATCATAAATGCAGAGAACTAAACAACATAGGCTCTTGGCAGAACACTTTAGACTTTGCAGTACTTTGCCCAGAATATCATCTTATTTCTTATTTATCTTAATTCTGCATCTTCTTTGAGGTAAAGAAATGGAAATTGAATGTGGTTAACAAGCAGTCAGAGTCACACAGATAGGAGTGACCCCAAGGTTTATAAGCTGGGTCTGATGTTGTCCACGATGCCGAAGTGTCTCAGGCTCTTGGCCTTACACACCTGCAGGGGAACCATCTGGTCCCCTACAGACCTAGATGCCCCATTCAAGGAGCGTGAGTGGAGGGAGATCAAGACCATAGCTCTGTCCAGCATTGAATTCAGTTGATTTCCTGGCCAGTGGTGGTACCATTCATAAATTACTTCATTTTTCATACTTTCTGCTTTTCCTGTATTCAATAAAAAACAACAACAACAAGAACAACAGAAAATCTACCAACCGTACAGAGTTGGATAATGTGCTCTAAGTACAGTAAATGTTCAAGCTTGTCCTGATGCTGCCTTTGCAAGTTTTCCCAGTGAAACACTATCACCCTTCAAATGGGCCACTTAAAAGGAATTTCTTGCTGGAAAAAAAAAGAAGCAGCAGACTGAAATGAAGGTCTTAAATGTGTAGCAGTTTGAGAACAAAATAAAATATAAAATTATTAACTCAATCACTGGCTCAGTAAGAATTTTGGCAAATATTTCAGATTCAAGGCCCAGATGATGGCCCCTATTCTCTGGGAATGGGGATGAGGTGGAGCCCTTGCTCATTTGGGTGTGCATCCCATGGTGTGCCATAAGCAGCAAACAAGTGATGTGAAAACAGGTCTCAGGTCACCTGATGATAAATGATGCCCTGGAATAAAAGCAACAGCAAAGACTGGGCCCCGGGGCTCTCAGTAGGCAGACAAGGAAGAATTCTTGGGTAAAGTGACAGTTAAACATAACCTACGGAAAGCAAAGGAAATCCTGCTGGGGAGAAAAACAAGTGCCAACTCCCCAGTGGTGGGGGAGACTCCACATATTGGGTGTGGTGGGCCTCATGTGAAGGGTAGGGTAGATCCCACAAGAAGGGTGCAGTGAACTTTACATGAGGGGGGAATGGACCCCGTCTGAGGGATGTGGTCGGCTGTACATGAGGGGTGTGGTAGACTTCACATGAGGGTGGAGTGGACCCCATGTGGGGGTGGAGTGGGAGTTATTAATCCAGTTACTGTTTCAATAAGAGTTTTAGTAAATTTTTCAGATCCAAGGCCCTGATCATGGCCCTTATATTTTGTAGATGGAGATGTAGGTGGAGCCCTGGCTCATTGGGTGTGCATCTTATGCAATGACGAATGCAACAAACAAGTACATGAAAACAGGTGTTTCATGTGGATGAGAGGCAGTAGATTTCACGTGAGGATGTGGTAGACCACACATTATGGCAGAGTGACCTCACATGAGGGGTATAGTGAACCACATCCACCTGAGGGAGGACTGAGCTACACACAAGGGGTGTGGTAGACCACACAGATCAAATGCTTTGGATGGATGTGATGAGCCCCACACACGTTTAGTGTGGCCTGATGGGAATATGCTAGAGGAAGGGTCAGTCAGAGATCACATGACAGGTTGCTGGGTGCCTTAGAGAAGAAAACAGGGACTTTGTGTTTCACTTATGCAAATGAAATGGGATGTGATTACAGGCTTTGTGGGAAGTAGTGCTTGATCTGAGGTGCATGCTTAAGTGATTACCTTGACTACGTCTGGATCATACTCTAAACACGTGGAGAAGCTGCAGTAATAGCTGACGATTGTGATGATGTCAGCAGGATCGGATGTGGCTTTGACAGTAGAGAGGTAGGTAGGTTGAAGATGAATTTGTGATTTTAATGATATAATTTGACTTAACAAAAGTAAACTCAAATCAATCTGGTAGACAATGCTAAATCTGCAAGAATAAATACAACATTACTCACTTTCAAAATACCTTGTGGCTAGTGGTATTGACGTGAATTCACCTAGTTCTAAGGAAAACTGAGACAAATCTAGTAAAAGATGGGAAGCTATTTTGTGGAATCACTTGGACACCAGAGGGATGTAGTTTATTAGTTGGATCTGCAGAGTGTGGCAGTTTTCTCCGGGCTGAACATAAATGTCAAACAATTGTACAGTGAGAAAATATCCAGAATTAGACCTTGTGAGCTATAAATGTGACCCCAGCTCATTTCTGTGGCCTTACTAGGCAACAGAGTATTGCCCATGTGTGTAGTTCAGGGCTTATACAGAGGTTTAGGTAGTTCACACAGGATCCCTTTGATCTCTACTACCTGCTTGTGATAGGCAGGATTCTAAAATGACCCATTAGATTCTCATCTATTATATACATATACATGACCCCTCTCCAGGAGAGTGGACAGAACATGTGGAGATGAGGTGTTACATCTATGATTCTCTTCTGTCATATGCTAGAGGAATGTCCTGTGGGGACGACCCACTCGGGTGCAGTGATTATTTATAGCAGGTCAGAGGATTCACTCAGGGACATGAGCCCATGCTGGCCAGGAGAAACCCAAGCATCTGTCTTGTGAACTACCCATGTCAGGTAGCTGTGGGCATCCTCTGAAAGTTTAGGGCCATTCCTGAATAATATATTATGAAAGCAAGGACATGAGTCACACAAGCACAGCAAAATGCATTCTACCAACCACCAATGGTCTTGGGAGTAACCACTGTACCTCAAATAAGAGTCTCATTGGCATCTGGCACCTTGATTTCAGTATGATAAGACTCTGAGGAAAGGACCAAGCTAAACTGTGCTGTGCTTATGACCCATAGAAACAAGGTAAAAACAACAATAAAACCATACGTTTTGCTAAAGACTCACAGAACCATTTGTTATATTGCAATGGACATTGTATTATGACGGATCTGAATTTTGCCCTCTGATTACTCAAACAAACTATAGGAGTTTAAATTCCTGTGATAGGTATCTACCCTCAGAGCAAATGCTATGACTAAAAGAACAAAAGCATATGACTTTCTTTGTGTCCTTCCTCCCCGCTGAGTGACAACCTCCTTTAGGTCCTACCTGGTTTGCCCATGCTCTGGGATCTTCTTCACATTTTTCTAGGGCTTACAGTGTTTATCCGTAGGCAGGTTTATCTAGCATAAGCTACTTGATCATGGAGGTCTGGGATAAACATTGAAGGAGAAACTGTATAATTTCACAGTGTACTGGATGCAGACACAGTAAAGACAGAAGTCACAGACCATTCTCTGCTTTAGGGTCTCAGTAGGTAGACACAGTTGTCATTGACTGAAATGGGAAAGATTGAGGGCACTCAACTCTATGTGTAGTATCTAGAGGTAGGAAACCTGGAGTTGTTCTTCACAGACATGAGGCTGCCAATTCATCAAAAAACTGACTCAAATTAGAATTGTCCTGGGGAAATTCAAAATTTTGAGAAAAAGAAGAGAACGAAGGTACCAAATCCTGAGACAATGGCTTCAAAGTCAACTGAAAAGATATATTTTAGGGACAAAGGAATATATTTAATGCTATAACAAGTAAGGTGAATGTTGAAACTTACCATTGATTTTAGCAAAAAGCAAGTGTTTGTTCTCCCAAGAACAATTCTAGTAAGGTGTTGAGGAGAAAGCATGATGGAGTGAAGGTGTGGGGTGTTTAAAGACAGCAGGATAAAACACTTCTTAGGGCATCTTGCAGGTAAGTGAGCTGTTGTGGAATATTTGTACACTGCATGAAGATGTATTGCTGTGGTTGCTGTAATGAAGATCTGAATGGCCAATAGCTAAGCAGGAGGTCTAGGTGGGACTTCCAGGCAGGGAGAGAGAAACTGGGAAGAAGAATCTAGACATGCAGGAGGCTCCAGGAGATGCAGAACAAGTGGGGCATAGAGAGATGGAGAAGAGGTAAAAAGCCACATGGTAGAACGTAGATTATAGAAGCAAGTTAATTTAAGTTGTAAGAGCTAGTTGGGGATAAGCCTAAGCTAAAGGCCAAGCTTTCATAATTAATAAGAAGTCTCCGTGTCATTATTTGCAGGCTGGGTATCCCAATGAGAAAGAACTGCTACAGTGAGCAGATAAAATGGAGTGGATCCTTGAAAGAGTCCACATGTGATTCTTATTTTGTTGCTTATTTTTAAATGGGAGAAAACACCCTACATCTGTAGGAGGGTAGGGATGAACAATACGGGCAGAACACCGTCAGGTAAAACAAACAGTGGGGAGAATTCCTGGGAGAGCACACAAATGAAAAAGTTAGTTACAGTTAAAAGTAGGCAAGTCCATCTCTCCTTGGAAACAAAAGGGGAAGGAGGCTGTGTGTAGCCAAAACAGGTGGGAGGGAGATGCCATCCTGGGAGCTAGAGAGTTAGGAAGAGTTTGCAAGATGTGACAGAGCATAGGACAGAAGTGAGGATGAGGCTCGCTCGGCTGTGTCAGAGGCCAGCTGGGGTTAAAGTGTGATGATGTTAAGACTAGTCAGTATAGATTTAAGTAAGGTTGGCATAATTTTTTAAGGGAATTCAAAGACAAGAAAGAATAAGGGAGTTGGGGCTTTGTAGATGGGACTAATAACTAATGACTAATGACTATGGTGAAATACAAGACGACAAGAGGGATGTACGAAGTAGGTAAGACGAGCATACAGCAGAGGGTGAATTAGATGGATGGTATGGGGTCTGAGGACCAATTCAAATGTGGCCCAATAAAAAGGTTTTCTTTTTACTGATAGGATGACTTTGGGGAACCAGTGTCCAAGAGTGTTGGAATTAATGTTCTACAACTAAAATTCTGAAGCACACAAAGGAAGGGAAGGAGCATAGACTGTGTAATGATGGAGGAGAGTGGAAAGCAGGGAAGAACCCGTAGCACTTTTTATCGGACTCAGATAGGACCCCAGAGTGAGCGACCACATGAATTGTCACTGGGGAAGGCCTGGGTGCTGAGGACTTTCTGCATGTACACTTAAGGGTACAGAGAGTACAGAGCCTGACTGTAAACCAGTCCTTAAAACTTCAAAGAAAGGAGACTGACTATGTGGAAGGGATGATAGTATGATGCACTGAAGGGAGAAGTCGATACAATGTAGAAAGAGCAGCAAGAAGACACAGCTGGTCAGCCACCCTGCCACCATCCCGCAACTCAGAAGAGTAGAACAGCTCTACAGAGCAGCCCCCACTAGTGAGGGCTCTGGAGCACACAGTGTCCTGGGGGAGGGATGGATAGAGAGGGGGAAATTGTTCTGCTAAGATTCTAAATTAGCCGGCTGCTGAGTCTGCACATTCAATCGACCTCTCCCCTCCTGGCAGTGAAACTCTCATAAAGGGAGAGGTGGTGGGGTGCACAGCCCTTAGTATCCCACACAAGGAAACATTATTTCTTTAAAAGAAACCAACATTTCCCAAGATTTCAAGAATTTTTCCTGTAGGTCCTCATTCATTTTTATATCCCTTACAACTTGAACAAGGCTTGAAATATAAAAAGACACAATAACCACTTAGCTAAACTTATATGACTTTGAAGTTCATAATAGCCAATATCTTCGATGGCAGTTTTTGAAGCTAAAAGCCTAAACTCAAAAGTAGGGCATAGTCGCGAGTTTCCTACCTTGGCCTTAGTTGTAAATCTGAGATGCCTGCCCAGAAGCTAATTACAAAATGAGAGCCAGGGATTCTTTCCCTGGGGATGTGGACAGCACATTGTAAGGCGTCAAGACAGTTAATAGTTTTCAGCATTCACATTTATTCTTTCATTTTGAAGAAGAAACCCTGCCATTTAAAAACATGCAGAGCTAATTAAAGATTTTCCACTATTTCATTATCTGAACGTAGTTCCAAATTCTGACTTGAAACTCTTATCACAGAAAGACTCAACATCCCTCCACGAACAGTAAATGTGCATTCAATTAGCCCTTCAATACAAGTACATTTTAAATAAAAATATACTTTATTGCTAATCTCATTCTTTACAAATGCAAATACTCAATTTTCAAACCTGAAGAGTTTCCTTTATTTTGTTCTTCAGGGAGAAAAATGGTCTTTTCTTGTTTTACAGGGAAGACCCGAGTTTTCTGAAGTCGTGAGGAAGCTGGAGGAGTGTCTGTGCAATGTGGAGGTAAGAATTTGACCTGCTGAACTGTTTTAAAAAACGCCCGGAACATCATCAGGCCAGAGCTGCATCGCAGGGGCGCTAACAGCCACCCACGGCTGCATCGCAGGGGCGCTAACAGCCAACCACGGCTGCATCGCAGGGGTGCTAACAGCCACCACGTACCAAATGAAAGCATAAGAGGTGAGCTGCCCACCGTGGTTCACGTGGGAGAAGGAGGTCGGGGACACCTTCACCCTGGTTGTTCTTCTGGTGCTCCTAACATGAAGCTCAGGTCTAACCGCAGGACAGGAAGTGTTTCTAACTAACCAACCCGGGACAAGGTGTGGTCCCAACCACCACCACTGTCTAAACTCAAATCTCCTACAAAGCAATCTTTTTTTCTTTTCAATTAAAACTCCTTGGCCATTAGTTCAGGCCTACCACTGACTAGCTCTTACGTTTGTACTCAGCCCATTTCTGTTCATCTATATGTCACCATATTTTTTGTGGCTTTACCTGTGTGCCATTACATGCTGCTCCCTGGATGGCGGGCTGGTGTCTCCTGACTCATCCTTCCTCTTCCCAGAATTCTCCTTGTCTGCTTATCCTGCCTATACTTCCTGCCTTACCATTGGCCAATCAGCATTTTATTTATCAACCAATCAGAGCAACACACATTCACAGCATACAGAACATCCCACAGCACTTCCCCTTTTCTGACTAATCAAAAAGGAAGATTTCAACTTTAACATAGTAAAATTACATCCAATAGAAGTGTTATCAAGCAAGAATTACAATCATAATCTTTAATTTGGCAAAATTAAAGAAAACATTCTATCTATCCTATATTTGTGAGTCTCAAGTTTTATATCTAATTTACCTTTTATCATAACCAAGGAAAACTATAATTATAACTATCTAGTCCAGGGAGCAGCATGTAATGGCACATAGGTAAAGCCATGGAACACATGGCAACATAGAGATTAACAGAAATGGGCTGAGTTTAAATGTAAGAGCTAGTCAGTGGTAGTCCTACAAAGCAATCTTACAACTTGTCAGAATTGTATTGAACTCTCTTTCCTTCTTTTGGGATCCAAGAACCCCCTTGGCTGGTCCCAGGCTTCAGAATTTTTTCCTCAGGGCGTGAGATTCCTGAGTAAGTTTCTTGGGGCCCAGTGCCTCAAGGGTCTGGTAGACAAAGGGAATGGCATCAGACTCTCTCTGTAACACCTCATCCCTGCTAGAGAGGAGGCAAAGGCTGTCGGGGAGCAGAGGGAACTGGTGCTTAAAGAAAGCAACTGTGTAGCCCATTGGTCCGTAACCTGCTGACAAAGAACAGTCTCTGCTGCTGCTTCCAGGCAAGAGGCAAATTCTTATCAAATTTTAGTGTTTCTGAAAATAAGCAGGCCAGAGAATGGTCACAGCCATGCTGAGTTTAAAATTAGATATATTTTTAAAAAATGAAAGAGTGGGGGCTAGAGAGACAGTTCGGTGGCTAAGAGTGCTTCCTGCTCTGTCAGAGGACCAGAATCTAGATCCCGGCACCTACATCAGGCAGCCTGCAACTTTCTGTAACTCCAGCTACAAGGTACAAATTTTTTGGCCTCTATGGGCACACTTGAACACACACACACACACACACACACACACACACACACACACATGCACACGCACGCACGCCACAGACCACAGAGGCAAATAAATAAAACAAATCTTTAAAATTATAAATATAACAAACATATTGGAAGGTAAATATTTAGTATTTTTTTCTACAAATTTCTACACAAGTGATGAGCCAGCTAGAAGTCTATGCCATTGTCCATTTGTGTTCAGTGAGGAAGGAAACAGTATCTCACACAGTGCACAAATCTGCTGGATGCCATGACCTTAACAGGACATAGAGTGATAGATCCTGGTGATCAGGCTAATAATGGAAAAAATTCCCTTCATATCAAGGAGCTGTTTGCGTTAATTTTCTCTATAATTGCCTTAACTTGCTGTACACCTGGTCATGAAATAGCATTTAAAAATGGGCAAAAGAGCTAAAATGGAAGCACCTATTCAAAAATAGTATATTTCAAATGCATAGGAGGAAAGGACTGTACACAGGACTACAGGACTATGGTCTGTGCACATAGGAGGAGGAGAGGACTGTACACAGGACTGTGGTCTGTGCACATAGGAGGAGGAGAGGACTGTACACAGGACTGTGGTCTGTGCACATAGGAGGAGAGGACTGTACACAGGACTGTGGTCTGTGCATATAGGAGGAGAGGACTGTACACAGGACTGTGGTCTGTGCACATAGGAGGAGAGGACTGTACACAGGACTGTGGTCTGTGCACATAGGAGGAGAGGACTGTACACAGGACTGTGGTCTGTGCACATAGGAGGAGGAGAGGACTGTACACAGGACTGTGGTCTGTGCATAGGAGGAGGAGAGGACTGTACACAGGACTGTGGTCCATGCACATAGGAGCATGAGAGGACTGTACACAGGACTGTGGTCTGTGCACATAGGAGGAGAGGACTGTACACAGGACTGTGGTCTGTGCATAGGAGGAGGAGAGGACTGTACACAGGACTGTGGTCTGTGCACATAGGAGGAGGAGAGGACTGTACACAGGACTGTGGTCTGTGCACATAGGAGGAGGAGAGACTGTACACAGGACTGTGGTCTGTGCACATAGGAGGAGAGGATGTACACAGGACTGTGGTCTGTGCACATAGGAGGAGGAGAGGACTGTACACAGGACTGTGGTCCATGCACATAGGAGGAGGAGAGGACTGTACACAGGACTGTGGTCTGTGCACATAGGAGGAGGAGAGGACTGTACACAGGACTGTGGTCTGTGTGCACATAGGAGGAGAGGACTATACACAGGACTGTGGTCTGTGCATAGGAGGAGAGGACTGTACACAGGACTGTGGTCTGTGCACATAGTAGGAGGAGAGGACTGTACACAGGACTGTGGTCCATGCACATAGGAGGAGAGGACTGTACACAGGACTGTGGTCTGTGCACATAGGAGGAGAGGACTGTACACAGGACTGTGGTCTGTGCACATAGGAGGAGGAGAGGACTATACACAGGACTGTGGTCTGTGTGCACATAGGAGGAGAGGACTGTACACAGGACTGTGGTCTGTGTGCACAGGAGGAGGAGAGGACTGTACACAGGACTGTGGTCTGTGCACATAGGAGGAGGAGAGGACTGTACACAGGACTGTGGTCTGTGCACAGGAGGAGGAGAGGACTGTACACAGGACTGTGGTCTGTGCACATAGGAGGAGGAGAGGACTGTACACAGGACTGTGGTCTGTGCACATAGGAGGAGAGGACTATACACAGGACTGTGGTCTGTGCATAGGAGGAGAGGACTGTACACAGGACTGTGGTCTGTGCACATAGTAGGAGGAGAGGACTGTACACAGGACTGTGGTCCATGCACATAGGAGGAGAGGACTGTACACAGGACTGTGGTCTGTGCACATAGGAGGAGGAGAGGACTGTACACAGGACTGTGGTCTGTGCACATAGGAGGAGAGGACTATACACAGGACTGTGGTCTGTGCATAGGAGGAGAGGACTGTACACAGGACTGTGGTCTGTGCACATAGTAGGAGGAGAGGACTGTACACAGGACTGTGGTCTGTGCACATAGAAGGAGGAGAGGACTGTACACAGGACTGTGGTCTGTGTGCACAGGAGGAGGAGAGGACTGTACACAGGACTGTGGTCTGTGCACATAGGAGGAGAGGACTGTACACAGGACTGTGGTCTGTGCACATAGGAGGAGAGGACTGTACACAGGACTGTGGTCTGTGCACATAGGAGGAGGAGAGGACTGTACACAGGACTGTGGTCTGTGCACATAGGAGGAGGAGAGGACTGTACACAGGACTGTGGTCTGTGCACAGGAGGAGGAGAGGACTGTACACAGGACTGTGGTCTGTGCACATAGGAGGAGGAGAGGACTGTACACAGGACTGTGGTTCATGTGTGCACATAGGAGGAGAGGACTGTACACAGGACTGTGGTTCATGTGTGCACATAGGAGGAGAGGACTGTACACAGGACTGTGGTCTGTGCACATAGGAGGAGAGGACTGTACACAGGACTGTGGTTCATGTGTGCACATAGGAGGAGAGGACTGTACACAGGACTGTGGTCCATGCACATGAAGGCAGAGGGTCTGAAACAATTAGACATGTCTGCCTGTGCCAGCACAGCAAAATCAAGACGAGCACAAGAAACATTTTCTTCCTTAAAATACATCTCAGCTCAGAGCCCCTGGAGTGTGGTCTATTGGGAAATACTTCCAGGATGGCAGGCACTCATCATTCTCTCTCATTCTTCACAGAAACTGCTGGAAAGGAAGGCTTTCACTGAGAGGGAGGCGTCCTTCTCCTGACACACAGAAAGTCATGGATATGGGGAGAGTAGTGCCTGTGTTGCAGGACTCTTACTGACAAGAGCGTCTTCTAGATGGACTTGGCTGTTACAAGACACCTTCAGGGTCTGAGCTCCAAGTACCCTTTATGTGAATCTTGGAGTTCAACCAGACAAGGTTGTTCCTAGCCTAGGATTATAGATGGGAGTAGGAATTACCCCATGTGCTGGCTCCTCTTATGTCAACTTGACACACAAACTAGAGTTATCTGAAAGGAAGTTAAACTGAGAAAACTGCCTCCCTAAGATCCAGCTATAAGGCATTTTCTTAATCAGTGATTGATGGGAGAGGGCCCAGCCTATGGTGGATGGTTCTATCCCTGGCCTGGTGGTCCTAGGTTCTATGAGAGTAGCAAGCCAGTAAGCAGTACCCATCCATGGCCTCTGCATCAGCTCCTGCTTCCAGGTTTCTGCCCTGTTTGAGTTCCTGTCCTGACTTCCTTCAGTGATGTGAGATGAGTAAGGCCGACTAGTAGCCACAAAATAAAATAAAAAGGGTGATATAAGGTGGGTAAGGCTGAAAGCACTGGGCCCCGCCTCAAGCAAACAAACAGCCGTGACATGAGCAGCGAGCACTCTGGCCAGAGGAAAACCTGACCCATAAAATCCAAACTGGATGTTGAGGATGTGTAGCCCCAGAACCAACCTAGAAATGCCACAGTCACTAGGAGCAGATGTAGCTAGAGTTTTCCTGCCTTCCCACAGTCAGGACAAATCTCTGTCACCCGCCAGTCCCACAGCCGCTCAGACCCAACCAAGTAAACACAGAGACTTATATTGCTTACAGACTGTATGGCCGTGGCAGGCTTCTTGCTAACTGTTCTTATACCTTAAATTGAATCCATTTCCATAAATCTATACCTTGCCCCATCGCTCGTGGCTTACTGGCATCTTCACATGCTGCTTGTTCTGGCTACGGCTGGACATGATTCTTTCTGCCTTCCTGTTCTTTCTTTTCTCCTCTCTGTTAGTCCCACCTATACTTCCTGCCTGGCCACTGGCCAATCAGTGTTTTATTTATTGAACAATCAGAGTAATTTGACATGCAGACCATCCCACAGCAAGCAGAGCCTGCCACAACTCCACATATATAAACCTCAGCCCTTTAATAAATGAGAGCTTGTCCCTGGATCAGAGACAGCAGGACCCCAGCTAGGAGCCAGCAACAATGATGGACAACAATATAGAAGTGTAAAGCAAATAAACCCTTTCCTCCCCAACTTTCTTTTTGATCATGATGTTACCTTACAGCAATCAAAACCCTAAATAAGACACTCCCAAACAGGGGCAATGAAAGGATCTGGAAAACAAGCTTGTTTAGTCACATTGACCAGGACTTCAGGGGCACTCTCCCCTAGCAGAAAAGATAAGCACCTTACACAAAGAGAGTTCACTGGACAGGTAACACTGATTAATGAACCAGGCTTGTGGGATCCCATATGGCTCTATCCTCCCTACTATGGATTTAATTTTTTAGTCAGGTTGACACCAGGGTCAAAGGAGACCTGCTGGTCACATTGGCAAATGTGACAATGTTGAGAGGGTTAGGAAACATTCAAAGGCAAGAATCTAGAATATCTTGGAAAAGAAATAATACACATGTCTAACAAGAATAAAATTGAAAAGAATGACATACTGTTCTTCCCAGAGCTGTAGAAACAACAGTATGGACTGGGGGCACGGCCTCCAGATCACTGTGTTAGTGCTAGAACAAGCCCAGAGGCAGCTACAGTGTGAGGAGGCTCACTTGTGGCAGAACGAAAGATCTGACTGCCCCACTCTGAGATGACCAAACAAAAGAGGACCCAACTGAACTCTCAGTCTTTAAAGAAGAATGAAAATCGCCACTTGCATTATGGTAGGGAGTCTTCGGAATGCTTAAGAAGTTGAAATTCTATATTATGAAGAGCATTTGAAGGAACCAGGAATTTTTACCAAGAAGTTGAGAGAATTACCATGAGCCCAAGGGCTATTTTCAAAGATCCTAAGGACCACCAGTCAGCAACGAGATTAGTCCATTTACCAGATATCAAATCATGCTCCATCTTACAAAATGGATGTGTTCTTACAAAAGTGTGTATGATGGTTGCTGGTGTCAGCTTGATAGGATCTAAAGTCACTTGGGAAATGGATGTCTGGGCATGTCTCTGTGGGATTGTCTTGATCACCTCGATTGTGTTAATTGATATGGGAAAAACCCATTTTAATTGTGGATGAAACCATTCCCTGGACTGAGATCCTAGAAGGCATAAAGTGGAGAGAGTGAGCCGAGCAGAGTGCATTGTTGCACGAATCTGCTGTGGGATGGTCTGTATGTCAAATTACTCTGATTAGTCAATAAATAAAATACTGATTGGCCGGTGGCTGGGCAGGAAGCATAGGCGGGACTAACAGAGAGGAGAAAAGAAAGAACAGGAAGGCAGAAAGAATCATGTCCAGCCGCAGCCAGAACAAGCAGCATGTGAAGATGCCAGTAAGCCACGAGCGATGGGGCAAGGTATAGATTTATGGAAATGGATTAATTTAAGCTATAAGAACAGTTAGCAAGAAGCCTGCCATGGCCATACAGTTTGTAAGCAATATAAGTCTCTGTGTTTACTTGGTTGGGTCTGAGCGGCTGTGGGATTGGCAGGTGAGAAAGATTTGTCCTGGCTGTGGGCAAGGCAGGAAAACTCTAGCTACACGAATCCTAAATGGTCTTATAATAAAAACCTAGAGCTAGATATCAGGGTGACAGCTGAGAGATCAGAGACGCAGAGCAAGCCACAGACACCACCTCTTACCTCATCAACTCCTCAGCCAGAAAGAAGTTCCTGTCTCCTCCTACCTTATAGTCCTTTCTCTGCCCAGCCTTATCACCTCCTGTCTCAATCTCCCTAGTGCTGGAATTAAAGGTGCATGATTCCAAGTGCTGGAGTTAAAGATGTGTACCACCACTGCCTAGCTCTGTTTCTCTTGTAGCCTAGCATGACCTTGAACTCACAGAGATCCAGACGGATCTCTGCCTCTGCCTCTCAAGTGATAAGATTAAAGGTGTGTGCCACCACTGCCTGACGTCTATGGCTAACTCTGTGGCTGGCTCTGTCCTCTGATCTTCAGGCAAGCTTTATTTCCTAGATTACAAACAATATATCACCACAATGCATCATTACTGTTTCCTGATTCTGGGTGCAATCTCACAACTGCTTTAAGCTCATGCTGCCCGAATTCCCCAAGATGGACTATACTTTGAACTGTGAGCTAAAACAAAAACTTCCTCCCTTAAGTTGCTTTTGGCAGAGTATTTTATCACAATAACTAAGTGTGTGAACCCATGTAATATCACGGGAGAAGATTTAGCTACACCTGAAAGGAGTGCTACCATGAATCTTATCACTACAGTGAAGAACATGGTGAATCTTTGGGTCATCAAATAATAATCATCTAAATAACATTTTATAAATTTAATTTGGGCTTACTATGTTTTGGGGAAGATGGAAGTAAGGATAATACCAGCTAGCAAAATAGAAAGGATCAAAAAGTAGATCAAGCTAAGCCGATCTTATCACCAGAGGTTGAAGCAAATGTAGATGAATGAAATTCAACTAGAAGAAGCCCTCAAATAGAAAGTTCCGGTACAGGTGCCTGGTGGAGTGAGTAAACAAAGCCTTTCATGCTTTCTCCATCCAGCTCATGTCTCCTGCCTCAAGTAACAGCAGTGGTTCTCTGTCGCCTTCCTCTTCCTCTGATTGCCTGGTGGGCCGGGGAGGGCCTGGCCGGAGCCATGTGGCAGCTTTAAGGAGCCGGTTTGAGTTGGAATATGCCCTAAATGCAAGGTCCTATGCTGCTTGGTCTCAAAGGTAAGTGACATTGTCATCAAGCGTCTTACCGTGAATCCAGATTTCAATTCCTGATCAAGAAAGTCACCTGGATGATAGCTGTCTAGAGGAGCCTGAATAGCCCTCTGGAAAACATTGAAGGAGAGTTTTGATTTCATTTTCCTTACATGGTGAAAACAAACTTAAACTTTAATCCTTCTTTAGTTCAGGTTCTTCTGTAAAGTATCAGTAATACCAGTGAGCTCTGGAATCAAGGGACATGTCTGTTGTAAAGTGATCAAGTGTTCTAAATTACTGAATTATTTTGGGGTGGTCTTGTGTAATTCAAGGAAGGACTCCCATGTATGAACCTGGAAACAGTCTTGGTTGTGGAGCATCAGACATCCAGAGTCACACGAACCTTCACGGCTCTGCAATTCCATTCCTGGAATATACCCCACAAAACTGGAAACAGATGTTCAAACAAACCTTGTACACAAATGTTTATAGCCACCTTGTTCACAGTAACCAAAGATTGGAAACAACTCAAGTGTCCACCTAAGGGTGGAGAGACAACCTTTTGGGAGGCACCATGCAGTATAGCACTATTCAGCCATAAAAAGAAATAAATATGGATAAACCTTGAAAGCATATCTACAGAGTCCCTGTTTTTGTTTTTGTTTTTGTTTTGGTTTTGGTTTTTCAAGACAGGGATGCTCTGTGTAGCTTTGCACTTTTCCTGGGACTCACTTGGTAGCCCAAGCTGGCCTCGAACTCACAAAGATCCACCTGCCTCTGCCTCCCAAGTACTGGGATTAAAGGCGTGTGCCACCACCGCCCGGCCAGAGTCCCTGTTTTATATGACTTCCCTAATATGAGGATCCAAATAGAATAGATTTGTGAATAACTTAGACACACACACACACACACACACACACACACACTTTTTGATTACTGAATGACTTCAATAGCTGGGTATGGTTCCTTACAGATGTGCAGGTGGGAAATCTGATACTAGAGAGCCAGTATGATTGGGTTCTGGTCCTCTATAAAGAACATCACTTTTCCTGACTCTAGACTCCACCCCCAGATCTGGTTCATCTTAATTACCTCCTCAGAGACCCTATTTTCAAAACAGCCACATGAGATATTAGAGCTTCAGCATATAAATTTGAGGAAAGAAATTATCTATTATATATCAACAAGTAAATCTATGAAAAAAGCAAAAATAGATTGATGTTGGCAAGAATTGACAGGAGAGAGAAGTTTGGAGGGACTTCTTAATGGGTATTAGTTCTGTTTTAGACAATGAAATTTGAGAGTTATAGGTGCCCTTTATAAAAACAGTATTAGCTGGGCGGTGGTGGCACACGCCTTTAATCCCAGTACTCGGGAGGCAGAGCCAGGCGGATCTCTGTGAGTTCGAGGTCAGCTTGGGCTATAGAGTGAGATCCAGGAAAAGCACAAAGTTACACAGAGAAACCCTGTCTCGAAAAACAAAAAACAAACAAACAAAAAAACCTGTATTAATGTAGTAAATACCACTGAAATTCTCATTTTAAAATTGTTAATTTTAGGTTATCTAAACTTCATCAGAGGAAACACACTGAGCAGTATTCCTCTTAGTGACCTCCCCTGTTCACATGGCTCAGTTCCCTATAGGCAGGTGTCTTGACTTTGAGCCTCACTGTGGATTCAAGGAGAGCTATGTTAGTCATCTTTTGCTTTAAGATGTCTATGCAACTGTCCATCTCAAAATTCAGGACCGACAGCCATACCTAGACATTTCTAGCTCAGATGCCCATAGGGTGGTTCTGGGTGAACTTGGCAGTCTCTTCTAAAGCTTAGGTGTCTGTAGGCTGGTTCTAGGTAAACTTGGCAGTGGACTCAATTATAACCAGATCTGCTCTGTGAGTCTCAGCCTCCTCGGATGCACATAAGAACACAGTAACTGTGCCATGCTCTCCTTACAAACAAAAGCAGGCGCTTCGTATGCATGCTTCAAGCCTTTGCTCATGTTTTAGCCTCTGGCATCAGCTAATCACTGAACACAGTCCCAGTGTCAAGGAGACAAGATGCATTTAACCACCATCAGAGAGAACTATAGTCACAGGCTGAAGGACACAGATCCAGAATGCTGTTACCTACTAGATATGAAAATATTGTTACCGAGAAAGTCAGCATTTACTGCATGGTCGCCAGTGAGAAGGAATGTGTCTGGCTCTTGGACATGGAGCATCTATTATTGGTCTAACTAAGCACATGAGGGAGAACAATGGGTGAAGTCAGAGTTCACTAATATGAGCAAGGTTGGCAGAGCCCATGCTCTGAATTAGAACCAAGAAGGTAGAAGTTGTGAAGCTGATGGGAACCCTGGAACCCAGAACTTGCCTCCAGAAATGAATGATCTGAGGACCTCTCTCCTACAGGAGCCAAGAGCTTCTGGACATGGACCCAGTTACATGTCCACTCACTGCACTCTTCTACCACTGAGAAAGGTCTCCACAGCTCTGAGGTGGCAAAGGGTTCAGGGGAACTTGCAAGGGTCTTACACTGCCTGCAAACTGCTAATGGTGCCTTTTTAGCTGTGCCTGTATTCCTGGTCTGAAGAAGGAGTTTCAGAAACAGCTATAACAATATGCACAGCTGAATCATGAGAGCTCTAATTTAAAGAATATCCTGGAATTAAGTATGAGCAGCTTTGATGGGTAGCCAGGCATATCCAATACTGTTTGTTGTCGCTGGATTTCCATCTTCAGTACAGTTTCATAAGGACTCACATTAGATTGGGTTGAGACACATTGCCATCTTACAGTTGTGTCTCTGTTTCATATTCCTCATTTGTAGTTTTTTCAAGCAATCCTCTGAGCAGTCCGGTCGTGATATTTCTGCAACAGTTCACATGAGAATCGTCCAGTAGAGGCAGAAGTTCAGAGGCTGAGCTGCAGAATCACGGAGGGGCACTACTAGAGCAGTGAGTGCTTGACAGACACAAGCAAACCCATTCACAGAATTCTGTCTGTTACTGCAGAGGAGTCAGAATTTGTCGCTCGGAGTGTGACACAGAATGGGATGCACAGCAGCACACAGGGTGAGGAGACAGGCCACTAGCCCAGGCTGCTTCTTTGAGCAGCTCCCTTGAGTGTTCTCCACAGCTTCTTTACCAATTTCTTCCCTCTGTGGTGGTGGTAGGACTCTATTTTGGCCTTTATTTTCCCTCCCTGAACATCTTAGTTCCCCCATTTTCAGCATCGGTGAACTGAAGGTTAGTTTATTTATTGTCCCACCCGTAGAAAGCAAAGCGAATTATTTGAAGTCCATGATATAAATATCCTAGTGACGCATTTAGTGAAAATATGCAAGGAGTCAAGAGAAGAATCATGTATTTTTTATGCATTACTACACCCAACTATCTTGCAGTTTGACTGACATGAGGACATTATGTAACAAATATTTGTATAGCAGATAAAGAATGAAAATGGGATAAATTGGCTCAATATATGGTGATTGCTATGAATTCAGAGTGGAATCGGCGAACAGGCACTGGCTGTTTCTTCATCATTCTGTTTAAATATCTGCCGTCATGAAACCCCTGTGAAGTGCTGGACACTGTTTTAAATACTTTGAATAGCCATGCAATTAAGTTTTCAGAGGCAGACCTTTCAGTTTTTGCAGATGAAGAAACTGGGGAACGTATAAGCAGCTCTCCTGAGTGAATGGAAAACAAGCAGGAGGCTGAGCTGGATTCCCACAAGGGCCTTCGCTGTGCTTTCTAAATTCCCCTGGCGCAGGAGGCAGTGGGTTCCAGAAGCTCGTTATGTTTTGCCAACGCTTGCGTTTTCTGGACTTCTCCCATTTTGTTCTGGAAGTTGATCCAGGAATGGATTCAGGACTCCCTGCAAGTCTGCTTTTCCAGCTTTTTGTGATGAAGGCAGAGGAAGGAAGGTGGGTAGCCAGTCAGTTCTCGAAGTGAAAGAGCCCAGGGAGGCCAGAATTGACGGACTCGGGCCAGCAGGGCCCCGGGGTCAGCTGCCTACAGTGGTTCTCAACTTTGCCAGTTAGAATCATCTGTGACACTCACAAAGGACCAGCGTCTAGGGCCAATTAAAGCCCATCATGGAGACATCTAGCTTTAGAAAACCCTGAAGATTCTGGGTAGCCCCTACACAGCAAAGCAGGTGAAGCTCAAAGAAAGAGGTGTGGTGCTAACCTGCGGGTCTCTGTGGGGAGGAGATGTAACTGCTGGCACAGATGGGCGAGGACACTTTGCCAACACCACATTTGACCAAGACGGCCTTCTCTAAAGGATGGTTGAGTCCTTGTGCCATGTAAGTCTCAGACCTGGGCTTCCTACCAAGCCCAATTACACAGGAAACTATAATGTATGTTGTGTGTGTTGCTGAGGTTCTGGAAAATGCGTACAACTTGGTGTGTGGTCCCCACTACTGTATAGACCTGGGCCTCTCAACAACATATTTAACTGGTGTATTTACACACACTTCTAGTTCTGACGCCAATTGCCAATAAATTGGAATTTGGAAACTCTTGGTTTAGGGTAGGTTTCCACTGTTTGCATGCATGCTTGTTTCTAGTTGTTGTTATCATCTTTTCCTGAGTAAAACAAATTTCAAGGTGAGAAGTCACGTCAGGTATTTCCTCCGTGAAAAATAGGAAATCGCTAATTCTGATGGAAATCGCTAATTCTGACCAAAATCACAAATCGACTAAAATCTGAGATTAAGGAAGCCATTCTTGAAGTTCTGCCTCTTTTTAAATATTTTGTGTCCAGATATATTTAGAAACCCAACATGTGGCACTTGCTCCTCCCACGGGGTCTGAAATCTCCCATATTGTGCATGGATTACATCATGTTAAATTTAGAAATGACAAAGTGATGAACAACCTTTCAGATGCGAAAACCAATTAGTGTTTGTGTGGGGCTGAGTTCCGAGAATAGTACTGCGACACAGTTAGCTGTCCAGGGGAAGACACTGGGGACCCAGAATTCAAAGCTCTATAACAGACACCCTTGGGATTAATCTCTCACACTACAAAAGAGCCCATCCAAGGACTCCTCTAAATAGCTTTCCTAGTGTGCTGAGAAAATATTTCAACGTACACAATGTGAATATAATGTATAAAAATCTCTTCACATATAATTTTCCTAGCATGCTGGAATTGTGCAATATGATAGCTCTATGAAATGAACACATGGGTCAGGTCTTCCACTCTGTAACCCCCTGCCCCCTCCCCCTCAATTATCCCCTTGCCTCCTAATCATGTCTTCACCCCAACCGTTTTTCCTTGTCAACTCTCAGTTAATTTCAGCTTCCTCCCCAAGGTAGTTTTAAATGGCCCTACATCTTCCTTGTCTCTGCTCATGTATGATGTTTGCCTGGTTCCTGGTTCCAGTCCCCCAGCCCAGCCCCTCTCTCTCACACACAGTGTTGGGCCCCTCAGTCCATACTTACAGCCTTAACCTCTCCCAGCATTTTGATGTCTTCAGCGTCTCTCTCTCCTGCCCTACCTTCCACACCCCTCTCACCTCCTGCACTAGCACACACTTCCTCCTCCTGCAGAGCTCTGGAACCCTCAGTGATTCTCCATCGCCTCCAACGTGGGTGGCGCTCCATCCAGGACGCTAATGTCATTAGCTAACTTGTTTTCATTCTGTATCCCAGTGGTTCTAAACTGAGTGGTCTCATTCTCCTCTTCTCATCAACACTCTAGTTTGCAAAAATTGTGTGAAGCATTTATTATAGTCTTAATGACTAAAGGTGCTACTGTTTAGGGCCAAAATGTTGGAATTTGGGGTCATCCTATAAACTTCAAAATGACCCTTCAGCCGGGCAGTGGTGGCTCACGCCTTTAATCCCAGCACTCAGGAGGCGGAGCTAGGCAGATCTCTATGAGTTCGAGGCCAGCCTGGTCTACAGAGTGAGATCCAGGACAGGCACCAAAACTACACAGAGAAACCCTGTCTCAAAAAACAAACAAAAATGACCCTTCATAAAAATTTCCTGAATAAACACACTATAGACATCCTATAATAGACCCTACATCCCGTAGATATATCATGCTTAATCTGTCAGCCAGCCCCCCCAGACTAATTGATTTTTAACCTTGCCCACTATTATGTCTTATTCCCCACTAGTTCATTCAATTTCTCTGGCAAGGCTCTACCTCCTAAAGGTTCCACAATCTTCTCAAACAACACCACCATCTGTGGTCCACATGTTCAAATATGTGAGCCTTTGGGATCAGGGATGCACTTCCCATTCAATCAACAATAGCTTCCTATTAAGACAATAATTGCCACTTACCTCATGTGATGTGAGAGGGGAAACAGCCGTATTCATATCATGGGACTTTTTAAAAAAGCAAATTGCCTTGCACTGAAATGGCTAAGAAAAGTTTTGTTGAAGAGACAGGAAAAACAGGCTGGAAGCCTGAGAGAATGGTTGATTATAAATTTGTCACTCTCTGCCACACTCCCTCTTTTCAGGTAAGAATAGACATCCCTTTCTCCAAATGACCCATGGCAGCTCTTTTTCCTTGCATTAGGGGTCTTCACTTACATAGATCTAGTTGAAGTTGCTTCTGTTCCTTTGAAATATTCTCCTATCCCTGTGTCAAAGATGATGGCCTTAATAACTCAGAGCCAGTGGCATCATTAGGAGTCCTTCTACCTGTTAAGACCTGCTTCTTCTTTGTTACCTCTTTGCTTCTAGCTGTCACCATTTCATATTAACAGTTTGCATGTTTCCACCACAGAAAAGAGTTTGAGTATAGAGGGTGAACTCACAGACTGGCATGGACAGATTTGGCATCCTTCCCACAGTGAGCCTCCTTTTCCATCCAGTTAGTACATTTTTGCATTTATTTAGATGAATTTTAATATAATCCATGGATTATATCATGATCTCTATTTTTACTACCCTCATAGAAGACAAAAATCCATAGATTGATTATAAATCATTCCATCTAGTTTTATATAAATATAATACTAATTATGTGTCTGCGCGCAGGGCGGGGTGGGAGGTTTTGCACACGAGTGCTGTTGCCTGTGGTAGCCACAAGAGGCCGTCAGACTCCCTTGGCGATGAAGTCACTGGCTGTGAGTTGCCTGATGAAGTTGTTGGGAACTGAACCTGGGTTCTTGAGGAGCAATGTGTACCCTGACCTGCCGAGCCCTTTCTCTGCCACCTTACCTTCACGTCATCGTATTTACTTCCCAGTGCTTTTGCTTCACTGTAATTTTTGGAATTTCACACTTGGATACTGTTCTGCAAATCTGTCGTTTCTTTAAACTTAGCCAGATTTACTTTTTATTCATGGCTCTGACCTGTCGCATCTGTCTTCTGGTCCTGTTTTCCTTCCTCGAATGCATCTTAAACTTTGCTTTAGTGTAACAGAAGTGGATGTATTAATCCAGATGTGAGATGATTCCTTTCCTTTTCTCTTTAGAGACAGATATTCTGTGGATGCAGGATTTGGGGAGTTGGCAGGTTCCTGTTACTATTAACATTTTACCTATAAATCTTGTTATCTGTCTTTTGTTCCCAATCTGTCCTTCCTAACTAACCTTGAAGCTTTTCCTTGTCTTTGGTATCTCACTCTTGTAATGCTATGATAGTTTAGTGTTATTTCTCTTATGTTTTCTAGGTTCCAGAAGCTGAGTCTCTGTAGCTTTCAGAAATTCTAGATGATTCTCAGCTATCAGAAAACATTGTTTTACCTTATCTTTATGCTCTTTGAAAACCCTCATTAGATGTATATCATCAAGTGTATTTAAAATACACCTAATAAGAATATATGCAAATAGAGTATGCTATATACACACAGGCACATGTGTCAGGAAGATGTGCAAGGGCAAGTGTCTAAGGTCTTTGTGAGTAAATCAAGTATGCCTGTGTGTCTCTGTGGGAGGGTGAAACTTCCACCCCTTATCTCTCTGCTATACTATAAATAATTTTTTACACTTAAATCTTATTAATGCTCTGAATAGCTCTGTCTGTTTTTCTGTCTATTTGCAACTTAAGTCCTTTTTTACTTCTTTCTATTATATTTGTTGTTGTTTAAAATTTTGTAAGGCAGTTTTAAAAGGCATTTTCCCTTCTATATAAGTTTACTCTTCTTCCCTTAAAATGTGTATTTTATGCTCTATACCCAGACTTTCCATCTTCGGTCTTTATGTTCTAGTTGCATTGCTATTTCTGTGGTTTCTGTGGCCTTCCTGCCTGCCCTGTCTCTCTCCTGCCTTTGGACTTCCTAGTTCTGTTATGGGCGGTAAAGCTTATGGCTTCTTTCTCCCTTCCTCTTGCTTTGAGTGGGACACCTCACAGATGAACTGGCTCACTCTTTTGTCATCTTGGGACACTAACACCCAGGATTATTGCTCATGAGCCTCTTCTAATGTTTCTATATGTGTGACGATGGTGCCTTGGGCTATATTTGTTTTTTCTTTTCGTGCTGCCTGGAGCCCAGGGCAAAATAGGGCATTCAGGTTTTGAGTCTCTTGTGTACAGTGGATTTTATGTTTCCTAGTTTTCTCCACCTTAGTTTCCTCCTGAGGATTCTAGAGATTTTTATTCTTTTTATTTGTGTGTGTGTATGTGTGTGTGTGTGTGTGTGTGTGTGTGTGTGTGTGTGTGTGTGTGTCATTTTGAGTGGATAACATGTATGTGCAGGTTCCCAAAGAAGTCAAAAAGGGGCAGGTTCCCAAAGAAGTCAAAAAGGGGCATTGGAACCCTGGAGATGAGTTACAGTTGGTTGTAAACTGCCCAACCTGGGTGCTGGGAACTTAGCTCAGGTCCTCTGGAAGAGTAGTATTTCTGAGGCATCTTTCTAGCTCCAGGGCTGCAGCTTTTTAAAGATGTTTATCATCTGACCTCCTACCTTGCTTGGGTCAGTGTTGTGTCTGCCACACAAAGCCCATGAAAATTCTGCTTTGAGGCCAATTAAGAATCAGTGTGAGAACTTCAGGTCAAAGAAGCCAGCCATCTGCTTTTCTGTTCACATCTGCCTAGACTGTAAGCATTTTGTGTTTGTAAACAGCTCTCCTTTTGTTGCTGTGCTGAATTCTTAGGATAGCGTCCAGCACAAGATAAGTACTAAATACCTACTGTGGAACGGGTGAGCACGGCTGCCTCCCATAAAGATATTGGCATCTAATCACAATCTTGTGAAGTATTGCTGACAGTTCCCATTCTTCACGGAAAGCAAATTGAGACTCACACAGTTTTAAATAATGGATGTGAAGCTATTAAACAGCAGAAAAATAAGTTAATGTTGGAACCTGAGCCTGTCAAACTACTTTCAAGAAGCAAAAGAGCCCATACCATGTTTGTCTTTCTGAGTCTGGGTTACCTCACTCAGGATGATTATTCCTAGATCCATCCATTTGCCTGAAAACCTCATGATGCCATTGTTTTTCTCTGCTGAGTAGTACTCCATTGTGTATACACACCACATTTTATTTATCCATTCTTCAGTTGAAGGGCATCTAGGTTGTTTCCAGGTTCTGGCTATTACAGACAATGCTGATATGAACATAGCTGAGCATGTTGGTGGAGCTCCGGGAGTCCAGTCGATGAGAAAGAGGAGGTATTGTATGAATGAGAGATGTTGAGACCATGATTGGAAAAAGCACAGGGACAAATAGCCAAACTAGTGGAAACACATGAACTATGAACCAATGGCTGAGGAGCCCCCAACTGGATCAGGCCCTCTGGATAAGTGAGACAGTCGATTAGCTTGAACTGTTTGGGAGGCCCCCAGGCAGTGGGACTAGGACCTGTCCTTAGAGCATAAGCTGGCTTTTTGGAGCCTGGGGCCTATTCTAGGACACTTTGCTCAGCCTGGGTGAAGGGAAGAGGGAACTGGACCTGCCTTGACTGAATCTACCAGGCTGAGCTGAATCCCCAGGGGAGTCCTTGCCCTGGAGGAGATGGGAATGGGGGGTGGATTGGGAGGAGGGCGGGGCGGGGGACAGGAGGTGGGAGGACAGGGGAATCTGTGGCTGATATGTAAAATTAAATTTAAAAATTTGAAAATAAAGTTTAAATTTTTTTTTTAAAAGAAGCAAAAGAGCCAAGCACAGAATCCATGACAACCTTCAAGGAGCTGTCCAAGGTGCTGAATGGACTCACACAGAAGAGTCTGCCAGATACAATAGAACCTTGGGCACTTGGGCACTGAGTCTACACTTCTTTTGCTGACAGAGAAATTCCCTCCTCGTTGACTAACCCTGACACTGGTCACCTTGCTTCATGTTACCTCCTAGGGACAGACTATAATCTGCTGCCCATAGACTCAACTGGAGCAAAAAGCCACACTCCCAGCCTCGCTTTCCAGCATGCCAGGACTAACCCTGTCACTCCATCAATAAAAAGTTTTTCACTCTTGGGAAGGAAGGCACTGTGCTTCTCATTCATAGACACAATGGGGGTTCAAGACCCAAAACTGATGTTACATATGAATCACATTGAGATTTACAAATCTGAGAAAACAACAAGAAGATAGTGTGATCGACTTTCCAAATGGTCATTAGCTTACTCCAAGATGGCTGGTTGAGAGTACAGCTAATGAGCTTTCTCGAGGAAGCTTATTTGGGCATCTCGATATTGCTTTCACAGTCCTTCAGCCAGGCTCACTGTGCCAAGAGGAAGGACTGTCTGGATATGTGCCTCTGTGAAGCTGCTGCTCCACTGCTGTAGAATGAGGGGGGTAAGATGTTACTCGTCTAAATCTAGGGGCAAGGCACCTTTTTCCTGGATATTTGTCATCTCCGGAGTATATAATTTTTATGACACTCACTTGCTCAAGGTCAGTTACTCAGCTCATTAAGGATCTGAAGTGAAAAAATAAAAATGTCACAGAGAAGTCAGAATCTCAGCAGGTACCGGCATGTCTGTCAGCTGCTCCTTTTATCTTTTTCTTTCTAACTTCAAATTTTTTAGTTGTCCGTGAATTTTCCTAATTAACAGAAGCAGAAAAGCTTCTGGCTTCTTGGAGTGCGGGGCTAAGAAGGAAACCCGTGGCCAAGCATGCTGCTGTGTCGTCTGATGCCTCCTTGCTATATGAGCCTGATGTCCAGTAAAGTACAAGGGGGCGAGAGCTGGTCAGTAGCATGAGGACCTGCTTTTGTATCCTCAGAACCCACATAAAAGCCAGAAGCCTAGTGCATATCTGCAGTCACTGTGCTGTTAAGGAGAGACGGGAGTGGAGGCAGGGGCATCTTCTTAAGTGTGCAGTCAAGCCACTGCTACGTGCAACTGGCAACTGCAGACAGCAAAGGTCTCAACCTAAGTACAAATGAGGACTCAAATTCAGGGCTGTCCTCTGACCTCCACATACGGACAGTGCCACTTCTACACGCAAAGACGCACACGCAGAGAAAGGCACAAACACAAAAGGACACACCCACGCATAAACACAAGCGTGAAACAAAAATTAAGGAGAGTGGATGTTAAAGGTATTTCCATGAAGGTTCAAAAATCTAGAAATTCATTTGTATCGTAAAAGCCACTTAATATTTTCATAAATACTCTTCATTCAGTGCAGTCCTGGGTGTCATGTCTGGAAGTACCACAGTGACATTTGCCAACAATTCCCAGATGCAGAAGTGAAATAAAGACCCCCCAGAGCCAACTACTGCCCTAGGCGCTCTGTGCTTCTGCTCTGCCAGTGAGACAGGGCTCCCGCGTGCCTCCCCCTGCTGGTGAGAACCCGAACAGCCCTGCTAGTCTCCTTGGTGGGGTGGCTTGCTCACTAGTGCCATCTGGCGATCAGTGGGTGCACTGCAGGGCGTGCAGCCGAGAGAGATTGGAGAATCCCCACCTAAAAAACGGCATACAGCTCAAAGTTAAGAAGCGTATGAAAAATGTCAATCCTGTCCCTGACTTTTAAAAGCCACCCTTAGGTTTAAACAACCTTTCTCTGTGAAAAATGTCAAAGAAAGAATATCAAACAAAATATTCTGTTCGGAAGAAGTGCTGGGAGAATGGGAAATTAATAAAAGTGAAGATGGGAGAAAACCCCAGTGTGTGTAAAATTGGTATCTCTTAAAAAGAAAGCTGTGAGGACCAGGATTTATTGCCACACATAAAAGATTTGCATGAAAGGAGTGAGAAAGTGACACATTTAGGTTACAACAGCTCACTTGAGAGAGAACAGCGAAGCCTCCTCAGCTGGGCTGCTCCGCCACTCAGCCCCGCTCTTCCCTGTCCCACAGCAAGCTTGTTAGCAGCCCTAAAGGGCTCCTTGGTAACCTGAAGGGCCTGTTCCTCGTGATGCATTTTGTAATACTAATTAACTAATTCCCAGCCACATGAAGGGAACCTGTGAAGATTCGCCAGAGGGGGACTGCTAAGTAAATGGTGACAGACTTCTCCGTCTTCAATTAGATGGAATGACACATTGTGACAGCAACAAGTGGGCCGACTTTCTGATGACTAGAGGGAGTGGGGGTCTCATTCCCGGAAATGAAGAGAAGCCCTGGCTACGGGTCTACCTTTGTGCACATCAAAGCAAGACTCTGCCTTTGGTTCTGTTTTGTGTGCCACCGACGTAAGATTTAATCCAAAATGCCGCTTTTTGAGACTGCTTCTGTTCTCCTGAAATGCCTGACAGGGCACAACACAGGGACCAAAGAGAACAGCCAGCCTAATTAAACCCATACAGGTGGCACTGTGCTCGGAGCCTCAGCCCTGACTCTGGCCGCCCCGCCCAGCGCCACCCGTCTCCACTGTTTGTGTTGCAGATCTCTTGCTCACATGGCAACTGTTGCTATGTTTGCAGTAATAAGTGGGTGATGCTAGTGTCTCGGTAATGACTACGATACAAGAGCCATGATTTCCAAATGGATTTTTGAAGTCGCTCACACAATGGCACAGCACAGAGCGACAGCTTTAATTTTCCATAGATTCTCTTTCTTTTCACCTTTAGTGTCTTCTGTATGGACTGAATCGAACCCCTGTAGAATAGCAACAGTGACAGTTTTCTTCTTTCGCTTGCTTGTATTTAAAAAGGATGTTATTTTAAAGGGGCTTTGTTTCTTATCTCTTTAGAATCTATGGGAACCTGTATTTTTTTTCTACTTAAGTAACAGTGATTAAAGCTATCAGAAAACATTGTGGGCCCAGAAGGAAACAGTTCCTGTATTAGCCACAGGAGAAAGGATGGCATCCGCTGTTAATATCTGTGACATTAGCTGGATGCCTGTATTAACGAGCAGATGTGTGAAGGGTCTCAATTGCAAATAAGTCTGAAAAATTCATGAGTGGATATTTTCCATGCTGGATATTCTCTTTCAAAAAGACAGTGAGCAAATGAAATCTGTTTTGTTTCCTGATCATAATCGAGTCTTTCCTTCCCAGTCAGTGAGGGTTATAACTGCTCCCTCAGTAGAGCTGGGCATTGCCTCAGCTCTAGGAGAGATAAGCGGTGGATAGCTATGTTACGCCAACTGATGGTGATATCAAACTGGCCAAACCATGGAGGAGAAGATATAGTGTGTGCTTTGATCACTAACCGTGGTTCCGACATTGTGAATTTTTGGTAGGCTAGTCCCTAACAAGGTAAGAACCATCCATCAGCACTCCACCAAGGAGCAGGCTAAAGGCAGAAAGGGTGAAAGACCTGCTGGAAGCTTTGCAGCTAGTAAACTGCAGCGCCATGGTTTGAGCCCGGATCAGACTGGCTTTTCAATCCTTGCTGAGCTGCTGTAGTGAGATCCAGAGGGCTGCTCTCATACTGATCCCCCATGTGACACCACAAACTACTTCCTGGGTAGGGTGTCAGGATCCGCAGGGCATCCATAATGGGGCAAGTGAGTACACACTTGGTGCTCACAGTGTGGCCCCTGAGCAGTAGCTACAACATCTGAGGGAATCTGTAAATAGACAGGCTCAGAGACCTAGCTGGTCTCAGTGAGCACCTTAACAAGCGTTAGACACGTGCTGTGTGGAGAATGCACATTGAAATTGTAGGTGTGTCGCTCCAGTCTCTACTGTATTTAGGATGCACCCCAACTTCCTCTCTCCCCATAACTTACTTCCCCAAAGGTTATTAAGCTGCCACTTTGCAGTCCCAGTCCCCCGTGTCCACGTGGCAGAAAGTGTCTGCCTTCTTAGCAGAGGTTGTTTCTATCTTCATTCACTTAGCACATCTATGTGATGTGTATCTGTAATGCCAACTGATAGAGTACATGGCAGGAAGGAGAACACCGGAGGGCTGTGGAGGGGACTTTTGCCTTAATTTCTGTGGATGTGCTGACTGAAAGCTATATATAGTCCAGTACAAAAACGGAGAGGATTTCAGATGCTCAAGGGCAGCCACCTAAATACACTGGTTTCAAGCAAATGAGTCTCTTCTATTGGGTTCTAAAATCCCCTTTATTATTCATGGAAAATGATTCTTATTCAGCTCAACCAACACATGGCAAAATAAATTACAGGACTATGAAACAAATAGAAATGATGTCTGTTGCTGGCTTTCCCTGTCATGCATTACTGGGTGGAACATATGTGTGTGGCCAGGGGGTAGTAACTGCCAAATGAGTTTCAGATTTATGAAAAATTCTTGTTGCTTCTACATCAACATGGCTATTTCCCTTTGTAAAGGGTGGCTAATTCTGAGTTTAGGGAAGGTTTAACAGGTTTACATAATTATTAAGGGCAATTAATAAATTGATATATACCTTTATGTTTTAAAATATGGATAAAACATAATTGAAAGATTATAACATTCCTTTGAGCCCTTTTCCATTACTGGCTAGTAAACTGGGATGACACCTTTCTTTTTAAAAATTGCATGCATTTAGCACGTGTGTATTATGTGTTTGGAGTGTGCATTTGGATGTACGTGCACATGTATGCATGTGTGTATGTAAGTGTCTATATGCATGATTGTGTGAGTATGTCTCTGTATGCATGTTTGTGTGTGTGCACAGGTGAGCACCAGAGCATGCATGAAGAAGTCAGAGGATGACTTCTGGTGTAGGATCTCTCCTTCAACCATGTGAGACTGAACTCAGGTTGTCAGGCTTATTACAAATGCCTCTACCCACTGAGATACAAGCCAACACCCTCTGTTGTAATTTGTTCAAAACCATTGAGATCCATTTATATACATTTGGTTAAATACATAAGTAAATAAATAATGAGGCATCTTTACCTTAAGGAAAGACTCAACTGTCTAGAACATTGTGTATAATTTAAACATAGCTAGAATTGGAAAGTTAATTCCTTATTACAAATATATGCTGAGCTCCTTCACAGTATCTATCAGACACCATGGTGTTTGGATGGGCTGATCTTTTATAACCTCTTGACAATTTTTTGTTGTTGTTTCTTTGAGACAGGGTTTCTCTGAGTATCTTTGGTGCCTGTCCTGGATCTCACTCTGCAGATCAGGTTGGCCTCGAACTACAAAGATCCTCCTGGTTCTGCTTCCAGAGTGCTGGGATTAAAGGCATGCACCACCACCACCCGGCATATATTCTTGTCGTATATCCTTGCTTATTAGCTATATTTTCTTCATTGAAATAATTAGATTATTATTACTTATAGATGAGAAAACACCAAACATACCTGTGGGTTCCCTTATTGCTCTAACCCCTTCATCTACTTGACTCCATTTCCCTCTGTGAGGTTGCTACACTGCTACATCAGCATTCGTGTTTGCATCCTTCTAAGTGCCTGCTAAATGCTGTTCTCCAGCAGATGTTGGAAACACAGTGGTGCATGATACATCATTCCAGCCCTGGAGAGACGTGTGGTTTACTGAGGGTGTCAGAAGCAACATGCTGAAGCAAGGGTGTGATCCCATGATGGCCTAGGAAGGGTTAGGGAGAATTAACAAGACAGGCAGGAGCACTGGGGCAAAGGCACAGAGACAGGAAGCCATGGGATGTGACTGGAGAGCTGGAGCGTTGGTACAGTTGGGGCAGAAGCTGTGGGTGGGGATTTAACATGAGCAGAAGTAGAAATAAGAGGAGACCATGCGGCCTTGCATCCAGGTACAAAGGAAAGGATGAGAGCTTCTTCCTACCCACGGCTTCACTTCTGGCCACTAAGATCTCACCCCACCCAGGCAAGGAACAGGTACCCATCTGTATGTGACCAGATAGGACAGGCAGTGGTCATCATTGAAATTGCTCTGGGTGACACTGAGTGAATGATCAAGGCTGTCATAAGCTACAGGTGGGTGTGAATGAAGCAATGTAGATGACATGTGACTGACTCAGGTAGAGCTGATAGCCACTGTGAATGCAACATTGCCTCGTGGAATTGAGCAAGCCTGGAATTGGTCTGTCACCTGTATTGTACTGATCAAGCCACCTGTTAATGAATGTCCCTCTTTAAATGTCAAAGAAAGGGAAGCAAAAGGTCCAGTCACCATTTTAAAATAGAAAGAAAATAAATTAGCCAGTTTTCAGTCTATCAGTTCCTGATTGCCACAGTGAAAGGTGCACGATGGATCTAGGATCTACTGAAATCACTGCCCAGCATCTCAGCCATATGGTGCTTCTGCTCCACGGCATCTCCACCTATACAGTCCCATCTGCCTCCATCCTGTAGTGCCTAGAATAACACCTGTCAGGTGGCAGCTTCTCATCCCCGGCTCACTGAACGTAGAAACTGGCGCCTGCTGCTCAGAGGGAAGTCTTTATACAGCTCACCTCACCGGCAAGAGCTTCCTGCCATGTTCTTCATCAAGGTGTGTGCTCCTTGTAGCATGCCTGACTCCGACAAAACTTCCCCACTAACATTCCTAACTTGGGGATGGATTTTAAGTGAGTTCTTTGAACTGGCTTCTCTGCCTCTCCTCTGGGTAAATTGCTTACCACAGGAATCCATGATCATTTTGCCACTGCACTGATACTCCTCGTGACATATGAAGAAATCACAGTTGGCACTTCAACGTTGATGCTAGCTCTTGGACTCTTAACAAATCCTTTATCAAAGAGATTTGTTGTTGGAATCCACAGAACACTCTGCTCACTCTGTGTGCACCGACAAGCTCTTCTGACAGGCCTGAGATCACAGCAGAGGAGGAGGGGCAGGCGGATCGCAAATGCAAAGGTTTCCGGTTTGTTCACTTGGCCAGCACTTGTTGAGCAGTTTCCCTAGGACTCGGAGGTGTACTGAGGCCACATCACCTCTCAGTGAGTAAAGCCCTTCGATCCGGTGAAATGACTATCCTCATCAGAGTGCGTCCCTGCAAAGTGGAGACAGGGACATTGGCCATTGCCTAAAGTAAAGGATGCTCTTCTCTGTGTTTGTGCAGGAGACCTTTCTAACAATTCTCTACCTGTGTGAAGAACCATGTTTTCTGTACCCCTCTCCTCTCCCTTACTTGCTCCTGAATCTAAGCAAGGCTGCTCTTACCCAGAGCCGTTGTTACCACACACAGGATGGCTCGCTACTTAACTTCCTGTCAGTTGCTTAACTGATGGAGTCATCCTTTTTGTTTCAGAGTCTCGTGTTTAGGGTTTGAAGAGCTAGATTGATGAGTATTACCAGGGGGAAATATTTTTTGAAAAGTAAGCGAAGCTGGTGACATATTACTTCAGAGTTTAGTGAAATTCAGCAAATTTAATTCTATTATCCTGTCAAATGCTCACATAAAGGACACCTGAAAGCATATTCAAATGCATCTGTGTAAAGACTTCAGAAGCCACAGACACATCTGTAAAAGCTGGGAGAATCTGCCGCTGACAGGCCATTGTTTTACGAAGCGAGTAAATAATCTTCCAGCAACTAATTAAATAAAGTTATCTTGCTGCAGCAATGCCTGCCTGCTCTCCCTGGGAAAGGCTGTCAGGTAGCTAATGATAACCGTGTTTTCTTGGCTTTCTCAAAGGCTTCTGGACGTTTATACAGGCAAATTCACCCAGACACCAAAATCGCAGCTTTCTGCATGAATCATGGAGCAGAGCATAGAAGTGCAGATCTTACAGAGTGTTTACAGCCAGATCATTTAAGCCCTTGTTTATTTTTGCCACTGAGGATGAGATACCAGCTAATAAATGCATTCTGACCGAAATGCCAGGGGCAAATGTATTAAAGCATTTCTCTACCACTCTGCGTTTGTCAGAGGTTCACCAGCTGATACTCTGAAAGGACCCTATGGTGCCTTCAAGCAGTTCCTGGGTGTGGATGGACCTTGCTGAACTGTGCTCACTGTTGTGAGGGTGAATTGGAATGTAGGAGGAGCATCAGCAGAAAGGCTCATTTCAATAGAGCTGCTACTCTTCTCTCTGTTGTCCATCAGTCATCAGAAATGGAAATGCTAAGTAGAGCTCAGGACTAGTGAATGTTACAAATACTCCTAGTAAATATTCTCAGCTACCTGACAGAAACATGATCGATCTATCATCTATCTGTTTATCTAGCTAGCTAGATATCTGCTTCTGTGTCTGGCTGTCTATATGTCTATATGTCTATATGTCTCTGTCTGTCTATCTACCTATCTATCTACATGTATGTGTGCTTCTGTGTCTGTCAGTCTATCTGTATGCTTCTGTCTGTCTCTGTACCTATCTGTTGTCTATTTACTTACCTACTTATCTATCTGTCTGTCTGTCTGTCTGTCTGTATGTATGTATGTATGTGTGCTTCTGTTTCTGTCTGTGTATCTATCTGTATGTCTCTATCTGTCTGTCTGTCTGTCTGCCTGTGTCTCTCTGTCTGTCTCTGTTTCTCTTGTTCTCGCTCTCTCACCAGTGGCAAAGAATAAATTTAGGGCCCTGAGCATGCTAGACAAGCACTATACAGGTGAGTTTCATTCTTATTCCTTTTCAAGGTTGGAAAGCAGGTCAGAACAGTTAGGAAATAGACCCTAGGTAGTAGACAGGTAAGTTGGGGGTTGCCCAGTCTGTCTAAATCCAGAGCTGATGTGTGTTGTTTTGGAGATGGCATAAAATATTCTGCATGCAGCTTCAGTAGGAAATAGTAATTAGTAATGATGGGAAGTATGGCTCACTACTTCAAACACCACACTCCTCCACTACCCATGACTCTATATATTAACATGGTCAGTTGTTCCCTGACCTTTCCCTGACCAGTGAAGGCAGCTTACTTACGGAATTATTCAGGGTCAGCATGTTCTACATAGTTAAAGTGGCCTTGTTCAGGGCCATCATGCTCTATATAGATGAAGCGTCCTCATTCAGGGTCGTTGTATTCTACTTAGATAAAGTGGCCATGTTGTCAGCTCTCCAAAACCGAATTGCTAACTTTTAACTCCACAGTAGATACCATTTCTTCAGAAACCTCTGTCCAAATTCAACAGAACTGTAGACGACAGTATTGGCTGCATGTGTTCCCAGAATGGAACAGCAAGGAAATGTTACAGCCATTCTAAACCAAACAAAAACACCATCAGCTCAGCTCAGCTCTGATGGTAGAGATTATTAATAGCGCGCCTTCCTTCTGCCCCTCATTTGGCAGGTGTTACTCATTATCTGTAATGGAAACCGTTTTCTATACTGTGGGTAATTTTTAATGTATCCTCTACCTGCAGGTATAATTCCTTTAAAGGAGGTTAATAGCATTAATCCCATTTTACAGATGGGAATAAAAGAACTAAATTATCCTATTTTCTCGGGTCAGAGAGTAAGTCAATGTCTCATTAACTTCCATTAGAATTTTCACCCCATCCAATTCACACAGAGATTCTTCCTCAAGATGCTTAATTACTGTCAAGAATTTTCTGGCATCGACTCCTCACTGACACACATCAAGTACCTGAGCCCAAAGGTTAGCAAGGCCCAGTATTAGAGGCCCAAGGCCTGCCCAGGAAATGGGAAGTGGGTCTTTGGATCTAACTACAACAACAGGCTTCTGTGTCAGCACAGGGATGGTAAGGAGAGTCAGCAGTGGTGGGCTTGGGTCAAGCTCCATAAATGTAGGTGCTGTGATCAATCACTCTGCTTGGTGTGCTGTGTGCAGTTCTCACAGGCAAGGTGAACCAAGTCCCACTCACCTATCTGATGAAGAAGCTGAGGTTAGAAAGTGATTCATGTAAGAAATACAGCCAGATACAGGAAGAGGGTGTGGGACTAGGCCATGGGGTGAGAATACAGCCAGATACAGGAAGAGGGTGTGAGACTAGGCCATGGGGTGAGAATACAGCCAGGTATAAAAAGAGGGTGTGGGACTAGGCCATGAGGCAAGAAGGGCTCTTAGATTCAGTTATCTGAGTCCGCAGGTCAAGGTCTTTGACAAAGTTACTAACTGTCAAAATGAGCACAGGTTGGACTCACCTGAAGGCCTCTTGAAACACAAATAACTGGGCCCACTGCCCAAGTTTCAGGCCTGGCAGGGTGATGGAAGTAGAAATTGCAATTACAGCCTACTCACAAGGGATTTTAAAGCTGATAATCCAGGAATTACCTCCTGAGAACCAGTGCCCAAAACAACTCTATGCATTAAGATCTCTGAGGAGCTGAATTAGTTACAGTGCTGGATTTAGAAGATGAGTCTGGCAAAAGTGTGTTCAGGTCCTGAGGGCAGACAGTTGACCTAGTAGCACCCAGCTGGAGCAAGAAGAACCAGAAGGAGAGTGTACCTCGGGGGAATATTGGGCCAGAGAAGTAGGAACGTACTGATGAAGTGACCCAAAAGGGTCTGTCGAGTGTGACAGTCTGATCTTTGGTTATGGTGGCTAGAAGAATTATTAAGCATTAATATAGACTTAACAGAATCAGTCTCATGTACTTCCATCCATGCTGTTTCTGCACCTTCTCCCTCCATTCACCAGTTAGTTACAGGTTAGTTTATTGGTTTTTTTTTTTTTTTTTTTTT